>NC_050576.1:303186118-303786118 GCF_011100635.1 Trichosurus vulpecula | reverse complement strand
CATATGAAGACAGTCATCATATCCCTGTCTTCAGAGTCCCATGCAGTTTTTCAACTTTTTTTTATATAAACCATAACAACTCAGCCTATATGTAGAAATGATCTATAAATGTATTTAGAAGAAAATTGAATCTTCTCCCAAATAAGGACATCAATTTTCCATTAATAAGACACTGTTTTACCTTTTCACTTACAGTATCCATTTTTCATTTGTCACAGGATCTGAAATAAAAATACATTGTATACAGCTGTGTAATGCACTTATCCTATCACTTAAAAATAAAATTTAAGATAATTGCTGTCATACCATAACTTAAGTTACTAAATTTTAGGAAAGCACAAAGACTTAGTTACATGATTTTTTCCTCAATTCTTATAGAAGTACTTAAAATCAGTATCAAGAACATTTATATCAATGAATAGTCTAATGATGCCATACAACTGCAAGTCTATCAACACCATGATTTCAAGACGATGAAATTACCCAAGAGTAATGGAAAGACACACAAGGGTCAAGGTATACCATCTAGAAGCATGTCACCAACAATAATTTCCCTGCAAGAAGGGGCATAAAATTTATCACCTGAGATCAAAAAGAAGTGGGCCAGTCACAAAGCTAGAATGAGACAACAGACAACTTGAGTGTTAACCAATACTGCTGAGTCATTAAAAGAATTATAAGGCAGGCTCAATAGGTACAAGGAGCTTCTACAGAGGACTTATGTAAAGACACTTAAGAATCACATGGGGGAGGGAAGCAAGATGACATGAGGTAGATTGTGATTTATAGATAAAAAGAATATCCACAATGATAAAGCCACAGATGCAATTACCAATGTTACTTAAAATTATTTTAAACAAATCACTCTCATTTCATATCCTAAGGATATATCTATATTATTCATTCATTTAAAAATGTTTTGGTCAAATATTTCTTAGCATCCCATTAATATAACAGTTTTAAGGACGAAAAGTTGTGTGTGTATGTATGCCCATGTATTAAAGTAAAAAAATGTTTTAATCAATAATCTTGACTCCTAAGCTCCTAAGAATAATCTAAGGTTAACTGTATCTATATGCACAGAATTAATTCCCTGTGTAAAAGGGCCACCCCTAGTGGGGTTTGCAGAACCTGTCGATTAGGCCTGTGTGCCATCGATACACAGAAAAAACTGGCCAAACTAGTTTGGCTAAATTGATAACTTTTAATTCTGGTGGTTCTTAAACTACCAAAATCACTTACACCTACTTCGCTGTACTTCCATTGATATTTTGACACAGCTAAGTCAGTGTCTGAAAATTAAAACATATCTGAAAAAGAAAATTGGAACCAGTAAAGGGGAGGTGAGAGAAGGGGAGAAAGAATGAAGATATTATTAATATGAATGCCTGAAGATAATATAATGACATGTGATTAAGGCAGTGTGGTAATCATGGTCTGGGTTTGACCACAGAAATAAAATTTGTAAGTCCATTACAGCCTTTAAGATAAAGCATAAAATAACCTCCAAAATTAAAAAAAAAACAACTTCAAGTAATTAGCTACCTTTATGATAAACAAGAAACAATTTTTCAAGGGTTATAAGTCATTGAAGAGGCAAGACAAGGCTAAGGAATCAAAGTCTAACAAGACTAAGAATCAAATTCTGAGGTAAAAACCAGTATTAGGCATTTTTAAAATGTCTACCTTGTTTTTTAAATATCTTTTGTTTGAAAACAAGAAGTATGGAGAATGGGATAGTTAACAGGGTCTACTTTTTCCTCAAATTACCTGTATTATTTCAGTATGATACACAAGGGGGAACTCAAATATTTAAATTTAAAATGTTCAGCAATACGTTTTTTTTTTTTCCATTTCATGACTACTGTCTCCAAAACTGTCCATAATTCAATCTGTAAACTGAATCACTTTAGATGCACTAGATATTATTTAAAGATATCAAATAATAAGGTGAAATATTGTCTAAAATTATTGCCTCACAATTTGAGTTTTTTTAATTTTCAGACTGCATTTATTTTAAAGTAAGATATTCTTATGATACAAGCAATACTCTATAATGGAAAGTGTACCGGATTTGAAATCAGAGGAGACTGGTTTCTAATTCCAGCTCTGCTAGGCAAATTTCTCCTATCTTCTATGGGCCTCAGTTTCTTCATAAAATTATGGAATTGGACTAAATGGCTTGCCAAATCCCATCCAGCTCTAAATCTAGGGTCTTACTGCCAAATAACAAAAACTTTAGACTGATACATAAGGAAAAAAGGAGAAAGAAAATGGATACAGATGAATAGATAACCTGAACAGGAAAACAGGATGCATGAGTACTTATATCAGCAACAATTTCTTGTCAATTTCTACTTCTAACATAGTTGGGCCCAAAATGCCATTTGGAAGCCATCACATTTCTCAAATATGTAGTAGATCTTCTCACTAACAATGCTAAAAATTCATCTCATTTTTCTTTCCTAAATTCAGTTTAAAATATCATTCTCAAATGTTAGTACTTTCATGTCATTCTGGTTGTAATAGTTTTAGAGAAGGGCAAGGTTGTTATGGTTGTTTTGAGAATTGGTCTCTTTCAATAACTGGCCCAGGCTACCATGCAGTGGTTGTCCCCCTTCCCCGCTTAGGCAGCCAGATGCCCCCCACTCTCACTGACACCTGACTTAGTCTACATGTCCAATCAGCTTCAGTCATCCTGCAACCCATCACTCCTGAACTCAAGCAAGCTACCAACTTCACTCAGCCTCCCTGGCCAGCAAGGATTTCTAGTTACAAGGGACATTTTAGTGAAACAAGCTTGTTATTATATTGACAAGAGAAAATGAGCTTCACAAAAAGGAATCCAAAAATCCATACCATTTAGCTAGGTTAATGACATCAAGTATCAAACTTGTTTCCACAACCTGACCTGGTCTAGCTCTGGAATACCTAAAACACAGAGCACAGAGTCACTAGTTTCAAGGACCACAGTAAATGTGAAGTGACCTAAGTTTTTAATTTATAATTCTTCATTTAGAAAAAGAAAATAAATGGTGGTTAGTAATACTTTTGTACTCCAGCTGTCAGTGCAGGATAGAAAAAGTTTGCACCATTCTTACTTTACCTTCCCCCAAATACATTCTATGAAGTATACATAAAAACACATCCCAAAGTCTGAAAAGGTAGGAATATTTCTTGAAAGAAATGGAAACCTTAAATATCTGAAATCTGTGGTTCTCAAAATATGGCCTACTGAGTGTTTCACAGGTGGTCTACTAGGCAGTCTTTTGTTTTAACGTTTATAGTTGTTTGTATTATTTGTTTGTATTTGGAATTAATAATCCCAGCATGTTGTACTTAGGGAAGGTAATATACTACCAGTCTTAAGATCTATAATTGAATCCTACTTCTAGCACTATCTGGCTATGTGATCTGGAGCAAACGTTCTTTTCTCGGATTCCACATTCAAGAAAGAAGTGAGCTGAAAGAAGATCCAAAAGTCTTTCCTTTTCCTAAGTCCCACTTTATGGAGCAACGACATCAAATCAAAACAACATCAACACAATGCTACTTCACTGAAAACAGCCTGATTCTCTCCATATACTCTCATGATGTTTTTTGCATTCACAAATAGGATTCAAGTAAGAAATATGGTCTACCCATAAGGTGTCTTTTAGAACTTTTGTTTTAGGGCAATGATTAATTAGCATTCATCTTTAATGTCAGCAATGTCTTATACTTGCACTGTTACCTCCCACTAACAATGGGGATAATTTCAATAACTTATAAATGAATTAGGATTTTGAAAAAATAATTTTGGGACATCTTATACTATCTAGAAACACTCCAAGCCCTTGAATGTCAATAAAACCAAGCCAAGAATCACTGATTTTAAGAACCATGGTAAATGTAAAATTTGTATATACTGAGAAGATCTACTACTAATCGAACTCTTGATTCAACTTCCTGTATTTGTTAAAAAGTACCTGAATTCTCCGTAACTCTGTATGATTATTAAAAAAAAAGTTCTGCTTAAACATTCAAGATAATAGGAAATTAGAATATTATATTTAGCCTACAGTTTTTAAATAATTAGATAAAATATACAATACAAACTAAACCAAGTATCATTATTTTCTTTGATGATTTACAAGACACTTTAGGATCTTTCATCTGAATGCTGATGACTAATAATTATCATTACACAAGCAAAGTACTGAAACGACAAACTTCTGGTTGACAGAACAGCTTAACCAGACTGTTATTTACAAATGTTTTCTACTGCTAGATTTACCAAAGCAATCAACTATGTTATGGTGCCACTAACTCTAAGGCTGCTGGCATTAGCATTTGCCTCACTAGCCATCTTTCTCACTCCCTACTCTCCTTTGCTCTCTACCCACCGCCTCTTTCTTCATTTCTCCTGTGACACTGCCTTCTTCACTTTCTGTTTTCTTCATTCTCACCTAAAACTTGGGGCTGTTGATGAAATTAATGAGCATGGCAGTACTTAGGACTAAACATGTTACATATCCTTACATAGGGTTAAAACAATTCAGTTTAATACTGGTGCTCAAAGTAGAGTTTTTCCCCTAAGCCAAGCCATACTGGCTTGTATGCAAGTTTCTAGTAGAAAAAACAAAACACCTTTTCAACAACCTATTAGTCCCCTGCAGCCTAAAGTAAACCTTGTAAAGAAAATTAAAACTATTATTTTTAATTTTTTATGGTGGGAAAAAGGTAAAGCAAAATTATGCTAAGGAAAGAAAAGGATGAGACTTTAGGCATGCTTATTTCTCTAACAATGTCACATTAAGAACACTTTATTTCATATGAACAATTATAAAGTATTGGAAATGACAGTTTAAAACTATCAAAAACAAAACAAAAGCAAAACTATAAAAAATTCATTCAAATGGCAAAATGTGAAAATGACTGGCTCTGAGCAATTTGAACTATTCCATGTTAACAGTAAAGTAGGAGCTCTACTTCAGGAGTAAATAAGATTAAAACTATGAGGCCGCTGAGAGTGATTAACTTAGCTAGTACAGATTTCTAAGAAAACCTAATTGAGTATAAGTTAGTCTTTTAGTTTGAGCCTAGTATTTTATCCTTCTTTAAAAGACAAATCAAAATTGCTTCTTTTCACAATTCTAATGTCCCTTGTTTACATTCAGAAATACAATGAAAATAAACTCAACAAAAAGCAATACAATGCAATGTACTGAGTCAGAACAGACTGCTCTCATGACTGTTAGTAATTTACTACATGTCTCAGGGCAAGTTATTTTCTATCTCTGGGTCAGTTTCCCCACCTGTAAAATGAATGGGACAAACCCAATGACTTCTAAATTCCTCTTAAGTCCCTTAACATTAGTATTTTTAATTTCCTACAATTTACACAAAATCTGTTTACATAATTTATAACCACTGGCCTGAAGTCAAATGATTAAAGCAACATTTCAATATAAAACCTCCACATTTAATCAATAATGGATCAGTCAATGATGCAAAAATTGGGTGTGGGGCTCTAAATGACTGCCATTACTAATGTACATAGAAATTAATTTTATAAAGGTACACTATTTTAACAACTATGCATATAAACAACATTATTAGAGATATTCCTTTAAATATTCTATGTACATGCATTTTCTACATAAATGAAACTTATACCTTTAACTAGAAGCTTAGATGATTTATCCTTCTAAAAATGTCTTACATATTTCCTTGTTTTCTTAAACATCATGTTTAAAACAATGTAATTTAACCTTTTGTTCAAGACTTAGGACCAACATTGCATCGTTGTATCACAACACAGAAAGGGACCTCAGAAGCTAACTCATCGAATCAGTACTGGAAGAATGCCCTCTGAAACAAGTGGTCCTGAAGCCTTTGCTTAAAGACCTTGGGGAAAAGGGGGAGGGGGGGATCCAACTACTTTTTTTGAATGTATTTATTTTTAACATTTATTTTTATTGGGGGGGGGGGTTAAGATTTTTTTTATTTTTAGTTTACAACACCTGGTTCTACATAATTTTGAGTTTCAGATTTTCTTCCCCCACCCCCCTTCCCCTCCCTCTTCAAGACAGCATTACTTCTTAAGGTAGCCCATTCTACAGTGGGATAACTCCAATACTGAGGAAGGTTTTCCTGACATCAAAAACAAAAAACTGCCCCTTTGCAGTTTCTATCCTTTGATTTCAATTTTTCCCTGTGGAACAAAGCAGAATATATCTAATCCCTCCTTCCATAAAACAGTCCTTCAAATAGTTGAAAATTGCTCTCACCCACCTTAAGCTTAATTTTCTCCATGCTAAGCTGTCTCCATTCCTTCAACCAATCATCACTTGTCAGTAATTTAAAACCATTATCTACCCTGTTATCCTCTGGTCTCCAACTTAGCAACGTCTTTCCTAAAATGAAGTGCCCAGAACTGAACACAATACTCTAGATGGTGGTCTGACCAGAAAAGAGTACAGTAGCAATATGACCACCCTAAAGCTGAAAACTATCCTCTTAACACAGCCTAAGATCTGTGAGGCTGTGAGTGTATACTTTCCACTAAATCTCACATATCTTTTTCATGTGACCAGCTGTCTGGTCAACACCTTCCCAATCTTGTACTAGTAGAGTTCATTTTTTTAAACCCAATAAAAGACTTTATATTTATCCCTATTATATTTCACTTATTAAATTCAGGCCAATGCTTCAAACTATTACAAATTTAATGGCCTTTGCCCTCCTACCTTTGTGTGCCCCCCACCTTAATAAGCATGCCATCTATGCATCCAAGTCATTAATAAAAATATTAAATAGCCCAAAGCCAAGCACAAAGTCCCCTGAGACACCACACTAGAAAGTGGGAGCCAAGTTGGTATCAAGCCAATGATGACTGGGTTTGTTGAGAAGCCATCTAACCGTACTACTGAGTCCACACTGCTTCAACTTTTCCACAATAACAGAATAGAAGGGATTTTGTCACATGTTTTACTGAAAACTAATGTGGCAGCCTAACCCCATCAAAAAAAGAATTAATTTATTCTTGCACAATCTTTTCTTGATGATGTCGTGCTGGGTCTTTTTGATTACTATTTCCTTTTTTTAAAAATCTATGTAATAAGCATCTCTTTAATAATACATTCTAAAATTTTTCCAGCAATCAGTCAAACTTACTGAATTACAGTTTCCAGTTCAATGTCCTTTCTGCATAAATTTTTTTTTCCCCAGTCCTTGTACCCCCCTTCCATTTTCCATGCTCTATCAAAGATAACCTGACAATGGTAAAGCAATCTCCTTTGGCCATTTCCTATACAATCATAGGTCCCAGCTGGAAGGGACATTAAAGGTTATCTAGTCCAACCTCCTCATTTAAAAAACTAAGAACTAAGACCCCAAGGTGAAACATCTTGCCAAGGTCAGTCAAGAAGTAAGTTGCAGAGAAAATATGTGAACTGAGTGGAAATGGAACATTCCTTCCAGTGTGCCATGTGTTCATCATCTTTTCACAAGCATGGTATAGAGTTTATTCAGACCTTCATTTCACATATCCAATCAGTTGCCCCAAAGTCTTGTCAATTATACCTCAGTATTTAGTTTCCATGTTTTTCTCTCACAAGGCCAACACCCTAGTTCAGGCCCTCACAACCTGTGCCTGACTGCAACTGCCTCCTAACTGGTCTTTCTCCCCCAAGTCTCTCCCATTTCCTCTATATCCATCCTCCACACAGACGCCAAGGAGATATTCTTAAAGCACAGATATGACTATGTCACTAGGCTGGTTCTCTACTCCTTTAGAATCAAATACAAATTCCTCTGCCATTTAAAGCCCTTCACAACCTGACTCTCACCTATCTTTCCACCTTTATTATACATGACTCCCCTTTCCTAGTCTCAGTTCAGACGAAAGACCTCTCTTGATGTTCCTCACATAAAACATTTTATTTCCTATCTGCACCTCTGCACAAGTTTGTCACCCAAGTGTGACATACACCCCTTTCTCACCTCCCCATCTTGAAATCCCTAATTCTCTTCAAAGCTCAAAACAAGTATCACCTTTTTAGAAGCAATCTTTTCAGATGTTCCTCTCTTCCCCTCCCCAAGCTACCTGTGCCTCACCCATAAAATTACCCTGTATTTAGTTTGTACATATTTTGTATACAACTGTATTTGTATGTTATCTCCCCCTATACAATGTAAGTTACTTGACAGCAAGAATGTATTCATTTTTGTCTGTATTACCAAGGCCTAGCAGTGCCTGACACAGGGAAGGAACTTGATTTTTGCTCACTGGTTGATGAATGTTTTCTCACTATTATCTATCTATAACTCCCTATTCAGCTTTTTTTGGTTCTGTTTTTTTTTTCTAGTCTAAAGATCAATCTCTTTGACAGACAAGACTAGAGTGGCTTTGCATTCTCTCCACTATCAATCGTCCATGATCCCATCCCTTTCCACAAGTTACCTTAAAAATCATTTATATGGTCTTTAGCTTTCCTTGCCAGCCTCAGCTTGGTTCCTGCCTAGTTTAGGATTCCTGACGTGGTTCTTTCAAGCCCATAACAGACTCTGTCATTCTTCATCTCTCCTACAATACAGCGATGCTCACAGAGTCTAGTACACAGGACTGTACTGTCCCCAAACTAAAAGTCTCCCAGACTACAGATCATTTTTGGTTCTGATTTTTTGTTTACATATTTTTTTCTGCTACCCTCACCTCTCACTTCTTACAACTGCCAGACAGCCTCCTATCCTCCTCCTATTTTGTTGTTTCTTACCAGCTGTGAACAGGAAAATAAGTAATCTCAGAACAATGTCCAAATAAAAACAATTTAAGTTGTGTCGAGGGCCTAGTGCGTAGGTTTTTGGCTGCTTAGGGACCTTCCATATTATAATCCCATTCTGTAGAATTAACACAGTAACTTCTAGGCAACGTGTCACTATCAAGTGTGAGAAAAAATCTGGACCTAGGCCCTTACAGGAATCTACCAACATTAAATTGTATCCTCACTCTTACCATCTTGATTATCTTCCAAGAAACATTGTTTTCATCTGCTTACTAAAAATCATTCATAACAGGTTTAGACTACAAATGCTACATTAGTGGAATTTTATCATACTTAAAACACAAAAGTATTTATTAGACTCACCCAAGTTTGTGGGGATTTTTTCCCTCATTAATTATTAAAGTATTTCCCAAATATTTTCTTTCTAGCTTCTTCATATATCACCCCATAAGGCATACACAATCTCCAAAGCAATTTTACTTGTATATGAACATCGTATCAAGTCATTATTTCACAACCCTTTATCCACAAAGGTATACTGGTCTGAGAATTTAGTTAGGAATTTAACTCATCTCCAAACCTTCCTTACTATTAATTTCCAAGATGATCAAAAGAAGTCACTTATGTGCCTGTAATACAACATAATACAACATCATTCACCTCCTCTCAGTCCCAAGGAGGAAGAAAGAACAGAATGAAATAACCCAATTGCCCAGTTTACCGTTATATACCTTCTGAAACAAGTGCTCACCCGTCTCCTAGACTCCCCACCCAGACCCAAGCAAGCACAAAGAGCAAGCAAAAGCACACAATTTAGGTGAGTTATGAAACTTCCTACATAATTTATTAAACATCTTTAGATTCTAACTAATACTGTATACCAAAAGATCTGTTTATTCACAAATTTCTTTGCAGTATAAAAAAAAATTGGACTTACTTAATATGAATTCACACCACTTTCATCTAGTACACCAAAACAAAGGTAAATTATTTTAGCTATCTGATTAAAGATATTTGGCAAGGTTCAAGAATGGATGTAACGCTGGTAATCAGAATTAGACTTCCAAAGTGGAATGTCAAGTTTGCCAGATTCATCCCAACTCAATCAATTAGAAGAGTGAACATTAAATTCTGATATATACCATTATTTCACTTTGAGGTAATTTTTTTTCCAATAGGAAGTCTAAAAACATAAACTGTTAAGAAAATTTCCAATTAATCTATAACTTGAGACATTTTTCCCACTTCAATATTCGCTGAAAAACATTCAGCTATATTTCCTTAGCTAAATTCTTATGTTTTCTTGAAGCTAACTACTATGTCCAGAAAACATTAGAATTGTTGCCCAGGTAATTCATTGTTGTGATCTGTACCAAGTCTTTTGTGTCAATCCTTTTTCCCATCTTTTTAGTTGCTGATAATTCAGATGTCCAAGATGGTCTGCTTATTACCCCATAAGTCTGTCATAATGTCCCTATAATCCCTAACACAATCAGTTCTCCCATTTCCTTTCTTTTCACTCCAACAATATACTCATTCCACCTGCAAAACTTCATTGTTATCCAAATACAAGGCAACAGCGCACTGGGCAGTAAGGACACATCCCTTTGGAATCAAGTGATGGAAGGGATGGGTTGTGGTGCTAAGAATAATTAAGCTGAGGCTCAATTCAGCATTTACATTCTCCAATCAAACATTTCCTCAGCCAGACACTTTTTTCTTTGCCAATTCTAAGTACCAGAAACTGAAGAAAGGTCATCTAATTTCAAAGTTGGCAACAAACATTATTTTAAAGAAAAGCAGGAAAGCCAATAAGGGTAACTAGATAGGAGAATCATAACATCATAAACAGAGAGATGAAAGGGACTTTAGAATCAGTCTGGTCCAACTTCCTCCTTTTACGGAAATTTAGGCCAAGACAGCCTAAGTGGGTTGCCCAAAGTCACTCAGGTAGCAAGTGGTAGAATCAAAAGTTGAACACAAACTTCTAGCTCCAAAACCCAAAGATCTTTTTGCTGCATCAATTCTTTGCTGCACATGTGGTATGAAATAACTCAAAACCTATAACCTCCAAACATTTGACTTTATAAAAACGTTCAACATCATTTGAAGACTTGGAAGCTAACAGCTACTAAATTGTGATCATCCTGAAAATGTTCAAATTTCCAGGATTATCACATACTAATATAATTGTTAATATTGATATAATCACTTATTAATCACAGATATTTCCATTCTCTGTGATCAATGCAGTAAAAAATTTTTTAACAATTGAAATATCTGTTCTATGCAGCCAGTATGGCTGGACTGTAGAGTGCATATAGGGAATAAAATCTAAGATTGGAAAGACAGTAAGGGCACAGGTTGTAGAGCTTTAAATCCCTTTATATCTGAGACTGGAAGAAATAAGGAGCCACAGGAGTGATAAGATCAGACCTATACAGAAGGAAAAATCACTTTAGCACCTGTGTGGAAGATGATTGGAAAATGCAAAAAACCTGAGGCAGGAAGACCACCTGGGAAGCTGCTGAAATGGTCCAATGAATAGGTGATAAGGGCACAAACATGGTGGTTTTGTGAGTGTAAAAAATAAGATTTGATCCCTAACAAAATGGGAAAAGCCCTGGATTTGGAATCAATTCTTACTAGCTGCATGATTCTGAACATGAGTTAACCTACCTAGGCCTCTGTTTCCTATTAATAAGATAGGGATGAGACTATAAAAATGAATAATTATGAATCACTATGCTGAGCATCACACTATATAAATTTGTGTGTGTTAATTACATAGACTTGTAAGACTGAAATGAGTTTAGGTAACAATTACACTTATCCAATTATTTTAGTTAGAAATAAAGAACTGAAAACTGCCACAAAATTTTGCTACTTGGACAAAAAGTTAATAATCTTTTGACTAAACAAGAAAGTAGAAGTGGCTAAATTTAGTCTGTTCTTTGGAAGCTAGCAAAAAGGATAAGATTCATATGTAATCAAACTCTAGGGAAATCTGACAATTGGCAAAGCCACATTCAGACTTTTTTAGGAAAGTATATATCATAGACTCCCCCCGCCCTCCGCCCACCCCTTCCTACTAATCTGTTCCAGTGTCACTTTATGATTTTGAGGACCAAATCTTCTTAACCCAAAATCAGTATACGTGGTCTAATAAAAGCTATTCCTTTGGCAAAGACTCAAAGTACGCTGTCTTTTCCTGAAATTAGGACTCAGAAAATCTGAAACAAGCAGTTCCCATAATTATAAGCCTGACTGAAAATTCAATTTCAAGACATTAGTGCCAAAGGGAAGTGAAGAAAAATACATGGACACACAAGAGAACAAGGGATGGGGGGAAGGAAACTATTTTAAAATGTTAGAAGCATTTTTTTTAAATGTAAGGTAATCATGGAACAATAGGAAAACAGCAAGAGATAGATGTCTCATATCAAGCAATCAGGGTAAAAAGAGCAACTGAGTCAAATCACCTATCTTTATCACATATTAAAATACTTGGTTTTGACTGATGTGACTGAATTCTATGAATTTTACATTTCATATCAGAGAAGGCCAACAATCTTTTTTTTTAACATTCATAGTGCTACCAACTCTCAACTTCATGAACACAAATGTATAAAATATAAATAGAAGCACAATTCATCAGTCTTTTTTTTTTGACATAAATTATAATTTGGAGACCTATACTCAGACATATGTCATACCATCCTATGCAAACAGATTTAGAATTGGAAGGATTATTAGAGAATAAAATCAACCTTTTCGTTTGTTTTTTTTTTTCAGGTGATGAAGCTGAAAAACCCATTTAGATTAATGGCTCTAGGTCGCATCCTAAGTAGCAGAAACAGATTCAAACCCATATCCTTTGACTCCAAATTTAGAACAAAACCCTCTGTGCCATAAAAACACCAAAAATTACTACTGCTATTTGGTGCTACTGTGTGCAGGTCCTTTCTCCATCATGCCAGGATTATACCTTGATTTATAGCAGCAGATGCTACTGGCAGAAGGAATTGCTCTTTACAAGTCTGCCTTTTTCCTAACTCATCATAGCCCTTAGTATTTAATATAAAAGAGAAGATATAAAGTAATGACGCTGCCTTAACATTCTAGCATAAAACTGAAACACTTTAACTGTTTTTTAGAGACCTTGGGTATCTACACACTCATTCTAATGCTTCTGCTAGTCTTCAAAACCTTTTTTGAAATAGTTTTGGTGTTGATTTCAGAAACAATCCACGGACACAAGAAAACTCATTTCCTTACAGTCACAACAATTTTAGCCACAAAACAAATTTTAAAACCTATTACCCAGTTTGATTAATCATTTAAATCACCAAATCTGGCTTCTTTATTGCCACAGGGCCCAACTGGCACCTTGCTGATCTGCTATTAAGGCTCTGGAAAGTCATAAAAACAATTACCAGGTTAATAACATAACAAGGAGGTTTTTGTTTATTCTTTAGAGGAGTTCAACACTTCTCTGACAGAACTGTTAACAAGGGTATGAAATGACTGCTCACTGTGATAAATTAAATACAGGCACTAATTAGGCAATATCAAATATAAAATAATGAGATATAAACAGTTCTAAATTCTTTTAAAATTTGTATTTATCTTCCTGGTACAATACCTATTAGGCTTCTGAAGTAGAAATGGATAGAGTGCTTCTAAAGTTACTCTGACAGCACTTAACAACACTTTTCATCCTTTTTCATACTCTTTTACAAAAAAAGCAGAATGGTAGAATGGACAGAGGGCTAGCCATGGTTTCAGGAAGACTTGGTTGCTCATAGACAAGAGTGAAGGACCTGGGCTCAGGGAGTTTAGAGTTCCAATCTGCCCTCTGGATCAAGTCGCTGTCTTCCCGAGTTTTCTCAACTGTACAAATGAGAATCATAATAGGACCACCTTTACAGGGTTGCCATGAGGATCAAATGAGATAATATCTCTAAGTGCTTAGTGCAGTGCCAGGTACAAAGGAGATATCCAAATTGTGGTACCGGGATATAACAGAATATTACTGCACTGTTAGAAATTATGTGTATGATGGATACAGAGAAACATGTAAAGATTATCAACTGGCAACTCAAAAAAAGACAAGTTCAAGGGACTCCTATATGAATTGATACAGAGTGAAGTGGGCAGAGCCAAGAAAACACTATACATCAATAACTACAAGATAAATGGGAAGAACTACACACCAAAAAATCAGAAGTATATGTAGCAAAATTATAAAGATCAAACAAGACTTGAATGAAGAGATATATAAGAAAATAGGCTCAATCCAACCCTTCACGTAAGTAGCAGGTCCACAGTATCATACTTTTTCAATATATCAATCAATCAGTTGTGCTGATTTTTGTGTTCCTTTCTAAAAGTATACTATTTGTCATATGGGATGGCTCTTTGGGAGGATGAAGGAAGGAATACTATGGTGATGTAAGAAATAAAAAATATCAATAGAAAGTTATTTTTTTAAATTCTAGCTTCCTTCCTTCATGTCCTGCCTCTGATATATATTAGTTGTGTGACCATGGGCAAGACACACCCTTTCAGTGCCCAACCAATTAAAAAAGACTAAGTTACAGAAACCGTATTTTGATTTGCACTGGTAGGGGTGATTTAGGAAAAAAAAAAAGTTCTCCACAGAAAAAAATCAGTTTTGAAAAAAAGATTTATTTCATTTTCCTTGTTGTCTTTACTAGATAGTGGTTTTTGCTGGTAAGTATTACGATACTGATGCATCTTCTTAAAGGACCATGGCAGCCATCTGTCAATGATATTCATATGGTCAAGCAAATTAACGTGAACCATGCTGAAAGATTCTAAGGAGTACACTTATCTGTGCTTTAAGCTAGACCCAAATTTAATGTCCCAAGAATTGGTTTAACATAAACATTGATCTTTTTCATGCACTTAAAAAAAAGAAATTAAAGACATAATGTGATTTATAGGTAACTACACTAAAAAGAAATATAACTTTAAATGTAACTTTAAAATTTTTATAATAAAACTTATTCCCTTACATGTTTACAGGCCTTTAAAATTTTTTTAAAAAATGTATACCATGATGGTAAAGCAGAAAACACTAGACTTAGGAGTCAGACCTGTTCCACACCCATGCTCACTATGTCAGCTCTAGCAAGTCATTCAGTGCCAAGAACCTCAATTTCCTCATCTGCCAACTAAGCACTTTCCTCATGGATTTGCTGTGAGGCTCAAATATGATCAAATACTTCAAAAACCTTAAAGCATGAGATAAACATAAGCTATTATTTTCTTGGTTATGTCTATCAGTTAAATAAGCCATACAAAGTGAGAATTTTATAATGTTAACTAAATTAGCTATTTTTAAATGAGAAATATAAATTTCATCTTATAAACATCAGTAATTTTACATTTTTGCTTAAAAGGGCCTTGATTTTTTATAATTTAGTATTCCTCACTATTCTAGATGGTAGTTGGAATAGTATCCTCCTCCTTTTGGCAGCTGGATAGAACAGATTACAGCAAGGTTTGCAGATATGCTATAGTCCTCAAAGCAAGTCAGTGTAGAAAAAAATACATTATATCTCATACCTTTCACATCTTTTAGACTACTGACCATTATCTCTCACTATCACTAAAACCAGTTACTGATTTTGATACTCAGTGAGCAGTTTCATTTTTTTTTTAGTTTCTGTAATAGAAATCCCAACACAAATGCTTCCTTACCTAAAGCTAACATTTACTTTACTTTTTCATTCACTTAAATACAACTGTACATTCTGGACCTATAATGATCTAAAGGGCAATAAAGCAGATTATTATTGAGCTATTAAAACAGATGCTTCACTAGCCTCTGTCCAGTATATTACTTAAAGCAGCAGTCTTACCAAATACTATAAATTTGGCAATTTTTTTCTTATCTTTCTCAAAATGCTTTAAAAATAACCTCTTAAAATGTACTCTTAGCAAAGCTTCATCTTAACTTTTTAACTTCGATGATAATTTAGTTTTCAATACTACAATATGTTGCTTAATGTAGTGTTATCTTTGATATAACGATTTTCCCCTAAAGGGCGGTACACGTACATGAAATGATGCTCTACACAATGTTCCAATGGAGCAAACTGCCACCAATGGTAATGATGGCAGAACCAGCTGCTTTGGAGAAACAACAATGGAGCCGCCAGAGTGTGCTCATTCTCTGCCCTTCTTAGAGATAGTAAAAGTGAGAACATAGTTGGATACCATCTATGTACTAAGTACTACAATGGATACAGGAACATGATGGAATAACAAGAACACAGCAGCTCTGGGTCAGAAGACTCACGTATGAATCTCAGCTGTGAGACTTCTCCATCAGTCTCTCTGGACCTGTCTCCTCCAGAGTGACACCAACGTTCTTTCAAAAATTAAATGAAATGGTGTGCAACAGTGTACTTTACGATACATAATCAAGTTTTCAATATTGCAATATTCTTTAAAATATACAAATACCTAATATAAACATGTAGGTGAACATACTAAATTTCATTATTCTAATGAGTTTATGATTTCTCAATGAACTCACTATCAAAGTTACACTTTAGAAGCCTCTAAAAAGTTATCCGAGGCCAATTGATGCCACATCTCTGTCATAAACGCCTGGAGTTGATTAGTTCCAAGCTCTTCCACTAACTAGTTCTATGACCTTGACAAGTCATTTCAGTAGAACTCAGTTCTAAGTCATAACAAGGTCAAATGATCATTTACAGGCTATTCTAGAAAAAAGCTTCTTACTCAGGTATGGATTCAATTAGATGGCTTCTGGGATCCTATCCACCTCCAGCAGCCTATGACTCTGTAAGGTTGGGCTAAATTCCCTTTCCAGATATAAAACTCTCTGCCTCTAAAAGGTTTACTTTGAAAACCAAGGACTTATAATAATAGATAATGTTTCAAATAAGGACTAAAGTTAGATATCTGACATTTTGATGAAGCTTGGCAATTGTTTCTTAGGCTTAGAATGTTATTATGCAGAAATGCAGCCAGAAAAGCAGACAAGAGATGGAGGGGGGCTTTCTGATGAATAACACCAGCTGTATCCATTCATATGCAAGCTCCTTGAAGGCAGGGATTTTGCATTTCCGTATCCTCAGGGACTAACCCAATTACTTAGACATAGTCTGAGCCTTGAGGAACACTGATTGAAATGAAAGGTATTTGTTTATTTCTTGGCTTACTTTTAGTTTGTTGAGATTTCCTAAAAGCCTCCCACCAAAGCTGCATTTCCTCCTTCCTGACTGTATTATAAATCTTATGAATTTAAAAACTTAGCAAAACTTGTAGAAATCAACATAGCAGTGAAATTCAGTGCTTTAAAATGATAACAAGAATGACTAATATGAAAAAGAATGTTTATAAAACAATTTTAATACGCGAGCTAATTTATAAACTATTATCTCTAGTTTTCCACTGAAGTCTAATTATATAGCATATGCCTTATTGTGAAAGCAATTCTGAATTCCCAAGGATATTCCATTGGAGAGCAGGGTTTGTCAGTTCTTAACAAGCTGGTGACAGACTTCTTAGAAATGCTCCTCAAACCAAAGCTGGCCCACAGGGTGATAAAGGTTATCTATAGACAAGCTACAATTTGGCACTGACAAAAATACCAACCCCTAGGACATCATACATCCCTGAAGGACTGAAGTACAGGTATTAAACCAGTGGATATACTACAATGGAATCCCCTTTAATCATAAGCTGTATAACCTGTGATAGAAATATGGAAGTCATAATGACAATTCAAAAGCATTAGAAAAGGATTCTAGAATGAAAATACCATATTGACTAAAAACAGATTCCCTGGTACAAGGTCTTTAACACTGAAAGAAACATCTTGCCTATTATGGAGGCTTCAAGCACTGACTGAATAAAAAGCAAAGCTAGGGTACATTCATGATCCTCCCAATCAGTGTTGATTTCTCCCATCTTGAGCTTATTACTTTAGAATACAGGTAAGCTCCAAAGAATGCACCAACCAGTAATATGAATTCTTGTCTTGGTCCTTCCCCCTAGGACAAATCAACACTGAGGAGAGCAAAGTAGCTACCACTTTTCCCCATCTCCTCCAAGAAATGAGGCTTCTTCAAGAGAGGGAAAGAGAAAAGGAAACAAGAACAGGATAAAGAAAAGCAGCTACCTCCTTTTCTGTCCTCTATTCCAAGTGCGAGGCTATTGGCACAGCAATGAGAACCTGTCAACACCAACAAAATGGACAAAACAGCAGCTATAGCCCAAGACTAAGAACCAGAACTTCCTTTTAACTTGCACACACATAAGTAGCAAAAATGATTAACTTTGTAGTGGAGAAGAATCCAGAAGATTCATTAATTTAAGAGGCATAGAATATATAATCATAGGATTTTAGAGCTGGGAGAGGAAGAGCAAAGCCTAGAGAAGTTAGTGATTTGCCCAAAGTTGTACAAATAATGAGTGGGAGAACTGGGTGTAGCAGCCACCACCAGTTTGGCTGCTGGTTCATCTTTCTTAACCACCGCACCATATAGCAGGTCATTCATTTTGAAACAGACAGAACAATGCCTAGCAGTGTCTTACTACACACAGTATACAGCAGAGAACAAAAAAGTTTATTTAAACAGGGGGAGAAAGGACAACACTGTACCAGTTTTGCTCACAACCAAAAATGGATTTACTAAAAAAAGCACACAACATCGTTGACATAACATATATACTTTGCTAGATTTTGTAACACACTTAAATGGGAGCAAAGAGAAGGAAGACTTGGTTGCTATTTACAAAATAATCAGATTATGTTGCCCTAAGAAAAGTAGTTAACTTAAATTATATTTCAAAAACTAAGTGAAACAAAGCCTCCTTAAAAATCTTACCAGAAAGGGGAAAAAAAACCTTACCAAAAGGTACAATTCTAGTACTCTATGAAATCCATATGCTGAGGCAGCGTGGTAGAACAAAAAGAGCACAGACCTTGGTTCCAAGAGAGCTTGGCTTGAATCTCACTTTCCACATTCCCGATTTGTTTTACACCTTGAGGAAATCAAACTCTCTAAACTTAGGTTTCTTCTTTTCCTGAGACTAAGTCCCCACCGTCTAGCCCACAATGGAAGGGCCACAGCCTTTCAGGGGCCTCATCCCAATAGCGATTGTTCTTGATCTGCTCTGTTCTCCCTTCCTTAGGTAACCTAGTGGTCTCCCATTCCCAGGTGCTCACCATACTGGTGCTACATTTGGTGTGTACACCTGAGTGGTTTAGCCCAGTGCAGGTGAGAACTCCCTTGCCTCTCCAATAGCAAGGATTACAGATTTGTGCTACCATGCCCGCCCAATTTGTTCATCTTTAGATGAGAATAATACCTGTGAGCACATACTTCACAGGGTTATTATGAGGATGACATGAGGTTATGTAAAATATTTTTCATTTCCACTAAAAATAAAAAATTATTACTAATAATTATGAAGTGTGCTTGTTCTGGCTTTTTTAGTTACTAAAAGTCTTTTGTCATTTCTGTATACAGATTTTATTTTCTTGCTTATGGTATACAGAGCTCTACTGGCAAAAAAAAGAAAAAAAAACAAACCCTTACTAGCCCTAGAAGACAAGATAAGGTGAGGGGACTTTCTTATGGTAATAGATGAAGAAATGGGCATGAGACTATAATGTCACTTCTAAGTGATTTAGTGATCCAGGTAAGACTGGAACCATCTTGCTCAATCTTTTAACACCTATCTAAAGCTCTGGAACTAATAAATATCACTTTCATTGCATACTAAATAACGCAAAAGTTAAACCAACTTGCTATATTAAAGGAAAAACAAAAATATTAAAGCAATATACAAAATTTAGTCAAATGCTTTAAGGTGTTAACAAAAAATTTAAATGATTCTATGACACAGTAATGCCTTATTTATAAAGCATTGTATGTAACTGAATTTTCCAGATTACTATAGGTTTTCAAGCTTCCAACTTTGGAGAAGTTCTGATTGAAATCTTTCCAAAGTATATATGCTTTCCCACTTCCTTGAACAGCAGATACATCAGTTATTCTGAAATCGTAAAGACTGTTTTCTCAGACAACTCTAAGGATCAGGCTGATCCTAATCTCCTCCTGCCTCAGTGTACACTTCTTCACAAGGTGCCACAACCAAGAGATAACCTCCCCCAACAGCAGCCTTCCAGTGGTAAGAGAGGTTGGTCTTCAGCTACCAGGCTTTCACTCACAAGCTTTGGAGTTTTGATAGAACTGCCAGAACTTTGACTGTCACTCCAACAGGATAAGAGGGAGGACTTTAGTGGAAGAAAAAGAGGATCAAAAAAATAATTTAACCCTTTTTTAATAATGCACAGTCATCATTATAGAAAATTAACTTATTTTCTACAGCACTCTATACTTTTGGGCTTTTGTTTCCCCCCTCCATACCTGGCTAAGCTGCCCCTCTACTGCTATCCCTGAACCTACTCCTTCACATCTGTTACTTCTCCATCCCTAACTCCCTCCTGACCAGCTGTAGTCTAGAAAAACAGGGAAGAATTTAATGTCAACATGACTCTTCACTTCTTCCTCAGTTAAACCTGAGTTCAAGTCTCTGCCAGGTAGAAAATGGGAAAATCATTTGAAAGTATGAGAAAAGCCACTATACTTTGTATCCTTTGACTCAACAATCCCATTATCGCGCATATATCCAAAGGAAGACAAAGTCAGAAAGGTCTGATATACACTAAAATATTCATAGCAGCACTTTTTGAGGTAGGGGAAATAAACCAAATAAACAGAAACATGGTGGGTGCTCATCAACTGGAGAATGGTTGGACCAACTGTAGCATTTATGAATTCAATGGAATATTATAGCAAAATGATCAATATGAGAAATTCAAATTATCGTGGCAAAACTCATAACAACTGACACACAGTAAGGTAAATAGAACCAAGAGTAAAATTTATACAACTCCAACAATGTAAATGAAAACAACACTAAAACACAGTCATAAATTAGCTGCAAAGACGAATAATTAAATACAGTCCCCCTTCTTTAGCGTTGAAGGATAGTGGACTACAGGAGAACATTGCACATAATGTCAAATGGGATCCTTCCAGGAACAAGTTCTGCCTAACTCCTTCTTGGTTTTCTGCTTTAAGGAAGAGCTCAAAGCATGGTGGGGTAACATACAGGAGGGAAAAACCGAGAAAACAACTAGTATTTTTAAAAAATGGGATTTCTAAAAAACGGCTTGTAGGATTTGAGTGCGATCATATGCCTGCCTCACAGCTTGTCACCAAGAAGGTAAAATCAAGATTGATTTTTCAGCCGCAAGTCTTGAAAACCACTGTCTTAAAAGGAGTTGTGATCTGCATTAGTGGGACAAAAAGCACAGATCCTTCAATAAGAAAAGGAAAGTTTATGAGTCCAAGAGCATAGGACTTTACTGGAAGGGTTCTGCAATAACTCTTTCCGACATCTGAAGCCCCGGTTTCCTAAGCTGTGTTCCAGAGAGCTTAGACAACCAGAAGCTGGGACATCATTTCAAGTTCAGCTCCCATCCCAAATATTTTTCAATGAGTTCGATCCACAGCCATAGACTAAATCCTTAACTCTAGTAATCCAACTAATAAGAGCAGCTCATATTCTTGTAGCACTTTACAGTTACAAAACACTATATACATACACATATATGTACGTAAAAAAATAAAATTTACCCTTTACAATCATGGGAATTGGAGAGAAATATTATCCCTATCTTATAGATAAGGAAACTGAAGCTCTCATATTAAGTGACAAGTCAAGTCCATACCTGAAACATGGACACCTTTGAAGACATTACTAAATATCCAACAAGTAGTTCTCCTTCACTTGAAAATTTCCAATCATACAGAATTCAATTACCTGAGGCTAAGCACTTCATTTAGTGGCAGCTTTAATCATTAGAAAATTTTCCCATAAGTTGAGGACAAATCTGGTTCCTGGTAGCATCCATCCAATCATCCTGATTCTGTTTCCCAGTGACGAGCTAAACAAAACCAATTCACCTTCCACATGACAACTCTTCAAACACTCAGATACAGTGATCATGTTCTCTTCAAAGTCTTCACAGGCTTAGGGGTAAGGCCAGTCTTCATGCAATGCCATTTCCAGTGCCTTTGCCATCTGGATTAAACTCCAGCTCTGCAATATCTTTCAACAAATGGCAACGTCCAGGACGAATTAGAACATTCTAGATAGAGTGTGATAACAAAGGGACCTATTTGTCTATTAATGCAGCTTAAGATTGTGTTTGCCTTTTTGGTTAAATTATCAAACTGCTGGTTCACACTGAGCTTGAAATCTATTAGAAAACCAGCTCTTTTTGACATTAGCTTTCTGGTCACATCTGCCCCCTTTAGGTTTAAGAGAAAACTGCACAAAGACTGGGCTTTACATTTCCATTAAATTTCATGCTACATCTCCACCATCATTTCAATCACTGAAATCTTTTTTGGATATTAATTCTGTCATCCAACAAAATAGGTTACTGTTCAAAGTGTTGCGCAAGAACAGGACCAAGGACAGAGCAAAGAAACAATCCATTATAGACCTCAATCCAGGCTGATATCTAAGTCTTGTCCACTAGTCACCAAAAACAAAACAAAACAAAACAAAAAAAAAAAAAAAAAAAAACAAAAGATCAGGCTGGGGAGCTGAGGTGGAATGAAGACACAAGCTTCACTACCACTAATAAATACTTTGGTATCAGATTTCTTGTTAACGTGGGCTCTCTATCCAAAATGCCAGTGGAATGCAGACTTCTGATCAGTTCTCTCTCTGTTACTGCATCCCGAGCACTTAGTACAGTACCTGGAACACAGTATGGTCTTAATGAATGTTTACTGACCGACGGGCCCATCTCCTTCAGTGTTTTATAACGGTGCTTCCAGACCACTTCACTGATAAGACAACGCAGGCATACCAACCAGCCCTCTAGTTTTCTTTGGGTGGCCTGCAACTTCTAATTCTTTGGAAACTAAATATTCCATGTTTCACAGCCATGTGCAGTGAAAGAATACTGGTGCTAAAAAAAATGATGTGTTTTTGTTACAGGGAATAGCTTGGGATAATTAAAAGCAAAGAGAAATTTCCCAAATGCAATTCAGCCTATTTTCCTCCTCCTATTTAATTCTGTGCCCAGTTCACTATCCTATCTGAAGCATCTGTCCAAAATATATTTACTGATGGATCACTTCTACTTTGTGAATAGCACAAAATAACAATAATACCTAATATTTTAGTATAGTACTTTAACATCTAAGCATTTTGCATTTCTGATCTCACACAATCACACCAACCCTCTGAGGTAGATGATTACAGGCAGTAATGTATTGTACAGATGAGGAAATAAAGCTCAGAGAGGTTAAATGACTTACCCATGGTCATGCAGCTAATTAAGGAGGTGGGATCTGAACTTGGGCCTCTGCTGCCTCAAGTCAGCACTTATTCCACTACATGACACCACCCATCGATTCAAAAGCACGAGCTCTTGTCACCTAGTAATGTTGCACACTAAAGAAAACATACATAACAATGTGCAGGGGCAGCTAGGTACCACAGTGGATAGAGCACCAGCCCTAGAGTCCAAAGGACCTGAGCTCAAATCCAGCCTCAGACACTTGACACTTCTAGCTGGGTGACCCTAGGCAAGTTACTTAAGCCTGACTGCCTTTAAAAAAAAATAAACCCATATGCAAAGTAACTTAAAAGGCTTGATGTCTCTTCTCTGTGAACTTAAGACTACATGATGACTTTTGGAACATCCAAGTAGATCAAGCAACAGAGATTGAATCAGTGTGGATTTTTTAGGTTACTGATATCTGGATAAGGTTATGGAAACCATGAGTAAACTATTCCTTTAATATAAAAAGAACTAAGTTATCACATTCTACATAGAAAAGACATGGAAGTCCAAAATTAATACTTGGAGATACTACAGAACCTCTTCTGTACACAAGGCTTTACAAGCCAAAACATTAATTTATATATTATATTCCTGGTAGCTTAAGATCTTATCATTTAAAAATATATATCCTTCCCCAAAAAACATGTGACTATTTTATGGCCATTCAAATGTCAGTGAATGTTTATACTATCAGTATTTGCCGAATAGGGTTGGGTGGGGCTTTTTTTTTTTAATCAACAGTTACTTCAATAGAAACAATGTAGAGCTATGCTCTGGGCAATGCTCATACTTCAAAGCATGAGCCCCACTACCGCCCAGCTAAAAGTGTCATCTGTATAATACTAAAAGATATGTTCCTATTTTTTTGAATATTAACATGCCTTCCAAGGACAACAAATGTCCTTGAGTACAGGACATATGGCCCTCTACTGGAATATGCACAGCTCCACTGCCATCTACAGCATAGATTCCTAAAATTTCCTAGGAAGCAAAAGAGAAAGGGATAGAGTATATGTGAGTGTGTGTGAGCATGAGTGTGTGTGAGTGTGTGTGTGTGTGTACATGTGAGACAGAGTGAGTGTGTGTCCTGGCAGGAGGACCTACAGTGACAAGGAAGTCAGTTACATAGACCTACATAGGAAGCCACCTACCTACACGTACCTTGTATCAGTGGAAAGAACTTTAGGGCACATTTGCAGCATCATTCCTTGGCAACCTAAATACTTAACACTAGTGAAGGACAAGGAAGAAGGATGAAATAAACATCAACCACACTTAGCTACTACATTTGTTTAAAGGCTAAGCATGTTTATACTATTAAAACTAAGTATATGAATTTATGTATGTATATTAATCATATAGCATGGCATTGGGTCCTTTCTGCTGACGTAGAATCATTCTTCCCTAAGGAACATTATACCCAGGGAGAAGGAGAAAGCAAATCTTCCACGCTGCTAGTTGCTAGACAGTGTATTGGGAAGATGATTCTGCCAGCTGGTGCTAAAAACAAAAACAAAAACAAACCCAGACATGACTCACACTAAATTCAAACATCTTATTATGACCAAGGCAAAACAGGCAAAAACATGACTTTTTACAAGAGTGCTAGACCTGGAGTTAGAAAGACCCAAGTTCAAATCCAGCCTCAGACATTTACTAGTTGTGTGACCCTGGCAAATCATTTAACTTCTATTTGCCTCAATTTTGTCATCTGTAAAATGGATAACACCACCACCTATATCAGAGTTGTTATGAAGGTCAAATGAGATATTTGTAAAACCCTTAGCAGAATACCTGGCATATGGTTAAGTGCTTAACAAAAGTGCTCCATTCCTCCCTTCTCTTAATAGATTTTGTATACCCTTACATATGTACATATTTTCTCCCTCAATTGAATTTAAGCTCTTAGAAGTTTTATAAGGACTCCTCCACTTCTGTCTCTGTATCACCAGTTGCTGGCACAAAGGCACTTGGTAAATGCTTATTTTGAACGATTACTATACACTACTAAGTCAAGCTATATATTGCCCTTTTGAAACTTCTTGGCTGCCCTTCAAATTCAATTTAAGTAGATTTCACTTTTATAAAAAACAGTGCCTTTGTTTCGTGTGGGTTGTAAATTGATTTGCCCTGGGCCCTGGCAAGCCAAGAAAATGATTTTACTCCTACCCAAACAATATACCTGTTAGTTAAATTTCAAAGACAATAACACCACCAAATGTTTCCCTAACCCATGAAAACCTAGAGGTTTGTTAAAGGAAAAGCTACCTACTGGTTTCTTAAATTATCGCTGTTGTGGTATTAAGGAATCAGAAAAGTCTGAATTAAGTGGCTAGTAATTTCAAGGGGCATTTAGCTCAGTGAATTCTGGTGAAAAATGACATCAATGAACGGCCAGCTAGGTGCTTCAACATTCAAGTCCCACAATGACAAAAAGAATTCTCAATAAAATAGCAAGTTTGTACTATATTTTAGTAAATGTTTCCTTTTAACTAAATGTCCATGGATCATATGGATTGAGTGGACTCTTGGCTAATTTTAGATGGGCTGTTATAAGGAAAACTAAAAGAACAGAGGTTTTGCATGGATAAAGGCAAAAGTTTTCCTTGAAACAACATCTGGGATGTGACTTTTCTAGCAACTTCCTTTCTAAAAACTTTCCTCTTTGTGGGAATATTTCAGCAGATCTGTGGTTTCATCAATGGGTGGATGAGTCCCTCCACTGATTCAGATCACAACTCTTCCACACCTGAGTAGATGATTTCATGAGTTGCTGTGGCCAAAGACTTCTCACCTGCTGCCCCACGTTTGGTGCTGAGTCTCTCCGAGCTTAGCCAGGTGGGTCCTCAGAGAACAGTCCCATTGTACTAGAAGCTTTTCCAGACCTGACGGGGCTTGCACTCTGCTGGCATAGCCTTCAGGAACTCAGGGTCTCTTCCACCTGCCATGAGTCCATTAAAAGCCTAGTCCTTTAGTGGACTTTTGTCGGAACTCACCTCTGAAATCATAATGGAAATCAATGGGGAAATAATTCAGTATGCAAATTTTAGCTTTACACACTTTTCAGGAATATCTCTGCATACATATCTCTGGCCCTCCTTACCCAGCTTCTTGATGTTTCCACTAACCAGCTACATGCCTACATGACACCCACATATCCGGATGAAAACTGAAAAACTGAAGCAAGTTCCTGAGTGTTTGATCTACTTGCTGCTAAATGTCTTGATGTTTTAAACACCCTATTTGGTTTAACTGTTCCATTTTCACATGAACATTTGCTATTATGGATGTAAACTTACTCTTTATTTTTAAAAAATAAATAATGTTCTTTATACCTTATGTGCATTTAAGTCTTAAGTGTCTGAAGCATTAAGATATAGTGGACAGAAGGAAAACCTGTTCTGGAAGACCCCAGAAGACAGTCATCTGTATGCCCCTAGGCAATTTAACTCTCTGGGCCTTAAATTTCCTCAGCTGTAAAATTAGGCAGTTGGACTCAACTTCCCAAGTTCTTCCCAGCTCTAAACCTACTATATTATTATTAGAATAATAAAGATAGAATAGTCGCATTTCACTGCTCTTGCTTCCACATACTGGATATCACTCTTTAATATGTATACTTAAATAGCAAACTATTTTTCTCAATCTCTTATTTGAAAAGAAACTTCACTTAATGGCTCAAGATCTGTTAATCTTAGCTTTCTCTCCCTAAAAATTGGTATGGCAGCTGTTGGCTAACAAATAAAATTAACAATAACGGTACTAATAATCTCCCTTTAAACTATTATAGGGTCATAGATCTACAGCTAGATGGGATTTCAAAAGCCAACAAACCCAAGCCTCCCATTTTACAGATGAGCCAAGGTAAACTAATCTCACCCAAAGTCACACAGGCAAAGAGGAGAGTTGGGATTTGAACCCAGAGTCCCTGACTCCAGCTCATAAACCATCTAGGCCAACTTTCTCAAGATGTTTGTGAAAGGAAGCAAAGATGCTTTATTTTTAAAAGAAACAAAAAGAAATCTATAGAATTCTGCAGACTCAAAATTAAAATGTATTTAATGTTATCACAAGATGGTATCTTTAGAGACACTAAACATAAAAGCACTAATAGCTGTATTTGGAATCAATGTTATTTACAAGTAATTTTCTATTCCCACTACATGACACATACACTGAGTATTTTCTTTAGTATTGGTTGCTTTGGCAGCACAAATACGAGTTCATGGCTACAAGCTTTTAATGGTCCTGCACACTCTCCACATTTTACAAAAATCACCTTTAACACGAAGTAGAGTCCCCGTCACTTTAAGGGGTTGCATCTGAATGCCCTTCAAAAGGCACTGATAGGGGCAGCTAGGTGGCGCAGTCAGTAGAGCACCGGCCCTGGAGTCAGGAGGACCTGAGTTCAAATCCGGCCTCAGACACTTGACACATGTACTAGCTGTGTGACCTTGGGCAAGTCACTTAACCCCAACTGCCCTGCCAAAAAGCAAAAAAAAAAAAAAAAAAAAAAAAAAGGCACTGATGAATAAGGGCTAGTACATTTGTAACTATAGCATCTGGTCTTATAATAAACTGCTATGTAGAACAAGGATTTAAATATAATTTGTCCGAATACTGATATTCTTTGTTCCCTATTGGAGCTTCTGGCAAAAAGACAAGGGAAAGAGGTATTTCTAAGTGTAAAAATCCCTTTTCTGGAGTAGTAACAACTGGAGTTTCTAGAGTAACACCTCTTCTTTAACCAAAATTCTCTTATTTAAATGAATAAATGTAAATCCTCAACCTCTCCTGATTTGGGTGAATTTACCATGTTCTTTTTGTAAAAAACGTAAAAACAAACCATTTCATGAAATTAGTCTCATTGGTAATGATATCTGAGATTTTTTTCAGATACTTTATACAGATGAAACTCGCCTTTTGTAACAGATTTAGTACTAAATAGTTACATGAATCAAAATATTTTCAAATCATATTTTATATATTTATATCTTCTCCCCTTTCACATAGATGCAACTGCTTACCACAGGGGCAGAAAATTATGCGGTAAAATTGTGTTGGTTATGTCAACCGAGGAATACGATCTTTCTTCAGGGCATCAAGCTATACAATAGCCTTGACATCAAAAGGACATGGAATCATTTAAACAATGATTTTATGTGAAATTCCTATGGGCAAGTTTTTCTGTTAGGCATAATGGAAAGAGCACTAGATTTGCAATCAGGGGCTTTGAAACCCATCCAACACTTACTCGCTGTATGATCATAGGGAAGTCACAGCCTTGTTTGTTCTGCCTCAGGTTCCTCAAATATAAAATGGGGAAAACAGGACCTGTGATAGCCCCTGCACAAGAATGTCATGAAGACAATGTTGCTAAAGTTCTTTGTCAAACCTACAGAAGATAATGATACTTGGGCCTGTAATTTAAATGGCACAGGAAACTCTGGGATGAGGACATGTCCCCTAGTAGTCCAGCCAGCACCTTCCTCAGAGCATGGATAGGTGAAATGACTTCAGCAGGATCATTGGCAATGTGTCCAAGAAGAGATGGAAGCCCAGCTTTTCTATGCACTGTACCATGCGGCCTCTTCTAAGAGTCAACTAGTAAGTAACAACTTCTCTTGCCACATTTCTTATTGTTAAATGCTACCCTCCTATATCTTCTCTCTGTCCTGGAGAGTTAACATAGGGTAATAAGAAGAAAAATAGCAGACTTTGACCCAAGAACCAGGGTTCCAGTCTCAGCTCTATCACAACTGTGACCTTGGATAAATCATAGCCTCCCTCTGGTCCTCAGTTTCCTAATCTGTAAAAAGGGTATTTTTAACATAGTATATAATAATACTTCCACTAATATTCCAAAGCGTTGCTGTGAGGAATGCTTTTTGGATTACATAGTATTTTCCCTATAAATATCGTGCTCTTCAGTTGTTTCTCCTAGCTCTAAAACAAGGGCTCTTAATCTTTCTAGAGTAATGGACCTTTCAGCAATCTGATATAGCCATGGACCCCTTTTCAGAACAATGTTTTTAAATACATAAAATTACAACAACAACAAAAAAACCCCAAACAAACCACTAATCATATTGAAATGTAGCCATAAATCTTTTTTTCAAAGTTCACAGTCCCCAAAGACCATCTCAGGAGACAAAAAAAAAAAAATAGCATAGCTATTTCCCAAACTCAACATTTCCCACCTCGATGCCTTTGAACAATTAAGTTCTTCCCTCCCCCAAAATGGATTCCTTCCTAATCTCCACTGAACAGAAGCTATGACTTTCCTCCAGGTTCAATTCAGATGCCATGTTCTGTTGGAAGCCTTTCTGATCTCTCTATCTCTCACTAAATGTCAAAGTTCATTTACCTCACGTTACTTTATATTTACTTACCTGTGCACATGTATCCTCCAGCAAAATGAAAACACTCTGAAGGAAAGGACTTTCATTTCTACCTTTGAATCACCAGTGCTTAGCACAAAGCCTTATGAGATACTTATTTTCCGTTGAATTAAGTTGAAAACAAAGTATCATAAAGACCAAGGGATCAAGAAACTGCTGGAGTTCCCGACAATAGCCTGTACAAGTACAATGGTCCTGATCAGTATGATCTTGTCTCTTAACAAGTCAGTAAGTCACATTACAAGGCACACAAATGAGGTTAAATTGACCAATTTGGGGTCTCTCCCCCCAAAAAAGTGTGTGTGAGTGTGAGTGAGTGTGTGTGTGTGTGTAAGAAAATGAGAGATTACTGCTTTCCTAGTAAATCTACAACACTTAAAAAGAGCAGGTGTTCATTTCAGAGTTAGAATGAAACATCAGTAGACTATCCAGTACATTATGAGCCAGCATGGATAAGAGCAAGTCTAACCAAACTAAGTTCATTTCCCTTGTTGACAGAGTTACTAGACTAAAACCTGAGAATGCCTTGGATTCACCAAGGAATTTGACAAAAAGGTGATATACAATTAGTGGGTTGACCAACAAGGCTCTAAAACTATTAATGTACTGATATTAACCTAAGGGGAAGGTCTGCAGTAAAACACTAGAGGGCTCTGCCCTTGGTCATATTGTTTGACATTTTTTATCAATGACTTACGGTAAAAGATCATCAAATTAGCAAAGGACAAGAAGCTAGGACAAATAAATAGATGGTGGGATCGAGATCCAAAAAACTCATCAACAACCTATAACTGCTGATTGCCCAAAAAAGCATTCAATTGTATGATACTTCTAAAACTACACAGTTTAAGATAAGCACACGTGTCTGAGATCAATGATGAACAAAGCTCACAGAATCTCAGTAAGTCAAAAGGACCTCTGATGCCATCTAGCTCAAGCCATAACTGAAAAAGTATACTTTCTTCAACATATCCAAAACTAGGCATCCACATTTTGCTTGAAAACCTTCAGTGAAAGGAAACTCATTATCCACCAAGGCAGCCCATTCCAATTTAGCTCTAATTATTAAAAGATGTTTCCCTACATCAGGCCTAAATTCCTTCTCTGAAAGCTCTATTGATTGACCTTAACTCTAGAGGCATGTGGAACAAGTCTAATCTCTCTTCCACGTGTCAATCCTTCAAATACTTGAAGACAGCTAACATATGGTTCCCTCCTCTACATACCACCTCCTAGGACCAGTAGTCTTCTTTTCTCCAGTCTACTTAACCAGAAGGTCTTTCAACCAAGCTACAAACGTAATCAAGGCCCTTCAGTATTCAGACTGCCCTCATCTTAACACTCTCCAGTTTATTCGTGTCCTTCCTAAAATGTAGTACATAGAAATGAACACACTATGGGGCTATCAGCAAACCTAGACCTAGATCAGCAGTTCTCAAAGGGTGGTCCATTTGTCCCAGGAGCCTCTGAGACTCATTCAGGGGGGCTTACACAGCCAAAACCATTTTCACAATAATAGTAAGATGGTATTTAAAATACTCCCTTTGCCACCTATACATCTATGTGACGCCAGATTTTTTTTCACATACTTCAAACCAAAACAACATATACCACAATAGATTGAATGCAGCAGCGGATATGAGAATCTACCTATCTTCCATTAGGTCAGACATTAAAGATTTTTGCGGAAATATGTAAAATGATGCCACTTGGTAAATTTATTGTTGGAAAAGTGTTATTTTTCATAAAAAATGTTACTTAACATGTAGAGTTTATTACTGTTATTTTTAAACGAAGTATTTTTTAAATTTATCAGATATTTACTTCTAAATAAAGTAAATTTTCTTAGACATAACCCACATAAACAAAAGCTACCTGTGCAACTCTTTGCTTTAAGTATATAAAGGGGTTCTGAGACCAAAATGTTTAAGAACCACTGGCATAAACTATCTTCCTGTTAAAATGCCACAAAAGACCAAGTGAGCTTTTCTAGCTGCAGCCTAACACTAGTGACTGATTCTGAGTTTGCATGTCACCAAAACTTCTATTTTTTTTTCCTTCAGATTTACTGGGAGTTCCACCTCTCTCATCTTGATCTGTGAAGTTGAATTTTTTAACCCAACCATAACACTTTACATTTATTTCGTTAAAATTCTATCTTGGATTCAGCCCAATATTTGGTTCAGTCTTTTTCGATGCTGATTGTCATGAATATCCTTTTCATAATAGCTTAAGGCCATTCTCTGACATAGCTGAATTAAGCATCAACAAAGTGCCCATACTCAGTGCCAGAGATCCTGTGAGTCCATTAAGCCCAATCTCTTCATTCTGTACCTAAGGAATCTTAAGCCAAGAGAAGTCACAGAATCAGGGACCAGAGATTAAGATAAAAAGAAGTCCTGTTAGTTTTTCCATATTTGAATGATTCTATTGGTTTCTGTTTTGAGGCCAGATCCTCCGACTCCAAATATAGCATTCTATACATCAGACCACAGTGCAAGTCTAGCAAACTCACATTCCAAAAGTACCTAAGTCTGGTCTAAAACATAATACTAGCAATTCATTCTGAATCAAAATTTGGTGGAAAGCATCAACTTTTGATTTTTCATTCAGCTTTATTCTTTCCCAGACCATCATGAGTATAAAATAACCTCTAAAGTCATTTAACTTCTCCAGTCCCCTTTTCCTCATGAATAAAATGGGACCATAATATGTACTATGACCCCCAAGTTCCCTTTCAAAACCCTAACATCCTATGATTCTATCAAAGTAGTCCCAATAGGAATTCCCACACTTACTCCAATGGTGCTACCTATTGAGGAACCACACAAAAAAAGAAATGTGGCCAAGAGAACAATTTACACAGTGACCACAATAATTTAAAGGAAAAAAAACTTGGAAAGACTCCAGAACTACCGAGCAATGCAGTGACCAATCATGACTTCAAAAGACTGATGATGATGCATACCTACTATCTCCTTTTGGCAGAATGAGGCATCCATTTTCAGACATGGCCAATGGGCTGCTTCCTTTCTCTCCATTATATCTATTTGTTACAAGAGACGATTTCTATGGGGGAATGGAGGAGAGTTTTCTAGGTAGTGACCAAGATTACAAAAAAAAAAAGCATCAACAAATGATTTTTTAAAAAAATATATACAGAAGAAAAAAGGTTCAGAAGGGGACACAAATAGAAAGGGACACAAATTCTAACTACCACATTAAATTTAATATACATTTCAAAAACTATGTAACAAGAGTTCATGATTTCATATATAAACCTTTTTGTTCTTTGTATACTGAAACGTCAATGAATGTTTACACTAAAAATTTTTTAATTTAAAAAACATTAATCTATACAACACACAAAACAAAAGAAAAAACAAGTCAGCTGAAGGCTTCATTGAAGGCCTTTGAATGGAGATTGGATGGCCACTCATCTGGGATGTGTTTCTGGGAATTCTTACCCAGGTTCTGATTGGACTGGGTAACCCTCAATCATCCCTTCCAGGTCTGAGATTCTGTGATCAAATCATTTGTACCTCTTAATTTAGAGCTAGAAAGGACCCTAGAAAGTGAGGGGCTCCAATCCCCTCATTTGACAGAGAAGGCAATGGAGGCTCAGAGAGTTTAAGTGATCTGCCCAGGGTCACACAACCAATGAGCATCTGAAAATTTGAAACCAGGTGTTCCTGACTCCAAGTAATGCACTCTGTCCATTACCTCCTCACCCACCTTATTCACTCTACTCTCAATGATATTTTAACTTTTTCTAAAAATTAAATACACTCAAAGAATGAAAACTATCCACCATGGAGGCTATTCAAAACAATGTGCCACAGACTGTAAAAACAATTCCAAAAAATGAGCTTCAAAAAAGCATTAAGCAATACCAGCATCTCTGAAATAAGCATATAGTCTAAGAGGATTGTCTGGAAGGGAATACTCATTTAGATGGTGACATTCCGATGTTTGTCTCAAAAGTTACAGTTATACTTTCAAAATTCATCATAGGCACAAATTTCAGAGTCCCCTTAGTGGCCCCCCCAGAATAAACATTTACATTAGAAAAATTAAAGACAAATTTAGCAAGTTATTACCGAAAATAAAGGTAATTGCAAAACACATTCTAAATACTATGAACATGTTCATAGCCAATACAAACAACATGGATAGGCACAATACATTTAAAGTCTAATATTTTAAGTTCTATTTCTAAGTTACCAGTTAATCACTCTAAGCAAAAAAATCCCTCAGGATATATATAATTTTCTTCTCAAAGTTCACTGTTTAAGAAAGATTATCAAACAAAAAAAAACAAAACAAAACAGGAAATGGCAAATTCTAATGCCATACAAAACATTTAAACAAAAGCTACTAGCAACCAGACTTCATTACTCCATAATTAACTAGAATATGGAAAGTAAAACTGTGAGAAGGCAAGGATGGCAGAGCAGCAAGAAAAAGGAGTCACTTCTGATTACAAAAAGATTAAGTCTAGGTGGAGGGTGGGGGTAAAGAACAAAAGGGAAAGTAGAGCTTCAGCTTTCAGGGAGAGCAAAGTGACCTTTAGTATGGCTGACTGGAAACATAACAGGAGCTTCCTATTCCATTTTACCAAAGGAAAATCCTAGATATGGTTTATTTCATTTTAATACACAAATTTTTGTGCATATTTACAATGTTTCTCACAAATGCAATACAAAGCTACAATTACATACTAATGTACTTGAACACAGTATTACTATGATACCTGTGCTTGACCACAGTACCCTATATAAAACAATTCACATTTACAAGAAAATTCTTTCTTTGTAACGACCATATGAGGGCAAGTAGTGACAATATTATTCCCACTTTACAGATGAAGAGGTTAAATGATTTGCTTACTATTAATTAAACAATCCCTTATCATACACCAAAACCAACAACAAAAATGGATGAATGAAAATCATTTATCAGGCACTCACATGCTGATCACCATAAGGAAGTCAGAAACAGCTCACTATTAGACAATTTAATAAAGTAGCTGGTAATTGGAAAAAGGAGGAATTAGTACATGGATTCCTCAATCCTTTCATTCACTTGACACTTATTTATTGAGTACCTACTACATAATAGGCATCAGACAGACATGCAGACAAATTAAAGACAATCCCTGGCTTCTAAACAAACTGAGGGATGAGAGGAACACAATACAATGCAGTATATAAAACAAATAAAAAAATGTTCCAACAAATAATCCCCAAGTCAATTTTTACATTGCACATTACACAGGGATTTAAATCAATCATGAATGTTTTTGCCATGTAATAAGGTAGTAATCAAATTTTTTAAATCAAGAAAAAAAAAAAGAACTAACCATACACACAGCACATAAAAATGTAACAGGAAGTAGTAAACATCTATTTATTTGGCTGTTCTGTGATGGTGCCAAGTACTTCTCACAAACCCTGAAGGGTAGAAACCGTACTTATCAAGTTTGAATACCTGCCGCTGGTTCCCTGCTCTACCAGCTCTAACAGCAAGAACTTCCTCACACCACTAGCAGTCCTTCACCCACATCTACAATTGTCTAGTCTAAATCCAACCACTGGCAGAGAAGACCACAACTTACAGATAACTGGTTGATCCAAGCCCCATTTAAGGTATACCACACCATAGAAAAATCCCAATACATCACTTACAGCATCACTCCCATTTAAAATTTTGGCAAAAAAGAAAAAAAAAGCAACGTTATCAACTATAGATTAAAAAAAACCCAAAGTCATATGGTAGATTTGGCCTCTCCTGTAAACATTTTACTCTAATACAGCTCAGTCTACTCTGGCTGTAAGAACAGCCTGGGGGCTGGAGCTAGACTAGGTATCTTTTCAGATCTTCATGGCAGATTTTTCTGAACCCCCTTACCCCATGCGCCAAGGTGCTCATGTGTGTACATACGCACAGGTGCATGCACATACATGGACACGGAATGGCATATAATTTCCAAAAAGATAATATTTAGAACCATCTGCCTCTATAGTCTCTTCCAGTGACCAATTCAACATATTTTCCTAATGTCTAAATGTACGTTTTTTCCATATGAGGCTCTCTTTTATACAACCACATTCTGAAATAACTATTCTACCTTTGCATTACCACTACAAACATTTATACACTGTGAGGTTTTTCTCACCTTATGCCTTTATCAATATAATATACTCCCATATCCTTTTCCCATCATAGCAAGGAAATCAGGTCCCACTTACTACTGATCAAAGGATTGTATGACAGAAGCAAATACAGAAAGAAACATACAAAGAAAAAAAATTTTAATGGCAGAAGAGTATTCCTCTAGTTGTACAAGTTCCCTTGCAAGAGCAAATTTAGTCAATATACATCCCAACCACAGAGAAATGACAGAAGCAAGTTGTAGTAAATTACTGTACATAAGAGTCAATGTCAACCTTGTCTACATCTAGTCCTCCTCCCTTCTGGCCCATTTATAAGGAGGTATTTGGAAGTGAAACATTTTAGCTGTTGGCTTGGGGGGGGGGGGGTGTTCAGCGGAGGGGGACAAAAAGAGGTAGGGAAAAATCAGGAATTTTAGCAGTGACAATTCAAGGTTCAAAGGGAGTGTGAAGGAGACAGCAATAAATTAAAAAACAGGGACTTGATCTGCAAAGATACTAGCCAACTGAAATAACCTAGGAACAGAATCTCTTCTTCCATCAAAAGAAACATTTGCTCTTTTTTTCCCCAGTATCTCCTTTCTATAGCAACCAGACCTTTCCAGATTAAATCTGCCTTAAGGTCGTACTGTGCCTGCATTTCCACTCCCTTGTTTCTTTGCTACAATCAGAAAAAGTGACCTCCACACAAATATTTTTGTGGTCCCCACACTACATTTGCATAGCCTTAATAAGCAGGATATGTTTTGGTAACGAGTAAAAACGACTTTATCTTTCATTTTTCTGGTCCAGAAAACTGGAAAGATGTCCTCTTACTGGGAGGAAAAAGGAGACAAAACTCCATCTAAAATAGTTGAGACTATAAAGGGTCATTAACAACCAGGATAGATTCACATGTAGATTAAGATTGTGTGGTTTTCATTCGCCAAGTTCCATTCACTTATCTTGATTTCGTTACTTTTAGGCTTCCATAAAATACATCTAGGTAAGGAAGTTTGAGGACTTAAAGTTTCACTATTAAATTGTTACTACCTCTCAGGATTTAGAGTACGTTTAAGACTAACAGCTTTTTTAGGTAGAGAAGTACATGTGAGTCTTAGGTTATGGTAAAAATTATGAGTAAATTAAAAGGACTAATAATAATTATAATGGGATTGCCTCCGCTACCAAAATAATGGAAACCACCTTTTAGGATGAAGTTTTACTAGATGAAAAGAAAAAATTCAATCATACAATTTCCATTACTAAAATGTCAAAATTATCCTGAGTTAGAATTTGAAACTAACAACAAATATAGCTTTAATGTTAAAAAATAATTAGCACAGAGATATTTTCAGCTACCTACAGATCTCTCATCCATATCTGAAACACCACCCTCAACATGGCATTAGACCCTCACTTGGCCTGAGTTATCTCTAGATTACTGATTTTATCGTCTTCTCAGTCTGCAATGTAGTCATACAAGAGCTCAACATAAGTTGAAATCACAAACTGTCTTAAAAATTCAAACATGAATGGAACTCTCAGGTTATAAGCTTCTTCAACCCACATTGAATTATAACGCCGCTGTGCCCCTCCCCACCACAGTCTTATTCACAAACTTACAAACCCATGCTATACATGAATGGAAATTCTCCCAAAATTAACTTATATTTTTGACCTACACCAAAAACTAGAGTTTCAACTTTCTCACTTGAGCTAGTCTCAAATCTGATCCCATGATATAAGCCATATAGGTGCACCATTTCCCATCCATGAGAGAACACTAGCTTAAGAACATTTTAGGCTTTCTGCACTTTTTTTACATAGTAAGGGGAGGGAGCATGTGGAGGAACAGAAGTATGGGGGAAAGAATTCTTTGTCATCGTATCTCCGTACCTCTAGAGTTTCTATCAAACCCAATACCTTATTCTAAAATGGCTGTCACCATGGCCTACTCCTGGGCAAGGAAAAAAAAGAAGAAATCTTAATGGAAATTAACATGAAGCAATATTACAAAAATTTAAAAACCAAATACATCTGACACTAAACATCAACTTATTAAAAATGTTAATTTTTTCTGATAAAATGTGCAGAAATAACAATATGAAAAATGTTTCCATTCCTTTAACTGTAAAAGGTTAAGTCAGTTGAAAATCAAAATGTTGAAGAAATTAAGTTCATAGAAGTACTACAGCATTAGGAAACTTAACTCAGATTACATAACCTTTCCCTACAATCTCAATGTGATAGCAATTGGTAACACTGTCTTCCACAGGCTATAAAATCCAGTGCTTTAGAACTGGTGGAGTAAGAACTTAAAGCTAGTTTTTTCTAATATAGGAAAACAATTTTGCCCACAGTACCTGAAGAGATGACCAAAGAGTTTCAATCCCTTGAAGAAAAGGCATTACTAAGATGAAGATTAAAGGACTGAACTTTTCAGGAATTAAGTTCCTAGTCACTAGTTTTGCTAATAAATTGTTTTAATAAGACAAACCGGTAATGTCCAACTTACTAATCTCTAATGGTGAATAATCCCAAACAACTGTGCTAACAGTAATTAATGTTCACAAATATTAAACTTAGACTTTATGTGTACTCTGAAACCATTCAGTATTACTTGTTATTATTCTGAAAATAAAAAACACACTATTACCCTGAAGATATTTTTCAAACAAAAAAATTTGAGTTAAGTTTAAAACTCCTGAAACGCTGCAATGGAACTACATAAACTTTATAAAAAGCTATGTAAAATGTTAGCTGAAAACCTGCTGTATGTATCTGCAGACACAAGGCATGGTCTTACCTCTCATCCTCGCCATCAACGAGGGGTGTGGTCAGCGGCAGCACCTTCAACGGGAAGAGAGAAGCTGAAGCTGCTATGGCACCTCCACTCCCATCAGAGACTGAGGCCAGGCCCCCGCTGCTTTCCCCAGTGACAGTCTGAGGTACGCCAACTACTGCGTGCTCCACAGGATGCCTGGCTTCTTCACTCTGGCTTCCAACGGACTGAGTTAGTGACTGTGTGGGGAACTGAGTAGAACTTAGAGGGATCGGCTGCGTCACAGGCAAATTTATGTTAGCTGCTATCAAGGGAGGCTGACTAACACTCTGAACCAAATTCCCATTCTGTATAGCTGAAGTTTGTGCTATGTTCTGAGGTGGACCCAAGTTTGTAGGAGCAACTGGTATTGCAGAAGGGACAAGAGAACCAACTTGATTTGCAGCAGGGATATTGCTGGCAGAAGGTAATGGACTCACTGGAGGCAACTGCTGATTTGTCATTCCTTGAGTCACAGATTCTGCTCCTTGAGCCACAGATTCTGCTCCTTGAGCCTGGGATTGTACGGTTACCAAGTTGCTTTGCGATGCAATGACCAACGGTGGAGGAAGGTTTGAAGCACTGGCTTGAATTCCCTGAATGATCCCAGGTTGAGAAGGTGGAACCACCTGTGAAGGCGAAGGCGTCACCTGGCTGACAGTGGCCGGCTGCGGCCCCACACCTGGGATGTTCACTTGCTGACCAACATTCACAACTTGACCACTAGCAGCTACAGGAGGGATTGCTGGTTGGCCATGTCCAACAGGCTGGCTTGGTGCCCCTGCAGGTTGTGCCTGGACTGCAGTAGATTGCACTGAAGGCTGAATGCTTTGTGGCTGGGCAACAGGCATCACTGGGGCTGTTCCCACTCCTGCAGAATTTGCTGGGATAGGGGGCACTGCTGTTTGGAGAATTTGCTGATGCTGAACATACTCCGGTATGGTGGCGGTGATGGGATTTTGATTTACCGGCTGAACGTGGCCTGAGGTCACCTGTGTCGCCACAGTTTGTTGCTGCTGTCCATACTGTAGCTGCTGCGGTGCTACAACCGATAAAGGGGTCTGCACCAGGGGGGGCGTCTGAGAATAGGACAACTGGGGTTGAGCCAAGCTGGAGACGGGAGGCTGTTGGCCTAAAGATGGTGGTACACCGATGAGGTTAACTGGGGGTGACTGAATGCCAGCCGCAGCACTTATACCAGCCTGCAGAGGAGGCTGATTTCCCTGCTTTTGCGGAGTATAGGTCAGCTCTTGAGAATGCATCTGCACCGGGGCAATCTGAGACTGAGAAATACTCTGTGGTAGACTAGCTGCCGATACACTCTGTGCACCAGGACTACTACTGAAGTCCATGGGCTGCGGGGCCACCCCTGGGAGTGCTGGCTGCTGCTGGACCACAGCAGGGGCCCCCATCTCTCCACTCCCCACACTCTCTGTGTAGTGACTCAATGTGCTCACATTACTGCTAACTGAACTCCCACTAGTGCTCTCCCTTTCAGAGGTCACTTCAACTGGGTTTTGTTTTACCGTCTCCACCACTTTGTTTACTGCTACTCCTTCTGCAACTGCTATGGGATTTTCTTTTTCATAGAATTCTGTGCAAGTCCATCTACCCTTTTTAAAGGGTTCAGAACTAGAATCTAATTTCACAACTCTAAACCTCGATGTGCCAGCTGCTGGTTGTTGCTGCTGAGCTGAAACGGATCCCACAGCCATTCCTGCAGCTGGGGTGGGAGCATTGTTAATAGAAGAATTAGTACCATTGCCCATGCCACTCAGGATATTCACATTAACACCGCTGCTAGCTCCAGGCACAGCGTTTACACTAGCAGTACTTGGAATGTTACTCGAAGGTACGTTAACATTACCAGGCATGCTGTTTGTCACGTTAGGATTAACACTACCCATTGCTGTAACGTTAATATTATTTATTGTATTACTGCCAGCAACAGAACTTATACCTATACTGCCGGGAGTATTTGTATTTCGGACATTAGTCATTAGAGATGCAGGTGTGCCAGTGGATGAGACAGCAGAAGCTGGTGCAGCTGGTAAAGCACTGTCTGAACTTCCAGCTGTGGAGAGTTTTCTGGACGCCGGACTTGGGGGTGGCCCTCCGGGAACAGCCGCGCTGACACCAGCGTGGGATGGATGGTGGTGCCCGTGGTGAAGGTGGTGCCCGTGGTGGTGGTGGTGATGATGGAGATGGTGTGGATGAACACTGCCGTTGATCACGACGTTCTGGGGCGGGTGGTGAGGTAAATGATGCTGAGGAAGGTGGGGCTGGTTGGGAGAGACCGCCCCGGGGGTCTCGGCTTCCTGGAAGTTATTCAGCGTCTCCTCGGACGAGCTCCGCTCCGGCTCCCCCAGGTCGGTGGCCCTGGACAGGGACACGTCGAGGATCTCGGAGGAGGACAGGTCCTCCGTGTGGGACTCGTCCAGGTCGTCGTAGCTCTCCGTGTCCTCGGCGATGCTGTTGTTGGAGCTGATGCTGGCCGAGATCTGGGCCGGCGTGACGCTCGTGATCTGGAAGCCGCTCTTCTTCTTCATCTGCGCCCCGCCGGGCGCTGCGGGGAGCTGCGGGGCCTGCGAGAGGAGGTGCAGGCTCTGCGGGGGCGGCGGCGGCGCCTGCCCCCCAGCCGCCGCCCCGGGCAGCGGCGCGGGGGGTGCGTAGTCCTCGGCCGAGGCGGCGTGGCTGCCCACGCCGGGGCCCGCGGCGCCGAGCGCGGCCCCGCCGCTGCTGCTGCCCCTCCGGGGGACGGCGGCGGCCGGGTGCGCCATCTTCCGAGCCCCGAGGTCTGCGGCGGCGGCAGCGGCCGTGGCCTCGGGCGGCTGGTGCATTGTGCGTGCGCCCGCACGGGGATCTTTGTGTTCAGAGGCAGGAGCCGCGGGCACGGTCCCCGCTCCTCCTCCGCCGCCGGGGCCTCGGGCGCTCCGCGAGCGGAGGATGAATGAGGGTGAACAAGGCAAAAATGGGGTAAGGGGTGACACTATCGGTGCTCGGCCATTCACTTTTCCTTCTGGTCCTCTCCACCCCCTTTTATACAGTCCGCTTCACTAGGGGAGGAGGAGGCGGGGGGGAGGTAGAGGAAGGAGGCAGGCAGACTGAAGAAGAGGGGAGGGGGGAGAGAGAGAAATGCCCACGTTATCCGGCCAACTTGGAAACCACCACCACCGCCGCCGCCGCCGCCGCCGCTGCAACCCTCCCCCGCGCCCCCGGCCCGGACCGCCCCCTCCCCCAGCCCAACTCCTTCCTCGCCCCCTCCGCCCGCCCCAACCCCGAAGGGCTGCCCCGGGAAAGGCACGCCCGGAGGCCAGGCCGGTGCAGCTAAAAGCCCGGAGTCTCCGTCTCCCCCTCCCCCCGCCCCCTCCCCCACCGCTAGGCTAGAGGCTGCTCCGGGAGGCTCCGCCGCCGCCGCGGCTCAGCCACGGACCCGGAGGCTTCGAAGGCACCGGGGCCGGGGCCGGCCAGGGAGGGACGAGGGGGGCGGCGGCTGCAACTGCAGTCGGGGGGGGAAGGCCGGTAAGGGGGGGAGGGGGAGATACGTACGATCCTCGCACCCAGCCGGGGGGCGGCGGCGGCGACGACAGGAACAGCGGCGGCCGGGCGGGCGGGGGCGGTGGCGGCGGTGGGAGCCCAGGGACCGCTCCATCACTGGCAGCCGCGGAGCCCCAACATCTTCCTCCCTCCGGGCCAGCGGAGGGCTGCGGGTGCAGCCCGGCGGCTCCCGGTCCTCGGCCCTCAGGGAGGAGGCAGGCAGACAGGTCCTCCTCCCGGCGCCCCGGCAGCAGCCAGGGGGCGTGAGGCTCCTCTCCGCGGCGGCGGCTTTGCCGGGGCCGGAGCTACCCCACGGGCGGACAGACTGACTGACGGACGGGCGCCGCTGAATGGAGCAGAAGGTGGGGGCGGCTGGGGGAGGGGAGCGGGATGGGGGGAGGGTGTCGGGTGCGCCCGGGGGTTGGGGAGGGGGCGGCTGGGGGGGGGGTGTTACGAGTGCTCTCCTCCGGCTGCCCCGGCTACGCCGTCTCCCCCACTGTCTCTCACGGCATTGGAAGAGGAGGGACGGGCTCCCGAGCCCGGGCGCAGGAGGAGGAGGAGCGTCCGGCGGTAAGAAGAAGAGGAGGAGGAGGAGGAGGAGGAGGCAGCGGCAGCCGGGGGAGGGGGTCGGGAAGATGGCGTCTGCGCAGGCGCTCTGGCGCCGCAGACATAAAGCCTCGCCTGGCGGGGAGAAGGGGCGGGGCCGGACGAGGGGGGGGGCGGAGGGGGTTGGAGGGGCGGTGTTCGGGGACTCGGAGGCCCGCCGCGGCGGCCGCGGAGCTCGAGTGCACTGGACGGAAATTACCGAAGCCTGGAGTCGGATGCCCAGGCGCCGGCGCGGTGGGGGCGGGGACTTCGAGATCGGGGAGCGAATCCGGGGCGGACTGCGTGATGCTGCCAGTATGGGCTGGGGTGGGGCATGAAGTGAGAGAGGGGGCGCGGGCGCGAGCGGCCGAGGTGTGTCCTCGCTCCCTTCGCGCATGTGGCGTGTGAGCGCGTGCACGCGCCCCGGGGAGGGGGGAGGGGCGCCCTCTGCAGTGCCGGGGGGAGGGGCGGGGCGGGCCGGGCCGCTGGACCATGTGCCTAGAGCGGGCCCCTGGTAGAATGGGGCTCTTCTCTGCAGCGCAGCGGGCGCATCACGAGTTCTGCTTCCCAGGAGTCCCTAAGCCACCACATGAGTCAGGCTTTTCTCCCTCCTCTGTCACCTTCCCGGCGCGGAAGATGCCCACGCCTGCCTGCACCCACTCCCACCCCGCCCCCCTCCACAAACACTGGGATCTTCCCTCACGCCCCTGGAGTGACGGGCGACACCTGGCCCCAAGAGCTCCCGCCAAGGGTTCCCCTTTGTGTGGGCCAGACCGCAGCTGCCATGCGGTCCCTTCTCCCGGTGGGCGGTGTGCGGAGGGAGGCGCCCGGGACCGTCCCGGCTGCAGAGGTTAGCAGCTGCAGCCCGCATCCCGGTACGAGGGCGGAGCGCCGCCGCTCTGCGTTCTGGCTGGCCTTCCCCTCCTCTCGGGGTGTCCCTCAGGTGATAGACCTCCACAGGTGGCGCCCATTCTCCTGCAGTGCCGAGCAAGAAGGACCACAGGGTGATACAACTATTAGTATCGTCTACAATGGGCATCACGTTATAACTATACGTTGTGATCTTAACATTATTGCTAACGTGTAGTACGTTAAGGTTTGCAAAGCGCTTTGCGACTCTCCTCAGCATCAAACCAGAAGAATCCTCTAGCAGTAAAGCGGGTGAATTCTGAGGTGTCAGTTAGGATCGAGCAATCACGTATGAGACCGCGGGAGGGCAGGGAGGTGAGGAAACCCTTCCGACAGCTTCCCCTTTTGATTCCTACTGCAGTGTAGACGATAAAACATGAGGAATGACCGAGGGTCAGAACAATGTGCTTCCAGAAGTTCTAGCTAGAAAAATCGCAAGATTTCACTAGTCTATGAAGCTGGTTGTCTCAGTGATCTGGCTACTTAGAAACGAAGAAGTTTCCCAGAAAGCTCCAGCCACGGTGGAAACGTCAAGGATCCAAACCAAAGCATTCTTCCCCAAATTTCCTAGTTTCAGAATCAATCCTCTTCCTTTCCTGGCCCAGAAAAGGCAGGACTGTATGACCTATTAAGAAAGGATGTTTATTTAGTAACTGAAGCTAAAATCCTATGGTGGAGCTGTGAGAGCCTGAAAAACATGGCCTCAGGTTGAAAGGTAGTCTTAGGACTGAGACATCCAGGTATAACAGTCAATTTCTCTAAACTTCAGTTCCCATTTTTTTAACTTTTTGATGAGGTAAGACTTTGCAATAGCTATATTTTCAAAGTATAAGTTGAAATATACTTCTCCATGAGCTCAATTATATTTTGAGTTGCTTATTCTTGACTTTTGATTGACCTGTTCAATATTCACTTTAAGGACTGATTGTATTTTTATATTCACTATCTATGTCTCTGGGTATATTTTTACTTCAAAAAAAAAAGCTCATCTTTTTTTTTTTCATCCCAAAGGCTTTGCAAATGATACTCTTGGTTAATGGCCTTGCTATCAGTTTTTGAAATGCAAATCTCCATCTTGTTTTTTCAATAGTTTTCAAATGGGAAATGGAAACTATCTTAACTGATTGAAACTCCTTGTGGAATGCAGATAGGCAAAATACAGTTTCTCCAGGGCTTGAGAGAAAATATTCCTGCAATCACAAAACGTGATTTAGGGCTGTTTTATATATGCTATTCAAAACAGAACAGTTTCACAGCACCTAGGAGCCCTCTTAACATCCTTCTAGTATTAGGTCTGAGACAAAAAAAAAGGCCACATAAGACTAAGGTATTAAATTGTGACCCAAAGTTGATAGTAGAAAGGAGCTACTTAAGTATCCATACAAAAGCATTGACTCTTCTGACACTGCACTAATCAAAGTGGGAGGGTATTAGGAGTACCATTTCATTAAAAAATGGATATCAAACTTCACAGCATGGAAATCTTGGGTTCCATGAGGCAACGAGAGCTCTCCAAAAAGTAGAATAGCCTATAAGTAGGTAGGCTGGGTCCAAAAGCAAGGTTTCATGACCCCTTATAGGGTATGATATAGAAGGGCTTCATATTTAGTTATGAGGAGGAATGAATGGCTTCTGAGGACCCTCTTCAACTTTGAGTTGCTGTGATTCTGATTCAGTGAATTCTTGTTCTTTGAACTTTGACCTCTCAACACATACCTAACCTTTTTTGCAAATATGCCCATGTTCTTATGTTAAAAGTCATTTACCTAGAAGAATGTTAAAATTTCATTGTTTTTATCATGAGTGTCTAAATTTGTTTAGTAACTTTAATTTCTAGTCTTGAAGTATTTAATGTAATAAAAAAAATTAGAATATATTTTTGAATCTAAACATTGGGGGTCATTTTTTTTTGGTTATGCCTTTTGAAGGACTGTTTATGTTAGAAGTCTTTCACAGTAGCTACTGAATCACATTTCTACCATATAAAAGATTAAGATGAGGTAGAGCAAGTGTTACCATTATTTTATAGATGAGGAAAGGGAAACCCAGAAGGGAATCATATGACCTCATCCAATATCGCGTGACTATCCAGGTCTTGTGACTCCCCAGTTCATGCTCTTTCTAGACTGCCTTTACGATCAATTGTAGCTATAGTTTTTGTTTTATCACAAGGCCACTCAAGGAACAAAAATCCCTGGGTGTCATGAAGTGTGAATCCACTTTCTTTTTTTTTTTCTTTTTTTATTTATTTATTTAATATTTTTAGTTTTCAGCATTGTTTTCCACAAAATTTTGAATTACAGATTTTCTCCCCATTTCTACCCTCCCCCCCCCCACTCCAAGATGGCATATATTCTGATTGCCCCGTTCCCCAGTCAGCCCTCCCTTCTGTCACCCCACTCCCCACATCCCCTTTTCCCTTACTTTCTTGTAGGGCAAGATAGATTTCTATGCCCCATTGCCTGTATATCTTATTTCCCAGTTGCATGCAAAAACAACTTTTTTTTTGAACATCTGCTTTTAAAACTTTGGGTGCCAAATTCTCTCCCCTCCCCACCCACCCTCCCTAAGAAAGCAAGCAATTCAACATAGGTCACACGTGTATCATTTGTGAATCCATTTTCACAAAGAAAATAGGATGTTGTATAATTTTAAAATAAACTAATTGTATATACATATGATAATAGCCAAATAGATATTTTTTACACCTCGAATATCTGCTAAAACAAGGATAGATATCCATGTTATGTACCAAGCATACAAAAAAATGTTACTACTTTGTTCCAATGGTAAGTTTTGAGTCAATATTCATGCCAAAGTATGTGAGGACTTGTTGCTGTAACAATCCTGCATTTCACCTGAATGTCCTAAGGAAAAGTTGACATTTGAATACTATTTTGAGTGTTTCGTGTAGAACATACCACAATAAATCATAGCTTCTTGTCTTTGGAAAGGACTTGTATTTCTAAAACAGGGAAAGAATGCAATTTTTAAAATACCTGAGTTAGAGACTATGCAAAAAAAAAATACTGCTTTTGCACCAAACAGAACTGAATTATATTATTTTGACTAATAAGGAATGCATCAAATAGGGAATGAACCCATGTTTGCATGATGGAATAGGAGTAACGCCAGATCTTACTATCTGATTCTATAAAATGGAAAATACTTTCCCTTCCTACCTCAAAAAGCTGTTCTGAAGAAAAGCACTGTGCAAACCCCAAAGTATTATTATGTACGGACATGAACAATCGTTAGCCTTTATTTTGTTCTAGTTACTTGCTTTATGACTATGCAGATGTGAAGGAATATGTTTTAAGATCATAGAACTCTAAATAGAGGATCATGGATTCAACTTAAAGAGACCTTGAAGGTCAACGAGTCTAACCCTCTATTTAATAGACAAGAACTTGAGGCCAAAAGAAGTTAAATAACCTGTCCGAGTTCCCATCTATTAAATTTCCAAGTTGAAAACATAATCTGTATTCAGCCTGTTAAATTTCAGGTGTAAATTCGACTCTATCAACTAGGCATTTTAATATATTGAAAGAGAATTCAGGTCCTACCTATGGTGTAGTATGCCCATTACATATCAAAGACGGTTATACAGATAGAGTTTTGTGATAAACAGGAAAATGTTTGGAAAAACAGAAAAGGGCTTAAAGAAATACCACATTAAATTTTCTGAGCAAGCATTGTAAGCCACAAAGATGGAATATATTTTCACATTTCTGATGTAAGTCACTAATAATTCATTTAGGTCATTTGTATATTAAGGAGAACTTGATGCAATCATGACAGGAATCTTACCCCTACTGCCTTGTTTTGAGTTTTCAAAGGCACCAAGTTACAAGTCCACAAGGTACAAACTCTGCCTGGAAATGCTTTGATTTGGGCCCCTGGCAGGGCGTGATCCTTTGCTAAGTGCTGAGAGGCTCAACAGAAACCTGACCTGTAAAGGTCAGGAGGCAGAAGAACTAGATGTAGTTAAGACTTTCAACCAATGAAAGGTAAACTTAAAAGAAACTCAGTCCTGTTGTGGTACCCTTCTGCTTCTACAGTGACGACAGCAGAATGCGCTGACAATCTTGAGCCAACTACAAATGGTAATTTATGTGTTGATACTCAAGGTGCCATGTCTGTCCAACAACCAACACCTTAGTGGAAGACCTGAAGCACATCCTGAAAGGATCAATAAGTATAGCTTCATACAAGGACTACTCTGTAAAATAAAGAAGTTGCTGCAACTGGCTTTAACGGGGCAACAAAACATATCATACTTTTGTTTGATCATTATTTGGTCATTCTTCCTTTTGGTGGTTATGATGGGCATAAACAGAGAAACCACTTTGAAGGTAATTTCAGCTCAGGCACTTGTATCTGTTATGGAGGAAAGTAATTTCTAGAAAGAGCTTGACAAAAGCGTTCAAATGGTCAACATATACTTTGATCATCAGTAAATTCAAAGCAAAGGCAGGCATGGAAGACTACAAGGACAGTCAGGTTGGAAACCATGTTTCAGAAATTCTAATAATGTACACAGAAGGAAAAGATTTCAGAAGGGTTATACAAAAGTGAAAATCATATTGAGGGTCTACAACCACACTCTTCATCATTTAACTAACTAGTTTGGAGCTTAAGATTTATTTTTTTTAATATTATGAGATAATTAAATATGGTGTAGGTCCTATTTCACCACTTTCTCATTTTTCATCTGGATGTACTGCTTTAGAATTTCTTTTACTTCTCAAGCAAACAACAGGAAATTCATCATCCAGCAAGATCCCATTAGACTTGAGACTACCTCGTCCCCAATGCTTAGCACCCTCTCCTGACACACTTAGTAAATGTTTGTTTATTGACTGATTGACCACTCTAGGGTGCTACTCCTACATTTCATTATGGCCTGAAGGTGATACTGGGTTTTGAAGGATGAGTTTCACTGTGCTCATGAGTCCAAATAAATTGGAGAGGCTTCAGTTACTGCTTAGTAATACATGGTTACTAGGGGCGTATGGGGTGTTCAGGGAGGACTAGCACCTCTGATGTGAGGGCTTGCCAAGCTTTTTTCCAGGCTGCTCATCTAACTTTGGTGTCCAACTGTCACCCAACTCTCAACTGTGGCTCCAAGAAGCTGTAGCGTGTGCAGTGGCCACATCCTGGTAAAACTGTCTGGCTAAACCAAGTTGAGGGTAACCCTTCCAGGGTTCAGGGGGACGTCTACCTCAAACATGTGAAAACTTTCCCTGGCAGAATGGATGGATGAGAACAATTTATTCCAACAGCCATGAAGACAGCTGAAGCAGGTCAAAATCAAAGCCAGATTTGAAAAGTAAAGATGAGAAGATAGTGTATTAATTACAACAGTTCTAAGAATCAGATGTTGATTCTGAAAAAAAAATGGACAATACTAAAGATAGTGATTCTATCAGTTTCTTAGAGAAACAACCAATGCATCTATACAACAAGAAGGCTGAAATAGCCCAGAAACCTCCTTAGCCAGCAAACAGTTAACCTTCCTGGCAAGCTGAGAAACATGAAAGTGAAAGACAAGGCTGTTGTAGAGTAAAAGGTCATTCGCAAATATTACAGAAGGGGATAACAGAAAGTCTTCACAGAGGCAAAAAGCAATTAAGTGGGGAAACCTACCTGTACATAACTTAATAGAAGACCCACCCTAAGTCAGATTATTGAGAGAGGATTTGTATATGAAACTAGAGGGAGGAGACAACAAGTAGCTGTGAAATGGAACAGATTTCTGTTTCTAGAGTATGTTTTTATGAGTGATCTTTTCTCATCAGTGACAATAATGGAACTGCCACATTTGGTCTCTCTCATTTCAGGACCCAATATATATCATGAGAGGAAGTAACAATTGTACCCCCCAAAATGGCCAAGAAAAACATCAGAATGTACTTAGTTTCTCATTTCTAGGAAATCTCTTTGGGAATAAGCCTAAGATTTACTTGATAAAAACCCAAAAGGAAAACAGGCAGTCTTGAATAGTCAGAATTAAACAGGTTAGGTTGTGTTTAGAAAACTTCACAGCACTTTAAGTGGTCCCAAGTTGTGGGTTTTTTTTCTGTACTGATACACACAGAATAATGAAAGAATCTAAGAAACACTTCCCATGTTGATCTTCCATGGAGCATTTGCAGAAAAACACAAGATGAAAAGGTATAAAGCATCCATAGCAATGAGATCACAGATAATAAACAGACAATCACTAAGTTTTATAATGCTTTAAGATCTGCAAAGTACATTACATATACTAACTCACTTGATCCTCACTACAACTCTGTTAAGTAGTCAACAATTATTAAACTTATTTAATAGATGAAGAAACTGAAGTTGGAAGAGGTTAAATGACTTCCAGGAAGTATTCGAGGAAGGTTTTGAACTCAGGTATTCTGGCTCCAACCCTAGTATGCTGCTATAGCAATTTTTTTTTTCCTTCAGTCCATACAAGTATCAAAGTAAGTTTCTGCAGACAGCATTTCTTTTATATGAAGTGTAAAAACTTCTGTTTTTTTCCCGTTTGAATTAAGGTCATGAATTTTTTCACAGATCAGATTTCCAGACTAATCTTTTTTTTTTTTTAATGTGGTTGGTCCTTTCATGGTTTGAGAAAAAAAAAATAAGTTCTATCTAAACTCGGAGGAATTACAGAAGTGTGAGAAAATGAGACAAGGATATCAATTGGAAAAAATAATACTTTGGGTATAAAATTCCCATAATCACACAACATTCCAAATCTGGCTTCACTTCTGTGGGATAGTTGTAAGTTGGTTTAATACTAGCCAGTTTATTGCCTTCTGATTTTGCTGTGCTGCATAACCCTTGGAATCTTTGAATTCCATAGGTAAATGATCTGTATTGAATCTATGGGCCCTCTTTTTTTTTTTTGATCTACACAGTTCAAAGAGAAAATGTACATTTGAGAAAGATCAATGATTGAACTAGGACAATGGTCTATCTCAGATCATATGCTTGGTGCCATATGCTTGGGAAAAGGCATTAACTCTATATATCACACCTAATCGAAAAAATGCTCTATCAGATGGAAAAAATGTTTCCACTTTAGTTATGTAGCTCAGTGCTTAGATATGAAGTTTTGCCAGTAACAATCTCATCTTTCTCACCAGTATGATCTAAAGACAACTTGTCATTTGCACATTATTTTGAATGTGTTAAATAAAAAGTGCTCCATAAAATCACAGACTTTTAAAGTTAGAAATTACCTCAGAGGTCATCTAGTCCAGTTCCATATTTGTACTATATATCTCATGATTCTAGTAAGATTGCTCTCATGAATTAATGGAATACTATTGTGCTATAAGGAATGATGAGCAGGCCGACTTCCGAAAAACCTGGAAAGACTTATATGAACTGATGATGAGTGAAATGAGCAGAACCAGGAGAACATTGTATATAGTGATAGCCACATTGTGTGATGATTTACTTTGATAGACTTAGCTCTTCTCAGCAGTGCAAGGATCAAAGATAACTCCAAATGACTCACAATGGAAAATGTTATCCACACCCAGAGAAAGAACTTTGGAGTCTGAATGCAGATGGAAGCATATTATTTGCTCTCCTTTTCTTTTGTTGTTTTGTTTTGTTTCTTCTTTCTCGTGGTTCCTCCCATTAGTTCTAATTCTTCTTTACATTATGAGTAATGTGAAAATAAGTTTAATATGAATGTATAAGTAGAACCTATATCAGATTGCATGCTGTCTTGGGGAGGGGGAAATAGAGGGAGGGGCAGAAAATTTTAAATTCAAAATCTTATGAAAGTGAATGTTGACAACTAAAAATAAATTTATATACATGTGTATACATACATATATAATATATATAAAGATAGCTCTCATTACTCTGTAGCAACTAAATCACCAAGATTGGCAATGTGCTGAGACAACCAATATTCATATATATTTTATTAAGTGTGGTATAGTAGGAAGGGGGCAGGGTCTGACAACCTGGACTCCATTTTCTACTTCTCCCACTTACCATCTAGGTGACCTTCTCTAAGTCATTTCATTTATAAGAACCTCAGTTTCCCTCATTGATATGATGGAAATAATAATACTTGTATTACCTAGCTCACATTGCTGTTGTGAGGAATGTTCTATAAATTGTATTGAACATTAGCTATTCTTATTAAATTCACCAAAACCTGGAGTACTAAAAGTTTCCAAGTTTGGGGAGAAATAGTCTATTGAAGTCCTTCCCAAGTGTGGGATTGATTATCCTTTGTCAGAACCATTTTTAGCCCATTCCCACTGATGAAGCTTATAATTAAGAGGAAAAAAAAACTGATAAGAAAGAAATGTGTTTTTAATAGCTTGGTACTTAAATGATCATTTCTAATTTCCAATTAATATCACCACAAAAAAAATAATCCTAGTCAGGAGGCTTCAAGGCCAAGAGGTCAATTACATATTCTGTTCTGATCCCAAGCACATCTAACAAAATGAAGTGGAAGACGGGAGCAGTAAACCGGGCCAATCACCAAAAAGCAAAGCATTAATGACTTGCGTTGACATTCTGTTCATAAAGAGTAAAGCCATCCAGGTCATTGCTCTATAAATGAATATAGACCAAATATGAACAGCAAGCATAAAAGAATCGAGAAAAATAAATCTCAAAAGGCACATAGTTGCACAGTATTACACAGAACGCACACACACGTTCTTGTCCAGATCAAAGCCAAGGTTTTTTTGTACTTCCTTGTATTCTGTGTCTTATGACTGACTCAGCCTCCTCACTGAGTTAAATTTCATGTTAATTGCCAAGCTGCCAAAAAAGTTTCCATCAGAAACTAGAATAAAAAGCACAGGTGCTTTCTTACTCCCACTATTTATAGACGGGGAAAGAGACCACACATGATGCCGACTCAGTATTTTGTCTTTGATGTATGGAGGAATTTCTAACCATCCCTTTTTTAATTCAAGGTTTACACTGGCGTACAGTTGACATCTCTAGTCACTTTATATTCTGAATAAAATATAAGTAGCTATGTGAAATGCATCTTTGAAAATTAAATCATTTTATCTTGCTGTAGATTGTCTCAAATTATTCATTTCGTGTATTCTATGAGAAATTAACTTAGGGAAATTAACTAAAATACATGCTGCTTGAGGGCAAAAATGATGCCACATAGGCTTCATGCATCTGATATAATGCTAAATTCAGGGCAGCTACCTAATAAAATGCTTTTTGACTTGCTTTTAGAAAAATTCTTATATTACACATTATTTGGGAATATTGTCAACACTAATTTCCTGTGATTTCCTTTGAGAAGATTATATGAATGGTGCTTTATGAGATGCTTCTGATGAATAGAAATACATGGTGGATTCCAAAAATTTTTGCAGAAAAATGTAAAGATTTTGGCTGATTTATCCATATCTATATAGCTTTCTATTCTATCCCCTAGTCTTTGTAGAGGTGTGTTCAACCTAGTTAATACAACTCACGTACATTTTCAATAGAACTTCATGTCCAAAACACTTTAGGGAAACAAAAACAAAATTGTTTTTACGTTTTTTTTAAACTTTGGTATGGAAGGAAAGGTTAGCTTGGGCAGGGGGGTGGGGGGAGGTGGTGTGGAAGCTGGCAGGAATCAAATCTTCTTTTCAACTGCCGGTAAACTTTTTCCCCTTTACCTAATCCTGAATAGCCGTGTGTCCTGTACTGATAGACAGCTGAAGTTTTGTTTAGAGACTTTCAGAGATTTCATCATGCATTTTGCTAAATACTATGGGGAAAAATAAGTAAATCCTATGAGGAATCAGAGCTCTTTAATTGTCATGGAATCCTAGGATTGCATCATTTAAATCCTGGCTATAGGACATGAAAGTGTTCCTGTGCCTGAGTGATAGGCTGTCTACTGTCTGTTGGGCTTCGTGACTATTTTGCTGGGAACTCCATGTTGGCAACCTTTGGCATAGCTCAACATGTCACAGAGCATACTGTATAATGAAGAGAGTAATTTCAGAGGATTGCGTTGACCCTTCTTTAAGAGGTTACATAGTCAATTTAAGACTAAAAATTGGCTTGCTGTAACCATTTGCTATTTTAAAGCTTTAATGTCAAGGAGTCTGCTGTAGAATATTTTTCCCTAAAACTAAAAAGTGTTTTGCTGTCGTTTGTGACTTTCAGCATAGTCAAATTGTTGTTGTTAAATTCCGTATAAGCCAGATACTTATTTCAATAAATACCATTGGATTTAGAACTATCAAGGATTCAGAAGCCGTCTTGTCCAACCTCCTCATTTTACAAAAGAAGAGCTAAAGCCCAGAGAGGGAGGGAAGGAAGGAGGGAGGGAGGGAGGGAGGGAGGGAAGGAAGGAAGGAGGGAGTAAGGGATAGAAGGTAGAAGGGAGGGAGGAGGGAGGGAGGGATAGCAGAAAAAAAGGAAGGAAGGTGGTGAGGGATAGAGGAAAGAAGGGAAAGAAAAAGGGATGGGGAGGGATAGAGGAAAGAAGGGAGGGAAGGAAGGAAGATAGGAAGGAAGGAGGGAAGGATAGAGGAGAAAAAGAAGGAGGGAAGAAGGGAAGGAAGGAAGGATGGTGGGGAGAAAGGAGGAATGGTGTCAGAGAGGAAAGGAGAATGGGAAGGAAGGAAGAGGGATGGAGGCAGAGAAGGAAGGAAAGAAGAAAAGAGGAAAGGGGGAGGAATGAAAGGAAAAAAATTATTAAGTGTCTGTTATGTGCCAGGTACTATGCTAAGCTCTGTATAAATACCTCATTTGACCCTCACAACGACCTGGTGAGGTAGGTGTTATTACTACCCCCATTTTATAATTGAGGAGAGTGAGGCAAACAGAAGGTAAGTGACTTGCCCAGAGCCACACAGCTAGTAAGTGTCAGAGACCAGCTTTAAATCCAAGTCTTCCTTCCTCCAAGCCCAGTGCCTCCAAGGGAAAGTAATTTACCCAAGATCACACAGGTAGCTGAAATTCCAACCAAAGTCTTTGGACTCCAAATCCAACGTACCATTTTTCTTTTGGGCTGCATTCTTTGTGCATCTTTTGGTCTTTGCTCTGGGTTTCTGGAGAAAGACAGTGCTATAAGAGGGAAGAACTTGGGGTCGAGTCCAGTCTATGAAAGGAACCTCAGTCCTTGCCCTCTGAGTTTGTTCTTTCCAGTTCTATGTGAAGGGATCGCAGCTTCCAAGTTTTGTAAGGTCACAGGGGGATGGATGCAAGGGAATATCCAGGCATCTTGGCATTCCACAGTCTGGGTTTACTATCAACCAGGCACTGTTTCCAGGATGAGCCAGAAGTGACCTATGGGAGTGATCTTCCAGACCCAGCTTAGCTGTAGCTGAGATAAGGACTTAGTCTTGATACTACTGCCTTTGGATGTGAACTCGGTGGGCCTAGTGCTGAGTAGGAATGTGGCTAAGTTGGACCCTACTCCCCCTCAGAGATCCAGGCGGTATATATAGGAAAGACTTTGCTTCGAGGTAGTGGGGAAAAAAAGAAGTTTGTACTTTGTTCTTGCTGTATAAAGATTTTGTTGTATAAAGGCCCAATGACTAGCAACCATTCAAGAAGCATTTTCTAGCCTATTGGCTAGAAGCAAGACTCGTTTACATAGGCTGTGGGACTTCCTCACCAAGTACAATTAGACACTCTCAAAAACTTCTAGTATTCAAACTGCAGGATGGCTTTTCACCTCAAAACCTTCTGGGAATTGTAGTGGGGAACCCAGAAGACTCCCAGTCCACCTCTTGCCCTAGCACAGATGATTAAAATGTTCACAGAGAATAGTTAGCCATTTCTAATCCTTCTACTATGATAGGATATTAACTAATAATATCTGACACATCACTAGTAACACCCTATAATTTAGTTTTGATATGTCTAAGATCCAGACTTTGGCATAATGTTCAGTGATTTTCAGATTCTCACCCCAGAAAAAAAAATTCAACATAATCCCCACTTTGGTGAGATCCAAAAATAATCATATTTCACTTTCTGCTTCTCTGAGTGGTAACTGCACTGCACCACTTAACTAATAACACCATTCACTCTTCTGTACCTCCCAAGTACATGATGAATTCTCATTTCATGAATAGCTTTGCTGCACAAACATAGAACACAACAAAACCAAACCCAAACAAAAGGATGGGCGGACTATTAGCTTGGCTTTTAGAAAAAAAAAATTCCACATTTCACAGATCCACAACATTAACAACAACCCTGGTTTTTATCTGAGTCATATTTCAGGATTATTTCACCCTGTTGTATCAAAATATTCTGTACAATTTGTACATGTGGTTATCTCTGGAAAAGTGCTTCAGATGGAAGGAACAAAGATGTCCAAGTACCCATTTGTGATGCTTTGGAATAAGATAAGGAAGGGATGCAAGGTTGGGCACATGGAGCTTTAGCTGAGAAACCAGGAAGGTAAGTGAGAATTCAACCTTGTTTCCATTCAAACCAGCAGAATGTTTTTTAAGCACTTACTATGTGTCAGACACTACTCTCAGCTGGAGGTAAAAAAGACAAGAAGGAAGCAGTCCCTGCCCTCAAGGGACTTATTCTCATAGACGGGGAGGGAGACTATTAATTCTTCAAAGAACTGCATCAGGTAGAAAAGCAACATGGTGTTTCACACCCCGATGGCCTAAGCATAAAAGACCTCCTCATGTTCAAAGATAGAACAGTTGGTGACAATTTTTCAATTTTTCTTATCTCCTCATTTATTATTAATCTACTCTACCTTGCACTTCTCCTAGATTATTTTGCATTTACTCTCTCTTTCTCTCTCTCTCTCTTCCCCTCTTGTATTTATGTATGCATATATGTATATACATATATAGTGTATGTATGTGTGTATATATATATACATATGTATATATATGTGTATATATATACACATAGACACATATACACATAGACACACACACACACACACACACACACACATATAGGAGCTTCATTTAGTTAGTGTTTTACAAGGAGGCAGTTCATTTGTATGCTTTTTGCTCTTCCAGTTACCAGAAGCAAAAATAGGTTCAAATAATTACAAATGTATTTCAATCAAACAATTGCATGTTGGCATGTTTCACCAGTTGCTTTTGGGAAAAGAATGACTTTGATTATTTAAAAATATATAACTGTTACAACCACATAGTTTAGAAACTGTGGGAATAAATTCTTACTGAGTCATTCAGCAGTCCTGACTAACAATGAGAAAGTATATGATTACTGACTGGTGTAGGTGGGCCTTCAGGTATAGATCTGAGAACTACAATTACTCCTCTTCAAGAAAAGCTGACTAAGTAAGAATCAACACCATAGTTTGCTTTTAAATAGTATTTTTTTCTCAATCACATGTAAAGACAAATTTTCATATTCATTTTTTATATAAAATTTTGCATTCCAAATTTTCTCTCTTCCTCCCCTTCCTCCTTCCCCAAGATGGTAAGATATAGGTTATACATGTGCAATCATGTAAAACATATATCCATATTAGTCATGTTGTGAAAGAAGAAACAGAACAAAAGGGAAAAAAACACAAAAAAAAATGAAAATAAAAACAGTATGCTTCGATCTATATTCAGACTTCATCAGTTTTTTCTCCAGATGCAACACAGTAGTTTGGAGGAAAAAATGATACAGGTCCTAGATTCTCAGAGAAATTCACCACAAAGTTTTCCATGTCCCTGGAGCATGGAAATATGATGAATGATAAAACCAAACAGATTACAAAGGGAAAAGAAGCAGAAAATCAAATGCACTCCTTGAATCTGTTTACCCCCTAATAAGAGCATGGTAACAGCCAAAGAAAAATGAAATGTTTTCTCTCTTTTTCATGTGTTTTAACATTCGCCATTTCATATCATGGCATGACTAATTAGATCATGCCAAACTAGTCTATAGGAAAAAAAAAACCTAGAATTGCTGAAATGTAGATATTGCACTTCAGAAAAAAAAAGTAACATTACTTAATGATCACTCCAATCTGAAATACACTGAAAACAACTTGTCTTGCACACAAATAATAGATTAGATTCTCAGCTTAGAACCAAAAGCTCACTCGGTCCACAAGCTCAAACTTCCTACTTTGTCCTCTGCAAGAAAGGTCACTATTCCATCAGATAAAGCTATTATTCTCATGGCTAGCGGGCGCTCAAGAAGTCATTTAGTCTATCCCACACTTGCAGATGACTGGACCTAAATCACAGGGACCCTGACACGTGGTTGATTGGCTTGAATGAAAGACAGAGTTGAAACTGTTCTGTAACGAGGCAGTGACCAGCTGGAGACAAAGACTTAGTTTCGGTAAAATCCTCAAAATATTTTAGCAATGTGGCAAAAATATGGAAATATAAACTCAGTGATACAGAACATTAAATTAATCAACCAGGATTTATGCAATATATTTCATATAGATAAATATCCTATATAAAATATCAATTTTTCTAATCCGCATTATTATACATAAAATAAAATTTCATAGGACTATAGCATATCAAACTGAAGGGTACCTTATAAATCAACTCATCCAATCCATCATTTTATAAATAATATAACTAAGTCCTACGGAGGTGAGGTGATTTACCCAAGCTCACATTAGTTGTATCAGAGACAAGATTTCAACACAGATATTTTAGCTTTGGAGGCAGCTATGTGGCCTGGTGGATGGAGTGCCAGAAAGACCTGAATCCAGATCTGGCCTCAGACACTTACCAGCTGTATGACCCTGGACAAGTCACTTAACCCTATTTGTCTCACTGTTCTCATCTGTAAAATGATGTGGAGAAGGAAATGGCAAACCATTCCAGTATGTTACCATAGTTACCAAGAAAACCCCAAAATGGGGTCACAAAGAGTCAAATATAACTGACACAACAATTTTAGCTCCAAATCTTCTTTTTTATTTTTTACTGCATTCCCATGATATTTTTCGATCCTCTTGCTTTGCTATTGCAAATAATACTAATTTTGTAATTAATAATTTCTTTTAAACTACAAAACTTCACTAATTTAGTCTCCACTGATCTGGAGTTGTGATTATTCAGACAGAAGATGATATGGAGTTTATTTTTTCAATATCTATAAAGGAACGGTTAGCTAAGAAAATCAAGAGTATAACTCAGTGGTTCTCAAAGTGTGGTCTGGGTCAAAACTATTTTCATAATAATACTAAGATTTTAAAATTTCTAATATGGTAAATATTGCTAGATATAATCCACATAAACAAAAGCTCTTTGGGTTTCTCAATATTTTTAACATGATAAAGGGGTCTTGAGACCAAAAGGTTTGAGAGCTACTAGTTTAACTAATATACTAGTGGTGGAGCTGTTAATCAACCCAATTGACCTGGAAAAATGTTTGAAATAATGGAAAAAGGGGCAGCTAGGTGGCGCAGTGAGTAGAGCACCAGCCTTGGGGTCAGGAGGACCTGAGTTCAAACCCGGCCTTAGACACTTGGCATACTTACCAGCTGTGTGACCTTGGGCAAGTCACTTAACCCCAATAGCCCTGCCTTCCCCCTCTGCCAAAAAAAAAAAATTAGAGCTTTGAAATAATGGAAGAAAAGTGACTAAAATGTATATACTTTTACCCCAAGAAGGTCAAAGACAGAAAGGCCCCACATGTACAAAAATATTCATAGCAGCATTTTCTATAGTAGCAAAGAACCAGAAACAAAGTGGGTAACGACTGAAGAAGTTATGGTATATAAACACAATGTAATATTACTGTACAATTGTACATGATAAATATCAGGATTTCAGGAAAACATCAGAAAATTTGTATGAACTGATACAGTATAAAATAAAGAGAACCAGAAGGATAATATATATGATGACTTTAACAATGTAAGTGAAAAGATCACTAAAAGTAAAACTGGAGTAGTTGTGATTATTTTGAGTTAAGTTGTAATTATTTTGTCTTTGTACCTGAAAACACTTAATGAAACACACCTCCCTTCTGGGGGGGGGCGGGAGGGAGGGAGGCAGGGGGGGAGAAAGAGAGAGAGAGAGGGAGGGGGAGAAAGAGAGAGAGAGAGAGAGAGAGAGAGAGAGAGAGAGAGAGAGAGTCATATGCTTTACATCCCATCTGACCATCTATCCTGGCCATCTACTGTGTCATCGTGCTCTCCAGACCTCTTGACTATGTTCTAGCTTTGGAACCACCATCCTAAGCCAGTGCTATGTTGATCAATGAGTCAGCCCATCCAAATGTACATGGTATGCTAGAACTAGCCAACCTCAGATCACCCCTCTTCTCCCCTCTTCCACAGTCTTAACCTGCGAATAATCAAACTAATGCCGTTGTTGCTTCTGGAAGAGGGTGTAACAGTTGATGATGATTCTCTTCATCATCCATGTAACTTTCCAAACTAAAACATCTTTCCCTTGCTTCCACTCCCTTAGTTAGGTTGTTTCCCCCATTAGGGGATAAGCTCTATGAGGGCAGAAACTCTCTTGCCTTTCTGTTTCTTATCACAGTTGCTCAGTATAGGCTTCATGCATAGTAAGCACTTAATAAATGCTGTTCATTCATTCATTTATATTGTATTGGGTGTTTTTGCTTAACTGTTTTTCTTTGTAATAAGGGCCAGGTGCATGGAATATCCAGGAATGACTATGATATAAGAACAAAGGGAATCAATACAAATTTCTTTTAAAAAAAAAAAAGAAAAAAATTAAGGGTATATGCAAGGGTTTTAGGATACTTTAAAATAGGTAGAGCAAAATAGCCTACTCAAGCACTTTAAAAAAACTTGTTTACATAAAATCAGAATGCTAGTTATAAGTCATTCCTAGTTATTAACTAACTAGTCACGTTCTAAGACTCTCCTGGCCAGTATTTTGTTAGCTTAAATCTAGCTACCACATTGACTTGAATCGAAAACACAACAACAACACTTTTCCTTTAGAAAGATTCTACAAATTGGATCTTTTTTTATTGCAAACTGGACTTTTCCTTGGTTAGTCTGATTTAACATAGTTTAATTATAAATAATGTAATGCAAATTCCAGTAAGAATTTTGAGGCCATATAGGATATTTGATGCATGTCATTCCAATAACATTTTCCCATCTGTCATATATTCCACTGTCATTAAAGCTTTCTCCCTTCAAATTCTTTTAATCAGGATCTTAAAAATGAACATATGTGATTGCCTCATATATTGTCTTGTAGCTTATCTTACTTTAGCTTTAAAGCAAAATTTCCTGCCATATATTATGATGTAAATGAGGTTAGGAAAATTCATCTTTAATGTATCTATTATGCAATAAGAGAATCAAATGCCAAATGGAGGAGGTTCATACTGAACCCTAATAAATTACCCTCTATGGAAGAGTACTTCTTACTGTTAACTATGGGTAGAGAAAGAGATTCTATGGGCTCATTCCAAATCATAAGAAGAAATTCTTACCTTGGGATAGGAATGCAGATGATTACTTAATTTTTTTGCATTTACATACATAGGATAATTTATGTTTATGAACTAACCATCTTTTAGGGAATACTGCCACACATGCCATCTCATGCCTAGGGCTGGGCAGCCTTCTCTGGGGACAGTGTTATGGAAAGAACACTTGGTTTAGAGCCGGAGCACCTGGGTTCCTATCCCACTTTTGCTATTTACTACCATTGTGACCTTGGACAATTTACTTCAATCTCTCTGAGTTTTGGTTCCCTAACTTATAAAATGGGAATGGGTCAGGCATTGAACCAGGTGAACCCCCTTTCAGTTTTGGAGCTATGAAATCTGGAGTAAGTTTAACTGAAATAATTCAGATAGGCAGTAGGCTGGTTATGAACCAGAGATTCACCATCACTTGTTTCCCTAATTCTGATATAGTCTCTGAACCTACAACGGACACAGATACTCATGGACAGCTCAACTCATCATAAAAACAATACGAGGGGCCAAGACCCAAGACCAAACATGGCAGGTGCTACAATCACACTGTATCTTCTAACTTCACCCACCAATGTCTTTCCTGCCCTAACCAAACACTTTCTCACCACCTATCTTAGGCAGATTAGGTCAGAAATGCATCAGCTTTGCTCCCATTATCTGGGCTTCATTCACTGTTCCAAAAGAAGTGCGGTTACAATCAGCTGCCACTTGATTCTGCTGTTTCCTGCAGGCCTAATGGGGATGGGGGTGGGGAGAAATGGGAGAGGGACATCCCAGGTGAATCTCTTATACACAGTGGAAGGCGCCACCTGCTCCCTTCCGCCTCTGTGTCTGCCTTTATTTTCTCCCTATTATTCTGGCAGATTCTAAGTAAGCTAATAGCCAGTAACAGAAATTAATGTGTCAATTGAATTTTAAAAAACATAATTTAAAATTGGTTTCAGCAGTTTTTGTTAAGCACTAATTTATTTATCATATACACAAAGCAGCAAGCCAAGGAATCATGACCTATGCCAGGCTGTGTGTAACAGAGATTTATATGGAGATAGAATCTGTAATGCCCTACTCCATGTCCCCAAAGGAGACAGTGATTTCTGTCTTTCTGAAAAGAAGAGGATATCCATGATTAGGCAATCACTCTTTTGCTCTCCTGTCTTCAAGAGGGTTATTGGGTTAGAATAGTATTTATGTTTTATCAAATATATCAGATATTTGCATTCTAAAGAAAGGATGTTCCTTTGGGGTTCTGGATGAAAGCCCATTTCCCTGGTTCTTCAGGATGGGAAATTGTCCTACCCCAGGCCAGAAAGGGTAATGATTTCATCTTGGCCAGCTCATATCTTCTCCCACCAAACATTCATTACACATAAGATAATCATGACTAGTGAGCAAACATATTTATCAAAGCAAGTGACAAGACAGAAATGAGGGGAAGTCACATTGGGGGAAGTCACAGATTAGTTTAGGAGACAATCTACCCAAGAGGAAAGAGGCTTTGCAACTTGAGAGTGAAATGAAGCTGACCCAAGTATAGAATTATTCCACCTGAGAAATAGACACTTAACAGTCCCCGGGGTACAGACAGTAGGAATCAAGCAACGTGTTGTATGCTGGCTCCTCTCCACATGCTTAAGACTCTGGGGGCCTCCTGTTGATCACTCAAAAGTCCACTCCTCACCCTGTTTCTCCTGTCTCTCTTTGTCTTTTTCTGTCTCTCTCAGAAGTCTCTCAGCCAATCTGGAGTCACATCTCCTTCCACTGAAGCTGAGCTTCATGCAGCATCACAGGGATGTCATTCAGGGAACCACCCAAACCCAGCTCAGCAAGCTGGGGCTACAGACATAGGATGTAACATTTACAGAATGTAATCTGAACCTAGATTTCCTGTTATAATTACAGTTAGATTCCGTTTTCCTGTTGCTATTATTTTTGCTCTTCCATACAGTGTTCTCTTTCTATATTTCTCTTTCTTCACTTAATGATTTAGGATCTTTTAATGTAATTGAAGTCTCATGGAATTATAACTTCTACATTTTAAAAAAAGTATTATTATGTTTTGTTTTTAAATTGTCCTAATTTGCCAATATATCCTTCCTCTTTCCCACCCAGATAGCCATCCCGTCTCCAAAAAAAAAAAAAAAAAAAAAGCAAGTAGTTCACCCAAATTAGCCAGTACATTTGTTACTAATAGTATCCAGGGGAGGGGAACCTGCAGCCTTGAGGCCACATATGGCCCTCTAGGTCCTCAAGTGCAGCCCTTTGACTGAATTCAAACTTCATAGAACAAATCCCCTTAATAAAAGGATTTGTTCTGTAAAACTGGGCCTCAGTCAAAAGGTCAAACCCAAGGACCTAGAAGGCCACACGTGGCCTCAAGGCTGCAGGTTCCCCCCCCCCCCCACCCCCCGGAGGCCATGTTCCACACTCATGGTTCCATAACTCTGCAATGAAGAGACAGAGGTATTTTCCTAGTTTCCCAAATAAGCAGACAGCCCTGGGCTCATTTTGTTGTTATTCAGTTGTTTCAGTTGTGTTCAACTCTTTGTGATCCCATTTGGGGTTTTCTTGGCAAAGATGCTGGAGTGGTTTGCCATTTCCTTCTCCAGCTCATTTTACAGATAAGGAAACTGAGGCAAACAAGTTTGCATGACTTGCCCAGGTTCACACAGCTGGTAAGTGTCTGAGGTTGGATTTGAACTCATGAACATGAGCTCTTCTTGCTCCCAAGTTCAGTGCTCTATCCTCTCTGCTACCTGATATGTCTAACTTTATCCTCTAGGCTTGACTGGAGCAGAGGCTGAGGACTTAGGCCCTCTTATGATTACCTGCAACTCAACTTCAGTAGATCTTCAAAGTTTTTTCTGACTTCCTTTGTAATAATAGGTTGAGTTGTTTACTGTCGCCCCTACTGTGTTCAAGATTATCTCAGGGGAATTGTTCTGTGAGAAGTGTCATTTCAATACTCATGGCTAGGCTTTGATCTGATCCTGGTAAGCACATCCTGCCAGCTGGTAGTCAGCGAGGCTAGGAAACGGCATTGATGCAACTATTCATGTATTTGCATGTGACTACTAATTAGTATTGGAATTCACAAAGAAAAGGCACAAATGGCTGAATATCGTAATCAAGAGGGGTCAGAGAGACTTGGGCAAGGTAAAGAAGATTCTGAAGTAGAGGGAGACATTGAATAAGTACAATCACTAGGAACATTGCACTGAATTTAAGTAAAAGGAACAAAACAGCCTAAATTCTGAGGAAGATTTCTTGATAATGAAATCTCTAAGAACATAAGGAAGTAACAATGATGCGGTGTTAAGACATTGATGTGGGAGTCAGAAATGTGGGGACATGAAAGGAGAGTCATTTAACCTCTCCATGGGTTAGGACTTGATTTATCCCTAGGGTTATTTCTAACTTGAATTATGAAATCCAAGGATATGAGCCACTCCCTACCTGGTGAAAAGAACATTAGCCTTGGAGTCAGGCGATCTGGGTTTGCATTCTGGCATTGTTACTTACTCAACCTTGGTCATTCTCATGAGTCTTCTTGGGGGCCTAGATCAGTCATTATAATTATAATGATTATTTTTGTTATCATGCAGAATTTAGTTTAAAAAATTTCCCTTTCTATTTGCAGTATAGTAGTCTTTATGCATGTTCTTTTTCTGGTTGTGCTTACTTCACTTTGTATCAATTCATATAAGTCTTCTGTGTATTCTTGATAGTCATAATTTCTTATGACACAGTAAGACTCATGTACCATAATTCATTTGGCCATTCCTCAATGGGAATATTCTTTGTTTCCAATTTTGCTATTGCAAAAGAGCTGATATAAGTATATTGATGTTTATGGGACCCATCCTTCTATCTTAGGCTTCTTTGAGGAATAGCAATGGATCTCTAGGTCAAAGGGCATGGACATTTTAGTCACTTCTTTAGTGTAATTAAAACTTGTTTCTAGAATGTTGGGCCAATTCTTGTCTTCACCGAGAGTATAGTGGTGTGCTTGTCTTTCTATAACCTCTTATATTGGCAATCAAGATGGGCTCTTAGCACTTATTCAACCAAGTGCCCTTGAAGAGTTTGGCCTTTGTTTCCTTGATTAAATTAGGAGTCCTTGATGACTTCCTTGCCTTAAGGGAAAGCCTAGTTTACATGGATTTGAGTGACATGTTTGTGACATCAGAGGCTTTTAGACCACGTGGGTTTAAGTCGCATTTTTGTGATGATTTTAGGTCACGTGGGTGAGTCGCATGTGCGACTCACCTTTGACCCTAAACAAGATATAAAAACCCAGAGGCTGGCTTTCTCTTTTGGAGCTCTGAGCCACAGCAGGAGTGGTGCGTGACTCTGGGCCAGCCATTGTGGAGCTCCCAGCTGAACTCAGATGTTGATGGTTCCTTGGTAAGTATGAATTGTATTTGGTCTGTTTATAAATGTATGTTTGTAATTTGTTTGTATTTGCTCTGAAGCTCAGGGTGCTGGCTTTTCCCCCTGAGCTGAGTGAATGATATTTGTATGTTGGATTAAAGTAAGATTTTTAACCCCTTAACGTTGCTTCCCTTAGTAAAGCAGATCAAAAGAAACTGTGTTGGCAGTTTTCTGTGTGCTGATTTTTGGTGTGTCTTATACCCCTACAGCAGCTGCTCGCAGATTGTTGCAACACCTCTCCAATATTGACTATTCCTGTCTCTTTTTCTAATTGGGTGAATGTGAGGTGAAACCTCAGAGTAATTTTAATCAACAGTTCTTTTATTATTACTGATAGAGCAAAATTACATATGGTTGTTCATAGTTGCTAGTTCATCTTTTGAGAACTGTTTGTTCCATTACTTTTCCATTAGAGAATGAGTCTTGTCTTGTATATTTGCAGTAGTTCCCTACATATCTTAGATATATGACCTTTACAGATAGGGTTTCCCCCCCTCACTTGATCACTTACTTTCTTATCTATTTTTATATAAAATCTTTTCAATTTCATGTAACTAAGATGTTCTATTTTATGATTGTGTTTAGTTAAGAATTCTCACCCTAGCTATAACTGTAAAAGTTATCTAATCTTGCTTTCTTATCATTTTTCTGTGAGGTGTCCTTTAATATTCATGTCGCATAGCCATTTTGAGTTCATTGTAACATGTGGTATGAGATCGTACTCTAAACCTAATTTCGGCCAAATGGCTTTTTAGTTTCTCCAATAGCTCTGTCAAGTTGGGAGTTCTTCCCTAAGTAATCTATATTTTCAGGTTTAACAGATACTGTTTTTTTTTTTAGTTAAATTGTTTTCTATTCTTCCTCGCTTCATCTCTGACCCCCTCATTTTATAGATGTGGTAAACTGAGACCTCTCATTGAAGCATGGTGGCATGATGGAAAGAGCTCTGGATTTGGAGTCTGAAGACCAGAACTGGGTTTGCTTCTAGTTCTGCTGTGTGACATTGGGCAAGTCATTTAGCATCTCTGGGTCTCAGTTTCCCCTTTATAAAAATGAGGGAATTAGATTAGGTGATCTCTAAGATTTCTTGTAGCTCTAAACCTATGTAACATTTCCTAATGGGCCTGGAAAATTACTATAGAAAAGGAATCCATTACAATTAGTCCTGAAGAGATAATTGATGTAGGGACAGGAGATCAAGAAACTGCCAATCAGACTTATTTATTTTCTTATCCTAGGAGATTCTCTTTAGAGGGGAAAGACTACTTACTATACTTCTTGGCTCTCCTAAAATTTTAATGATCCAGGAAGCAAACATGATATTAAAATATCCATATAACAAAAGTGGCTTTGGGAAAACTGATTTTTGCAATAAAAATAGTAGATAAACTATCCCAAATATTGGCAGGAATAAGTTGTTAAAAAATGATTGGAAGGATCTATTAATTTATATAGCTCAAATTACCAGTTTACTTTAGGTCAAAATAGATTGAATAAAGTACTTGAAGAGCAGTTTCCAAAGGTTGAATGTCATTATTCAAATGACTCTGATAAGTCTTTCAATAGCAACTAGCCTCTCTTTGGGCAACAGGGCACCTACATAGCTCAGTGGATAGTGCTGGCTCTGAAGTTGGAAGGATCTGTGTTCAAATCCAGCCTCAGACACTTACTAGTGATGTGACCCTGAGCAACTCACTTAACCTCTGTTTACCTTAATTCTCTGGAGTAGGAAATGGCAAACCACTCCAGTATCTTTGCCATGAAAGCCGCACAGACAGCTGTAGTACACAGGCCCACAAAGAGTCAAACATGACTGAACAATAGTCATGTTTTTTGGGCAGCTAGGTGGTGCAGTAGATAAAGCACTGGGCATGGGGCCAGGAAGATCTGAATTTAAATCTGGCCCTGGGCACTTACTAGCTGTGTGACCCTGGGCAAGTCACTTAACCCCTATTTGGCTCAGTTCCTCACCTATAAAATGGGGACACACTCCAGTATCTTTACCAAGAAGTAGAGTCAGACAGGACTGAACAACAACACCCATCAACTTCATCATTTTGGGAGCAGATAGGTGGCACAGTGGATAGAGCGCTAGGCCTGGAATGAGGAAGACTCAATCTTCCTGAATTCAAATCTGGTCTCAGACACTTATTAGCTGTGCTGCCTTGGGCAAGTCACTTAACCCTGTTTGCCTCTGTTTCCTCATCTGTAAAATGAGCTGGAGAAGGAAATGGCAAACCATTTCAGTATCTTTGCCAAGAAAACCCCAAATGGGGTCACAAAGAGTCAGACATGACTGAACGACAAGTAAACAACAACAATCTCTCCTTAGAATGAGTTTTAATTACAGGAATTGAAATGGAGTGATAGACTTGAAAATAAAGTGGGAGTTTGTCTCTTGGGAGCAAGAAGAGATGGCAAATACAAACACCCATTTTTGCAAGAGGATAACAGTAAACATCACCAACTCATGACACTGTTATCTCTCTGCCCCGCCAAGTATTTGCAGCATTTCCCAATTAAGTAGGATATGCAAATGGAATTTGTATCCTACTGAGTTGAAAGATGTTCGATAGCTGTGAATGATGGAATATTATTGTCTCGGAAGAATTAAATTGGGGTATGACCCACAGAGCAATGAATGGAGAAACCCGTGGTTATATGAGCAGGCCACTACAACACATTGCTAGTGGAGAACTGTTCAAAGGAAGGTTCACAAAAGACACCCTAAAACAGATTTTGACTGGAAAAGAAGGTAGGGGAGTCATGTAGTAAGAGGAAGGGGTAACCAATGGACAACCCTCATGCTGTGCGGTTCTTATGAAATGTCAAGCAATCTAGAGTAAGGCTCTTAGAATATTGAGTGGATATCCTGTATAGAAGTTAGGGGAAAAGAGTTTCACAAGATAGACAAGAATGAAGGGTTTCCAATTCGCATCCCTGGAGGGAGTACTCAAATCAGTGAAATCACAAAGTCATCACCATTATATGCAAACCCACAAACTTGCCCTTTATCTCTTCCTCTATGTCATGGATTCTTAAACTTTTTGTCTGTCATGGATGCCTTTGGCAGTCAGTCTGGTGAAGCCTATGGACCCCTTCGCAGAATAATGTCTTTAAATGCATAAACTAAAATACAGAGGATTAAAAATGAATCAATAAGCATTTATTAAGTGCCTACTGTATATCAGTTACTGTGCTGATTACAATGAACTAGTTATTGAAACTTTTTTTGCTATTTCATTTTTTATATATAATTAATATATTTATTTTTAATTTTCAACATTCACTTCCATAAGATTTTGAGTTTTGAATTTTCTCCCCCTCTTGAAGATGGCATGCAATCTGATATAGACTCTATTTATACATTCATATTAAACATATTTTCATATTAGTCATAATGTAAAGAAGATTTAGAACTAATGGGAGGAACCATGAGAAAGAAGAAACAAAACAAAAGGAGAGCAAATAATATGCTTCAATCTACATTCAGACTCTATAGTTCTTTCTCTGGATATGGATGGCATTTTCCATCCTGAGTCGTTTGGAATAGTCTTAGTTCCTTGCATTACTGAGAAGAGCTCAGTCTGTCAAAGATAGTCATCTCACAATGTCACTGTTACTGTCTACAATGTTCTCCTGGTTCTGCTTATTTCACTCATCATCAGTTCATATAAGTCTTTCCAGGTTTTTCTGAAATCTGCCTGCTCGTCATTTCTTATCGTACAATAATATTTCATTACATTCACATACCACAACTTGTTAGCCATTCCCTAATTGATAAACATCCCCTCAATTTCCAATATTTTGCCACCACAAAAGAGCTGCTATAAGTATTTTTGTATATGTGGGTCTTTTTCCCATTTTTATGATCCCTTTGGGATGCAGACCTAGAAGTAGTATTACTGGGTCAAAGGGTATGCAGTTTTATAGCCCTTTGGGCATAATTATTGAAACATTTTAAAATAAGTTCACAGGTCCCAGATTAAGAACTTTCCCTACAAGTCATTAATGAAGCTGTCACAAGTCTAATGGCAATCCCAGTAGCTCAAACCACCATTAAAACTCTTTGTACTCATGTACCTCCTTTGTTCATAATTTTGAAAGTTAATTTTTTTATTAAAAAAGGCATATATGACAAGATTCCTTTTCTTAAGTCATGATAATTCTGTTGTTAAAATTTGATAAGGCACATAAGTTGTTTTCCTTATATCTTATATATTAAATATATATTATGTATATAATTATATTAAAACTCTACTGAGGGTCATTTATCCTTTTTCCTGTCTAAATAGTAGACATTCCTCTAGCACTTCAAAGTTTGCAAAGCACTTTGCACATAGTATCTCGTTTTAGAACAACCCTATAGGGTGGGTATTGTAAGGGATTATTATCCTCATTTTATAGAAGAGAAAACTGAGTTTCAGGAGGTTAAGTGATTTGTGATGGTCACAGAGTTAATATTCATGGAAGGGTTCAACCCAGGTCTCTCCTGACTCTACTTCAAGCATCTATTCCACTGTGCTGCCCCTATCTCTTAACATTTTTTCATTTATCTCATCCTAACCCCTAAAGATGTTATTTACTTCCTCCACTCCCCCACACCACTATTACCTGAGGCTCTACCGGTCATCAGAGGACTAGGGACAGCTAGTTCTAAACCTAGTTCACATTAGCTGACAATATCCTATTTAGTAATAATAATAATGATGATAATAATGATAGCAGCTAACATTTATATGGTGAATTAAAGTTATGAAACACTATATATTTCATCTCATTTTATCCTTACTACAAACCCTGTTTGCATCAGTTTCATCACCTATAAAATGACCTAGAGAAGGAAATGAGAAACTACTCCAGTATCTTTGCCAAGAAAAATGGGGTCACGAAGAGTCGGACATGACTGAAAATCACTGAACAACAACAACAAGGTGCTGTTGAGTAATAGCACCACATTTTACAGATGAAGAAACTGAGGCAGACAGAGGTTAAGTGACTTGTCCAGAGTCACACAGCTAGTGAGTATCTGAGATGGAATTTGAACTCAGGGCTTCCTGATTATAAGTCTAGCACTCTGTCCAACATGCTGATAATTTACTGGGTAAATTATCTGGCATCTCCATTTCCATATTTTGACTTGTTCTAGGATCACTGTATTGATCCACTACCTCCCTAAGGTTTGGTAAGGACTCTGGAATTAATGTTTTCAAAGCACTTTGCCACTCTAGCTTTATCCTCTAAACTGTGCTGTTTTCCTAAGTTATAGCTATGTGTTAGGGGGAAGGGAAAAAGGAAAGGGTTGCATATATGCATATGCTCTTTTGTTTTCCTTTCAATTGTGTGGGTTTTAGTAAGTCTGCTGCTCACTGGAAGAAGTGGCAGTCATGAGGTCCTATTTGGCCATCCTGAAAAATATCCTTAAAATCTATTGCAGGTGACCAGATACAGTTTTAGATCAGAGGCATAAATGATGTGACTATATGCCTGAGAGAGTGGTTCATTCATCAAGTATTAAAGAGCCATTTCATGAAAAGACCATCCCAGTCATTTTTCAATAAGACAATTATAGTCAAGGCCAAGAACCACCACAGATTTACCAATTCTATTGCTGTGAAGGGTCACTGAACTATTACAGTCACTGAATACAGTGACTCAGGTGAATTTCCACTCAGCTAAATTTTCCCACACTTAGAAGAAAACAATGTCATTTCTCATGATAGACAAACATAAAGATTTCAGAGGGAACAGTCTATCAAGTTACAATTGCCTGTAAGCCAGCTGTTTGTTCACTGTATCATATTCTTTCCCAAATCCAGCCCTAGGCTCTCTCGGAATCCTTGGAATAGAGCTCCCAGCTAAAGTTGAGACAGATCATACTCCTGAAGTTCTTAGATACCTTATTGCCACATCCTAAAAGGCAATTGGCTTAGTTTGCTATAACCTGTGCTTACACACCCCACACTTGAATCTCCAGGATATAGAATTGATTTTGTATCTGGTACAAAATATTATAAAATAGAACATACTTACTGACGGTGAAATCATAGCCTGGCACGAGGACTAAGGAATATATTCAAGAAGTCCAAATCTTTAACATATGAGATTTCCTCTCAGTGTTTGTAAGAATAAGAAGGGACCTCAGAGGTATACTGCCTTCTCATTTTACAGATGAGGAGGCAGACCTGGAGAGGGATAGTGAACTCGTCAAGGTTACATAGGAAGTAAGCCTCAGAGGTAGGTTTTGAACATAGATCCTATGACCCTAGAGCCAGTGGGCTTTTTTTTTTTCCATTGCTCCTCTTACACAATACATGCTGTAGTTATATGGAATATATTTGCCATTTTCAGGTTATCTAACATAAGGTACTTCTTTAAGGAGCAAAGATAATATCAGGAATGTGCTATGGCACTATATACTGGTGATCCTCTAATTATGAAGACTAGAAAGTCAAACAGTTTCATCAAGCAGCCCTATCTCTGAGCTCCCAGGTTGTTGGTTTGTTTTTTTTTAATTAATTTAATTTATTTATATTTTGTTTTTTATTTTAAATTAAGACCTTGATATCCTAGTCTGGGGTCAAATCAAAATTCCTGGAAGAGCTCCTGAATGAGCCAGAGTGACCCCGGGGAAGATTCTGGTCTTCTCTTCTATCTTTTCTTGTCATCCACTCACCTGGAATTGATCCATTTGGAAATTGCCTAAGGTGGGAAATTCTCCTGGTTGGTAGTACCTTCTTTGATGGGGAATAAAGAAAAAGGCTAAAAAAAAGAAGGGAGTGGGAATAGTTATTAACATGTACAGTCATGGCCATCTTGCCTTTTTCTGGAAGGGCTTTCCGCAGACCACTTTGGCATTTGTTTAAAGACATGATAATGATAGCTTACCAGGAGGCATGTGTAGTTTTTCAATACCTTCATATTTTTTTTTCTTTGCTCTTGTGACTGTAAGGTAGTTTTTCTTTAAGGCACTGCCTTTTTACATGGAGTAGTTTATTGCTGAGTTAAGTGCTTTGCTCAGAATCCTAAGACAAATGAGTTGGGGTTCTGAGGTAGATGTTGCCTTTTGAATGTGAAAGATATGAATGCAGAACTATTTTATGATTATGAGATGAAATGTAATTTATCTGATCGTAGACAGAAAAGGAGAATTTGGTTGCTAACCATGAACTAAGGTGGGATCATTTGCAGAGAGAATTCAGAACCTGAACCCAGAAAAGGAAGAGAGATAAAAAGACAGATTTAGCTAAACTTGAAGGTGAAAGTGATGAATGTTAGTTGCTGTTAATGAGTAAATCCAACTGAGCTTAGGAACAACTTGGAAGCAGAGAATCAGAGAAGTCACCCAGTACATCACCTAGTTTGGCTGAGACATTGTCCCCTGGATGGTGTTAGTCAAGCACAGCATGTCACTGTGCTAAACACCAACCAGCTTACTAGCGAAGCAGCTGTTCAATAGAGATGCTATGTTCATCAAGGAGTTTTTGTGGAATGTTCCTGAGACAGAAAGAGGACACAGTTTCAGATCTCTGTGTTGTCCTGAGCACATGGCCCATGGGTTTTCCTTTCATGTATTTCCTTGCTAGGTTTATATATGCATCCCACCCACCCCCATCCCTGATACTGAGTGCATTCATGGAAGAAAATCACTCAGATTTATTTGTACATTGTGATAATTTTTTTTATTCTTGCATTTGTTTTGCTATTATGAGTAATGCAATTATTATTCCTTTTGCTTTGTTGCCTCATTGTTAAGTAATTAACTATGTTTAAGATCCAAAAGTGTCATTATTGTGAGGGCCTGGTTTTGTGCAATTGGAAGTATTTTAGTTGGGGCTTAAGAGAAAATGTGATAAATAGGGGGATTATATTCTCCCACAATAGATTATCCCTAGGACCTTGAGAGGATTTGACCATAACCAAGTGGTGATTGTCTTCCTCTGGAAACCTAGATCTGACAGTATTATGAGAACATGTTCTAGTAAGCAAGATAGCCTACAGATTGAGTAGGTATCTATATGTCTTGTATATAAGCTATGAGGTGCTATAATGTGGATGTCCACCCCTTATACTAGTTACGTATCATTGATTAAATCATGTATTTTATCCTAGTGTGTGTGTAATCATCTTGAACTCTCTTGAAAAGCTTTATTTATTAAGCTATTTTGGTCACCTAGGGAATCAGCGGCTGGCAGCCATCTATCTCTTATAAAACTATTTTAAGTTTTTTAAATATGCAAAAATTTGTAATCTCAGCCAAAGGAAAAGGAAATCATTTTAATTCTATGCAAATGATCTTATTTAGATGAAAAAAATTAAACAACTAAATTCAGAACAAATGCAAATATTTTCCAACCTTAATAGCCATTTTTTTTTTTTAAATTATAGCTTACACTTCTAGGAGCCAAGATGGTAACTCTTTCATATTCGTCTCCAAAAAATCATGAGATAGCTCCCCCAAACAAATCCTGGAAACAGCAGAACTAGCAAAAAGATGGGGTGGAAACAATCTTTAAGCCCAAGAAACTTGACATTGGCAAGAAAGGTCTGTGTCACTCAGGTGAAAGGAGAGCCCAGTCCAGAACAGGAAGCATCCCAGCAAGCCAGCAGCAAGCACCTCAGCAAATCAGCAGTAGATCATGAGCCCCAGTGCAGTGGAGCAGGCAAATGCCATCACCAGGACCCCCATGTACCTCAGCATAGCCAGGGAAACCAACAGACTCCAGCTCTGAGAATTGCCAAGTGCTTTAGTGTAGCTGTGGACAAACAGGCAGCCTGAGTATCCCAGGGAAACACAGAAACACCCCACCAGTCTCAGCACATGCCAGACACCAGCACTAGGACCCTGGCTTAACACCAGGTAAGCTGCTAGACCCCTATGGCCTCCAGCAGCACCAGCTACCTCCCACACCACCCTCTCAGTGCAGCACCAGACACAAGGGTCCCCTGTGGGCCTCAGGGCAACATCCGTGCAACACCAGGTAAACAGCCAAGGCCTGCAGGTCTGGCACAAGAAGCCTGAGACAGTACTCCTTCCACCATAGGAGCAGAGCTCAAATTTAAAAGAAAGGAAAAAGGCCAAAAAAGATGAGCAAACAACAACAACAAAGAATCTGACCATACAAAGTTATTATGGTGACAGTGAAGATCAAGACACAAATTCAGAAGAAGACAACAACATTAAAACATCAATGGGCAAAACCCCAAAGAAAAACAGGAAGTGGTATCAAGCCCAGAAAGAACTCATGGAAGAGTTCAAAAAGGAGCTAAAAATCATATAAGAGAGTTAGAAGAAAAATGGGGAAAAGAAATGAGAGTGATGCAAGAGAATTATGAAAAAAGAGTCAACAGCTTGGAAAAAGAAAACAACTTTTGAAAAGGTAGAATTGGCCAAGTGGAAAAGGAGGTACAAAAATCTACTGAAGAAAATACTCCTTTAAAAGCACAAGTGGCCAAATAGAAAAGAAAGTACAAAAGCTAATTGAAGAAAACAACTCCTTGAAAGTTAGAATTGGACAAGTGGAAGCTAATGACTCTATGAGACATCAAGACTCAATCAAATTGAGAAGAATGAAAAAATGAAAAATACCTCATGGAAAATACAACTGACTGAGAAAATATATCCAGGAGAGACAATGTCAGAATCATTGGATTACCTGAAAGCCGTAATCAAAAGGAGGACCTGGACAGCATCTTTCAAAACATTATCAAGGAAAACTACCTGATTTCCTGGGACCAGAGGGCAAAATAGGCATTGAAAGAATCCACCAATTACCACAGGAAAGAGATCCCAAAACAAAAACTCCAAGGAATATTATAGCCAAATTTCAGAACTATCAGTTCAAGGAAAAAATACTACAAGTGACCAGAAAGAAACAATTCAAAATTGAGGAGTCACAATCAGGATTATGCAGGACTTGGAGGTCATGGAACATGATATTCTGAAAGGCTAGGACTACAAGCAAGAATCACTTACCTGGCAAAATTAAGCACAATACATCAAGGGATAATATGGCTATTCAATTAAATAGAAGGATTTCAAGCTTTCATAAGGAGAAGATCAAAATTAAACCAATAATCTGATCTCCAATATCAAGGCCCAAGAGAAACATAAACAGGTAAAAAGGGAAAAGAAAACAGTACTGTCTCAAAGAGGGAATAATATACACAATTATTTGATTATAGAATTCTATCTTGCCCAACAGGGAGGTAGAAAGGGAGGAGATTAAGTAAAGGGGGAGGACTGACAGAAGGGAGGCCAGATCAGGGGAGATGACAGACAGAAGTAAAACACTGGTGAAGAAAGAAAGGGTGAAAGGAGAAAGAAGACAAACAGGAGGAAAAATAGGATGGAGGGAAATACACAGTGATCATAACTGAGAATATGAATGGGATGAACTCTTCCATTAAGTAAAAGAAGATAGTAGAGTGGATCAAAACCCAGAATCCTACAATTTGTTGTTTATAAGAAACACATTTGAAGCAGAAAGACATACACAGAGTAAAGATAAGGGGCTGGAGCAGAATCTATTATGCTTCAGCTGAAGTAAAAAAAAAAAAACAGCAGGGGTAACAATCCTGATCTCAGACAAAGTAAAAGTAGACCTAATTAAAAGAGATAAGGAAGGAAACTGCGTCTTGCTAAATGGTACCATAGACAATGAAACAATATCAATACTAAACATATATTCACCAAGTGGTATGGTATCCAAATTCTTAAAGCAGAAGTTAAATAAGTTACAAGAAAAAATAGAAAAAAAAAACTGTATTAGTGGGGGACCTCGGCTTTCCCCTCTCAGAACTCAAAAAATCCAACCAAAAATAAACAAGAAAGAAAGTAAGGAGGTAAATAAAATATTAGAAAAGTTAGATATGACAGACCTTTGGAGAAAACTGAATGGGAACAGAAAGAATATACCTTTTGCTCAGCAGCACATGGCACCTACACAAAAACTGACCCTGTATTAAGGCATAAAGACCTTAAAATCAAAGGCAGAAAGGCAGGGATATTAAATGTATTTTTTTCAGATTATAATGCAATAAAATTACATTCAGCAAAGGGCAGTGGAAAAATAGATTAAAAAATTAATTGGAAACAAAATAATCTAATCCCAAAGAATAAGCAGGTCAAAGAACAAATCATGGAAACAGTCAATAATTTCATTAAAGAGAATGACAACAATGAGAGAATGTACCAAAATTTATGGGATGCATCTAAGGCAGTATTTAGGGGAAAGTTTATTTCTCTAAATTCTTACATCAACAAAATAGAAAAAGAACAGATCGATGAATTGGGCATGCAACTAAAAAAAAAACTAGAAAAAGAATAAATTAAAAATCCCCAATTGAGCACCAAATTAGAAATCCTGAAAATCAAAGATGAGATTAATAAGACTGAAAGTAAAAAAAAAAATTATTAGCTAATAAATAAATCTAGAAGCTGGTTTTATAGAAAAACTAATAAGAGAGATACCTTTGGTTAATTTGATTTTTAAAAAAAAAAAGAAAGAAGAAAACCAAATATATCCAGTATCAAAAATGAAAAGGGTAAAATCACCACCAATGAAGAATAAATTAAAACAATCATTAGGAAATAGTTTGCCCAATTATATGCCAATAAATCATACAGTCTGAGGGAAACCAATGAATGTTTATGAAAATATAAATTACCCAGATTAACAGATCAGAAAAGAGAATGCTTAAATAATCCCATTTTAGAAAAAGAAATTGAACAAACCGTTAATGAACTTCCTAAGAAAAAAACCCAGGGCCAGATGGATTCACAAGTGAATTCTACCAAAGTTTAAATAACAATTAATTTCAATACTGTATAAACTATTTGGAAAAATAGGCAAAGAAAGAGTCCTAAAAAACTCCTTTTATGACAAAAAAAATATGGTGCTGATACCTAAACCATGAAGAGCTATAACAAGAAAGAAAATTATAGACCAATTTCCCTAATGAACAAAATACTAGCAAGGTGATTGCAGCAATATATTATAAGGATTATATACTATGACCAAGTGGGATTTATATCAGGAATGCAAGGTTGCTTCAATATAGGAAAACTATCAAGATAATTGACCATATCAATAACCAAACCAACAAAAATCATACAATTACCTCACTAGATGCTGAAAAAGCTTTTGACAAAATACAGCACCCATTCCTATTAAAAACCATAGCACAGTAATAAAGGGAGCATTCCTGAAAATGATAAACAGGATCTATCTAAAACCATAAGCAAGCATTATCTGTAATGGGGATAAGCTAGAAGCCTTCCCAGTAAGATCAGGGGTGAAACAAGGATGTCCACTGTCACCATGATTATTTGATATAGTACTAGAAATGTTAGCTATAGCAATAAGAGAAAAGAAAAGAAATCAAAAGAATTAGAATAGGCAATGAGGAAACAAAACTATCACTTTTTGCAGATGATATGATGGTATACTAGAGAACCCTAGAGAATCAACTGAAAAGCTGCTTGAAATAATTAACAACTTTAGCAAAGTTGCAGGGTATAAAATAAAACCACATAAATCATTGACATTTCTATATAATACTAACTATATATAATAACTATATAATACTAACTCTTGCCTAGCAGCAAGAGATAGAAAGAGAAATTCCACTTAAAATAACTGTAAACAATATAAAATACTTAGGAGTCTATCTGCCAAGACAAACCCAGGAACTATATGAACACAATTACAAAACACCTTTCATACAAATAAAGTCAGATCTAAACAACTGGAAAAATATCAATTGCTCCCGTGTAGGCCAAGACAATATAATAAAAATGAGAATTCTGCCTAAACTAATTTACTTATTCAGTGTTGTACTAATCAAACTGCCAAAAAATTATTTGACAGAGTTAGAAAAAATAACAACAAAATTCATCTGGAAGAACAAAAAGGCAAGAGTATCAAGGGAATTAATGGGACGGGGGTGAGGGCGGGGAAATACAAAAGAAGATTGCCTAGCAATGCCAGATCTCAAACTATATTATAAAGTAGTAATCATCAAAACTATCTGGTACTGCATAAGAAATAGAGTGGTGGATCAGTGGAATAGATTAGGTACACAAGACCCAGTGGTCAATGACAATAGTAACCTAGTGTTCGATAAACTCAAAGACCCAAGCCTTTGGGATAAGAACTCACTATTCGGCAAAAACTGCTAGGAAAAGTGGAAGACAATAGGACACAAGCTAGGTATAGATGCTGTCTACCAAGATAAGATCAAAATGGGTGCATGATTTAGTCATAAAGGATGGCACCATAAGCAAATAAGAAGAGCTAAGAATACTTTACCTGTCAAATCTATGGGGAAGGGAAGAATTATGACCAAATCAGAAACAGAGAGCATTATGAAATGTAAAACAGATAATTTTGATTATATTAAAATAAAAAGCTTTTGTACAAGCAAAACCAACACCACCAAGATTGAAAGGAAAATAGAAAACTGGGAAACAATCTTTATAGCAACTGTCTCTGATAAAGGTCTCATTTCTCAAATATATAAAGAACTGAGTCAAATTTATAAGAATACAAGTCATTCCCCAATTGATAAATGGTCAAAGGATATGAACAGGCAGTTTTCAGACGAAGAAATCAAAGCTATCTATAGGCATAAGAAGTTCCCTAAATCACTTTTGACTAGAGAAATGCAAATTAAAACAACTCTGAGGTACCATCTCACACCTGTTAGATTGGCTAATATGACCAAAAAAAGAAAAAGATAAATGTTGGAGAGTATGTGAGAAAATTGAGATACTAATACACTGTTGGTAGAGTTGTGAACTGATCCAACCATTCTGGAGAATAATTTGGAACTATGCATGAAGGGCAACCAAACTGTGCATAACCTTTGATCCAGCAATAGCACTACTAGGACTGTATCCCAAAGAGACCATAAAAATGGGAAAAGGACCTACATGTACAAAAATATTTATAGAAGCCCTTTTTGTGGTGGCAAAATGTTGGAAATTGAGGGGATACCCATTAATTGGGGAATGGTTGAACAAGCTGTGGTATATGAATGTAATGGAATACTATTGTACAATAAGAAATACTGAACAGGCAGATTTCAGAAAAACTTGGAAAGAATTGTACGAACTGATATGAAGTGAAATGAGCAGAACCAGGAAAACATTGTACACAGTATCAGCAACATTGTGTGATGACCAACTATGAATGACTCAGCTCTTCTCAGGAACACAATGATCCAAGACAAGTACAAAGGACTCATGAAGGAAAATGCTATCCACATCCAGATAAAGAACTGATGGACTCTGAATACAGATTGAAGCATATTATTTTCACTTAATTTATTCTTTTTTGTGGTTTCCCCTTTTTGATCTGTTTCTTTTTTCATAACTGTGACTAATATGGAAATGTTTTACATGATAGTACATGTATAACTTATGTTAAATTGCCTACCATTTTCAGCAGAGGGGAGGGGAGAGAGGGAAAAAAATTTGAAACTCAAAATCTTGTAAAAATGAATGTTAAAAATTATCTTGACATGTAATTGGAAAATACTGTTAAAAATAAAATTGGAGCTTACTACTGTTTATGGAAAAAAATTTGCACTGATATATACAAACAAGCATATGCATATACATTTATTTGTGGTTTAATTATTTAATTTATTGGAGGGCCTTCCAGTGTGGAAACTCCTTCTACTAATACAATTGGTGGGTGAGGTTGACAACTCAACTATAATTTCTAGTCTTATTTGCCTGGGGCACAGGGATTCTAAGTAATGGTTACTCAGCTAAGATGTGTCAGTAGCAAGACTTGAATCTTCCTGAATCAAAGGCTGGTTTCATTTCTTCTATGGCACACTGCTATTCAACTATTATATATACTGGAATAAAATGTTAATTCCTGTTTTTATTGACACTTATGTTCTCCATTCCTTGCCATTTACTTTCCCTCTCTTTTTCTTCTCTACTTTTGTCCTTATTTTAAAAATTCATCTTCCCTTCTTTTTCTTTCCCTTTCTCCTTCCTCATTCTTATCTCTAGGATAAAATAGAAACTCCTCTATTTGACTTTTAAATCCCTTCACAGCCTAGCTCCAGCCTGTCTTTCTTGCCTTATTGTATATTATTCTCCTTCACATGCTTCTAGCCAGGCCATCTTACTTGCTTTTCTCCATACATGACTTTGAATAGAACATAGTGATGGAAACTTTTATTTCTTCTAGAATTTCCTATCTATTGAATGCTATCACTGTACATTTACAAAGACTATCACCTATGTCTGGAATGCAATCCCTCCTCATCTCTTCCTCAAGAGACCGATAGTTTCCTTCAAAGCTCAATTTATGTTCCAGATCCTATGGGGAACCCTTGGTTCCCAGGTTACTAGTGTTTTCTCCCTACACCAAAATCACTTTGTATATTATTTGCCCTTTAATGAGGGGAGGTGGAGGCAGGGGAACTGGATAATGAGGGCCCATTCTTTAGGGCCTGCATTTTGATGCTGCTGCTTCTGAAAGTACAAAATGATTCATAATGGAAGGGTCTGACAGAGCTTATCTACATCTCTTTCCCATCCTAAAGGCCAAAGGCATAAGAACAACTCTCTGACCTCCTAAGGGCTGATGCGATGGGGTGCTCTTCACCCCACTAGGCCACCTAGGATAGGGTCACCCACTATTTGTGTCTTCTGTTCTTTGTTACAGAATCTTGGAAGACTTTGAAAGGTCAGAAGAGCCACCAGAGATCCAGCAGCTGGATCCAGGAAAGAACTAACACCGAGTGACTATAACAACAATGCTACTTGCTGCTACTATGGCTGTGTAAGGCTGATAACACCAGCACATGGGAGGGCTACTAGCACAGGTTCTTTGATCTGCTTTTCTAAGGAAAGCAACTTTAAGGGGTTTACAATCTTAGTTTAATTAAACATACATATGTCATTCACTTAGTTCAGGGGAAAAAGTCAATACCCTGAACTTCAAAGAAAACACAAACAGAAGTGACAAGTAGAAATTATATAAACACAAATCAACAGGCAGGCTTATAGCCATCTGACCAAGACATTATATACATAGTTACCAGAAAGAAAAGCACCAACATCTGGGTTTTTCAAAGCTGGGGGGCTCCTTAACAGCTACCCAGAAGCTCATCTAGTCAAATCAAATGACACTTTTCCAGTGAGTGAACCCCAAACAAAAAGTTAACCTCAGACATACACTTCTTCAGGTTCGGAGGGTGTCACAACCATGTGGCTCAAACCCATATGACCTAAGCCTTTCTGTGACTTAAGCAGGTCATCAAAGACTCCTGATTCAATCAAAGGTTCTTGATTGAAACAAAGGCAAGACTCAAAAGCACTTGATTGCCTTAGTGCTGAAAAGCACTCCAAAACAAAAGATGACAAAAAGTCCCACTTTACTTGCCATTACAGTGACCGGCTTGACCCAGCCTTAGAGCCAAGGCACTATGGCTTATAAACAATGGAGTGACTCATCTGTGGCCTACATTGCACATAGAAGTGAATTTGGTATTGGCAGTGGTGTTTGTTTAAGCCAAATTACCCCAGAGAATGAGAGGATGAAGGGACGAATATGTTTCCAATTTGGAAGATATACAGTAACAAAAGTCTCAGGTGGAGAATTTCTCCTTTGGGTACTCACAAATGCAAAGGGTGTTAATATTTATCCAGGATAATCCCCAATATGTAGATTTGTAGACTCTCGAAATTCTTATCCCAAATCTGACTTGAACTAGCAGTTCTGGTCCCCAGAGGGTGGTTATATCTCCCACTCATGGTTCTATAGGTACCCCTGAAGGGCTAGAGTGTTTTTTATTCTACTGATTTGAATCTCCATCCCGGTGTCTTCCTCCAATATCAGTTGCCTATGAATAGCTCCTTAGTATCATCTAACCACTTGATATCTTCTCAATATCACTGATAAGCAATTAATATCACTTATCTTTTATTTTTTAAAAATTATTTATTCATTTTTGTTTTTACATTACAAATATTTACAGATTACTTCTACTTCATGAAAAGTCTCTTGTAGCAAAGTATAACAGTTCAGTAAAACTGATACAATGACCTCATCTGAAAATATATATAACACAATATCTATATTATGCCCCCATCTCTCTATTTTAAAAAATTAACACAAATCTATTTTCTCTCTTTCTTATCCCTCACACCATTGGAAAAAAGAAAGGAAAAGAAAAATTTCATATAACAAATATGTATAGTCAAGCAAAACAAATTCCCTCAATGACCATATACAAAAATATATACATCTCATTCTGTACCCTATGTCTGGAAGGTCTTTCTAATGGATAGAATATTTCATTGGTCCTCTGGAATCATATGAATGGTAATTGTATTGATCATAAATGGCTTAATCCTGAAGAATTATTGGATCAAAGAAGAAATCATAGAAATAATAATAGATAATTTAATTAAACATAATAGTGAGGTAATTTTCCAAAATTTGGGAGAAGTAGTCAAAGCAGTCCTTGGGGAAAATTTATATCTCTAAACATTTTTATTAGCAGAAAAGAGAGAGAACAGATCAGTTTAATACAATACAACTAAGCATATTAAAATGCCACTAAATTTTAAAGCTTCAATTAACTACCAAAACTGAAATCCTAAAATTAAAGAATTAATAAAATTGAAATAAAAATAATAAATAAATAAAAATAAAATTTAAAACAAAAAATTTATGGCATTCAAACCATAATTTAATTAAAAAGAAGAAAAAAGAAAACCAAATTACCAGTATCAAAAAAATTCACAAGAAATGAAAAAAGTAAAAGATGTTATTAAAAACTATTTATATATAAACAAAACAAAAAATATTTACAAATATAAAATAAATAAGTAAATAAAAATAATATAATTCAATAATAAATAAATAAATGATTGCAAAAATATAAAATGCCCAAATTAACCAAACAAGAAATAGGGAATTTAAACAACTTAATTTTCAGAGAAAGAAATTGAATAAGCCACAAATGAACTTTCAAAGAAAAAACTTCAGGAACAGGTGGACTCACAACTGAATTCTATCAAGCATTCAAAAATCAATTCCAAGGTTATATAAAGTATTTGAAAAAAAATAGCAAAGAAAGGGATCTTATCAATTCCTTCTATGACACAGATATGACATAATGCATAAACCAGGGAAAATCAAAACAGAAAAATAAAATTGTAGACCAATATCCCTAATGAACCTAGATGTAAAAAGTTTAAATAAAATATTAGCAAAGATACCAAGATCAATACAATGAACTTTTACAAAGGGATATTTGCTAAAAATATACGAAGAACCAAAATACAAAAACATCCCCATGAACTTGAACACACTCTCCCCTCTACCACCTCAATCCCTGGGGAAGAGTACTTGAAATAGTAATTAAAACCCTTTCAGCAGATGGGTTAAACCAAGTTGAGGGTAACCAAGGGGTCTCAAACCCGTCAGTGAGTTAGAGGGGTGTCTACCCCAAGCATGCGAAGACTTCCCCTGGCAGAATGGGAGGATGAGAATAATTTGTTCCAACTTCCATGAAGGTGGCTAAAGGAGGTGCTGTGGAGCACTTAGAACTTGGTTAAACATTAAAGACACCGAGGTCACCTACTACATTCTGGGCCATAGCCAGTTGTCTTAACTTTTGTCTAGCTACTGGACTTCAATGACTCTGGAAGAGAGAGAAGACAACCCTATGCCTTGGGCCCCCTGTGTGCAAGGTTGTGACAACAGCTCCGATTGTATCTGCGCCTGCTGCTTTGTCACATGCCTAAAGCAGCATTGATTTTCAGCAGCCCCCTGGATATTTGAGCAACCTTTTTGAAGGACTACATTGCTCACCATTTGTGTGAGGAAGGGGCTAGAAATGGTGCCCTAAAAATTATTTGTTTTACCCAACCTGCTTACCTGGTAAATAGGGATTCTACCATGTGGCTGAAATACAAAAAAAAAAAGTTACAAAAACTTTTGCAAAGATGAATCCACTCACGATCAGTAAATGAGCAACTTGAAACCCAGTAGATCTGAAAGACGAATAGCTCTTTTTGTGAGCCAACTCAGTAGGTATTGCATCCAAATAGCAGCCCTGAGTGAAACAAGGCTGGCAAATGAAGATCAGCTTACCAGAGTTGGAGCTGGATACAAGGTTTTCTGGAGTGGCTGCTGTGAAGGGAAGTGCCATGAAAGTGGTGTAGGTTTTGCAATCAAAACTAATCAACAAGTTTGTATGCCTCCCAAATAATTAGATAGATTGACAGATAGATAAATAGATTGACAGATAAATTACTATTCGCTAGGCACTAGAATACAAATAGAAGGAAACAAGATGGTCTCTATTCTCATGAGCTTACATTCTAATGGGAGAAGAAAATGCATAAAGGAGAGCTGGAAAGGGGAGCTGATGTGATCTGTGACCCCTCAAGAAATGGCAATCCCAGGGAGGAACTCACCAATCAAAAGAGCAGTTTCCAGGGTGCTGTCATTCCAAGGGGGAAGAGAAGCAGGCTGAAGGCTCCATGGAGATAGAAGCAGTTCTCCTAAATGGTAGAAGGGATAGGAGAAGGATTCTCAACAACATCAACATCAACAATAAAGGTAGGATCATACAATCATAGGATTTTGAGCATGAAGGCACCTTAAAGATCATCCAGACTAGGCCCTTCATTTTACAGATAAGAAAATTGAGGTTGTGTCTAAATAAATTTCGGCACATGAAAGGAATGATGCTGTAAGAAATGATGAGTATGATGAAGATAGAGAAGTATAGAAAGAGCTACATAAACGGATGCAGAGTGAAGTAAACAGAACCAAGAAAACAATACACACCACGATTACAAGGATATGAATGGGATGAACAACAACCACAAAATAATAGAAAACGAATGTTGCAAAATTACAGAGAACAAGCTTGGCCCCAAAGAAGAGACTTGAGAAATGTTGGAAACTTGTTCCTCCCACTGCATTGTAAAGGTGTTAGTGTATGTGTGTATGGTGGTAGAAGTCCCATGATAGCGTTAGATTTTTATCAACATGTTGGTCAAATGTCCTGAATGTTGTTGTTTCTGCTTTCCTCCTCCTCCTCCCCTTCCTCCTCCTTTCTTTTTCTATTACTACTACTACTACCACCACCAACACTACTACTACTACTACTACTATTTCTTCTTCTCCTCCTCCTTCTCTTCCTCTTCCTTCTCCTCTTGCTTCTCTTCCTCCTCCTCCTCCTCCTCCTTCTTCTTCTTCTTCAATCATTGTTATAATAAGGAATAGCTCTGTGTGAATGGGTTGGGGAAGCAATACAAGGGAAATTTAGGCAACATAAAAACAAGAAATATCAATTAAATTTTCTTTTTTAAATGAATGATAAAAATAAAAAGGAGTTCTAGAAAAACAAATTAACCTAGGGTCATAGATCAAGAGTTGGAAGAGACCTCAGAGGCAGTATTGTTCAAATCCCTCATTTTACAGATGAGGAAAGGGCTGGGCAGGTTAAGTGAGCCGCATGCCCCCGTTCATAAGCCTCCTAATAGTCAGGAGAAAACGGTAATCTCCTCCCTCTTCATGCCATTGCCCTCCTGGGGTGTGAAACTTGCTGTAGACTCCTGAGTGTGCCAGAACCAGATTAAAATTCAATTGAGAAATGTTTAACAAAGTAAATGAGAATACAATATAGATAATGTTAATTTGTGTTTTTTCTAGGGCAATAAGTGTCTTGTAGGGATTCATTTTCCTATATCAAACTGTCTCACTTAAGAGTAGGGGAGTTCTCTCCCTCCAGAGAAACACGATGAAGGCCCCAAGAGACCATGTGTTAACTGTATGAGCTCTAGAGAGCTGAAGGTGCCTAACTTCCCCTGGACCAAGTGACATAGTGAGTGCTTGTCTTCTAGGGCCCTTGTTATCTGTCTCTGGAGGTAAATGGCTACTGTCCCTGAGGACAGCAGTGTGAATCATCTCCTGTTTGAGTCTTCTTTTCTTTGGGACAGGGTTTCATGAGACTTCAACATGTCGGGGAATCTGAATTCCAGTGGCCCATGCCAGAGCTTGCCCATAACCAAGCACAGTATGCTAGGGTAACTCTAAGGAGCAAACTACTCAAGCCAGCTCAGTAGTGGATCAAAATGGTAGACAAGACGATGCAATCTGCATCAAGGGAGCCACTCACACAGAAGAGTTCCCGGTAGGACAAATATATCATAGCATCCACTTTAAATTTGATCTCACTCTCCCCTGGGACCAAGGTGGTAGAGAGGAGATTGTGATCCTGGTTTGAGGAGATGTGTTTGTACTTCTGTTTTTGCTATAACCTCTTTGGAAATATTCCTTTGTAAAATCTAATTAATTGCTTACCAAAGATACCTAGGAGATACCAACTGGTTGAAATGATAGTGTGGTAATAATATTCAAGATATTATTTGCTGATTAATATTGGGGGAACACACTAGAATGGGAGCCTCAGACAATATAATTTTATTTTATTTATTTTTTACAAGGCAATTAGGGTTAAGTGACTCACCCAGGGTTAGGGTTAGGGTAAGTGTCTAGTGTCTGAGGCTGGATTTGAATTCAGGTCCTCCTGACTCCAGGGCTGGCGCTGACAACATCATTTTAAATATGCCTCTAAGTCCTACCATCTAGGAGTAGATGTAGCTAGCCTTAGCTGGACCCAACTTAACAATGCAAGTGTGAATTGGGATAAGGACTCCTAAAATCTATTAGACTAAAAACATTTTCCTGACCTTAAATTTCTTTTTTTTGGCATCTTGTCTCTCTTCTAAAATCAGATCTCTTTGTTTTTGTTTCTTTTTTTGACCAGGGATTTAACTCAAAATGGAAAAGATTTTTGTGGAAATAAAATCAGAGGACCTTGAGACACATATAAAAACTCATCCCCCTTTCCCTCATAGTTCAGGACAACTGCAGACACTGCACAAGGTCAGAGCCCTCTCCAATATTATCCTAAAATATTGAATTTCACTTTGAAAATATTGCCTCTAAAGTTTTTTTTTTTTGTCTCAGAACCCTAGCTTGCAGATTCCAGTTTGTTAATCCCTATTACTCATTAATCCTAGCAACAATAACATGGATATTCATCTTGATCCGCCATTGGAGAAAGGACAGAATTACGTCAGAAAGAGGGCAGTCACAGGATGGTGGCAGGGGGCTGGAAAGGATCAAAGTGAATTCCCCATAAACTCTGCTTCTCTTTCTAGCTATATTTTAGGAGCACAATATAACCTCCATACCTATTTCCACTTTACACCCTTACTGCGTTGCTGGTCGTATGATAAGGCAGCGTTGTTTTTTACTTACTTCCTTGACCCCTCAAATCAGAATTCTATGCCTGATTAGTAAATTATATCATTGGATTCTGCCAAATGCAAATGTTTTCATTACTTTTTGATGCATCTAAGTAAAATAGACTGAATATGATTTTTTTTCGGTGGAGGGAGGATTGTCTTCTAGTCTGTGTTTCAAGGTGATTACTCCCTCTCGAGCTCCTTTTCCCATGTTCTTTCTTGTCAGGTAGAGAAATCTTTTGAGCCTATGGGTACAAAAAGTTTATTTAATACCTGAAAAACACTATGAAAATTGGAAATTTCAGGTATGATGTAATGCATAGAATGATGATAGGATTTCAGATTTAAAGCTAGAAGGGAAGACTTCAGAAGCTGTCTAGTTCATCCTTTATTATAGGTGTGGAAATTGAGGCGCAGGGAAGTGAAATGGATTTGCTCATAATTACATAGTTAAAGGGTTAGAGGTGGAATTTGAGCCCAAATTCTATGTCTCCAGAACCACGTCTACTGTACTGAGGATTTGCCTCAATCACTTCTATAGGTGACATGATATAGTGTAAATCAGGTTGGAACCTGGGTTCGAATCCCAGTTGTGGCACTTACCTAGCATTGTGTATTCTGGTAGGTCACTCTGTCTCCCTTTTCTCCTGTTGTGCTACCTGCATCACAGGGCTGTTGTAAGGATAAAATTGTATATGACCTATATGAAGTGTTGTATGAACGTGAATTATTATTACCCGTACCTCTCAATTAAAGAGAGCGTCCTAAGAGATGCTGCAGAAAGCTAAACATGAAAGGCAGCGGAATTGAGGAATCAAACCTAGTCATCAGTTAATCAATTAATCAACCACAGTGGGTGAACAATAGTCATTGAATACCCACTGTGTATGAAGCACTACATGGGGCACTATGGCCCATTACATAGTGTCCTGTAGAGAACAAATATAATACACACACAGTTTGCTTTAGGAAAAAATATGTGGGAATCAAATGCATTCGAGGTAACCCTGCATGAGAACAGTTAAAATACTGTAAAAATCAGGATCACTGAAGGCTTTTTAAGCACATGCCATGAGCATGGAACAGTACAAGGCACTTTCTCATTCATACATATAGTGTTAGAGTCAGTGGTCTCTGGTTCTCTTGGGATGTTCTGTGTCTCTGGTCATATTTATTTCCTTTTGTTCTATTCTTTCCAGAAGATTCTAGTAGGCTTCTCTAATCCAGTGGATTCTCTCCCTCTTATTTGTTGTTTATTTTTGTAAGGGTAGGGGTCGGTTGAATCAAACAGCCTATCACCCCATTTCACTTAAAGTAACCACCTTAATATGATGGGAACACTTTTATTGAATCAGTCAATCAAGAGCATTAAATTAAGTGTGAAAAGTTCTCAAGCAATCTGGAAGGAATGAAAGCCATTGGATGAAATGGCCAAATAGGAAGTATATCGGAATTAGATGAAGAAACTTAGTCAAATCCTATGAGTCTTGGTCAAAATAAACGACTTGGTTTGGAACCAGCCCAATAGTGAGAACAGTCTAGCCAAGTTCCTGAAAGAGAATTGCTTGGGGGTGTGGGAAAGAAGGGAAGGAAGGGTAGAGAAAAATCTCCTTCCTTCACCTTGAGCGAAGGATAACCTTAGGCATTTCTTAAGATTGGAAGATTTTTGAACTTCTCATAGACATCCTAGAACTGTCTCATTTTTTAGAGGTATTTGCATTGAGAACCAAAAACAAAAAAGAAAAACTAGATCCCCCACCCCCAAACCAGAAAGGCAAAACTCTGCAAGGAGTCCAGTTCCTTTTGTACCTAAGAGAAGCCTCATGAGTGAGTGGGGAGAGGACTCCCAGAACTGAGAGACACCTCCTTTGCTACATATCCTTTAAGACTGAGCCCACTTTCCCCTGAATTCTGCATATATATGTGGGACAGTGTGCCCTTGGTTTGGGAGGGGTGTGTACGTGTTTTGTACCAAATGTTCTTACTATATCACTTAATAAATATCCATTTTAAACATTAATTATGTATAGCTGACTAATTGATATCAACTGACAATCAATGGTGACCCCCATAGCAATGAATGTTTATAAACTAGAGTAATGGAGAGCCCTCCCTAGTTCTAAAGGGTCTTCTAGAACCCTGAGAAGAGAAGTAGCAGCCATCTTCTGGAAACCCTACCTAACAGTGCAGGTGAGGGTTGGGAGAGCAGCTCCATAGCCAGGAAATGTGCTATATTTACTTTAAGTTTATTGATACATTTTGTTTTGGCACAACACTTTCCAACAAAGGCACAAATAACCTCTTCTGCCTCAAAATCATCGCCCCCCAAATCAGTTAAGTTACCTAATATCCTGACACAGTTGGCTTCCCACTTTTTCAGTTCCACCATTTTTAACAGAAATGAAGGATATAGTCATTCTTTGATGGTATGGTACCTTGATCATTGTGTCTGAATGAGTTTTGTTGCTTCTTAGTCCTGGATCCTGTCCTCTTGTTGTCCTCCCTGCTCCCCTTTTTGATTTGTCTGCTGCTTTCCACCCAGCTCAGCTGTTAAGTGTCATCATCAATGAATCGAATATATTATCCGTTGGTAGAATCATCACTTGATTGTTACCCAATTTCTGAGTAACTTCTTCAAACAAACTTGTAAACAAAGGGTTGCAAGATACTACACTGTACAGAATACTACTGGTGCTACTGAAAACTACAGAGTTGGTTTTAAAATGTGCTGTTCTGTATAATTTTCATGTTTAGTCATTGGTATCAAGGATACACTGAAGCCCTGTAGGTATGTGGCTGTCTGGTCCTTTGGAACTTTGATTTTCTCATTCTAGTAATAACCCACTAGAGCCTGACCTGTAGGTGTAGATACTGATCTTTCTTTGGTAGTGTAGATTTATGTGTGATGAAGTTTAAATCTCCAAGGCATTTTATAATATGCAAAAGAAGAAAACTAGCAATCAGGAGTGGCCCTGGGTCAATGGCCAGTTTCTTTCCAACAGCTTTCAGTGCTGGACTTGAAGGCTGGAGGTCAGTATATGCCAGGGGAACACTGGAGCAAGGAGAGCCTATTGTTAAATTTTCAAAGTGAATATTGACATCTCAGGAATCTGTAAGTGATACAAATCAGGGCTTGAGAGTTTGTTTTGTTGATTGTCTAAACTTAAAGTGATGGATAAAATTTCAGTAATGCAGATTAAATTTAAATGTGTCTAGCACAATTTGGAGGGGGGGAGGTGAGCTGGTTGTTAAGTGTTTACCAGCACACCACTGGCATACATCCGTGTGGAAGAAGATACTACTCACTGGAAAGTGGAGAAGAATTTTATGAAGTACCGTGAAAGTCCTTTGTATTATTTTATTTTATTGTGGAATGAAATAAAGGTTGTCCTGTATCTGATAGGTATTATTATCTTGAATGTTTGCACAAAAATTGGGGGCCTTGATATTCTCAGAGAAAATGCCGGGTGAGGGGTAAAACAAGCCAAAGAGATGTAATTTAGGGGCAGTCCCCGAAGATTGAATCTGATCTGTATAAACCTAGAATTTAGGGCCCTGGGTCATTGATTACATTATCTAAAACACAGAGTTATGGCACATGATGCTGAGGGACTATGGATAAGAGGTCACAAAAATAGCATATAGTGTAGTTAGAGAGAACATGAAAAAACACAGAGAAGTATGATTAAAATACTGCTCTCAGAAGGCCTTTCTTCATCTAACATGTTTTTCTCTTTGCCCTTTCCTTCTTTACAAAAAACTGGAAAAAATGAAGTTTTTGGAACTGCATTTGGGTCAGTTCTTCAGAAGTGATAAACCTGAAGTTTCTCTAGTTCTTTAGTTCTTACATTAAATACTCTCATCTATCATATTATTATAGAAATATAAAACATAAAAGCATAGAAATAGAATATGCAGCCCACACATAAAAGTTCTCTATTGGCTGTAAACCAGGCCATAGATATTGTAACAGACTATATAGAATCCAAACAACATAAATCTCACAGCGGCTATTTCAGTGACATGTACATTTTGGGGAAGGGATGTAGAAGGCAGTCAACAAATGCTTCCAAAATGGCCACAGTAATGTTGGCAATGGGGATGGCCATGGTGGATGATGGACTTTGCTCAGGTGAACTGGATAGCTGTCTATTTGATATCAACTTCAAATGGTTATTGATGAGAAGATAACTATGCTTCCACATTGCCTACTTTAAAAATAATTTCCTGCAATAAAATCTATTTTTTCCAATTTTAATTAATGGAAAAGCAGTTAGTACTTTTTTCACTTTACTATTTAACTCATATATATATAATATATATGTGTATATATACATATATATAATATATGTATATATGTGTGTGTATATATATACATATATATAATATATATGTGTATATATATGTGTGTGTATATATGTGTGTGTATATATATATATATATATATATATATATATATATATATATATACACACACACACACACACACATACACATAAATAACAGAGGCCTAATGACTCCAAGAAGTTTGGCAACTGATAAGCACCATTCCATGGAAACTTAAATCACTTTTGATGTTATCAGTTAACAGGTAGTCGGGAAAGCAACAACAGCAACAGATGTATGAGTATGACTGTGAAAGTGACAAAAGATAATTGCGTATGAAACACAGGTCTGGTTGCTTGTAAAGCCCAGAATTCACCTTATTGAGAAGCTTCAGTGCCCATAGAACAAAACCCAGACTCCTCTCTTTAACATTTAAAGCCCTTCACAATCTGGTTCCAATCTACCTCTCCAGGCTGCTTATACATTATCCCTCCTCATTCCATCCACATTCCAGCCAAATGGGCCTAATTGTTGTTCACTGTACCTGCCATTCTTTCCATTTCTGTCTTTGCGCTGTCCTTCAAAGCCTGGAAGGCTCTTCCCCCTTATCTCTGCTCCTGGGAACCCTTACATTCCTTCAAGGCTTAGCTGAAGGACCACTAGCTGGCAGAGTCCTTTCCTGATTCCCCCTAGTTGGGGCTCCTCCTTCCCCTCTGATAGTACTTTGTATTTATCTCATGCATATTTTACGTATGTCCTGTAGTGTGGAGTGGAGAAAGAATATACATTGGATTTGAGTTCAAGTGCTACTTCAGACACATACTAACTATGTCTGTCAGTCAGTCAACAAACATTTATTAAGCATCTCCTGTGTGCCAGGTACTGTGCTAAATGCTAGAGATATAAAGAAAGGCAAAAAAAAAAAAATAACCAAACAGTCCTTACCTTCAAGGAGCTCATAGTCTAAAGGGGAAGACAACATGGAAACAGTTATGTACAGACATATATATATATATATATACACACATACATACATACATACATATATGTATATAGCTATGTATAGATATATGTATGTATTACATATATACACATATATACTTACATACACACACAATAAATAGAAGATAATCAACAGGGGTAAGGCACTAGTATTAAAGGGGATCAGGAAAGCCTCACTGTAGAAGATAAAAACATAAAAGCATACAAATAGAATATGCAGCCCACACATAAAAGTTCTCTATTGGCTGTAAACCAGGCCATAGATATTGTAACAGACTATATAGAATCCAAACAACATAAATCTCACAGCAGCTATTTCAGTGACGTGTACATTTTGGGGAAGGGATGTAGAAGGCAGTCAACAAATGAAGGGAGTCAGGAAACTCGGGAGGCAGAGATTAAGAGGAGAGAATTCCAGGCTTGGGGGACAACTGGCAAAAAGGCCGGAGTCAGGAGATGGAATGTTCTGTTAGAGACCAGTGTCATTGGATGGTGGTGGTGCAAGGTGTAGGAAAACTGGAAAAGGGGGAGGGACAGGTTATGAAGGACTTAGAACACAATATAGATTTTATAATTTGATCCTTGAGGAGATAGGGAACCCTTGGAGTTTATTGAGCAGGGCGGGTATAACATGGCCACTTTAGGAAGGTGACAACTGAGCTAAGCAAATCACTTAATCTCTCAATGTCTCCAGGCAACTCTGTAAGACTGTAAATTGCAGGACAGTTGCTGATCTACATTAGTAGGAATGAGAATTCCCTAGAATAGAGGCGTTCAAAATTTTGATCATGCAAATCTATCAGTAAAATATGTTAAAGAATGCAATATATGTATATTTCTTTATAAATCATATAAATGTACTATTGCAGGAATATATTGTGTATAATATAAAACCTACAAAAATGACATTTAAGAATAAAACAGGAGAAATATATTTTAAAACTTTATTAATAGTACAAAAAATCTTTGTTCTCACTAAAATGTTACTATCAATAATCATATTTTTCAGTGAGGGTAATGTGATTATATGTGCCTCACTGTTTTTGAAAATCTTGTTTTAACACCTTGTGATGCAGCTTCTATTTTTTTTTAACAAGTTCTTCAGAGTGTGACTAAGTCCTTCATTCAGTTGAAGAATACTTTCTGTTGCACCTAACTAAAATGTCTTTGATTCAAGGAGCAGTAAGGACCCTTTTCACATGTACTTCTGTTTGACTGATTCAATCAAGAAGCCTTCTCAAGTGTAAAGGTAATTGCTTTTAAGTGGAATAGACCACTACCTTTATGTAATGTCTACTAATAAGGCCGGACCTACATGTAGGGAAAGTAGATAAATACCTACACACTTGTAAACACTTGTACTAGGAAGGGCGGCCCAAGTTCTTGCCTATTCCAAAATGTATGGCCTGCCACCATCTGCCATGATGCTTCCTATCAAGGTTGAAATTCTTTATTGGAAAATATGAAGGTATTATCTCTAAATTGCAGTTGTTAAAACCACTGAGGATATGGCCTTTTGCTTTCCTTGAAAGCTCTGCAGCCTGGCCAGATACAACAATACAGTGTAAAAGAGACAATAGAGCTTATTCGATCATTTAGTTCATTCATTAGACAATCAGATATTGAGTGACTACTTTTCTGCTCATAGCTGCGCATGGCACTGTAGGTATAAAGAAAGCTCTCAAAGCATTTAGTCTTGTTGAGAAGATCAAACATCCATGAATGAAATACAAAATAACAATATAAAACAATAAACGTGTAGAAAGATCAGTCTCTGTTGTGTTGCTGGGGAAAGTGGCACAGAGTTCAACAGCCTTTCAGACTTCTCTAACCAGCATAGCTATTGCTATCTTACATAGAACAGAGGAGCAGTTGGGGTGAAGTTAAAACAGTTTCTTTATCAGACTGTCTTTCAGTTTCTTTTCTGTTTGAAGAAGCTGAACCTTGAGGTTTTCTCTCTCTCTCTCTCTCTCTCTCTCTCTCTCTCTCTCTCTCTCTCTCTTTCTCTCTCTCTCTCTTTCCTTCTTCCTTCCTTCCTTCCTTCCTTCCTTCCTTCCTTCCTTCCTTCCTTCCTTCCTTCCTTCCTTCCTTCCTTCCTTCCTTTCCCCTCTTTTCTGGTCCTTTATTTTTGGAAATATTCATGTTTCTTGATATTCGTCAACTTCTTAACAGGAAGAAGGATTTTTTTTTAGTTTTTAATATTCACTTCCATAAGATTTTGAGTTCCAAATTTTCTCCCCTCCCTTCCATTCCCTTTCTCCAAGATGGCATGCAATCTGATATAGGTTATCTATCTATCTATCTATCTATCTATCTATATTCATAGTAAACATATTTTCACATAGTTATGTTGTAAAGAAGAATTAGAACCAAGGGGAGAAAGCATGAGAAAGAAGAAACAATAACAACAAAAAAGAGAGAGCAAATAGTATACTTTGATCTGCATTCAGACTCCATAGTCCTTTTTCTGGATGTGGATAGCATTTTCCATCATGAGTCTTTTGGAGTTGTCTTAGATTCTCACATTACTGAGGAGAGCCAAGTCTATCAAAGTCAGTCATTATACAACGTTGCTCTTACTCTGTACAATGTTCTTCAGGTTCTGTTCATTTCACTCAGCATCAGTTCATGTAGTTCTTTCCAGGTTTTTCTGAAGTCCACCTGCTCCCCATTTCTTATGCAACAGTAGTATTCCATCACATTCATATACCACAACTTGTTCAGCCACATGGGCATTGAGGGAATGCCCATCAATTGGGGAATGCCTGAACAAGATGTGGTATATGAATATGATATTTATTTCAACTGGGAAGTATAATAAGTCCTGAAAACTAAGATAAGTTTCTGACTCTGGTAAGTGACAGCTGAATTGAGAGGCCTAGTGGACATAGCAAATCAGATAGTTAAAATAAGTTCAGAGAAGAGGTTAGCAGAAGAATTCTAAAATATCTGTACCTTCTTATGGGGTCTGGGTGAGGAGAACTTCAAAGGCATTGGTTGAAAAAGCTGATTGGAAGCCGACATAAATTTTTGTAACAATTGGCTAGGATGCCTGACTAAGAGAACTGAAGCAAATTTCCTAGTTATTGGCTGAGAATACTGATTGAAAACTGTAGGGGAGTTCCTGCAGGGAATGGTGGGAAGAGGGAGGACTTATTAATTTTACCTCCTCTAGAAGATGGAGGATTGAGCTGCAGGTGTTTCTGAAGACAGTACCTCAGATAAAGACTATAGCTGAGGCATAAAAGGAGGCTGAAAGAATAGTCTGAAAGAGTTGTAGCCTCTGTTCTTTAGGAGAGAGGGTTATTAACCATAGCATACCACCTGCAATGCACTGGAGAGGTAGCTAAAACAGCTGATTATAGACCTATGATGACAGCATCCTTAATGGATGTTGTTTCAGGATATTCGATGACACTAAAAATGGCTGGAGGTGAAGGCAGGGTGAAGAGATGTGCCTGGCAGTGATCTGCAGAGTTGCTTAGCATAAAGCAACATGATGACATTAGTCAAAGACATAAGCTTTGTGGCATTGGAGGCATGATTTTTATCTGTGCATGTACAGGGCACATGTTTTCTGTGTGTGCATTCTGCCACATGTGGATATCCCACATAATTCCTATAAAAGTTTTCTCATTGCACTGAATGTGTAAGTATTTGTGGGAGAGCAAATTTAAGGTTTGGGGAAGAATATTCTGTATTTACTTTATTTGTAATGCTATTTAATTAAAAAAACTTTTGTGGGGAACCAACATTAGACTATGTCATAAAGTTGGGAATTAAGTAAAGTAAGAAGTGAAGTGCATTGATGGGGAGGGGATTTGACAAAGTATTTAGGACCTGGGATAGCTATCTAGGTAGTTGAAGTAAGAAGGCTCCACACAGTGAAAGTAAAGACCATTAAGTTCAGAATAAGGATAAATTGCTACAGGCTGGTGTAGTCATAAAGGAAGGAGGGTTGGAACCGGGCCTTGAAGGATACATAGGAATTTAATTAATCAGAGCTTTGGGGAGACTGTTCCATGCTAGGGGCATATAAAGGTGTGGAAACAAGACAGAGTATGACCTGTTTGGGAGACTATAAGGAGTTCAGCCTGGTTGCAGCTGAGGTTTGGGTTAGGGAGTAATGGGATACATGACCTGAAAGATAGCTAGAGATGAGATTATGAAGTTTCGGAGCTGGCTCTGACTATAGCTACAGACCATCGAAGCCTACAGGTTAGGGGAATGAGCATGGCCACATGACCCCAGTTTAAAAAGGTGAAGTTTAGCTAAAATTGAACCTATCATACTGTAGGGCCTATGTGGTTCCCCTCATTCTGTTTCCCACATCCCAATATGGTTATGTAGCAGTAAGCACCCTGGCACACCCAGGATGGCCTGCTAGTGCAGGTTCTTTGATCTGCTTTTAAAGGAAAGATAGCTTTTTAAAGGGGTCAGCAACCTTATTTTAATTACATTCACCAGTTCAGGGGAAAGGTCAGCACGCTGAACATGGAGAAAGTACAAGCAGAGAAATTAGCACAAAGATCAACAGACGGTGCTCCAACTGTCTGAACAAAGTAATATAACCACCTACACGCACCACCAGATCAGGGTAGCATCAACAACATCTGAGTAGTGGAGAGGTGGCTGTGGGGCTCTTAATAAATGGTTACTCAGAGTCTCATCCAGGGTATCAAAAGGTCCCTCTCATGAGCAAGCCCCCAAAGCAAAATCTCAGAATATATACTTTCGTCTAATAGGCTCGGAGCCAGAAGGCATCACAACCCTCCTGACTCAGTGCCTAATTATCTTAGTACCAAATGGTGAAAGCCTTCCTACAAACAAGCCTCCCAGTAAGTAGACCTCCTTCTAAGCAAGCTCCTCCTTAGGCAAGTTCCTCCCGCTATGGGCTCTATGTGACTCTGGATGTATCACAGCTAGGCCAGAGTTCAAAGCACCAAGACATCCATGATTGAACACATGTGGTCACATAGGCCTATTAATGGACAGGGAATATCTTCATATTCCATTAACATTACAGGTTATCTCCCTTGTAATTCTACTTCTACGTACATTTTGGTCTTCCTGCACTTTCTCTATTTTCACTGCTCTCTCATCAGCTTCCCTGTACACTATCCACAGGACTGGGCTCAGCTTATATAATTCCTGGGAACCTATTCAGCTGCCTAACCAGGTTCAAGCCAAGACCTTTCCATGTCCTCTTGGCTGTTGCTCCAGAGATGTACAAGCACTTACTTTGTGGTCAGCCTTCTTCCTGTGGTGTAGGACAGGCTACGGAGTACAACGAATGCCAGGTTTAGTAGTAGCTTTATTTCCTAGGCCAGGGGTTCAACCTTAACCTGGGGCCCTTGAACTTTTCTTTTATTTGATAACTATATTTCAATATAATTGGTTTTTTAGTCTTATGTATTTTATTTTGTGAATATTAAAATATTATTTGAAGGAGTCCAAAGGTTTTAGCTGCCAAAGAGGTCCATGACCCAAAAGAGTTTAAGAATCCCTGCTCTAGGTATTGAAGTAGGTATTAAAGAAGGAAAAAAACATAGTGGACACTTTTTAAAATTGCAATCATTTCAAGTAAGTAATATGGCTTAGTTGAACTATGTCCTAGGATTTTGAAAGAAATGGCAGATATGGGTTGCTGAGTCAATGAGCTTTGAAAGATCACGAAAAAATGGGAAAGGTACCACAAGATTGGAAAAAGGCAAATGCCTCAATTTTCAAAAAAGGAAAGATAATAGCATCTGTGAACTGTAGACCAGAGAGTTTGGTTCTTGAAAATATTCTAGAATGGGTGATTAAAGAGATGGTTGGTTGAACATCCAAGATAGAAAATAATGCTTACAAAAAGCCAGCATGGCCTCATTAAGAACATGCCATGCTAGACTAACTTAATTTCCTTTTTTTTGATAGGATCACTAAAGTAGTAGATGTGGAAAATGCTGTGGATATAGTTTATCTAGATTTTAGCAAAGCTTTTGGTAAAATATTTCATACTACTCTTATGGAGAAGATGGAGAGATGTGGACTGGGAGATACCAACATTACATGGATTCCAAAGTGGTGGGATGGCTTGACTCAAAGAGTAATTCTTTTTCCTCCCATTATTTCTATTTATTTTCATATAATTTATTTATTTTATATATTTATATGATTTTATAAAACTTATTATTTATTTATTATTATTTTCCCCATTTTTCCAATTACATGTAAAGAAAGTTTTCAACATTCATTTTTATAAGATTGAGTTCCAACTTTATTCTCCCTCTCTCCTTTCCCCCCCACCCAAGATGGCAAGCAATTTGATACAGGTTATACATGTACATTATTTCCACATTAGCAATGTTGTAAAAGAAGAATCAGAACAAAAGGGAAAAACCAAGGAAAAGAAAAAACAAGAAAAAAGGTGAAAATAGTATGCTTTGATCTGCATTCAAATGCCCTCATTTTTTCTCTGGATATGGATAGTATTTTCCATCATGAGTCTTTTGGAGTTGTCTTAGAGCATTGTATTGCTGAGAAGAGCCAAATCCACCAAAGTTGGTCATTACACAATGTTGCAGTTACTGTGTACACTGTTCTGGTTCTGTTCACTTCACTCAGCATCAGTTCATGTAAGTCTTTTCAGGTTTTCTGAAATCTGCTTGCTCATCATTTCTTATAGCACAATAGTATTCCATTACATTCATACATTACTTGTTCAGCCATTCCCCAATTGATGGACATCCCTTCAATTTCCAGTTCTTTGCCACCACAAAAAGAACTGCTATAAATATTTTTGTACATGCGGGTCCTCAAAGAATAATTCTTAATAGTTTCATGTCACAGTGGCAGGAGGCCTCCACTGGAATACACCAAAGATTGGCGCTTGGCATGATCATTTTTATTAATGACTTGCTTGAAGGAATAGATGGCATGATCATCACATTGCAGATCACACATAGCTGGGAGGGATAGCTACCATATTGAATAACAAGGTAAGGACCCAGAAAAATCTCATCTGGCCAGGCCATTGGGTCCAATCTACTAAGATGAAATCCAATAAACTAAGTGTCATCTTACATTTAAGTTTTTAAAAAATCACCCTCAAAAGTAAAAGATAGGAGAGGCATGGTTAGATAACAATTGTTCTGAAAATAATCTGGAGGTGTTAGTGAACCACAAGCTCAATATGAGTCAGCAGTATGATGTTGCCCCCAAGAAAGCTAATGGAATCTTGGGGTTCATCAAGAGGGGCAAGAGTAGGGAGGTGATAGGATCAAAGTGCTCTGGTCTCATCAACAACATTATGTTCAGTTCTGGGAGCCACAGTTTAAGGACATTGATAAGCTAAAGGATGTCCAGAGGAGAGCAACCAAGATGGTGATGGGCCTTGGGTTCATGATATATGGAATTTGGTTAAAAGATCTAGATATGTTTAGCCTGGAGGAAAAAAAAAGACTCTGGTGGGACATGATAATATTTGAAGGCTGCCACATGGATGAGGTATTAGCTTTAGGCAACTGAACCAGGAGCAATGGTTAGAAGTTGCTAAGAGGCAAACTGAGCCTCTGTGTCAGTAAAAACTTCCCAAGAATTACATAAGTGGAATGAGCTGCCTCTAAAGGTGATGAATTGTCTCCCTTTGGAGGTATTCAAGTAGAGGCCAGACAACCTTTGTTGGGTATGTTATAGTGGGCATTTCTTCTATAGTGTATAGGTTGGACCAGATGACTCCTAAGGTGTCCTTCCACATTGTGGCATCCTCTAGTTGTGCTACTCAAGATGAACTGGATGGATCAAGGTCCCAGAAAGCAGCTAACAGCGTATCTCATTCATCCATGACTTGACAAGTGGTTCTAAACTAGGTTTGTAACAGTGACAATAGAAAGAAAGCAATGTCAATAAGAAGTATTTCAAAGAAAGAACAGATAGAATTTTGATATTGGTGGGATAAAGGGAGTATTTGGGTTTTTTTAATGTTTCATTGATGGGGTGTTTTTTTTTAACATTATGATCATTTCCCAATGACTTCAGCTTTCTTCCCTGGAACAAATAAGTACAGTCAAGTAAAACAAATCAACACATTGGCTATGTCTAAGAATGTCCACTTCCTTATGTTCCTATGTTCTAGCACCTCTCTGTCAAGAGGTATCACTCTCAGTCCTCTGAAGTCATGATTGACACTAAATTGATCCGAAGTCTGAAGTTTCTCAATATTGACATCCTTTACACCATGGAGGCAATTTTACAAGTCATTCTCCTGGTTCTGCTTACTTCACTCTTCATCAGTTCTCACAAGTCTTTCCATGTTTCTCTGAATTCTCCATATTCATAATTTTTAGGGTACAATAATATTACATTTTTTACATCACAATTTGGTCAGCCATTCCCCAAATCAATGGGTTCCCACATTCCTTCTAGTTCTTTGCTATTGCAAAAAGCAATGCAACAAATATTTTTATATATGTAGATATTATTAGGCCCCTTCCTTCTGCCTTTCATCTTCTTTAAGTATATTCCCAGTAGTGGTATCACTGAGTCAAAGGGTGCATAATGTAGCATAGCGGCTTTTGAAAAAAGTATAATTGCAAATGTTTGGACCAATTCACAGTGCAGTGGTGTGCATATCTTCACTCAATCCCATCCAACATTAAATATCTATGTCTTCTTTTATCTTCTTACCATCTTTGTGAGTCTGATAGGTGTCAGTGATATAAAATATCAGGGATATTTTAATTTGCATTTTTATCAGTAATGATTTGGAGTATTCTTTCAAATTGTCATTTATAGCTTGCATTTCTTCTTTCAAAAACTGCCTATTTGTTACAAGGACAGGAGGGAGGGAAAACACATACTTGTCATAAAAAATTATAACAATTATTTTAAAAGCACATACATCGAGACAAAAAAACCCTGCCTGTTCATATTTTTTGGCTGTTGTTTTATTGGAGAATGCCCTTGTATTTACAGATTTGTATCAATTCAATATAGAGAGTTAGAAGTTACATATAAGTCCAGGTTTTGAGCTGGAGTGGCTTGGAGCATCATAATTCCATTGATGAAGACAAAGAAATATGAAAGAATCTAACTGAAAGGAAGATGATTTCAGACTTTAGACATGTTTGAGATGATGGCAAGTACAAATGTCTTGTGGGTAAGTAGAGGTACAAGATTAAAGTTTCAGTGAGAGTCAGGGTTGAAGGAAAAGATTTGGGATCCGTCAGCATAATAGCAGTAGCTGAAGCCAAGAGAAGAGATGACTTCTCCAAATGAGAGAGATACTATTTTCCTGAATGTGTTTCCAAGATATGATGGAGACCCTGCCAAGCCTCATCAAACCCACTTCTACTGATTCACAAGGGAACCTTGGTAGTCAGGAAAAAAGCTGGAATACATATCTAATGGTTTTCAAATTGTGGTAGGGTACACAGGTGGTATTTTCATCTCTACTTCTATTTGAAGGTTGTAACTTAAGAAGAGAAAGGGAAATAGGAGAAATAAACAGCTCATCATGTAGTGTTGAAAAATAGGATTTGGTTTTCTGGGCTATAGCTTAAAATACCAGAACAGTGAGATATTCACAGGAGATGAAGGACATCCCATAAAGACCAGGGAGAATGTATTTGGCAGAATTGCCAAGCTGACCAAACAGACTTTAAACTAGAATTTGAGCTGGGGAAGGAGAAAGGCAGAGAGAAGATATATACTGGGATAAAATGTAAAAACCAAGTACTGTGAAGGACAACAAACATGACACAGAAAAAAAGAACTATAATGTGTCTAATAATTTTAAAGAAAAAAAATAATATAAAAGGGCAAAAACAATACTTACAATCTCGTGTCTCTAAAGCCGTGAAAAAAATAAGCAAAGTGAACTTGAAATTTTAACTTAGTCATTAAATCAGCAAGTATTTATTAAGCACATACTAGGTTATCAGGCATTGCCCTAGGCATTGGGGGACACAACAAAAATCAAACAGTCTCTTCCTTCAAGAAGTTTACATCCTATTGGGGGAAAAAATATGAGTATGTAAGCATGTATGTATGTCTATATATGTGTGTGTGTGTGTAGGTATATAAGTATACATCCATTATATATGCACATTGTCTATACATATACACATGTGTATACCAAATGTGCATATTTTTCATAAACACACCAAGCAAAGACAAGATATTTTTTAAGTGGAGGAGAGGAACTGCACCTGGACGGATCAGGGAAGGTCTCATGTAGTGACATAATATAATCTCGAAGGTGCCACTAATCCTTGTTGGGTTGAGACATAGTATGGTACAACGGACACAGATTTGGAGGCTGAGGGTAGCTTTGCTACCTGCATGACTTGTAAGAGATCATTGAACTTCTCTGGGTCTCAGTTTCCTCATCCATAAAACGTGGGGGTTAAAGAAGATGATTTCCAAAGTCCTTTCCAGTTCAGAATTCATGATCCTACATCTCATGACTAGAATACAGCAACAAAACAGTACATCTGGCTCCAAAAAATGTGTAACAGGATGAGAAGAGAGAGTAATAGTCATATTTTTTCAGTGAAATTTTTTGTTTTAGTTTTAGTTTTTCCAAATTCATCCCTCTCACTGTCCCTCCCCAGGGAGCCCTTCCTTGGAACAAAGGACAAAAAGGTATGTATTGGGGGTGGGGAGTAGGAATAAGGAAGACAACAGTTCATTAAAACGAACCAACACATCAACCAAGCCTGGTGAAATGCAATAGGAATAAATGTAAAGTTTTATACTTGAGAATCAGAAATCAACAAGTACAAGATGAGGGAGACCAGGTTCAGTGGTAGTATGTCTGAAAATGATCTGGGGGTTTTAGTGGACTGCAGCCTCGATATGAGTCAACAATATGATACCATGTTCTACACTCACAGTCCCATACCTCTGCAAGGAAAGCAGATGTGCATTTTCTCCTCTCTTCTTTGGAGCCAAGTTTCAGGATGACAATTATACATTGTTCAGGGATTTGTTTTGTGGTGGTCGTATTTCCATTTCCATCATTTTAGTCATTGTGTATGTTCTTTTTCTGGTTCTGCTTACTCTACTCTTGGGCCAGTCAGTCCTCCCATTCTTCACAGTACTATTCATACTCATAGTTTCTTATGGTATCATAATATTCCATTACATTTATGTACCACAACTTGTTTACCTGACCTAAATGCTAATGTTTCCTCACTGAATATTCTTTCTATGCTACAGTTAAGTAAATCTCCTTTTATTGATTGTTGAATGACCTATGAGCAGCTCATTTCATTCCAGTACTGAATCTAAATGAAAAGAGAACCAGACTGAGTCAGATCTGCCCATTACCGGGGGTTAGAACGACCAACATCAGGAGGTAATTGCATCCCAATATTTGCGAGGAGCTAGTAAGCACATTCAAACCTCCATACCTCAGGTGGCTGAAAGAACGTACAGATGTGAACATTGAAAACATGAAATATGGAAGCAGCACAAGAAGACTGCAGACAGGTATCCCTCCTGCCTTTGGGCTCCAGTTGCTGAGCACACCATACTTGACCAATACCTTGGACTCCAGCTGGGACTAGGTCTAGTACTCTTTTTTCCTAGAGCATCCCCAGAGAGTAGGGAGGTCACCCGTGGCCATCATCTTGGGACAGTGACAATTTTCAATTAACCTCTTTCTCTGCTGACTCCCCCAATAAGCTAAGCCTTCTTAACCTTTAGTTTCATTGTGGGTGAATAATCATAGAATTATCCAAGCACCTCTCGAGAAGAGATGTTGTTGTTGTTTGTTCTTCATTCTCAACCCATCCTTTGTGTCAATATTCCTTCCTCCATTATACCTTCTGGTGGCTCCCTTCATCCCACCCTGGCCAGGAATCCAAAAAGTATAGAGCCCAGATCCCTGAAATACTATTGAAATTGAGTAGCCAAAGGACGCCTGGAGCAAAAGTATCAGGAAAGAATACACCAAAATTACGAATTCTATTGTGAACATTGGAGTGAATTAGCTCTTCAAAGTCTCTATTGATTAGCTTTCCCCAATGAAGCAGGTCAAACCAATCTACTTGCAGTCATAATGGCTCCTAAATTCTGACCATCCAGTCTTATCTTAGTGGTAGCTGGTGGCACAAAGGATAGAGTGCTGAGCCTGATATCAGAAAGACCTGATTTCAAATTTGACCTTAGACACTTATTAGCCGTGTGACCATCAGCAAGTCACAACCTCTGTTTGTTTCAGTTTCTTAAATTGTAAATTGGGGATAATAGCACTTACCTTGGAGGGTTGTTGTGAGAATCAAATGAGATGATATCTGTAAAAAGCACTTAGTGTGGTGCCTGGCACATAGGGGTAACTATATAAATGTTTACTTTCTTTCCCTTCTCCTTTCTTTTCCTCCTTCACCTCAGATAGAAACATCCTTCCCATATAACTTCAACTTAGGTCTGTACCCTGATTTGAATTATTCTAACCATCTGTTCCTTAGCTTACCTCACCGTGTCTTTTGGAACTCCTGCTCCCCTGGCAGCAGACCCTTCTATATTCTTAAACTTTTCAATTCCACATTCCCTCTGCCTCCTTGCTCTAAATGAAACCCAGCTCTTCCTTGCAAAACCTCTCCACTGGGGGCCAGTTCTCCCACTTCCCTCAACTCCCAGGAGAGGGAATAGTCCTTGCATTCAAACCATTCCTGTACCACTATTCCCCAGTGACCTCTCCATTGTTCAGGTCCATGCAATCCCCATCCCCATTCTTGTTGCTGTCATCTACACATGCTTTGGTCACTGACAACTTTTCAATGACTTTAGTATCTGGTTCCCTGTTTTCCTCTTCACCTTGGTCTCCTCTTCTATCATCTTTAAGCACTTTAGTATTTATACTAACAACTTCTCTAACAGCCCAACTACCCAATCCTCAATCTTCTTAAAAGTTGAAGGCTTTGATGAATGGGTAGGACTCCCTAAGCCTTATTAGCATAATGCTAAGTAACAGAATTATAAGAGGGTTTCCTGAAAAACCTGAACCCTTCTTTATTTTCCTCTTCTTTTTTTTGTTCTTTCACAGATCGCTTTCATGTACTCCTGCATTTCAGCCTTCCCTAAGTCAGGAAAGAAAATGGACATTAATTCCATAGGGTTATTAAAGATAAGATGAGATGTTAATTCATATCTGTCTATGGAGCAGATGTTGGGGTAAACAGAGATTACCCCAAATCTCCTTCTATTGAGATTCTCTGTATTCACAAATTATAGTTTTTTTTCCAGATCAAACTATTTCTTTTCTAGGTTGGATTCAATTATTTACCAAATGGTAGTAGGGGTGGGCAGGGTAAGAAAGAGCAATCTGATAAAAAGATTTAGTCTTATTTTGCATATTTTTTACCCTCTGAAGCTAAAAGGCATTGTAATGTTCACATTTGATTTTAAATTCATCCTTCTATTCATTGTATAGAGAAGATTACTCTTATTTAGGTTCAGGTAACATGAATGTTCAAAGTGTACGCTGGCCACTGAACCCATAATGATTTACTTTTACTTCTTACAGATTCATAGTACTTGTTATCTGTATCTCTTTTTTGGGTTTTTTTGGTCTTGATTTGTGATTTCATCAGAGATTATAACTCCCCATGCAGAAACTCCCTTCATCCATGCATATTGGCAACTTAGATCTAATTTATAATCTTAGTGAGTTGTCTGGGCCAGAATGTGCTGGAGACACCTCAATCTGGCTTGTAAAAGCTGATTGTTAAATTTTTGGTGTCATCATTTATGCCTCAGAAATAGGCAAACGCCAGAGATCAGGGCTTGTTTATTACACTTTCTGGCTGCCTAGATTTAAGAAAGTGATGGAAAAAATATTAATATTCAAGATTAAACCTAAAAGTGTGTCATGTGAACCAGGGAGCCAGTTGTTAAACATTAACCAACACAGTGCTTCCTGGGTTACTAAGGTTAAGTGATCTGTCTGTGGGCACAGAGCCAGTATACATTAGAGGCAGGGATTGAATCAAGGTGTTTTTAAAGCCAAGGTCAGTCCTATATCCACTTTACTAAACTACCTCCCTGGATTTGGAATCAGAGGACATGGATTCAGATACTGACTTTGCCACTAACAACTTGTGTAACCATAGGCAAATCATTTCCTGTTCCTTTCATTTTCCTCATCTGTAAAAGAGGTTAAATTGGATGAACACGAATATCCCTACCAATACTAAGTGGATGATCCTGTGCATTTTTAAATTGGTACTTATCCTATGCTACCTTGCGATATTTTCCTGTATTATTCGATTATACTATCGTTTAACAATCCATATGTATATATCCTGTGTTCCTAATTTCAATTAGACAGGTCCTAGAGCACACAGAGTGTGACGTTTCTTTGTAACTTTTATACTGGACATCAATAAACATGCTGGCTGAATGAAGCCTGGTTCTGAAAGGTTCAAAAATTGCAGAATACAGGTTATCATTGATGTGTTCTTTAGGCCCATTTAGACAACATGTATGAGGCTTCTTTGAATCATCCTGTCATTCTCAGCTGCATCTTTCAACACATATTGTTTGTCCTTCGTTTTCTAAGAGGACCAAAGACATCATATCTTGACTTGCGTATGGATTGGATTTAAGTGAGGCAGAGTCGCACGAAGTCATCGGCCTCACTCTCTCCTCCAGAGTGGTCAAAGTCCAGTGGCAAGACACAAGTCAAAATGACTGGCAATGGCCCAGGATGCAATGGATGACCTTGGTGTCTGCAATGCCTGGCAAGCTCTTAAGCACTCCAGGGCACAAGCTTCAGCTGCCTTCATGGACACCAGAACAAATTGTTCTCATCCGCCCATTCTGTTCGGGGAGTCTTCACATGGCATCTCCCCTAACTCACTGACAGGTTTGAGTCCTATTGGTTATTCAAAATATTGTAGTGGATTGAAGGCTGGCTTTGGAATTAGGAAGACTTCTAAGTGCCCCCAGGCAATTCTTTGAGACTATTAAATCACTGAGTAAGTGCTGATCTGCTTTGGTAAAGGGAAGTCTTCTATATCAGTAAATCACAGGTCTGATCCTCTATTCTTAACTTACTCTTAACCCCCAAAACCATCATTAGTGAGTCAGAGAACTCTGGTGAGCAATTCTTTTTAACTTTGCCAGGTTTGGTTCTGAGACCTACAGTGTCCCAGAAGGAAGCTGGGCATCCATGATAAACTCTAATTCTGTTTCAACAGGTCCACAAAACAGGTAGCCGGTTTGGGAGTGTGGAGGTAGGATGATAATGATAATAACTAATATTTATATAATGCTTACTGTTCTACAAAGTGCTTTAGACATATACTTCATTTCATCCTCATATCAGTTCTGTGAGGTAAGCACTACAATTATTCTTATGCCCATTTTTACAGATTAAAAAGTGAGGCAGAGAAAGGTTGTTATTTTCCTAGAGGGCACTTAGGAGGAAGCTGATATTCTTGGGGTTGATAGTCAAAGTCAAGAAGAGAAGGAAGGAGAGAATAAACAAAGTTTATGTGAGATTGAGGTAAGCTTCGTTTTTTTGTGGTAAGCTTCTTGAAGGAGTAGATGGATGTCTGGTCATCACAACCACCATGATATCATCATTGTTAGGAGTGGGCTAGTGGAATAAGAGCTGAACTGGGAATCATAAGTTCTAGGAGTTAGCTACTTCAGGCTAAATCCCTCCAGGCTTCAGTATCTTCCTCTATAGAATGAGGGGATTGGGCTATCTTCTTTCTAGGTCTCTGCTTATTCTTTTTTTTCTTTTCCAGAAATAGATGTGGTTTTATTTGTGAAAATGACACTAAAAAAAAATGCATTACCATCTGCCATCATGTGCTGTACCTTCAGGACCACTAAGTCTTTCCATCTGACTTGTAGATTAAACTTATGTGTTGATTTAAAAAAAAAAATTGGGATTTGAAAAAAAATTCTCAACTTCAACACACACACACACACACACACACACACACACATGCGGGCATGCACGCACGGAACATTTCCATATACACAGAATACAAAAAAGAGTTGAGTATGCAGCCATGAATCTCTCTTTCATCTCATTTGCTTTTTTAAAAAGTCTATAATAAATTTAACATATCACTTTCAAAACTGTCCTGCTTGTCTGTGCTTCCTTCTGAAACTTCTTCTGTTGTCTTTTGCATAAAAAGGTATTTCAATAGCCTTTTTTGCTTCTTTTTTTTGGGGAGCATTAGCATTATCAGCCCCTCTCTCTTTCCGTTTCCTTTCTTTCTCATTTCTATATTAGTTCATTCCTTTTACTATCCTTTCTCTTTCCACTCTTCCACTTCTCAGAGAACAGACCTAATGTTCCACCAGGATTTCTTTTTTTCATGTTTAACTCCCTCAATTCTCTTTGAAGACGTTAAGGTTCTAAAGAGACACTTTCTTCTCCCCCAGATTATAATGTTGGTACAATATCATGATACAGCAACTTCCAACTGCTCAGTTAACTTTTCTAGTTTTCTCTAAGCTCATTTATTTGTATTTCAAAGTTCCTATCCAGCTGTAGTCTTTTCATCAGAAATAGTTAAAATTCCTTTATTTCATTAAAGAACCATTCTTTCCACCCCCCTCTCCCTAAGGATTATACTTAACTTTGTAGGGTAAATGAGTCTTGGTTGTAAGCCTATCTGTTTCCATTTTTCAAATCTCGTTTTCCTAAATCTCTTATTTTTAGTAGAGAGTGTCAGGTCTTATGTGATCCTCTCTATAGTTCCTTGGTACTTACCTGAGCTTCTCTTTGTATGAAGGTGCAATATGTTTTCTTTGAAATGGGAGTTGGGACTTTAGCTATGATATTCTTGGAATCCTATCTTAACTTTTTTCCTCTAGTTCTAAAAGATCTGGTCAGTTTTCATTTATGAGTTCCTGAAACACAGTGGTATAGTGACCAGGCTTCATTTTTTTTTATCATTTTTTTCAGGGAGTACAGTGATTCTTAAATCATTTCTCCTCGGCCTATTTTCCTGGTCAGTTGTTTTTGATGTCAGATATTTTACATTGTTCTTTTTTTTTTTTCAAACTTTTCACTTTTTTCTAACATATCTTGTCTCATGGAGTCACTGATTTCTGTTTGGTCTATTCTAGTTTTCAGGGTGTCAGTTACTTAGATAAAGTTTACCATTTTTTCCCTAATACATTTGCCTTTGAATTCTTTCCACAAGAGCTTTTATGACATTTTTTTAATCTCTTGCTTCGTTTATTATAGGAATTAATATAGTCCTTGTGGAAAATTTATTTTTTACTTTGAATCTCTATTAGCAATTGTTATGTAGTTCCTCTTTCTTTTATGGGATCTCTAGATTTGCAGTAGTGTTTTATGCTGGTTGTTATTTTCTTTGTTTTACTCCTCTGTAGCTTTAGTTCCTGAATTGGGGGCTTTATGCCAGACCTGGCCTCAGTCCCCTGCTGGCTTTTGGGGTGGTCTGATTGGTCCTGTTTGGTCATAGCCTGAGTTCCATCACTTCCTGTCCTGACCTCCGCCTCCCCAGGTTCAGATTCCTGAACCTTTGCAATTCATGATATTGGCTCTTCAGAGTTCTCTTTGTTGTCTCAGGATAGAGTGTTAGGGACTCCTTTGGATCTCAGCTGCCCAGGTCTTAACTGTGACACTGTGTTGCTTGGCACCAAACTGGTTGGTGGTCCTTGACCTCTGCTTCTTAGTGCTTCCAAGGTCCCCATCTCTGTGGCTATTTTAGGGGAGCCCTCTGTTCTTGTTGCATCTGGACACAGTGACTTACAGGCTATACTTGTCCTGTCTCTAGTAGTGATTGCCCGCTTTCCCGGAGAAAGCCCCTTTCTTATTTCCTATGGGCTTCTGAACAACTTTCTGTGTAGTTCTTGGGTAGAAGAAGCCACTTTCAAATTGGATTTACTGATCATTATTCAGTTTGGTGTGAACTTGAAGGGTTTCTGCTGAAATAGGTTTGTGGGAAGTTGGGTAGGATGCTTCCTATTCAAGTTAGCCATCTTCTCCAGAAGTCCATCTCCACCTGTTCTAACCTTCTATAAATTATCATGCCATTATGGCTCTAATTTTTCTTTTGGAGGGTGGAAGGCAATTGGGTTTAAGTGACTTGCCCAAGGTCACACAGCTAGTAAGTGTCAATTGTCTGAGGCCGGGTTTGAACTCAGGTCTTCCTGACTCCAGGGCCGGTGCTCTATTCACTGTACCACCTAGCTGCCCCTATCATGGCATTATGACATTACAATAAATTATAGAATCTCAGAGTTGGAAGGGACTCCAGGGGTGATCTAGTCAAACCCATACCTGAACAGGAATATCCTCCTATTAACCAGCCTCTGATCCAAAAGGGAACCCATTATCACCTGAAGTAATCTATGGAAAGCTCTAATTGTTAGGACATAGGTGTTAAATCTGACTCTCAGTAACTTTCGTCTATTGTTCTTCATTCTGCCCTATGCTAGCCTTGAAGGTACCTATCAATCTCTTCTTTTCCAAATTAACACTCCTGGTTACTTCAAATGATCCTGATGAGCACGGTCTCTAAGCTCCTCTACATCTTGGTTGTCATTGTCCTCATCATCAGATATTTGTTAATCATGTTCTTCCAGTTGCTTTGAACTAGTTGCTAAAAAGCAATTTGAATCAACCTCACCTCAATTCTGTAGGAGTTTACATTCCCAAATAGTAAACTCTAATGTGAACGGAGGCAGTTAGGTGGCATAGTGGATAGAACGCTGGGGCTGAAATCAGGAAGACATCTTCCTGAGTTCAAATCTGGCTTCACACACTTCCTAGCTGTGTGACCCTGGGCAAGCCACCATTTGCCTCGGTTTCCTCATCTGTAAAATGAACTGGAGAAGGAAATGGAAAATCATTCCAGTACCTTTGCCAAGAACAAACGGGGTCGTGAAGAGTCAGACACAACTGAAACTGAACAACAACAACAGTAGGAATAGAAATAGAGATGATGATGATGATGATGATGATGATGATGATGATGCATAGATCAGAATTAGAAACAATGACTACATAAACAGAGCACGCAGGTCTGAGCGAGATGGTCTTTAAACTCCAGGGCAGTTTTATATTTCAAGTATTTCTATGATGCACGTGCCAAGATCAAATTAAATATGAGACATACTGTATAAGAATAAAGCTTGCAGTCCACATCCAGATAGGATAGACCTAGGGAAAGCCGTCCCTTCAGGGCATTCCCCAGATAACTCCAGAAATGCTTGCCCTTTAACACATCCCTCAAGTTCTTGGCACAGTTTATTGACTTGTCAGTGCTGGCACCAGACCCTCGATCTCCAGGGGAAATTTTGGGCAATGTCATTAAGAATAACAATATCCCATTTCCCAGCCAACAAGCACATACCCTTCCCTTGTTCAAAGCCCAATTCAAGGACAACTTGAGGTATAATAAGGAAGGAGAAAAAGCCATTTCTCCGAAGAAAAAGTAACCTAACCTATAATCATTGCAGCCCATGACACTCTATAAAAGAAAATCCGCCATCAAAATGTCAACAGTGTCCATCTTCTTGGCATGTCTCATCTTTTATGTGTTTGGTACAGAGCCAAATACACTGCACGTGATTAAGAAGTTTTTAGTATGGTAATAAATATTCATGATAATGGGGCTGTCTCATGGGGATAGGCCTATTTTGGTGCACTGACTAGAGGAATACCATTTTAAATAGTCTTCTTCTGGGTGACAGCACTATCATTTTTATTAACCTGCAGTCTCTTCTTTGGCCATACAGGATTTACAAAGAATAATCACGATTAGCCTGGGCACGATGTTACCTATGTAGAAAGCCAGAAAGAAATGAGGCTGTGACTTGGTGCTGGGGAAAGTGGGAGAAAGGTCAGTGTCTGTTAGAATTCTCTGGCCAGTCAGGCAGTTAGTATTTGCATAGAATAGTCTTTGAACATTCTCTATCCAACTTGGCAGTTGCTGTCTGTATAGTGGATGCTGGGAGAAGGGGGGGGTTGGGCATCAAGGAGAGGGGAAGATTAAATTTTTTTTTTGATACACTATCACCGTATTCTATTGGGGAAAAGGGAGCCCTGAAGTGATTTACCTGGGAAGAGGTGCAGGGCATGATTAATCTTCAAAGAAGATCTGACCAAAAATGTGCTAACAACTGACTTGAGAGACTACTCAAGTCAAGAAGAGAGTGACACAGCAGAGAAGAGATAAACAGAGTAGAGAGGACTTCTGGAGAAGAAAAGCTGTTAACAGAAGAATTCTAAGAGGAGATCAAAGGGCAGAGCTGATCATAGCATAGGCTTTTCTATACTTCTTCCCATTGGATTGTAAGCTCTTTGAGGGCAAGGACTGTCTTGTGCTTCTTTTTGTATCCCCAATGCTTAGGACAGTGCCTGGTACACAACAGGCACTTAATAAATGTTTACTGATTAATTGATCCCTGTCGTAGCTTAGATGGGCAGAGGAGATCATCATAGCCATTGGCTAAGAGAAGCCTGAAGTAAGCTTCATAGCTATCAACTGAGGGGCACAATGGTTCTCTCTTCCCTGGGGAGAGGCTGGAGGACTGAACTGTAGGTGGTTCTGAAGCAAGCACCTCATCTAAGCCACAGAAGAGTGGACAGAGCACCCTCTCCCATCCCCATATAGACAATGGGGATAACTAGAAGAGTGAAGAAAAAGCTGTGACCATAGCACACTCAGTGAATGTGCTTTCAGGAATTTATAGCTAGTTAGACTAGGCAGCCATGACTGGTTCTTGAAATGACGAATAAATGAGATATGATAACCTGCTGGGTACTAAGTCCAGCAAAAAGTAGCACAATAGCATCGATGTATCAGTGTATCATCAGAGGTGTAAGCTGCTCCCACATGCTTACATCCTGATCATGCATGTTCCCTGTATGTACATCCTTTCACATGAGGACCCTGGCCAAATGGATTCCATACACAGACGTGCACATGTACATATGTATGTATGTATGTAAATGGATATCCCATGCATAATCATTATAAAAATGTACAGAATGTGTATGGATTTATAGGGGAATGAGTTCAAGGTTTGGGGGGGAGGGGGTTTAGTGAAAATGCCTTTCATAGGAACTTTGTTCTATGGCTGACTGCTGGAAGTGAAACCTATCACTGGTGTTCTTGAGCTATAACATTTGGAGAGGATACTGACCCCTAAAACACCTAGATCCTAGGGTAGCTAACTGGGGGGAGGGGGTCAGTGTGGGCTATACCTAAGAAGCTACATTAAAATAGCTTATTTTGACTGCCAGAATGGTGTCATTTTGCCTTTGCTTTGATCCATATCTATGATTTCTTGAGCATAGAGACCCTCCCCAGGAAAGCCTCTCCACTAATGTAATTGTACACTCTATGTTTAAAGAGGCAGGATCATACAGCCAGGACACGCCAGTGCAGGATAACCCCAACACCCCCATGTATATATGCATATATATATATACACACACACATACATACACATATATGTATATATACACACATATGCTGATATATATATACACATATACTGATATACACATACATATACTGATTGGATCAGTTATTAACTGCATTTCTTTCTTCAAGAGAGCAAGGTATAGTGAATTTTCTTTTTTCCAAAATCCCTCTGAGACTTTAAAATAGCTTGGAATAGATATATAAATATATATGCATATATATATATATATACTGATTGGATCAGTTATTAACTGCATTTCTTTCTTCAAGACAGCAAGGTGTAATGAATTTTCTTTTTTGAAAATCCCTTCTGAGCCTTTAAAATAGCTTGGAATTATATTCCTCTAAAGCTTTTTTTTCATTTAAAGGATTGGATAAAAATGTTGGCTTTCATGGGGCCTTAGTTTAATAATATTAAAGAGAGCACATATATGAAATATTGTGCCCTCTTTTTCTGATTGGTACTCTAATCATGTTCCCATAATACACATGCAATATGCCTCACCCTCCTTTGGATTCAGTTGCTTCAGGAAGAAGCTGATGAAATAAGAATATTCTATTCTGCTTTATTTTCCAGACTTTGTGGATAACAGAGTAAGTGGCTACAAAGAGTGGCTGCAAGTCCTTCAGAGGTTTTTGTGATCAGGGAGCACAAGGGAAAATTACTTTCTCTGTTTTCCAAGAACAGAGAAGTTCCAAATGCTGACATACTACTTACTGCTTTTCTGGGAGGGAGTCATGGTCCTGTGGTGTCACTGTTCTCCCTCTCAGATCATCTCTAAGAGACACTTAAGTTGTATCTATACCAAATGAAGTTGTCAGCCATCCGAATGTGTTGTCTACACACTGTCAGATCTCAAGGAACATCTGGATGATTGATTTAATTTTTCACTTTCCATCTGGACATTCAGTGTTATGTAGACACAGGCAGGAAAACACCAACATCTGTTTCATTGACTACACTAAAGCCTTTGATTATGTGGGTCACAACAAAATGTAGTACCAGATCATCTTACTTATCTCCTAAAGAACCTTTATGTGGGCCAAGAAGCAACGGTTAGAACCAAATAAGGAACAATGATTTATTTAATATTGGGAAAGGAGTACAACAAGGATATATACTGTCACCTTATTTATTTCATTTAAGAAATTTAATGAAATAAATGCCAGGCTGGATTAATCAAAAGCTGGAATTAAGATTTCTAGGAGAAATGTCAACAACCTTAGATATGCCACTCTGATGGTAGACAATAAAGAGGAATTAAGAAGCCTCTTGACGATGGTGAAGAAGGAGAGTGTAAAATCTGGCTTGAAGCTTAACAGGAAGAAAAAAAACCAACCACTAAGATCTTGGCAACTGGTCCCATCACTTCCTGGCAAATGGGGGAAGAAATGGAAGCAATATCAGATTTTATATCCTTGGACTCAAAGATCACTGCAGACAGAGACTGCAGTCAAGAAATTAAAAGACACTTGCTCCTTGGAAAAAAAGCTGTGACAAATCTGGACAGCATACTAAAAAAAGCTGAGGCATCATTTTACTGACAAAGGTTCATATGGTTGAAGCTATGGTTTTTCCAATAGCAATATATGGCTATGAGAGTTGGGACTATAAGGAAAGCTGAGAGCAGCAGACGACACTTCCCAATTGTGGTGCTAGAGAAGACTTTTGAGAGACCCTTGGAAAGCAAGGAGAGCAAATCAGTCAATATTTAAAGACATCAATTCAGGCTATTCACTGAGAGGTCGAATGCTGAAGCTGAAGCCTAAATACTTAGGCCACACAATGAGAAGACAGGACTCATTGGAAAAGACCCTAATGTTGGGAAAGATTGAAGGTAAAAGGAAAAGGAGACAGCAGAGGATGAGATGGATAGATAATGTCATGGAAACGACCAACATGAACTCAGACTTTGAGAGACAGTGAAAGATAGAAGGTGCCATGGTCCATGGGGTCATGAAGAGTTGGACAAGACTGAACAACTCAACAACAACAACAGACACAGTCATAGTAGACTCCTGTTGGAAGCAATGGACATGTAGGCTGCGAGATAGGAATCCTCAGAGAATCTCCTCTATGTTCTTTTAACTCAGGTAATCCACATCCCCTGGCCTAGAGGGGGCTGACTGAGTTCATTATTATTATCATAACTCTAGAGAAACAGGGGAAAATATGAGTCATCTGACCCAACCTCCTCATTTTACAGATAAGGGCATTGAGGCCCAGAACCAAGTTTACACAGGTATTACAGAGTCATTATCCAAACTTAGTTTCCATAAATCCCAGAGCTCTTTCAATTGTATGATTTGACCACCCCTCTAGATCTGTTTGAATATATCAGACATGACTGAAAACAACTGAACAATATATTTATATCTATTCCTAGAACTTTTACTTCTCCCTTCCTCCTCACTTTGAAATTTTATCATAATTATTTAAAAAACAACATATTCAAACAGATCTAGAGGGGTGGTCAAATGCTGATTTGTTCTATTGATAAAAAGACTGTTCTGAAGGACAACAGTCAGTCTAGCTTGACTTGTGTGAAGAGAGTGAACTGTTCTAGATTGTATTCCCCCACAAAGTAGTAGTGAACATTCCGGCCTGGCCTGGTAGGCAGACAAACAACGGCCCATAGATGGATACTCTACAGAGGGCAGGAGCAGAATACTTCCTTGCTAGCTGGCTCCCTGGCCCTAAATACCAGGTAAGGTCATGAACGTCGGAGACTAAAATTTATAAATACTGTACTTGACATAAAGGAGCACCGTGGCATGGTGCTTACAAAAGCCAAAGATAAATGCTTTTGAAAAAGAAGATCAGATTCTGATGGCAAGGTAAATGAGGAAGCTTGAGAAAATCTTAAATTGAGTAATAGCTTTCTTGGTACATGATGCTACTGCTGCTGCAGGTGCAGTTAATTATTTCCTGCCCAGAGGACCAATCAATACCTGTGACCTTTTGTTTCCAGCTGCCCTCCTCCTTCTATCCACTCTTTTTGTCTATGGTCAAAGAGAAAGTATTTAAAAACATTGTGGTGATGTTTTCTTTAGAGATTGAATTCTAATGAGTTATCAAAAAGTTGATGGCAAGTTGATAAACTGTGTCCTTAGAAAAATGAAATCCTCTGGAGAATTACACATTATCTTTAGGGAGAGAGGACTAAGGATCACATAGTTTTAGGCCATTGATGAACAGTAATGTAACTGTTGCTACTCTGTGTGTAAGATCTTCCTCCAGTGACCAATGAATAGACAGACATGAAATGGGAGGAATTTATTCAATGTAGCACTGTAGAATCATATTTAAAAACCTACTTTTTAGTTTAATTTAGAAATATTAACAAGTATTTCTCTAGTCTAAAAACTCTTTCTAGACCTGTTGAAATATATTAAAATTGGGAACTAAACTTTGAACATAGAATATCTTTTGTCTTGTTAAGATACTTGCCTTCTTCATCCCCTGAAGGGTATGATCCACCCTTCTCCATTCAGATATGATAGAGATATTGATTGCTGGGAGAAGGTTCTTGTAGGCTTGAGAGGAGTGTTTAAAAAAGGAATTGAGTACTGATTATTCTGGCATATTAACCTAACACTGTATTTATTTTAACATATTATAACCTTTTCTTTTAAAAGATTCCTATAAATGATATCTCAGATTATCTTGGAGTAGAGAGATATATCTGAGGACACAGAGGAATCATGCCAGCCAGTTTGGATATTTTTCTCACCATGCTAGAAATGCTTGGATTTAGAATAATGTTAAATGCAGAAAAACGTGTTTCTGGCAGACGTATCTAAAATACAAAGAATACATCTGCAGAAAAATAGACACATTAATGTACTGTTGGTGGAGGTATGAATTGGTCTAGCTATTCTGGAAAGCAACTTGGAAATATACCCCAAATTTACTGAATTGGGATAGCTAGGTGGGCAGCTAGAAGGTGCAGTGGATAGAGTACAGGACCTGGAGTCAGGAAGACTCATCTTCCTGAGTTCAAATCTTGCCTCAGACACTTACTAGCTGTGTGACCCTGGGCAAGTCACTTAACCCTGTTTGCTTCAGTTTCTTCATCTGTAAAATGAGCCGGAGAAGGAAATAGCAAACCACTCCAATATCTTTGCTAGGAAAACCTGAAATGGGACCACAAAGAGTCAAACACAACTGAAATGACTGAACAACAATAACAAAAATCCACTAGGGGAAAAAGTCTAATCAATCAGAGAATGCCTATTGCATGGCTGGATAGATGGCCCTAATTGTTTGGTTCATTAGTACATATATCTTGGGAAGACATTGCAGATGGATAATAAACTGGACCCAGAATTAAAAAGAAGGCAGAAAGCAGCAGATTGCAGCTGGGAAATTGTGAGGTGCTTTTATTAAGTCCCTAACTTTATCCTGAAACAAAAGCCCGTATCTTTCAAGTCAATATTCTTCCAATGATGCTAAATGGCTGCAAAGGACAGGAAAACACAAACTCCCAATAAATTGTAGTTGTAGGTCACCCAAGGGGTGACTGAGAGATGCCTGATGGGAATAATTAGGGTGCAGCATCTTACCAATGAAGAATTGCACAAGAAAATCAGGGTAAAAAAGGGATCAATGAAAGGTGTGACCATTAAAGGATGTGGGTTAGTCATGTAGTGAGAGCTGAGGTTAACTAACAGACAGCTTTGTGCTCCCTGGGTACCCACACAATATGAAAAGATCTAGACTAAGGCCTCCAGGCTACTGGTGGAAGCCCTGTGGAGGATTTATGGAGAGATGCAGACAGGAGCTGTATGTTATGAAGCTGCAATCTGCATCACATGGGCGGGATGCCCACATTGATGAGATCACAAATCCACTGAAGTAAGGGTTGACACATCTTGTACATTTTCCTCTTCTAATGGCTTGAAAGTAAGGAAAACTTTTTCTTCTCAAAGAAATAAATAGTTCATCTCTGTTACTTATGTGATAATTAAGGCACCAAAAAAATAAGTTACTTGATTCGGGTGTATACACGTCAGTACAGTAAGCCAAATATATAGTGCCCACAGTTGAGAAGCACATTGTAAATAAATCTGCATTTCTCAGATTAAATCCGGTATTTACTGCAAACCCAAGCACTATTCTAAGTATTTTAACAACCATGAAGACAAGGCTTGATTGTACAAAAAGAACTTATACCAAGTTCTTTTGAGAGTTCATCCAGTTGTACTTATGGCAACACCATTAGCTCTCTCAAGTTTCTGTTCTGGAGATGACAAACATTTGTTTCCTGAGGAGAGAAGGTAAAAATGATTTTATCATTAAAAGCATAAGTGAAAACTGTAGAAATGGTCTGGAGAGGTCAGAGACTGAAGACTGTACCCAGTTATTGGAAGTATCAGTGATGACTATTATTTCCCTAAGAAAACCCCAAATCTAAATCTTCACATATCAGTGTAACCAAGAATCATATCTTTTTGTTTCCATCAATCCAACAGCTGGGGAAAACTTTCTGACCTGTTCATTCTGGAATGTGAACCACCAAGTGTTTACTTCAGCAAGCAATTATTCAGGGATGGATTATTTTGTGGGTTTCCCCAGCACCTTATTCTTCAATTTGTCCCTCTGGTTGCTTAGCTATTGACTACTTCCCATTTCATCAATACACCTATCAGACAGTATGAAAGAAGGCTGAAACCCAAATCTATAAGTTTTGTAGTTCATTACAAGGCTGATGGAGTAGGAAGTGGAAAATATTCACTAAATGAGGCTTGGAAATGATCTGAAAACTAAATTCATCTATGTGAGTACAATTGCCCATTAGCAGAGATAATTGGGAGTTGGCTGTATTCTTGTGGGATTCTTTAAAAGAGACCTTTGCAATTGAGAGAGTCCCTGTGAGGTTAAGTCATGGTTCAGCCATAGCCTTCAAAAAAATTCGCATTAATGAAAGATGCAAGAGGAGGCCAGAAAAGGCATCACCGAGTACTACTTTACTTACTTAAAATACAAAGGCTATTTAAAAGGTTGTGAGTGATTTGAAGACAAGATTTGTTTCTGCAAAAGTACTTGAACTCTAGCCTCCAACATTTCTTCCAGGGACCCCCTTGAGAATCAGAATTGATGTGGGGATTGTTTTAGTTGTGTTGTTAATAATAACTGACTAAGACGGTCTGCCAAAAACATTTCACTGCAGGATTTAAAATGTGCTTTCCAAGCCTACAACTAATGGGTAGCACTCTGATGTCAATGAGGATGGGGTGGCAGTTGCCAGTTCATCAGGAATGCAAAACTGACTGTATGAATAGGAACACTGTGTTGCTATGCTACTTTTTTGCTGTCCAATTTGTGATGTTCTTTTAATTGCATAATTTATTGCAAGCAAGAAATCAAAGAGTACAATCTTGAAGACCATTTTATAAAAGGCTCCTGACTCTACCATTAGCAGGTTGAGTGGCCTTGCCTAAACCCAAGTAAGGCATCACCTACTTCTTTTCTAGGTACTCTGAACTACTTAGCATGAATGCTGAGTGAATTAACACCTTGATATATTGTAGGGGCTCCAAATTAATTCTTAACATCTGACACCAAAACCAACCAAATGACAGGGTTTTATAGTCATAGAGGAAGAGTAACTAAGCTTTGGAAGTTACATCTTCTGTTTGCCTCATCAAATATTTTTTTTTAAATAAATCCCTCCTACTTAGGGGCTCTGCATTCTAATTCTTTTTCTATCCCTGACTTTTGGTGTGACCTCAGTGAGTCACTTAATCTTAGTTAATGACTGAAGTTTCCCTTTGAGTAAGATCCAAAGAGGCTGGGTTTTATCATTGGTGAATATTACAGCTCAGAAATGGAATTCACAATTCAGTGCCATCTTCACTGCCACTAAGCTGTGGGAAAAGAATCAGATAGAGAGTCTTTTGGAAATTTCCTTAATCTCTCCTCAATTCACATTTGGAGGTTGAGGCACTGGAAAGAGGAAGATACTGGATTCAGGGACAGCTACCTCAGGCCTAAGGAGGAATACAGTCCTGAAAGAGCTGGGAATTCTGCATGGGGTGTGGTAGGTACATTTTGACTTGTAAATTAGTTAGGTTTTTTGTTTGTTTTTCTTTTTAAAAGAGAAACAGGACAGTATAATGGATAAAAGGCTGGCTCTAGAGTCAGGAAGACATGGTTTCAAGGCTTGACATATACCAGCTATGTGACTATGGGCAACTTACTTAATCAGTGTACTCTAGGTTGCCTCCTAAAAGTATAATTAGGGTAGATTTATCTATCTACAATCTGTAGAGGGAGTTTCACAAAAGGAGTTTCTTGCACTGATAAGATCACAGGTCTATCCCCACCAAAACTAGATGAGCTTTTCAACAATAATCTGTTACAGAAGTAAGGTGAACTTTTCAGGATCCTTGCCAATGGGATTATCTCCACCCCTGACCAGAAGGTTGACTGGGCCACCAAGAATAAAAGTCTGTTGATGAGGTAGCTTAAGTTTCTTCTGATCAGAACTGCCTATCCCAAGGTCTGATCCTCTAAAACCCATCAGGCCTTTTCTCAACAGCTGAATCCCTAATCCATCTGGATGATGTCAATCAACTTTTAGATGTGAGTGGAAGAGGAGGATTCTCTACTACCAGGAAAATGGAGCATGGCACTTTGAAGCCTTTCACTGCCAAGGGAGTTTGATCCAATGGGAAACTCTAGCCTCTAAGATGCTTGTTGAATGAGTTGAATTTTGAATGAATGAAAGAATGAGGCCAAATGGGAAGCCCCAAGAGTTGCCCAAAATTAAAGACCTCAATCAGAAAAACCCACGGAAGCAAGAGCTCACTGGGAGCTCTCCTTGGTTCTGAAACTATCTTGACTACCTGATGGTCTGAAACTTTGCTGGTGTTGATTTGCCTGTTACAGGATCCAGCCTAGCCTCTCTCTGCTATCACGACCTGGGCTATTTTGACTGTCTACAACTATGATGATTCAAGAATATCTGATGCTGAAAAAAAAAAAAGAATATCTGTTACCGGATTCTACCAACTTCTCTTACTACTCTTACTGGTGCTGCTGGATTGCCTCCACCTCCACATAAGAAGATGATGGAGCGCTGGACCTGGAGTCAAGAAGACTTGAGTTTAATTGGTCTCGGACACTTATTAGCTAAGTGACCCTGGGGAAGTCAATTTCTGTCTGCCACACATTCCTCATCCATAAAATGGGGATAATAATAGCACTTACCTCAGAGATATTGTATAAGTAAAATGAGATCATTTTTGTAAATTGTTTGGTAAACCTTAAAGCACTACATACATGCTAGTGATGACAATAATACCTAAAAACCAAGAAACCAAAAGAGAAACCCTCCCCAAATCAAAACTATTTGTTTTCAGGGCTTATGCCTTGAAATTCTATAATGAAGCTCTCTCCAATAGACTGACTACACTAACGAGCCACCAACCACCAACTCCATCTTTCTACAGTACTAATGTGACTAAGGCCCTCCTAGTAGATGAACCTGAGAAAATCAGGGTCCTGTGCCAGGGATTTGATTTATTGCTCTGGTGGATGATGAACAGGAAGATTCAAAAGTGGTGGGTGCTACTTTTGTGTGTGTTTCTAAGGCTCAGATTTTGGAATCTGACAAACAGCTGCAGGAGAGCCGGAGCATAATTCCATGTGAACAGATGACCATTGAGGATTTGAACAAAGCTTTCCCTTCTATCAAACCAAAAAAGAAGTGGTATCCCTATTGATTCTACCAACCAATTGAGAACCTAGAAAATTGGGCCTCAGAGGAAGCTGTGCCCTTCCTATCACATGCTCATAATTTTTTTTTAATTGATACATTTTGGTTTTGTATTACCTACAGTTCCCAATATATACCTTCCAATTCTATCTCCTAAAAAGCCATCATTTTTGACAAAGAAACAAAAAGAGGGGAGGGGAGAGAATCCAGTTCAGGAAAACTTAACAATTTAAAAAAAAATCTGACATTATAGAGTGAATGGATGAGTGAATGAATGAATGACAAAGCATTTATTAGGCATTTACTTTGTGCCAAGACTGTGCCAAATGCTTAAATCAAGACAGTCTTCACTATCAAGTTAGCCATACCCTAATTGTGGGAGACAAAATGTAAAAGAAAATAGGCTAGCAGGGCACAAAGGAAGGTCCAGAAACCTTAAAAGTGGTGCTGTTGGACAGAAAGAAAGACCCAAAAGTCCTTAGATTATATAGGTAATCAAAATAAAAACAGAGGAATTCAGGGATAAAAGCAGGGCATTTGGTAAGACCAAAAGGATCTGTGGAGACACTGATAAGGAAGATGGTTGGGACTGGTGATCATCAATCTCATCAGAAGGAATGTGAGTCAAGCAGATGAGGCAAAAGAAAAAAGGCAAAATGGTAGGAAACCTCTAGTGGTGGTTCTGGGATGGCCCAGGGACAGGATAGAGGTAGGACAGGATAGAGGCAGCCAGGGGTGCCTACTTTTCCCACTCCCCAAATGTCCTGCAAAATATTGTCTATCTCTGCTTGCCCAATGACTCTGTGGCCAGGCCAATCCATTGGTATGGGCTGCACTGTGGGCCACTTGGGGAGTCTGTATGCAGCTGGAGTCCAGGAGGGGCCACCCTGTCACCATCTGAACCAGGATGTCCCAACACAAAGGTGTCAGCTGTGATGCATATGTAAAAGGAAATTTTCAAGGTTGAAGATACAAGTGTTTAATTTGCGATGATCATTATCCTTGTGCATCTTGTTATTAAAGCAGTGTGACAATGACAAGGCACACATCCAATGCATACTATGCTAAGAAGTATATTCTAACAAGGGTAGGTTTTGATTTGTATCATGGTGGAGCTCTCCCAGTAGAGCAGCTGCAGTCTTTTACTTGTCTCTATTGTTTAAAAATGGGTTATATGCAAATATCTCTTCAAGAACATGTTACTTCTGAACATGCAGAAACATCAACAGAAATGATTTGTCCAATCTGTGCAGCATTACCTGGCAAAGATCCTAATCATGCCACAATGACTTTGTACCTCATCTCACACTTGAACACAGAGCCCCTAGAGATTTAGGTGAATTGATTGGTGTTCTATAGAAATTGTTTTCACCCTGGCTGGGTATTAGGAGGTCCTTAGGCAGCAGATCAAACCTGCATTTTACTAGTGGTTCTACTGGTGGGCATTCCTTACAGAGTTCATATTGTCCAAGCAGCAGGGAAGCCACGGATCCTCAGTTCTCATGGATATCTATTATTGGGAATAAGGCTTTCTACCGCGTGTCAGCTCAATTCCTCTGGCCCCTCAGCTTCCCAGTCACAACAGCTGCAGCTAGAACGACAACATTTACAGGCAGCATGGCAACAGCTAGAGACAGCTCAAAATGCAACCAGGCACACTAATACAAGCAGCAGCATCACTACAATTGCACAATCAAAACCCAACACATTAAATATGGAAAACAGTCAGAATTCTCCATTTCTTCTTACAAGGTTAAATGATCCTAACATGTCAGAGACAGCATCAGCCAATGACAAAGGAGCAGACAGACTGTTTGTCCAAGTGGACTCTACTGTCCACTTTGATGCATTAGGAAAGTTCCTTCTAGGGTGAGGATGAAGGGAATGGGGTAGGAGGAATTGCAGATTTTAATGCTATGGGCTGTGGAGCTTTTATGTTTTTAGATGTTGCTTTAGAAAACCTAAATTTAAAAGAGTAATAAAGGAAATGAGCCTCTACCACCTTCTCTTTGATGACATCCCAACTCACAGATATTATCCTCTGTGCTGTATTTGCCAGAGAAAGTGGACGACAACCATCTGCAAAGAAGTGGGAATAGTACCTCCTAAATCTTTTCCTTGAGGCCAAGTTTGGTCATTATCATTTCACAACATTCTATGTGAATTGTCTTATGGTTCTTTTCCATTTATATTATTCTAGTCAGCTTATATGTTGTCTTCCTTGTTCTCTTACTATACTTTGCATCCATTCATATATAAATCTTCTTATGCTCCAGAAATTTTAAATAAAATAATCATGTAGGAAAACAAAAATCACGATACCAGATGTCCATTCACTCCTAGGAAAGACTCTAAATTACATTTCCAAGGCCTATAAATCTGAAGGCCATAAAATTTATCTCTGAATTTCTTCAAAGCATCTTCAGTTAAGCTCTAAGCACATCAGAACACACCAGTAATGTTTTCACAGATTTTAATTTGTAAACTGGTTTCCACAGAAATGACATCTTGTTTATACTCAGTGCAGTTTGTTTCAGAGAAGCAATAAAATTCAATAAAACTGTAATATAGTGAAAATACAGAAATTGAGAATAAATAATGTCTTGCACATGGATAGAATGGGGCTGGCTATTTTCCACTCTAAAAAATAAACACGATTAGAGGGGAAGACCATTCGAAAACAATATGTAATTAGTGAGAACAATGCAGAACACTAGCCAGCCAACAGCTTCAACAGAATTAGACACAGTGTTGGGGCCACTGATGTAGCTTTTGTGGTTTGCCTCAATAGCACAAATGCAGTAAGAAATCAGATGGATTTTTGCTCACTTGTCAGGGCCCATAGAAAAGGAGAGGAAGTCTCCTTGACTCTGGGCACTGTTGTGGCAAACAACTTGTCCAAACTTCTCAAGTTACAGTTACTCAAGGTCAGATCCAGACTTTAGCCACTTCCATTTCAGTTGGCTTGGCACATTCCAGATCCCTAAGAGGAAGGCTTAGAGATCCCTTATGACCTGTCAGGCTGGAGCCATGGGAGAGAACATATTCAGGGTCATGGACATGGATTAAGAGGCAGCAAAGAATAGGAGAACGAGTGTGGATTTGAGGCAGAGAACCTCGGTTTGAAACCTGTCTCTGCTGCTCACTACCTATGTGATCTTGGGCAAATTACCTGATGTATTGGGTCTCAGTTCACTCATTTGTAAAAAAAAATATTGGGGGGGGGGAATTGGACTAGATCAATGATGTTGAACTCAAACAGAAATGGGACCACTAAACCAAACACAAGGGTCCCTGTAGCTGCATATTGACTTGGAAAACCACATATTAATATTATCTATAGTCTATCTTTATTTATTTTGTTGAGTATTTCCCAACTACATTTAAATCTGGTTGAGTTGCACTCAGGGGTGTTACTATGGCAATGCTGCATGTTGACACCTCTGGACCAGATGTTCTCCAAAATCCTTTCCAGTTCTTGGTTATATGACGTATTCTATGATGCTCTAACAACTCAATTCAACAAACACTTATTCAATTATTGTGACTAGAGCATCATGTTCGATCTAAAAGGAAATGTAAAGTATAGATTAGACATGATCCCTGCCTTCGTGAAGTTCACATTCTAGTAGTATCTATTTAAATAGATACATAGATAATTATAATACAATATAAAATGCATCAATGTGTGAAAAACAACCTCTGAGGTTAAAGTTGGAAGAGGAGGAGGGAAGTATTATTAAGAACTAATAAGAGCAGGCAAGAGTTCACCATGTTAAAGCTGGTCCTTAAAGGATAAGGAGGAATGTAGCAGGTGAAAAAAAAGGGAGTGAGGATACCCTAAGGATAGGAAACAATATGAACAAATCATGGAAGCAGGAAATCACAGGCATAGTTTGGAATTGAGACAAGTATTTATTAAGCACTTACTATGTGCCAGGCATTATACCAAGTGCCGGGGGAAAATGTACAAGCAAAAGGTAAGACCTTAAGGCTTTCATTCTAATGGAGGAAGACACCACACAGAAGGGAGCTAGCTAAAAGGAGGAGGGGGCCATGGAGTAGGAAGATACCTGTGTCCAGGCATGGTATTCAAGTCAGGAAAATAAGAAGCAGAGCCAGGAGGGTAATGAAGGCTGGTTGGTCTTTTTCACTCCCCAAAATAGAGGCCTCAGGAAGAACATACCAATGAGAGAAGGAGACCAGCATAGCAGAGGTTAAGGAGGTCCTGGGGCACATAGTGAAGTTCTAGGAAGGGAAAGAACAGAAGCTGAGGCATGGAAGCAAAATCTAAAGACAGGAGCAGAACTGAGAGGTGAATGAACGTTTTATAGTCCGGCTGAATTATAGACTAGTTGGAGGGGTGTGATGTGAAAGAAGGCTAGAAAGTGGTAGAGGGGACCAAGAATTGGAAATTGAAGGATTGCCCATCAATTGGGAAGTCGTTGAACAAGTTGTGGTATATGAACGTATGGAACACTATTGTTCTATAAGAAATGATGAGCAGGCAGATTTCAGAAAAACCTGGAAAGACTTGTATGAACTGATGCAGAGTGAAATGAGCAGAACCAGGAGAACATTGTACACAGTAACAACAACATTGTGCAATAATCAACATTGATAGACTTAGATCTTCTCAGCAATACAAGGATCTAAAACAATTCCGAAAGACTCATGATGAAAAATGCTATTCACATCCAGAGAAAGAACTATGGAGCCTGAATGCAGATCTAAGCATACTATTTTCATTTTTTTTTTTTGTTTCTTCTTCCTTGTGGTTTTCCCCTTTGGCTTTAATTCTTCTTTACAACATAACTAATGTGGAAATTGGTTTCATATGATTGCACATGTATACCCTATATCAGATTACACACCATCTTGGGGAGGGACGAAGGGAGGCAGGAGGAGAAAATTTAGAACTCAAAATCATATAGAAGTGAATGTTGAAAACTAAAAACAAATAAATAAATAATTTTTTTAAAAAAAAAAGAAAGGAGTTACAGGTCTTCAGATTGTGGAGGATATTGAATGTCAGGCAAGAGAGTGTAAGCTTTATTCAATAATTAATAAACAAATAAATAAACTAGCATTTGTATGGTGCTAACTGCTTTATGAAAATCATCTCACTTGATCCTCACAACAACCTTGGGAGGTAGGAGTTATTATTATCCCCATTTTACAGCTGAGGAAACTGAGGAAGACACAGTTTGAATGACTTGCCCAGGATCACATAGCTAGTAAGTATCGGAGGCGATATTGGAACTCGGGACTCCTGATCTAGCACTATGTCCAATGTCCCACCTCACTGCCTTCAGGGAGTCGCCGAAGCCTTTTGAGCCAAGGATTAGACACAAGATTTTCATGAAAAGAAAGATTATTCTGGCTGTGGTGTGGACGCTCAAACTGAGTAGAGAGTTGTTGTTGTTGTGTGTGTTTGTCCTTCATTCTTGAAGAAGACCATGAAATCAGGGAAATGATGACACGACCTGCAGTTGACTTTGATTTGAGTGGGGGAGTCACCGGCCTCGCTTTCTCCTCCAGAGCCATCTGGGTCCAGTGACCTGATATTCACCAGGACAACTGGAGGTGGCCCAGGATGCATTGGGAGACTGAGGAAAGAGTGGAGATGTGTTGGAAAGACACTGCAATGATCCAGGCAAGGGCCTCTGGCAGGATAGTAGCAGTGACAACATAAATGACCTTACTCTTCCTGTTTCACAGAATTATCTTGCATTTATTATATAAATATCTAGTATATACATATGTAACCTGGGTTTCAAACCTGGATAATTTTGTGTGACTTTCCTAAATGATAGAAAGAATGAAGACTCAACATTGTGTGCTTGTGTAAGGGGCAGAGTCAGTGCAGGAACTGTGGGTAGGGGAGATATTCGTTGTTTCTTTTTTGAAAAAGACACACATTCAGTTCCAAACTCTCTTTGGAACCTGCTCATGGGAGGAAAAATAAAAAACTTCTCTTGAAGACATGTAAGGGGAAGGTGACTCCTTAACATGTCTCTGGCTTCCAGCTTGCCTATCTAGAAACTTTGGAGAGTTTCCCACCTAATGAATTGACCCAGATATAATTCTGGACAAGATGGCAATGAGTAAGTAAAAACTAGAAGGAATCTCATGAGGTACATCAGTTCCTTGGCCTGCCCTTACATCCATGAAGCCCTAGACAGAGCTTTAGTATTCATTTGGTTGGAGAAAAGGAAACCAGTCTAGGGAGGCAAGATAGCTTCATTTATGAGAATGTGGCTCGATTAACAAGCATAGACTGCAGCCACAAGGCATATGCAACTATGCTAGATGTGCTAGGTGTCAGATTGTCTACAGAAAAATGTTCAGCTGTTTTCAGTTGTGTCTGACTCTTTGTGACCCCATTTGGGGTTTTCTTGGCAAAGATACTGGAGTGGCTTGCCATTTTCTTCTCCAGCTCATTTTACAGATGAGGAAACTAAGGCAAACAGGGTTAAGTGACTTGCCCAGGGTCACACAGGTAAGTGTCTAAGGCCAGATTTGAACTCAGAAAGATGAGTCTTTCTGACTTCCAGCCCATCGCCCTATCTAGGGCTCTATCCACTCTATCCAGCCTTTACATTTAAAAAGTAGATCTTGTCTGTTATTGTTATACTTAGACGAGAATGTATCTAGTAGGTCTACAGGAGAAGGGTTTCAGAATGGGTGGAGCTACCAAAGTCCCTTAGCTTTCAAATACTCCAGAAGCGTTCCCAGGAAATGCTGATGTCATTTTATTTGCATTTTTTAAAAAAATTACATATATATCCATATGTATATATACACATATATATACACACATATGCATATATATGTGTATATGCATATTTAAATCAGCAAAAATTTACCTTCTCTCCCTTTTCTCTCCCCTCAACTCCCCTCTCCCACCAATGAGAATGAAAATCGAAAGCTCTGTTAAAAATATGTATTTTCAAGCAAAACAAATTTCTTCATTGGTCATGTCCAAAAAGTTTCTGTGTCTCATTCTGACCTCTTGAGTCCTTCATCTCTCTATCAGGAGATGGGTAGTGTGTTTCACCATTAGTCCTTTGGAATTACAGCTGGTCATTACTCTGGTCAGACTCTCTGTTTTAAAGTTGTTCTTCTTCCCCATATTGTTCTCCTGGTTCTGTTCACTTCACTCTTTATCAGTTCTTGCAAGTCTTCCCAGATTTCTCTGAAACCACCCCCTTTATAGTTCTTATAGCGCAAGAGTATTCTGTCACATTTGTATATCATAACTTGTTCAGCCATCCTCTGATTTTTGGATACCCCTCAGATCTCAATTCTCTGGCATCTCAAAAAGAGCTACAAATATTTTTGTCCATACTTAAGAGTTTGTTTTGTTTGAGATTAATCTTTTAATCACTTCCCTCTAATTTTCCTTTCTCTCTTCTCCCCTTTCCTTCCTCTTTCCCTGTTGAGTGAAATGTTTTTCTGTACCTAACAGTGTGTGCGTGTGCATTCTTATCTCTTTTGACTAGTTCAGATAAAAATGCTTTTCAAGCACTGCTGCTCCTTCCTACCTCCACCTCGTTTGTCTATACAAACTTCTAAGTGTATATCTTCGTGTGAGATCATTTTCCCTAACCTTCCTTTCTCTTTCCTCTCTCCCCTTGTGTATTCCTCTTCCCTTGTCTTTCCATTTTTTTCTAAGACCATAAAGACCACTTCTAGGCTTTGTCTAATTAGACTCCCTCTATGAACCCTGATGGTGATAGGGTTCAGAGGGGACACATATATACCATCCCACATTAGAATGTAAGTAACTTATTGTCTTTTGACTTTGCTTTAACATTTCTTATTGTCACATATGCCATTGGCTTCTATTTGGTCCATTCTTATTTTCAGAGAATTTATTGCTTCAGAAAAGTCTTCTTTTTTTTTTTTACCTCTGTGCCAAACTATTCTAATAGCTTTCTGTAGTTCTCCCATAGTTCTCATGTATTTTCCATTTTTTCCTTTACTTCTCTTATTTCATTTATCAAAAATTATTTTAACTTTTGGGGCAGCTAGGTGGCGCAGTGAGTAGAGAACCAGCCCAGGAGTCAGGAGGACCTGAGTTCAAATCCGACCTCAGACACTTGACACATGTACTAGCTTGTGACCTTGGGCAAGTCACTTAACCCCAGTTGCCCTGCCCCCCCCAAAAAAAACCAAAAGAAAATTTATTTTAATTTTTACAAAAAGCTCTTGCTTCATCTTTTCTAGGAATTCTAATTGAATTTGTACACAACCTATATTTTTCTTTTGAGGCTTTGCTTGTAGATGTTTTGGTGTCGTTCTCTTCTTCTGGGTTTGTGTCTTGATTGTCCCTGTTACCATATAGCTTTTTGTGGTGGGATTATTTTTGTTCGTTCATTCTCCCTGCCTGCTTCCTGACTTCAGACAATGTTAGGGCTGTGCTCTGTACGCTTCTGGGGGAAAGGTCTAGGCCACTCCTATGTTGCTTTTCTTGGGAGTATTAAATATTGTGTTATTCTAGGATGTTGGGGACAGCTCAGATTGGGACTTGCAAGCTTTTAGCACTCCCAGAGTGATTTGTTGTAGGATATAAAGTCTGATTGCTGTCCCCCTGCCCCATGAACTCTGCAGATTCGTGACCTGGTTTTGGTCTGAGCAACAGTATATTTGCTGCTGGACTCAGCCACTGTCAGCCACCTGGGAAGCTCTTCTGGTTCAATATGACAGAACGGTAGCCTCTGCTTTGGTCTGGGATTCCTGCCCTGGTTATTCCTTTAAAAGCCTCAGGCTGGGTTTGCAGTTGGAACTGAGATCTTCCCCTGCTCCTGGAATCTGAGCCACACAGCTGCTACTTGTTTCTGGAACTGTTCATCTCTTGGTATACCACCTAAGGCCTGCTCCCACTCCCTACCCCTAAACACCATTCCTGAGCACTGGGACCTTCCTCAGTCTGCTCTGGATCTGTTAACCAGAAGTGGGTAGCAGGCAATAAAGCTGCCATCTGGCACCTGTTTCCATTGCATTGTCTGTCCCCTTATAGGTCTGGGACCTCCTCTTGCCCTGGTGCTCAGGTTCTCTGTTGTTCTGGAGTGCTCTGCATGGGTATACTCCTAGCCAGACCCTGGTCATGCAGAGTTGGACATGACTGAGACAACTGAACAACAACAGTCAGGTACAGCGTCACTGATCTAATCCTATCAGACTATCCTCCTGCTGGCTAACATTGCTCTAAGTACAGAGAGTATAGCATATGGTAGGAGCATACATATTCTTTAGTGCCCTAGGGTCCTATCATCACTTACCAGTAATACCAAACTCCAAGGGTGGGGTCTAGCAAAGGGATTACATGATCATCCTCCCCAATAGCAAGCATTTCTTGAGTATCTGTTACAGGTGTAGAGAATTGTGCTAGGTGCTAGGGATAAAAGATTTACACAAGACATGGTGCAGCCCTCCAAAAAGAAGCAGAGCCAGGCTTCAAACTCAATCTCTTGTCTAAGTTCTAAGCTCCTTCTACAATGTGGTACTGAGTTCGGAAGAGGACTCCCTGACTTCACTGAGGGCTGCCACTATGCAGGAAGGCTTCTGAGGATCAGAATCACATGGAAACAGAGAATGACAGAGAAAGAAAGGACCCCAGTGGCCATCTATCACAAAAAAAAGGATTCCCTCTCTAATATGGCTGACAAGTTGTCATCTAGTCTGTGCTTAAGGGAAATTAAGGGAATCCCACTATCTCCTGAGGCAGCCCTTTCCACTTTTCAATGGTTCTGTCGTTACTAAGATGATTTTCCCTAGACCAACTCTATTTTTTTTCCTTTTCTTCAACTTTCATTATTTCCGATTCTTATCCCTCTTCCACTTTATGGAAAACATGAAGTTTGAGTTGGAACCTGAAGAAAGAATAAGACTCAGATAAGCAGGGAAACCCATGACATGTATTCTAGGGTTTTAAAAATGGTGTGCTCAGGGAATGAGGAACAGAACTATTGGGCCTGGGCCTTGTCAATGGAAAAAATGAGATAAAGTTGGAGAAGCATTTCTCCATGACCCCAGGTCATTAGATTGTTTCGAAAAATTCAGCAAGAGAACCTTTTCTATAAGATAATGTTGGAAGGTTGGAGAAAGGGTTGAATTAATTTGGGAGCTGGAATGAAATCTGATGGTCTGTTCTCAGTCTTCTTCTCTGCATCTGACACTGTTGACCATCCTTTTCTCATAGACACTCCTCTCTGGATTTCCATGACACTTTTCTGGTTTCCCCCTTACCTCCCAGCACTTCAAAGAGCTTAGGAAAGAAAGTCCTGCCTTCATATCTCATCTCCTGTGATCCCCCAATTTTTTTCCCATTGCCCTGACAGTAGGAGTATTGGCAAATCAGAGTAAGGCCTTCAGCACATCAGGTGGATCCACTGTTGAAGATTTATTTGAAATACACACATGCACACATATACATACACACACATAAACACACACATACATATATACACACACATATACATTCACACACAGAAGAGTTGTATAGGATGTCAATGTGTTATAATCTTACTAGCTGAGTGTAGCTTGGTCCCCTAATAATGGGGGCTTCCAAAGGCCCCAAGGCTGCACTGAGCTACAGTTGTGAAAACAGTCAGACTGGGGCAGCATGGGTTTTGGTGTAGAGGCTAACACCATTGCGGTTTGATTGTGGAAAACTGGACTCACCGTGATACTAGAATTCACGTTGTGTCAGTGACAAAACACCAATTTCAAAATGTTTCCTTTTTACAATTTGAAAAGTCTTGATGCTTGGTAATTAAGTTACATTAAAGAACATAATCATTCCATTAAGCTTAACAAGACTCCCTAAAGGAACCAAAATTAGTTTGAAGAAAGATGTGTTATAGAAAGGAAACAAAGGTTAGCCCTCATGGTTACAAAGGCAAGAGGAGGGAAATCATTTAAATTCAGTTCTGTCACTCACAAAGATAATTTGCCAGGGAATATTCTTCATATACTAACGGTAAGATCTAAAGCCAGATATGTTCATAAAAGCTGACAGATGTCTTAAGGGCTTCCCCCAAACACAAAGCATGGAGCAGAATAAGAAACTAACTGTATCTGAGACCAAGATAATATGCCAGGATATATTTGCATGCAATTACTTTTTGTTTATTTAGGAAAAGTTACAAAGAGACCATTTAGGCAACATAAAACCTGATACTGCATAAATGAAACACTATGATTTTCTGAATCACTCTTTGTAATGAGTCAAAAGTAAGGTCTGGGGACTGAATTAATTTTTTATTATAATTTATAATTAATTTATTTTCCTTTTTATTTTTATATTTTTGGTAGAGATGATAGTTCACCGGTCTGAGAATATGGTTCTTCTCTGTCCTAAGTTCATAACCAATTGCATAGCACTATGCTATTGTGTAGCACAGTGTGGTGTACTTATAAATGTTTAACAACCAGCTCTCCAGGAAAAAAAAAAGTATTCAGGACACAGTTTTTTTTTCAGGACACACTTTTAAGTTGAATCTGCATTGTTAACATTTTCTCCATCACTTTATGCCTAGACAACCATCGAAACAATAAACAAAGCCCTGATTTTGTAGCATTTGCTCATCCTGAGGTAAAATGCTCATATTGAAATTTTAACAATCAGCTCTCCCAAACTAACATGAACAGATTCCAGTACACATTTGAAAACAACGTCTTGGGAGGCACAGAGGATCACTGAGTTGTAAGTTACTATCAGCCATTCTTTTTGAGAAGAAGAGAGTAACATTGCATAGTAAAGTAGTAAATTACTTTGCACACAGTGGGCACTCAAGAAATGCTGTGGATTTGCTAAAAAAAAAAAATCACTGAGAGGCTTATCAACTGATCACTGGATTTATCGCTAGAAGGGGATTTTTGTTTAATAGATGAGGGCACTGAGTCCCGGAAGGATTTAAATGGCCCTTAACAAGTAGCTAAATAGTTTCCGAAGCTCACATCTCTGACTTCCATCCCAATGCCCTCTCCACCACAACAGGCTTGTTAATTTGACTGATATTGCTAAAGATGTTTGAGCTAAGGAGACCCCACAACACAAGGCTGTTGAGAAGAATATATTTTGTAAACTGTAGAGTGCCATAGAAATGTGAGTTAATATTATTTATTACTGTCATTATTATTATTTTACTTAGGTGGATTCCTTGGACATGAATATTCTCCATGCTTTTAAAATGGCAGATTGCCCAAAGAAACAGTGGAATACAAAGTGAAGAATCAAAGGGTTAGAGGATTTGAAACCTCAACAGGTCTTACAGTTCTCTACCCATCACACACCAACTATTTTTCAGGAATTTTTCTAGAGTTGCAAGGGAGATTGAAATGTCATCCATCCCTTGAAACAGATACTTGGAACACTTCATTCCAGGATCAAGCTGCCTTGAAATTCATCTGAAATGTGGGACATGGCCCCTCTTTCATCTCTCAAAGAAACGGTTTGGCTGCTGTGTTTTATTTCAAGTTTTACAGACTTCTGCTTCTTGAATACTCAGATGCATATACTACCTCAGACGTGAAACTATGGTATTTCAAATTGAAACAAAACCCAGCATGTCTGTTCTTTCCATCAGAGTCTTCTGGGGAAAGTTAGAAAATTACCTAGGGTGAAGTTACCCAATAAAGTTACCTGGAATGGCCATCTGGAATGTATTCCCCCAGCAGGTGACAATTCCAAAAAGCACCTGCCCATTTTTCCATACTTCAAGAACAGTTGCATTGGCAATCTATTCCTATTTGCCATAACCCATGATGATAAAGCCTATTGTTGAAAAGAACCTACAACACCCTGCTTCCTGCCCTCCCACCCCTCACCCTGGCTTTGTTTTCTGCTTGTTGAATCCAAATCAGTATTGCTAACCCTAAACAGTGAGGCAGGGACTGGGTTGTTCTCTGGCTGAAGAAACACATTATTCTTGCCCTAGAGTGGCTCCTTAACGTGAAAACTGAAATACAGATTCAGACATGAAGAAAGAAAGCCTCTACGGAAACTAGAATGAAAAGGTGGGTATGAGGGGATTTAAAAAAACCTTCTAGTCAAATGTAACTTCCACATTTCTGGCTGGTGTTAAGAATAAGTGGAGAATCAACGCAAGTCAATTCTCAAGGTGCAAAATTCTGAATATATGAGCACACAAAAGAAACACCTGTCCCCAAGTCATAACAATATGAAAATAAATTTCCTTTCTGAGGAATATAGAACTCACCTATTGTCTGCTGGGTACTCAATGAGTCAAACCTGAATCATTTTGACTACATTAGCAGAGGGGAAGATACCAGTTTTGTTTGTCACTGATAGCAAACCAGAGTTAATACCAGTAAAGAATCATGATGATGGAACCAAATCACACAAATTCATAGAATGTTAAAGTTAGAAGGATCATTAAAGAACATCTGGTTCATTGTATTTTTAAAAGAATAATCGGGTTTTTTGTATTTGTAAAAGAATAATTTACTAGAAGCTTAATTTTAAATATTAATAAAAACTAAACTAATAATTATGAATTATTCAATTTTTTAAAAGACTTCTATGTGCTAGGGACTGGGGACAACATCCAAATGGACAACATCCCTACCCTCAGGAGCTTACATTCTACTTGAGAAAAATAACATATAGAGACAAGTAAATATAAGCTAATTTTGATGCATTAACAACTAGAGAGATCAGGAAAGGCCTTGTTTAAAGGGTGACATATGATCTGAGACTAGAATTGAGGTAGTGATTCCAAAATGGAGAAGAAAAGGTGACTTTGAAGTCCATTCATTCATTCAATGAACAATTATTAATCAGCCCATTGTGTGCAAAGTGCAATGCTAGGCATTAAGGATACACAGACAAAAATCACAACCCCTAACCTCAAGGAACTTACATTCTCCTTGATGGAAACAAGATATACACAGAAAAACAAATAGGAAACATAGAAGAAGTAGATGGAAAGTAATTTCTTCAGGGGCAGGGAGTGCCATGAAGTCAAATGGACAGATCAGAATAGACCTGTTGTAGATGTGGTACTTGAGCCAAACTTATAAGGAAGCTACAGAGTGTGTTAGGCAGACGTAAGGAGGGAGCACACTCCACACACGGGGGACAGGCTACTTAAAGATGGTGTGATGTAGGCAGCCGTGACTGGAATGTAGGCTGTATAAAGGAAGTGTAAGTTGGAGCCAGATTGTTCAGAGCTTTAAAGGTCAAAGTAATTTGTATTTTAATCCTAGTGGCAAGAGGGAGCTTTTGAACCTTCTGTAATAGAAGAAGGTCATGCTCATTCCTGTGCTTAGGGAATATCAACTTGACAGTTGTGTTGAGGATGGATTGAAGAGGGAAGAGTCTGGAGGGAGAGAGACCACTAAGAGGCTATTGCAATAGATCAGGTGAGAAGAGATGCAGGCTTAGAGCATGGTGGTAGCTGTGTGAGTGGACAGAGAAGGATGGATGTAATAGATAGGTGGGATTAACAAGAGTTGGCCACTGATTGGACACAAGGGCCTGAAGGAGAGAGAGGTTATCTGAGGTTGCAAACTTGGGTTCTGTAAAGGATGAGGGTGCCCTCAGCAGAAACAAGAAACTTAGGAAGAAAGGATAGTTAGAGAATGCATTCTGTTTTGGATATATTGAGTTTGGAATGCCTACAGGACATCCAAGTGGAGATGTCCAATAGGAAATTGATGATGTGGGACTAGAGTTTAGGAAAGGCTCTAGAGCTAGATATATAGGTCTTGTAGTTGTTTGCCTAGAGAGGATAATTGAACACAAGACAGCCAGGCAGTCAAGAAGCATTTATTAAACACTTTGTACTTTCCAGGCACTGTGTTAAGTAAAAAGAAAGACAGTTCCTGCCTTCAAGGAGGTTACATTCTAATGAAGGAAAACAACACACAAAAAGGAGGTGAAAAGATGGGGTGGGTGAAGGAAATAAGGTACCAGGAGCAGGGCCATGGTAGAGAAAGTCCTTTGGAGATGAGTCCTCAATGTAGCCTGGAGAGGGATGAATACAGCTTCGGCCTGGGTCTCCTCAAATTACGGGGTCTGGGAGGAACCGAAGTATTTCCAATGTATGGGTAGAGTGAGCTTTCAGGGTGAAGAGGTTTCTAGGGCATGGTAGAGGAAGTCCTGTGGAGATGAGTCAGTAATGGAGAGTACATAAGGTCACCAAGAAAGGTACTGTAGAGAAAGAAAGGTGTTGCTGTTTGTCCTTTGCTCCTGAAGAGGACCATGACATCAGAAAGGTGATGACATGACTTGCAAGTGAATTGGATTTAAGTGAGGTAGGGCTATGCAAGGTCACCAGCCTCACTTTCTCCTCTGGAGCCATCTGGGTCCAGCAGCAAGACATAGATAAGGACCACTGGAGATGGCCCTGTGTAGAGAAAGAAGAGAGCTCCAGAAAGAAGCTTGGTAACTGAAAGGATCATGGCAGCCTTGAGAAAAATAGGGAAATTAGGAAAAGGGGTAAGCTTGGGGCAGGGGAAGATAATGAGTTCTGTTTTGGATATGTTGACTTATGATAGTTATTACTCCCTACCCTGGGTATACTTACATTATCTTTGTCCATTTGTCACTACTATATGCATATGTGTGTGTGCATACATACATACATATATATATATATATATGCACACACACACACACACACACACACATTTCCACATATTTTCACTTACATAGTTGTAGTTATCATATATACTGATCTGATTAAGTTTTCCCATTTAATTCTTTTTCTCTTCTTTGTAATTCTTGATTACATTATGATCTGTCATAACACTGATGCACCATAGTTCATTCAATCATTTCTCAATTGTTGAAGATTTAGGCTGTATTCAGCTTTTCACAAGTTGTAATGCTTAGGAACATAGTTCTTTTCATAGAGTATATTATATATTTATACATAAAAATACATAGATATAATGTGATATATGTGTGTATATGTCATATGTGCGTATATATACTAGGATATATTTCCAATAACGGATATATACTGGGTAAATGAGTATGACTTTTTTCCTTAAAACAACCCTCTCCCACCCCATCCCTTGCCTCAATTTGTGGAGGAAGAATTTGAGTCTCTGACTGAAGATCGTGTCCTATCTGAAGTCATAAATTGATTACTGGCAGAACTGGGGCTAGAACCCATGTCCTGACTCCTAGTCCAATGTACTGAGTGTTACACCATATTGCTTCTACTGAACTTAGGAACATGAATTTGAGCTGGGAAGAAACCATCTAGACCAAAACTTTGATCTTTATGGTTATGGAAAGTAAAACACAGGAGAGATTAACTTGTTTTAAGGTCACATAGGTACTAAGTGGCAGTCAACAGCTGGTCCACATTTATTAAGTGCTTATCATATGTCAGGCTCTATGCTAAATGCTGGGAACAGAAGTACAAGCAAAAAGAAACATAGTCCCACCCCTCAAGGAGCTTCCATTCTAATGGGGGAAGATAATACATAAAAGGGAGTCAGAAAAGTCATCTCCACTGTGGAGATGAGTCAGCAGAGATGCTTGGAGAGGGATGACGACATCTTTGGCCTAGGCCTCCTTAACTTGGAGGTTCTAGGAGGAACTGGCCAATCAGGAAGAGGCAGAAGGGGCAGGGAGGTTACTTCTAATGTAAGAAATAGTCCCTAGAGGGCAACTAGGTGGCACAGTAGATAGAGTACCACTGGTCCTGGAGTCAGGAGGACCTGAGTTCAAATTTGTCTTCAGACATTTGACACTTACTAGCTGTGTGACGTGGACAAGTCTCTTAACTCCAATTGCCTCACAAAAAAGAAAAAAGAAAAAAAAAGAAATAATCCTGGGGTGGAGTAAACTTCCAAGGTGAAGAGGTTTCCAAAGTCCTGTGGAGTTGAGTCAGCAGGACTTTTGAACTCTTATAATCATACTTTCTAAATGTTGGTGTTCCTCAAGATTCTGTTCAAGGTTTACTTCTCTCTTTATATTCTTTCTCTTGGAAACCTCATCAGCTCATTTAGATTTAACTATTATATCTATGCAGATGACTCCCATATCTATCTACTCAGCCTCAGTCTCTCCCCTAAACTTCAGTCCCTACCTGTTAGACATTTCAAACTGGATGTCCCAGATGTCCCATCTCAAACCCAACGCATCCAAAACTGACCTAATTATTCTTCTTTTTAACCCTCTTTTCTTCCAAACATCTCTATTTCTGTTGAAGACATCACCATTGTCTCAGGTTTATAATCTCGCCATTCTTCTTGACTCCTAACTCACCTTCACCCCACATATCCGTCTTGCTGTTACTACCTTCATAACATCTCTTGCACATGACCCCTTTCCTGCATACACACGATTGCCTTAGGTCAGCCCATCACCACCTTTTACCTAAGGTATTGCAACAGCTTCCTAGCTGGTCTCCCTGCCTTAAGTTCCTTTTACTAGTCCAGTCCAGTCCATTCTACATATTGCTGCCAAAATAATTTTCCTTAAGTGACTCCTCAACTCAATCAGCTCCATTGGCTTCTTCTTGCCCCTAGTCTAGAATAAAATATAAACTCTTTGGTTTAGATTGCAAAGTCTCATACAACCTATCTCCAAAATATCTTGCCATCCTCATTGGAGGTTACTCTTCTTCTAGCACACTGTGATCCACCCAAACTGACCTTCTCTTTGTCACTCATGACATTTCATTTTCTGTCTCTTTATGCTCAGAGGTCTCTCCCTCCTTATCTGTACTTCAAAGAGACTCTCCCTTCCATTAAGGTGCCTCTCAGGCACTATCTTTTGTATGAAATCTCTCCTTATCCCTCCCCCCACCAACTGCTAAGTGCCCTTTTTCACAAACTATTTGTATTTAATTTCTTTATTAACTTCATATTTATGCTGCATATCGTGTTGTTCAGTCATCTCAGTCATGTCCAACTCTCATGACCCTTTTGGGGCTTTCTTGGAAAAGATACTGGAGTAATTTGCCATTTCTTTCTCCAGCTCATTTTACAGTTGAGGAACTGAGGCAAACGAAGTTAAGCGACTTGCCCAGGGGTCACACAGTTAGTACCTGGAGCCAAATTTGAATTCAAATCTTCCTGATTCCAGGCCTGGCATTTTACTCACTGAGCTACCTAGCTGCCCTAACACTGCACATATTTTTACTTATATATTACTGGCCCCTGTAGAATTTAGGCTCCTCACTGGTGGTGATTGCTTCATTCTTCACACTTGTATCCCTGGGTCTTAGTGGAGTGTCTAGTACCTAATAGTTGATCATTAAATAAGTGATTGATTGATTGATTGAGATGAAGAGAAATGGACAAGATTTCTCTTAACCTAGTCTCCCATTCTCTTTATGTGGTAAAGCAGCAGGCAGGTAGCATGGAGATCCATTTGCATAGTGATGTTGACAAAGTGAAGAGTGACTTTTAGATTGACTAGGGCAACGTGATTAGTTGTACAGTCCCTGGGTCGGTAGTATTTCAGCATTCGCACATGGTTTTCCCTCGGCAGAATCTCTTGCCACGCCATTGTTGCAAGGAGCTGCTCTGGTCTGGTTTTCAAATCATGTAAGATGTATGGTGGAAATGGAAAACCAGGCCAAACAAAACCTGCCTTTTCAGACAGTCAGGATATGCTGGGTCACAGATTAACATAAAAAGAAGCACCACAATGATATCTTTTCTTGGATCGACTGAAATATGTCCTTTGACCAACCCCCACTTCCATCTAAGCCCTAACTAATTGTTTTTCACTAATGCACATGATTAGTGGCAGTGCTGTTTTTGCGATTACAGGCCTTTGTCAGAGGAAGGTGACTGTCAGGCTTCCATGGGGCAGTGACCAGGAAAGCAAATTGTTCACACATGGGAGGAAAATTAACTCTTTCAGTGTGGAAAGACTGAACTCTCTTATGGGCTAGATGGAGTCCTATGGTTCTTGAGAATAATGTCTTTCCAGTACAAAAACATGCATTGATGATGACCAACCAAACTGAATTTGGGCTTCTTCAAGTTACCAGTTGGATTTATAAGTTATCAAGGAACTCTTCACACCAGTGTTGGAGTTGGAATCATAGAACTGCTGTTGGTGTTTCTGCCAGCATCTAAACATGAAGTAGGTTGTCCAGGCCAAATGAGAAGCTGCAAAATCTAACAGAGTAGCTTCTTACACGGGAGCCCAGGAAAGTGGAAACTATTTCAAGCAACTCCCAGCATGCTTGCACAACCTCTTTGTGGAAATTCCCGCCCTAACAATATGCAATTAAGGTGAAAGTGGGTAAAAATAGAATGACCTAGCCTTTCAACAATGGCCGTGTTCCCCAGGCTCCAGGGCCATGTATGTGCTTTATAACTGATCCACAAATGTCCACAGAGAACCTCCCCGGCCCCCCAAACAAAAAACAAAACAAAACTGTCCATAGAGGAATAGAATGGTTAAAAAAGCGAAGGTCAGTGATCTGACATTAACCACATTTTTTTTTTTACAGCCTTCAAAGACACAAAGGATCAGGAAGTTAGAACAGGTTGGAAAACTTTCTTAATCCAAGCCAACTGTAATTGCGTCAACTCTCAATTATCTGCAGTAAATATTGAATCACAGATTGTCTTTCTGGGCATACTCCCGAGCAACTGCTGGGTCACCTCCCCATCCCATAGCACTAGCTGGTGTGGGCTCAGGAATGTCAACTCATTTTGTGATTGGTCTAAAAGAAAACATAATTAGGAAGGTAACTCTGCCAGAGGCAGGGGGAAGCTTATAATGTATGCAGAATCCAATATATTTCTTTTATTATTCACTGTTTTGAATTAACTACCTTACTGCTTAGGGCAGCCAATCCCAGACTTGGAGTAGGGGGACTTTAGTTTAAATCCTGGCATTAGCACTTACTAGCAGTGGTAGTGTATGGCAAGTCAATTAACCTCTTTTAGACTCATTCTCCTCATCTGTGAAATGGGAATGCTAATGCTATGCTACTCACCTTACAATATTATCATGAGGAAAGTCTTTGTAAGCCTTAAAGCACTATTGAAATTCAAGTCGTTATGAGTTGTTCCTCTGAACCGATAAACGAGAGATTGAATAATTCAGCAAAATTTTGTGCCCTGTTTCGCTAATCCAATTTTGCATTAATTCATTTCATTCCTGCATCTCCAGGATGTTATTGGAAAGTTGGTTTTGTTGTTGTTGTTTGTACCAGACCTGTGACATCATCAACGTAACAAACACACACATTGGTGCCCTCTGCAATGCCGTCTCAGTGTTGCTTGGGGTTGCATTAAGACATAAAGTGACCTACCTAGAGTCACAAAGCCAATAATACCAGAGGAAGTACTTGAGCCTGGTCTTCCTAACTCTGATGCCAGCTCTCCATGCACTACTTTGTGCTGTCTGTCTTTCCCAAAGTGTTATAAACTCTGAGTGTTAATGTTAAGATTTTATGTGAAATTTGCTTTTGAAGATATGACACAAAGAAACTTTCTATTGTGATTGAGTCTCCTCTATGTGTGAAACAGTTGAAAAAGAACTGGGTTGGCTAATCATAGGCTTAAGAGCTAGAAGGGACCTGAGAGGTCATATAGTCCAACTCCTTTATTTCAGAGATGAGAAACTGAGGCTTGTAATGACTTAGGTCTAACCATACAGCTAGTCCGGCTAGCATTTGTTAAATGCACCAAACCCTCTGCTAAGCTCTGAAACAGAAAAAGCTCTGGTTCTCAAGAAGCTTACATTCTAGGGACCAGACCTCTCATTCTGAGTTCAGTGGTCTTTATTCAACACCATGCAGCTTCCCTAATTAGCAGAGGAGAGCATGAGAATGAAACTACCTACAGTCACAACTGAACCGGAACTGCTATGTTTGCATTTTTCACAATGAGCAAAAAGCAATAAGGATGTGATAAACATAGCTGTGGCAAATGTTCACTAATGTTAAGATGGTTTCATTCTGAACCTTGTAAGATCCCCAGGCATGGGACCCGGGGGTGCAATCCTTCTTCCTGACTCCAATCATGGTGGTACCAGTAGTGATCAGCCACTCAGATTCTAGGGTACAATTCCCAAGCCCCTGTCTAACAGAGGCTATAAACAGACTGTAAGAAGAGAGAGTCCTGCCAAACTTGGGGAAATGGGGGATTAGAGGAGTGGAGAAGAAAGGCAGTCCTTTATTTTTGAGGGGAAATCTAACCACAATCCTTTCTGCTCTATTGGGAGCCTGTGTCCTCCTACATTATCTTAAGAAATGGAAACAGGGGAAGGGATGAGAAGGAAAAGTGGTGGTCAGGGTCTCTGGTGTTTGAAAGGTGGGGGCAAAAGGTGCAGATAGGAATATGGAGGAGGATAGAGGGCTGAGTTCTTCTCTACTTACGGTTATCCACAGATTTCAGTTTGCATATGCATGCATATGGTTTTGCATGTGCATGGATCTATTTGCCTGGGCACATTTTTCTAACTGCATACGTATGTCTGTGTTTATATCTTTGTGTGTATGTTGTCTTTGTATCTTCCAACTACAAAGGCTATAATAATCCTCACAAGGGAATATCTAACCGCTTAAAATTCGTTCAAGCGTCTAAGCCCAGAGAACTTACATCCCAGGGCGCTGAAAGATCTGGGAGGTGTGATCTCAGAGCCACTCTGCAATCTTCTGGAAATCATGGAGAATTAGAGAGAGAGGTGCCAAAGGGCGGGAGACCATGGATAAATGTTGTCTTGGTTTGAAACTAGAGAAAAGGATAGATTCTGGAAATGACACATGGGTAAACCTGGTGTGAATTATTGGCAAAATTCTAGAATGGATTAGCAAGATGATGCTTGTGCAAATTTAGTAAACAGTGTAACAATGACTAGGTGCTACCCTGGATCCATTAAAAACCAAGGTATGCCAAGTTGACTTCATTTCCTTTTTTTTGATAGACTTTCTAGGTTGTTAGATCAGAGTTGATTTCCAAGATTCTTATTCTATGAAGGCTGTAGGTGCAACGTAATCATGATTTAAAGAAATTACTTGACAAAGTTTCTCATAATATTGGTGTGGATAAGAAGGTCCAGAGGAAGCAGCATAATAGCGTAGTTAAGTAAATTTGCAGCTTGTTGAACAAACATGCACAAAAAAGGTCAGTGAATTGGTTAGTTTCAATCTAAATGTATCTCTCTATTGGGGTGCCACATAGTTTTACATCCTTGGTCCTGTCCAGCTCAACATTTTTTGGGAAATTTTTTACTATTTTTTTAATATCACCTTCATTTCTGAATACATACCTCATCCCCTGGCCATCGAGATGTCCCTTGAAACAATTTTTTAAAAGACAGAGAGGGAAGAAAAGCAAGCAAGTAATACATAAACCAAATCTGACAGTGTATATAGCATAGAATACACATGGACCCCCACCTTTGCAAGGAAGAAAGGGAAATGAATTTTCTCATTTCTTTTCCAGACCATCTCAACATTTTATCAATGATTTGGATGAAAATGAATACGGTATCTTCATAGGAGCCCTGTATTTGGACATTAGAAAAGTCACTTATTCTTGATGGCCCTTAGTTTCCTAATTTGTAAAATGCAGGGGATGGATTGGACAATTTCTAAAGTTCTTTCCAACACTAAATCCTATTCTCCTATGCTTATCTTAAATTGTCCTGTGCTTAACTTTTTTTTTAGATGACACAAATACAGGACGGATAGGGAATATGACAATTGAAAGTGAACTCTAGATGGTCCCATAATGTGGGGCCAAAGTCAGCAAGAAGAAATTAACACTTTGGTGGACACGGGATCTTATATTTGCGAGACCTTCCTCAACCCTAGTTGACAAATCCCAATACTTCCGTATCCTGTGATATTCTCATGGATATCTTTTCATGAATGCTCAACAGCGGATCCATCTAACATGAGGAAGGCCTTCCTTGAATTTTTTATTTTGAGACAATCAGGGTTAAGTGATTTGCCCAGGTCACACAGCTAGTAAGTGTCTGAATCCAGATTGGAACTCAGGTCCTCCTGACTCCAGGACTGGTTGCTTTATCCACTGCACCACCACCTGCCTCTCCTTGAATTCTTTTCATGTTTTTTGGATACCACCATAGCACTCAGCTTAGTCATTTGTAGTCTTCACTCTTGCTACAAACCTGGCCCACTTCTTTTCTTGGTCATGAGTTTTCTCGATCACGCCTTTTAAAGCCCTTTCCACACGTGAGTTCTTATTGGTAATATACTTGAGCAAGACCCTTACTTCCAATACTAACTAGTTGTGTGAGCCTATGTGAGGCTAGTAGGCCCTTAGGGTTTCTCCGTCCCAGTTTCATCAGCTGTGAGCTGAAGATAGTCATAACCATAGCATTTACCTCATAGGGTTGACGTGAGGACCAAATGAGATTAATGTATGATGAGCACTTTGCAGAATTTAAGGTGAGATACATACCAGTTTTTTTTCCCAGTTATTGTCTTTCCAGTGTCCTTTTGGTCTCCTGCATCATTTTCCTGGAATTCTAGCATTCTATAATTCATAACCACGGAACTGTAGAATTTCAATCTGAAGGGCTTCTCAGAACTCATCGGGTCTACCCTTGCCTTTTCTTTTATAGATGACAAAACTGAGGCCTAGAGATGAGGTCAAGAAGGTAGTCAGTAACAGAGCCATGATCTGGACTCAGGTGAGAGGATTTAGAACTGAATAGATGATCTCACAACTGCCTATTGGACATCTTGAACCAGATGTCCCACGGACATCTTTAACTCAGTATGTGCAGAATTAAACTCATTACTTTTCCCCAAAGCCCTCCCATCTTTCTAATGTCCCTGTTACCATCAACAGCACCACCATCTTCCCTGTCACCCACGTTCATGACCCAAGGGTCACCCTTGACTCTTCGCTCTTTCTCCCTCCAGCCCATTTCCAACCTGTTGCCAAGTCCTCTCAATTCTACCTTCACAACATTTCTCAATTTTACCTCCACAACACCTCTCATGTATGTCCTCTTCTCTCCATTGACACTGTCACTACCCTGACACAGTTCTTGCCTGGACTATTGCAATAAGCTTTTGGAGGACCTCCTTGCTTCAATCTATCCATCCTCTACTCAGCTATCAAAGTGATTTTCCTAATGTATAGGTCTGATCATATCACTTCCCTATTTAATCTACCACAGCACTCCCTACTGACGCTAGGGTCAAATATAAAATCTGTTTCATTGTTAAAGGCCCTCACAACCTTGGCCTCTTCCTATCTTTCCAGTCTTATTACTACCTTTTCCACATATTCTATGATACAGTGACATTAACCTCCCATCTGTTCCTCAGACAAGACATTCCTCCTGCTCCCATCTCTGGAGTTTCACTGGCTTAGTCCCTGATTATGGTTGAGAACAAATATGCTACTAATGGATAAAAATGAGAGTATGATTCAGAGACAGATGAGAAATAAACCAAGTTCAGAAATACTATCTTTAAAGAAAGAAAACATTAAATTAAATATTTAAAATATTAAACAAAATGCTTTAAAATACAGTCTCATATATATGTGTGTGTATATATATATATATATATATGTATGTATGTATGTATGCATGTATTCAGTTATGGAACATACCTGTGGAGTATTTTCTTTGGAACCGAAGAGCTCTGTTGGCACAGTCTAGAAGACTTTTTCATAGAGCACTTGGTGATAGCTGCTTTCTACAAAACCCCTGATACCCGTGTAAACATAAAGTTGTGTGTGTGTGCGCGCGCGCACACACACACACACACACACACACAGATCCTAAAATATCTCAGACAGAATTGAATAACCAGATGTGCCTTACCAAAGTTGTGTAGTCAAAGGGACTATCTATTCCTTGTACTTTGAGCTGACACATTCCCTGCTGCCCAAAATAGCATTGGTGTTCTTTGCTACCATATGTACTCTCAAGTTCACATCCAATTTTCTGTCATCTCTAAGTCTCTTGATATTACTCTTTCTAAATCTCTTCTAACCTTTAAATCCCTGGGTCAGATTCTCAACCTGTGAAATGCTAAAAGCATCTTTTATGGCTACAAAATTAGTCCTCGGGTTGTTATTGCAAACATTAAGCTAACTTGCTAAGACTGGATGCTAAGGTGTCTATACAGAGTGAATCCAAGACAGGGTAAAGTTCAAGATCTATCCTATTTTGTTTTTTGCAAAAGAATTAAGATATAATTTATTTTAAAATTTCTGAGATTTTTCCCCTTCCATCAAACATATAGCCCTTGTTCTCTCTGAGTTTATGATCTAAGACAGTAGGTAAAATGGTAAAACAAAACAGTCATCATTGCTCTTTGTTACTTCACTCTTTCCTTCATTGACTCTCTATAATGCTATCAAGCTGCCCTAGGTTAGGGTCCCTCCTGCTAGAAGAAGCTAATCCTTAGTGTGAAGTATGTTAATGATTTAATCCTTTCAGAATCATTTGTGTATTTCTTAATCTTATTTTTTTTACTTTAAACTTAAACCTAAACTTTTAAACTTAAATACCCATAGAGAACCTAAAAGAAGATTGTATTTGAAATTATGAAATTCCATTTCATAAAACCTTTTTCAACAATATATAATAAATTCAACATGTTATTTTCAAAACTATCCTGCTTGTCAGTGCTTCTTATCTAATTTCTTTCTCTTCTCTATATTAAAAAAAAAGCTTCAATATCCTTTTTTTCTTTTGGAATTACTATTACTAATTCTCCCTACCTCCCAACTCCCCTTTCCATTTATATAAGTAAAATCTTTATGACAAAAAAAAATGTATAGGCAAGTAAAATTAATTCATAAAATGACCTTGTCCAAAAATATGTATCTTTTTGCGTCTTGTATGTATCACTTCACTGTCAAGAGATGGGAAACATGCTTCACTGCTGAGTCTTTTGGAGTCATGGTTGGTCAATGCTTTGATAAGAATTAAGCCTTTCAAAGTTATTTTTCTTTGTAATTTCGTCGTTGTTATACAAATTGTTCTCCTGGGTCTGTTCACTTCACCCTGTCAGTTCATACAAGTCTACCACAATTCTCTAAAATCATATCTTCCATAATTTCTTAAAGCACAATAATATTTCATTAAATCATAATACAGTACTTGTTGAACCATTCTCCTAATTGGTAGGCATCTAAATTTCCAGTTCTTTGCTTCCAAAAAAAAGTGCTGCAATAAATATTTTGTGCCTATCGATGCCTTTCTTTTTTCTTTGATCCCTTCTAGTTTTTTACCTAATAATAGTATTACTATGTCAAAGGACATGTGTAGCTTACTGATTTTTATAGTTATAGTTCAAATAGCTTTCCAAAATGTCTGTCAATTCACAGTTCAAGCAAACAGTGCATTAATGTCCCACATCTCCAAAAATTGCCATTTTCATTTTTGTCATTTCTGTAAATATGATGGGTGCGAGATGGATCCCAGAGTTGTTTTATTTGTTATTGCTGATTTTGAAAATCACTCACTTATTATTACCGGATTTTTATATGACTGTTGATAAATTGGATTTATCCTTTAAGAACTGCCTATTCATACTCTTTAACCATTTATCTACTGGAAAATGGTTCCTGTTTTTATTTAAATTAATTCCTTATAATCTTGAATATCAGAGAAATTTGCTGCAAAGGTTTTTTTTTCCTCCTAGATATTGTTTCTTAGCACTACGTTGATGTCTCTTAGCACTACTACATATTTTACAAAGAAGAAAGTAGTGAAAGAAAAGGAATGTGACCAATAACAGTGGTTAATAACTGAAAATCTGCTCCTGTTCTAGTGTACCTTTACTCTTCCTTTCTCCCAGACTCATTCATTGGTTCTCAAGTTTTTTTTCCCCTTTAATTCATCCTTCAAAATTTACCCTCTGAAGTTGAAATGTGTTTTACTTTTTACTCATTGATTATTCCTTTTCTTGTATTATCTTCCCCTTAACTCCACCCCATCCTCACCGGTTTCCTGTTGAATTTAACATATTTCTATACCAAACCCCTCTCCCTCTCTCTCTCTCTCTGTATTTATATTCAATCCTTTTTCTGATTCTGCTGAGAGTGAGGTTTTTCTGATGCCTACTCTCCCTTCTCCTTTCTCCATGTTTTTATATCACTCTTGTACATTTCATTTATGAGAAATAATTGTTCTACTGCATTTTCCCTCCCTTCTTTACTAGTGTATTCCTTTTCTTTCACCCCTTAAAACCACTGGAACAGAACCAAATCAACCCTGAGCTTCTCTGTGTGTTTTGTTTAACTCTGTAAATGCCCTTTGAAGACATCAAGGTTCAAAAAGGACTTGATTCTTCTTTCCTTATTGTTGCTATTATTCAGTCTGGCTCTTCATGACCCTGTAGATAATACTGTCCATGGGGTTTTCTTGGCAAAGATAGAGGAGCGAATTGCCATTTCTTCTCCAGTCATGCATTTTACAGATGAGGAACTGAAGCAAATAGTGGTTCAGTGACTTGCCCACAGTCACACAGTGTCTAGACTTGATTTGAACTCAGATCTTCTTGACTCCAGGCCCAGTGTTCTATCCATTGCACCATCTACTTGCCCCTCTTTCCTTATTAGAATGTTAGTATTTCATCTTTGCATAGCTCTGTCTAGTTGCTCAGATAAATTTACCTTTCTAAGTTTCTTATTACTCTTATTTTTGCATTTTCAAGTTTCTGTTCAGTCCCAGTCTTTTCCATTTGTAATTCATGAAAGTCCTCTATTTCCTTAAAGACCCATTCCCCACTCCCACCCCACCCCTGCCCCTGTAAAATGATAGGCTGCTTTGTGGGGTAAGTTATTCTTGGCTGTAAGACTATATCTTTTGCATTTTGCAATCTTGTATTCCAAGATTTCCTATTGTTAAAAGTAAAAGCTTCCAGGTCTTATGCTGGCTGTGATTCCTTGGTAGTTGAACTCTTTCTTTCTGGCTGCTTGCAGTATTTTTTCCTTTGTACTAGAAGTTTTGCATTTTGGCTATAATATTCCTTGAATTTTTAGAATTTTTTTCAAGACGTGACGATGAATTCTTTCTATTTTCATTCTCTCTCTTGTTCTAATAGATCTGAGCACATTTAAAAAAAAGTTATTTCATGAAATAAAGATTTCAGGCTCTTTTTTATAGCTCTAAGGGCCTAGTGATTCTTAAATTATCTCTCCTTTTCTCATTTTCCAAGTCAGTTGTTTTTAATAACATATACCTTACATTTTCTTGTAATTTTTCAATATTTTGATCTTGTTCTAAGATTTTTGGATAAAGTTTACTACTTTCTTATTTATCCCATTTCTAATATAATTTATTTTTCTAATTATTTCTTTTTCTTTTACTTGATTTTTTAAAAATCTTGTTTCATATCTTCCAAGTATTCATGTAGTTCTTCTGGAAAATCTAATTTTTTCCTCTGAGTCTCTGCTTACGGTTGTGAAGTCACTCCATTCTTCTAAGGTTGTAGTTTTGATTATCTTTGGATCTATAATAATTATTTATAGATGGTCAGTATTTTTCTGCATTAGTTTCTTACTTTTTAAACTTGGGCTTTATACCAGGACCAGACTCCTCCCCCTGCTGAGCTATTGGGTAGGGTAATCATCTCTACTTGATCTCCATTGGAGTCACTTGGGCTCCACAATTGACCTCCACTTCCTTGAATATGTCTATCCTAAGAGTTCTGGTATGTTTTAAGCCCTTTTAGGATCTTTGAGTTTCAAAGCACAGAAACTTTGGAGTCTTCTCTGGCCTCTCGGAGCCCCTGAATCTGGAGTGTCCTGGTTTGGGTGCTGCTGCACCAAAACTAGTCATTATCATTGTTCATTTCTGACCACTCTGTTATGGGTTTCCAGCCACCTTGGGGCTTTCTCCTATAGCCCTCTAAACTTGTAGCCTCTGTATATAGAGCCTTGGAAGGCTACAGATGTCTATGCCATTTCTGGTCATGCTGGGAAGTGTCCATCTTGTTTGCCTGTGCTGACCCTGGTTTTTCTTGTGGGCTGTCTTTTTTATTGCTCATGGTCTCTGCCTGACTTTTTGTGAAGTGTTGGAATGAATGCAGTCACTGTGGTTTCTCACTGGATTCCTTATTCACTATTCTGATAGGTAGAATTTTTAGATTTTTACTATGGTATGGGATCGAGGCTGCCTACCTGCATTCAGGTAACTATCTTAGCTGAAAGTGAATCATTTGAATATTAAAAGAGAACTACAAAGAGAGAATCTCAAAGAAATGAATCTCAAATGGCAGAATTTCAGCTGATTTGGCACCCAGATAAAGGATATTGTTTTAGGCAGCAAAAAGTTTCTTGGTGCATACCATGTTGACTTCCTCAGAAAGCCAGCCCTATGGACAGATATTCATTGTGGTTGATTAATGTAAAATATTTAGATATTTAATAAAGATTAAAGAAAAAATATTTTTAAAGTACACAAGAAAAATATTTTAAAAGTATGAAAGGAAAGGAAAGAGGCAAGACCTTAGTATCATATGCTCATAATGGAGTTAGAGGTAGAAGAAAACATGTTAAGAAGTCTTTTCCCCTTTCACTGAAATTGCATGAATAGTGCTTAATTTCTAGCAGATAAATTGAGTAGCTCTGATTTGTAATCTCATGATATTTAGAATTCATTTTATATCAACACTCAGCCTTGGGGAAGGCTTTTAACTATTGGAGTCAAACATGCTTACTTGGCCAAAATAACTGGCCATGTTAATCATGACAACATGAGCACAGAGAGAGTTCTCATAGCATAATGGAAAAAGTGTTGGACCAGAAGTCAGATGACCAGAGTCCTAGTCACAGGCCAGCTGCTATTAACTTACCGTGCCATTTTAAGTGACTCATTGCCTCTCTCTGGACCTTGGGTACTTAAGCTATAAAATTAGGTCATTGGACCAGATGACCCACAAGTATCTGAGATGACTTCTGGTTCTAAATGTCTATGATTATTTGTAATTTTGACTGATTATGTTCTAATATTTTGTAGTAAGAGGGGCAGCAATAGGGTAGATGCTGGAGAGCTGGTCTTGGAATTGAAGAAACCTGAGTTCAAGCCTTGTCTTTGATATATACCAGCTGCAGGACCCAAGAGTAAGTCACTTAAGCTCTCAGTTCCCTAAACAATGCTCTTAGTTGCCAAGCCAGTGCTGATCTGCATTAATAGAGGAAGTTTCCTCACAATGAAGCTTCCTATGCCAATGGAATCAAAACTTCTATTAAAAATTATATTATTTAGCTCTTAGATGCTTCTTGGCGAGTATGAGGTATCTGTTTGGGAATGTCTCACCCATTTTGTAGAAAGCTATGGACCAAATTGGGTAATTGTAGCACAAATGCCTCTTATTTTATGTCCTCAACTATGCCCAGACTAAGGTTTTGGTCAACAAGTAGGTGGCCTGAAACATCAGCAGCTGCCAGAAAGCCCCCCCCCAAAGTCCTATACTGATTTAAGAAGATTTTAGATATAGGATAATGCAAGTCAAAAATCACGGGCAAATGCTAAAACATGGGCAAAACTAAAACTAAAAAACAGCATACAAACATCCACTCAGAACTTGTAAATCGAAGTATTCGAAGCAAAAGCCAAGCACACACATACACACACACACACACACACACACACACACACACACACACACACACACACACATACACACAGCCTTGGTCTGGGCATAGTTTAGGACATGAAATAAGTGGATAGATCAGGATTTGTAGCCCAAATGCTTTTCTCTTCAAACTAGAGAACATGACTATATATATAATATATATGTATGTATGTATTTGATATTTTTGTTATTTTATAACTTAAATCTCCCCTCCATATTTTTCTCCTTCTCCCTTTCAAAGAGTCATCTCTGATTTGTTTAAGCAAAAGAGGAAGAGAAAGAAAAAAATTAGCGAAGTCAATACATTGAACAAAATCCAACATCATATGCAATGTTCCATACCCTCCGACCCTTCTCTCTCCACCTCCCACTTTTGCAAAGGAGTGGAAGAACTATACAGGTTTTTAAGAATTATCTAGACAAAAAATACAGCCTCCCAACTAATCCTCGTTGCCTTCAGAGGGAATGAGGAGAATTCAGTATTATGGATGTGCCCGGCCTCTGCTGGTCTGTCACCATAAGGCCCATTTACTGCATCATTTGGTGGTTAGGGTTATAGAGACTTTTTCCTCCTTCCAGTCTGGATGGTGACCAAAAGTCTCTGGGCTGCTTCTTTAAAAACCCAAGCTAGCCTAGCACTCATTCCACAACACCCTGGTTTCCGATAAGGGAGACGTAACATCAAAAGGAGATGGAAAAATAATCTGTGTTTTTGCTGTTTAGCCAAAAAGGAGAAATTCTTCAGACCAGTCACAGGAGACAACTAAGTCATGAGACTTTCCCAGGAAAGGAATCCAGTTAATTAAAAGCCTCCACGGTTCTGTAATCTTGAACTTTTGTCGGGGTATTGCTGGACTTAGGGGCACTTTCATGTTTACTTGTGTTACATTAACTGGAGCCTAGAACAGCAGAAGGTAAGATGTGATCAGTCCTTTGAATTCCAATTATTTTATTGGTTCCATAAAATCAGTTGCCACTAAAAATAATACCCTTAGTTGAAGGTATCCAGTTGATCCTCTTATAGTTGTTAATCTTGGTGAACCCTTCTTCTGGTTCTACTGTACTTAAGAAAGGGAAGAAAAATGCTTGTGACCTGAGGACAGAGCCACAGTGAGGTTAAGTGGAAAGCGTATAAGATTTGGAGTCAGGGATAATGAGTTGGAACCTTGGATGAATCACCTTGCCTCTCCTGGCCTCAGTTTCCTCACATGTATAGTGAAGGGTTGGACTCGGACTAACTTCCCTTCCAGTTCTAAATCCTGTCTGTCACTGACAGGCTAACAGAGCTGTCTTTCCTCTGGCTAATATGGTTTCTTCTTATTCTCCCTAATCTACTTAATGAGTTCCAGCCTTATGATAGAGATTCTTTATTTGGATAAAGGGGAAGATCTTCTAGCCCAGAGGTTCCCAAACTTATTTGGCATACCACCCTCTTTTAAAAAGAATTACTCAGTGCCCCCCTGGAAATCTACTTTCCTTAACCCTTTATTTTTTCTTTTAAAAAATTTGCATCGTTTCAAAAATATATATATATTTTTAAAAATGGCTCATCTTAAATTGAATAATTTATTGTAAATTTATAGTTTTTCTTGCATTGAAATTTTCATTATGCAATATTGTGTCATATATCCATATAGTATCATATTGTAAACAAGTCATTGCATGCACATATTCCTGCAGATGCATGCTGGACTTCCCCACAACATGCAACACATTTACCTGCCAACACTTGCTTGTTAAGAACTGTCAGCAGACTTGACCACTGATTGATTATAACTTGCATTTTGTGCATTATTTGGAAAATATTGTAATCACTGTGACTTTAACTCTGTTATACAACAGATGAAACAAGTACAAATGGTTTTTCAAAATCTTCTTCTCTTCTCTTCTTTCCTGATGCTTCCACAGCCTCCTTATTTTTATTCAATGCCTCCCAATTGCATGGGAGACTACTATTGCTCCCCTAGGTCATTCCAGTGCCCCTCAGGGGGTGGTATCACCCACTTTGGGAACCTCTGTTCTAGCCCAAAGATTCTTAATCTGGAGTCTGTTAACTTTACAACTTTAAAAACTTTTGTAACTGTGTTTCAATATAATTTGTAATCTTATGTACTTTATTTTATGCATTTAAAAACGTTATTCTGAGAAGGGACCATCGAAGGGACAGATCAATGACACAAAAAAGGTAAAGGTCTTAGAACCAAAGCAAAATGAAAGATTAAGATAATTATCAACCTAATTTGCTCAGAAGACATATACATATATATACCTATATGTGTGTATATGTATATATACATATATATGCATACATATATGTGTGTGTGTATACCATGAGCATTTTGTCTAGAAGAGAAGTCTCTGGGTTTTAGGTAGTTCCTCAGCAGTAATAAATATCCTCCATTCAGCAGTGGGCATCCTGATGTGAAGCATTTTAATCTAGGGCAAGCCTTGAGCAGCAGTGTGGGGAGCCTTTGGTCTCTGCCAGGCCCAGGGCAAAGGAAATTCACAATTCAGCTTAGCTGGAATATGAACAGATATGAGTGTACTTCAGGATTTTATTGCTGCTACTGATTGCCAATCAATGGAATGGAGCTGAGAGCTTTGATGGCTCCTGCCAAACCCCTAGCCTAGTCTCTATGTTTCTCTTCCCTGGATCTGCTGAGGATAGTTCACCCAAGTATAATAGAAAATTACTAGATTTAGAATCACGAGATCATTAGATCATAGATACAAAGTTGGAAAGGACCTTAGAGACCATCCAGTCCCTTAAATTACAGACGAGGAAAGTGAAGCCCAGGGAAGTTAAATGACTTGTGCGTTAAGTATCAAAAGTGGGGTTTGAACTCAAGTGCCCCGATTCCAAAGCCAGTGTTGAATGAATGAATGGAAAAAGCCTTTCATTAAGTTCTTTCTATGTACTAAGAAATGGGGCTACAAATAGTGAGACAATCAATTCCTGCTCTCAAGGCACTCACATTCTGATGAGGGAGATAATGCATATGGAAAGTTGCAGCTGTGAGTCAGACAGAAAGGTCCCACAATACACTGGCAAAGCAGATGGTAACACCTTTTAGGTCATTTCTACAATAAAATCATACCAGTTTTTGATGTTGAATTATTTGATTATGCCAAGGGTTTGAGCAGCAAAACCTTCCTTTTCTGGGTCTTCTGTAGCTATGGCTGGAGGAGCAGTGGTCACTTTGCAGGATAATGGTTGAGGGTACTAGTTTGGAAGCCTGGCTATTCCAGAGGCTCTTGAGTTAAAGGTTCTAGGCTGGTTCCATGAAGATCTTAGGGGAGATTGTGGTCAAGATAGTAGTGATAGTGGTTTGACTTGCCTGGCACATGCTGCCTCCTGTCTCTCACTCTGGGTGCCCAGACATTCCAGTAAAGCTGGTTTGCCTGCCCTCTGTGTTCTTTCCAAAATACTATCTCACCTCCCTAATTGGTTTTCAAATCCTTGTTCTGCTACTTTTTTTTGCATGTGTGACCTTGGACAAGTCATTTGTCTTCTACTCAACTGTAAAATGAGAGGGATCAACTGGATGATCCCTAAAAGCCCTTCTAGCTTTCAATCATGTGATCACTATAGCTCCCACTTATACCACTGCTACTCAGTTGTGACATACTGAAGTGGGACGCATGCTTCTCAGTTCAAAATGCTCTGCTGCTTTTCCTTCAGAATTTCCCAGGGAACATTAGTGAGCAGCCCCTTTTCCCTTTCTAGTGGTGGATAAGAGGAAGGGAAGTAGCAGTTGGTATGATGCTTGAAGTTCCTTTTATTAAATTCTCTGTGCCACATGGTCTAACTTAACCTGGGGAAAGATAGGCAGATTCATTTGCCATTTTGTGGCTGTGTCCGCAGTGCCCTAAGTGGACTTTTGCTTGAATTAGTCAGATAATGAATCCCCTCAACCTGTCTCTCAACTTCAAGTTATAGAGGTAAAGTCATAGGGAAAGGACACTATGTCAACTTACACATGAAAAAGGCAAGAATCCTACTAAAAGATTGATTTGGATACTAGAGTACTAATTTTATTATTTGCTAATTAAATTGAGTTAAAAGAAACAAAATTTGTGGACTACTCTATTTTTGCTCCCCCAAGGTTGTGAAGTAAGCAAATTCACAGAGACATACTTTGCTTTTTATAAGCTAATAGCATGTATGCAATAATCCATTGGATTGAAGGGAAGATTCAGAAAGTCCACAGAAAGGAATGATCTACAGGTGAAGCAAACAAAGGTCCCCATTACTGCCGGTGGGGCAGTTAGTTCATCCCTGGTGGTTCAGACTCAGAGGACCAGCCTTGTTGTTTGGAAATGGACTTTGGTGACCCTCTGTCATCAGCCATGCCCTGACCTCAGTTCCTCATCTCATTACTCCCACACCTCTTCTTGTCTATGCTATGAATGAATGGATGGATGGATTTATTAAGCTCCTGCTGTGTGCCAAGCACTCTGAGAACAAAAATACAAGTGAGACAGTAGTACACATGTGGTGGCTAGAACATAGTACACACTTAATACATATTTGATTGATGGTGATAGCGTAGATGGCAAGATGCCAACACTGTATCCAGTAGCCCTGGTTTGCTAGTGGCTAGCTGCCTGGGATGTGAAGTATAGGCTGAGGCCAGTGAGATATAACATAGTGGGGTGAATTTTCACTCACCCATCAATCAAGATGGCTCACTCCTAGAATGGATAAATGCCTCCAGTGTGAGAAGACATGGTCATGAGAATTTTGGATCCAAAGGATCCCTGGCAGGGATAAGGGAGGGTAGTGTTAAGGCAGATGGCAGAGTGGCTTTCAGCCTGGCATACTCCCAACCCCTGGGAGCTGTTGTGTTGGGTATCAGTAACTAGGAAAAGAACATGCAGGCCTTCAATATGACTGAACTTTATTGCTATAAGATTACTGTGGGCAAACCCTTCAGCCTAGGAACCATTCCAGCTACAAGCAGGAGAGTGTCAGAGGAGAAAAACACTTCAGGAACTCAAAGAGAATAAAAGCTAACATTTTCCCAAAGCATCCCCTGACAGACATACACAATCTCATCACCCCCTTAGCTAACAATAGTCTTTTAACCAGCAAAGGACTATCTCTTTGTGAGGCTGTCTCCATGTACAAATAATCATAGAAGTAACAGTGACTCCACTTCAGCAGCTGTGATCACTGGAGAAGAATTACTGCCATCATTCATGGCTTTATAATCTAGGTGAGTCTTGAGCTGGGGCCCCTGGCAGATCACCTGCAGGCATCTCTGGAGGGGATGCTTCTAATAGTTCTGTGGCCGCCAAGACCCCCGCCCCCACCCCCACCGCCCCAGAGGAACACTTTTTAATAGATTAACTTCACTACCCAACAGAGACTCATCTGGACTCCAAATCACATATAACAGAAGCACAAGGACCCAACTATCATGGTAGAAACATATTCTGATCCAGCGCCATCTGTCTTGAAGAAGACCGACTCTTGTAAAAATGAGTGAAGATATAACAATATCATGAATAGTTTTGCTTATTTTCTGGAGCCTTGTATTTTTAAAACAGCAACTAAAAGCACTTAACCAGGCACATGATGTGACCAGATTATTTGGAAAGTATTCCACTTAGCAGGAACTCTTTCATTTTTAACTCTCAGTGTGGTTGGAATTATTACCACAAATACTTAAAAATTGTTTTGAGTTCTGGTGACTATTACAGCCTTTTTGAATAAAGTTTCTGTACTATTCAAATTGCCTTAATAATTTGTAAAAGGCAGCTAGGTGGTACAGTAGATAGAACTCTGGACTCGGAATCAGGAAAACCTGAGCTCACATCCTGCCTCAGACACTTACTAGCTTTGCGACCCTGGGTAAGTCATTTAATATTTTTTGAGCCTCAGTTCATCTTTAATAATAACCCCTGCCTTACAGAATTGTTGAGAAAATTAAATGAAACGCATAAAGTGCTTTCCAAACCTTAAAATCCTATGTAAATACTGGCTATTATTATTGGTATTCTTATTAGCTAAAAAGAAACTATATTGGAAATTTCCGCAGTAAGATGATCGATTTCTATTCAGTCAATGGGTGCTTTTGGGAAGCAATCCCCCAACCTTTCATCTAAAAGAGTTCTCCAAATTCCAATATTGGAACAGATGGTGCAAGTCTAAAAAGAAGTCCCACTGGAAGGCCTGGAAGACCCCCAGACCCCAGACTTGTTGTCCTAGAGGGTTTTTTCCCTCCCTCTTCCCCTCTCTCTCTGGCTAAACCTAAACTCCAAAAAATTAATCAAGAAACATTTATTAAGCACTGTGTTAAGCATTGAGAATACAAAGAAAAAAAATCCAGCCCTCAACAAGCTTAGACATGAGGGAGACAACAAATATAATAGGCTGTATAAGATACAGCTAGACTAAATGGAAGGTAACATTAGCGGTAAAGTGCCAACAGCAGGGGGGCGGGGGGATGGGAAAAGGCCCCTTGCAGAAGATAGCCTTTGAGCTGTGCTAAAGGAAGGCAGGGATTGTAAAAGATGCAAGTGAGAAGGGGTAGATTCCAGTAATAAAGATGACCGACGCAAAAGTTAAGGGACGGAAGATGACGTGATTTTGGAAAGGAATAATGAGGAGGCAATACAGTTGTATAGTGGGGAGAGTAAAAGTAAGAAGACAGGATAGGTAAGGACACAGGTTGTGAAGCATTCTAAAGGCCAAATGAAGGACTTTATACTTGATCCCAGAGGTAATAGAAAGCCACCATAGTTTACTTATTAGTGAGGTGACATCATCAGGCCTCAGACACTTACTGTGTGACCTCGGGCAAGTCAATTAACCCTGTTTGCCTCAGTTTCCTTGAACGTAAAATAAGCTGGAGAAGGAAATGGCAAACCGCTCCAGTGTCTTTGCCAGGAAAACCCTAAATGGAGTCAGGAAGAGTTGGACATGACTGAAACAACTGAACAACAAAAACAAATAAAATAATCAAATCTACATTTTAGGAAAATCATTTTAATAGCTGTGTAGAGGATCCTAGTAAATATTCCTTTTTTAAAAAAATCAATGCAAATAAGTTCTATGTTAGCAAAGCTTTTCTAAGGAATCAAAAAAGTGAATTAAAAAGAAAACGTACAGCAGCACGGGGAGGCATTAATGGAACTCAGAGGCACTGAGCTGCTCATCCATCTAACCCTGCCTAACTGATGAGACTTACAAAACCCCTACCCTCCTCTCCCAACGTGGTAGAAGTGGGGTTTGCTTGTTCTTGTAGTTCAGTTGTGTCTGACTTTTTGTTAGCCTATCTGGGTTTTTCTTGGCAAAGACACTGGAGTGGTCTTCCTTCTCCAGCTCATTTTACAGATGAAGAAACTGAGGCAAACAGGGTTAAGTAACTTGCCTAGGGTCACTCAGCTAGTAAGTGTCTAAGGCTGCATTTGAATTCAGGTCTTACTGACTCCAAGCTCAGGGCTCTATCCACTGTACCACCTAGCTGTGGGGGTTGTAGGCCTGAGCAAATCCCTATATTTCTTTCATGAGAATAATCAGGCAGCATAGTATAATAATAAGAATGCTAGACATGAGACCATGAGTTCAGATCCTAGCTCTCCTTCTTATCACCTATGTTACCTTAACACAAATCACTTGACCTCTCTAGGCCTCTGTTTCCATATCTACAAGAGAGGGTGGTTGGGCTGGATGACCCCAAGGGGTCTTCCAGTTTTAAATCTGTGAGTTAGGATTCTTTAATCCTACTTTAGAGATCTCAGCCTTTCAAGAAATGGGTAATACTTTGTGGAGGGACCTATGGAAATAGCAGTTGTTTCCTCAATGACTCCCTTTTTTGGAGAAAAAAAGCAAAACAAAAAAACCCCAGAGTCCATTTATTTCCTCATGCAGTATAAGACACAACACCCTTTCCAGCTCGTGTATTTGGAGCATAAAATGTAAATCTCTGCACAATGATGGATGGGGCTGGTGAGAAGTGGGATTCCAATGGCCGTACAGGTTCCTAGGCTGGCTCAGTGTTAGTGGAGGTGGTGGGTCAGCACACATATGGGCCCCTCCGCCTAAAAGGTACCTCTAGCACACATCATTGCGTCGTTTTCAGAGAGATGCAGAGCTTTTCTCTGCAGCAATGCTAAGCAGCTAGCCAACTGATGTTAAACCTCTCTCTCCTCCCTCTGCCAGCACGCTCACAGGCTCTCATTACTGGCTGCCCAGACTGTTACAAAAGCCTCCTTATATAGGTCTTTCTGCTTCCAGTCTGCCCCATGCAATCCACCCTTCATCCCTCTGCCAGCATATACACCTAGATATGGTCATATTACTGTGCTGTTCAAAAAGCTTTATGGAGTCCTGATAAACTTCAAAGTTTTCTACCTTGCATTCATGGTCTGCCACAGCCTGGGGTCATTCCACCTTCGTGGGCTGTATACTCCAACAAACCTGGACAAATCTTCACTCTCCAGATACTCCCAGAATTCTCTTGTCACCAGATCTTCGCCCAAAATGCTCCCTCTTCCTTCTCTTTGAATATCTCCTGCATGAATACCCCTTTGATTAGACCCTTTGGTAGTGATCCTTCAGACTTCCCATGGGACTTTGTTTTGTAACTTTTTAAATACATGCATGTAATATTATGTATGCTCTTGTGGTATTTTTCTTTGATCCCCCAACTAAATTATAAGCTACATGGCAGCTGGAACCCGCAACTTATTCGAGCATGGTACAATGCTGTGCATGCAATAGGTGCTTAACAAATGTTTGTTGTGTTAAATTATTCAATACTTCACAGAATAGCAGAATTTCAGAGTTAGAAGGGACATGAGAGGTCACCCATACCCCTCGAAGAATGCACACTAGCTACACCATAGCCCAAAACTGATCAGCCAGATCTCCTGCTTGAAGATAGCCAATTAAAAGGAAACTATGCCCTCTCAACACAATCTATTTATCTTTTGGACAGCTCCAGCCTAGTGACTGGAAAAATTTTCCTTGCATTAAGCCTACATTTTCTTTGTAAATTTTACTCATTGCTACCAGTTCTATCCCAAAGCAGTCATTTTAAATGCAAAGTCTGCCCTGGTTCCAAGGTAAATATTCACTGCTTCCTGAAGCTCCAACTCCTGAATTACAGGAGCTCAGACGTACACTAGCTGTGTGATCCTGTGCAAGGCACTTAACCTCTGTCTGCCTCAGTTTCTTCTTTTGTAAAATGGGGATAATAATAGCGTCTGCCCCCTCGGGTTGTTGTGAGGAACAAATGACATCATGATTACAAAGCACTTAGGGCAGTGCCTGGCACATAGTAAGTGCCTATAGCATTAGCTATCATTATTATTAGCTATGCTCACAGACAGAGTGGGTATTGTGCGAGTAAATGACCAATGTGCCAGTAAAATGACCAGTGACCTTCCACATGCCTCAACTTGAGTCCCACGAAATGACTAAACAAAAGGCTTATCCTATAAAACATCGTTCTATAGAACTATGGGAGCAAGAAAGGGACAGAACACACTAGAACTCCAAGGAAATGTAATCTTGGTAAGGTCACACTACAGTACCCCTGGCCTATATACATCAACAGGACCAGATTCCACAGAGGACAGTGCTTTTGATATCTCTTACACAGGAATATAAGTTGTCACTATCTCAGTAGGCAATGCAGTGAAACAAATCTAAATGACAGTCTTCCTCATACATTACTCTTCTCCATGCAAGCTTGGGCCCAGGCATACTGTGCTACTTGCAGTCCTCCACACATTAGACTTCACCTCCAGGGTCCAAGCTTTCTCCCTGGCTGGCTGTCCCTCATGGCTGAACTGTCTCCCTCCTCCCCTCTCAGAATCCTGGGCTCCCATAAAGACAAAGTTCAAGCATCACCTTCTACACAAAACCTTTCTGATCCACCCTCCCTCCCCAATGACCTTGTGCTCATTTCGGATAGATTCTGCACCTACTTATATATTTATATATTGTCTCCTCTATTAGAGCGCAAACTCTCAGGGAGCAGAGACTGTTTTGTCTTTGCATTCCAAGCATAATTATTCCAAGAATAATCCTTGACACACAGTAGGTGCTTGATAAATGCTTATTGATGGGTTGATGGCAATTGATGATCACTGTCAGCAATTAGTTAGGAAGAGAGGTGGATGGGGATCTCTGTCAAATGTATCCCAGGATGGATTTTCATTTTCTTTGTAATCTAGAAAATTATTCAGGAAGGTCATCCTGCTCCCCAATAGACTGCATGAATGAATTCAGAGCAAAATGCTCCCACACAATAGAAGATAAGTATTCATTTAGATTAGAATGTGTGCAGGGCTGAGCATTCCAAAAGCTGGCTTTTAGCATTCTGATGAGAGGCTTTTATTTCATCTGCATTTTCTTCTTCAACATTAAATGCATTGTAAAAGTTCATAAACACCGTAGAGAAAAGGGGTTATGTAGACCCCAAAATTGGTCTTGGTATGACTGTACTCCTATGAATCAGAAAAAGGGGATAGGGTAGGGTTTAGACTTCACAGTCAAAGGGCCACACTTGAGGACCTAGAAGGCCACATGTGGCCTCAAGGCCACAGGTTCCTGACTGCTGGTTTAGACTGATGGCCAATCTACAGAGGAGATAGAAGTCTCTCTTTTTTACCAACGTTTGTCGATGACATGAGAATATTCATCTTGGTTCCCTTATGAGGGAGGTATTTTCTGACAGTCCTAAATATAGGAAACTATATGGAAAACCAAAACAAATCTTTAATTGTGTTTCAGTGAATGTTCCCAACCATGCGGTTTCACTGAGAAAGACACATACACAAAACACATCACAGCAAGGTCTTCAGGGAGTTTTTGTCTGGGAAGCTGAGGGTGAGTGGCCAAAAGGAAGAGCCGGGCAAATACTGTTAGAGCAGAATAAAACAGCAAGCAAAGCACTATATGTGTGGATGAGGAGAAAACAACGAATTCGGGCAAAGCAAAACAGCTTAGCAAACTGAAACTGGAGGGGATGCTGGGACAGGGGTCACTTTGTACAAAGGATCCTGGAGGCATAGGAAGTAGCCAAGCCACAACAACAACCACATACAACACTTGCAATTACCAACCCGCTGATCTTCACATGGACACAACTTGGAACAGGCCACTGGGCACATGCCAGTCTTTTCAGCCACACCTGCACACATGAAAACAATACTAGAATCAGTAATTAAATGAAATGGAACTTAACAAATATCTAATGAATGATTACCACTTGCAAGGTACTGCATTGAGTGTTTCTTCAAATACAAATAGAAAACAAGATATATTTACATATTAAATGCCTTTTAACAAATAGCATTAAAGCCAAAATCTGTATCTTTTTTAAAAAAAAGGATTCCAAACTCTAGTCAATGGCCCTATTGCATGGTTTATATGTGTGTGTGTATATATATACACACACACACACACACATATATATGTATGTATGTATACATATATACGTATACATATATACACACACGCACACATATATGTATGTGTGTGTCTGTATGTGTGTATGTGTGTATATATAAATATATACATATACATACATACATATACATACACACATATACACACACATAGAGAAAGAGAGAGAGTACAACAAAATAATTTGTACATTTCCTTGGGAGTTTGTCATAATAGGATTTGATCCTTATATATCAAGCTAATTATATTGGCTGAATAAACTCAAAAGCAATTATTTGCTAGATGATATCCAACATGTTGGGGGAATTAATTTTTCCCACGGATTAAAGTTAGGTTCATGTTTAGGGCCAGTACTACAAATAGAACCTTCCACCATCACATTGTAATCCTCAGTTGCTTGTTCTGTAGGAAAGAGAGTTCCTTTTCTCCATTGTTGATTATTATTATTATGAGCCGATTTCTTCTCTACATTGCTATGTTCCAGCCTTTTAGTCATTCCTCATGATAAATTTGTATTTCCTTTGGAGCATCTCAATTCCTGAACTACTTGTGTTCATAAAAGATTAACTGGCTAGTCCTGACATTAGCCGTTTTAAATGACTAGTGCCATAAGTATCAAGGAATTCTTTCTCCATTAAAATCTAGAAGTGAACATTTTTACACACAAATATCAAAATCAATAAAAAGTGCAGCCAGAATAGCTATTTTTAACAAGATGGAGACAGGCAGATATACCATGAAGTTGTAGCTGAAGAAAAAAGAATATCCTTGGTACAAATTTCTGGCTTCTTTCCAACAAAAAATTTCTTGTTGTTATATACAAATTATAATTCAGTTCTCCCTTTTGCTTCTATTCCATGTGCTGCCAAATTAATTCATTTTCTCAAAGCATAGTATATAAATGGTGACGGTGGGGTAGGGAACGTTTTACAAGACTTCTGGTATTACACACTGCAACAAGAACTCAAAGTACCATTTGTAGGGGTTTGTTTTGGAATACTCAAGAATATCTTTCTATAAATAATGACTGTGGAAAGACCATAGTGTTATTTTTGATATTAGTATAGTGAATATGATTGCCTGCCTAATTTCCTTGGCTTCCTTCAAAACAATTCAAATTCCACCTTCATCTTGGAAATGACTTTCCATCAATTCTGTACTTATCTTGTAGGTGCCCGGTTATTTTTATGTTGTCTTCTCCATTAGAATATTAGCACCTGGAGGGCTGTAGCAACAATTTGGCTAGCAGCTGCTGTTGAGGTATAAGACCCAATAAAACTAGCAACAAGAGCTGCCAGCACAGGTTCTTTGATCTGCTTTAGTAAGGTAAGTAAGGTTAAGGGGTTAACAATCTTATTTCAATCCAACATACAAATATCATATACTCAGTTCAGGAGGAAAAGCCAGCAACCTGAACTTCAGAACAAATACAAACAAATTACAAACATACACAACATAAACAGACCAAATCACAATTCATAGTCACCAGGAAAGCATCAACATCTGGGTTCATAAGCTGGGGAGCTCTTAACAACAGCTTGTCCAGAGTCACATGCTACTCTTCCAGTGACAGAGAGCCCCCAGGGGAAGATGCCAACCTCTCGAGTTTATATATTCTGTCCAGAGTCATGGGGCATCACACATGAGACTCACCCACATTTCCTAAAATGGTCACAAACATGTATCTTAAAGCCACATGGCCTAGGCTTTCCCCTGAGGCAAGGAGGTGATCAAAGACTCCTGATTTAATCAAAGAAACAAAGGCCAGAAAGTCCCACCTTAATTACCAATACAAGGGCAGGGACTATTTTTGCTTCTTTGTATCTCCAGAATTTAGCGCAGAGCCCCTCACATTATTAAATGCTTAATTGATGATTGTGGATTAGTTGATTAACTTTAATGTCTAGTCTGAAAATTACCCAGGGCATTGGCATAGTGGTTACAAAACAGATCTTGGAATCATTCAAGAAGGCCTAGGCTCAAGCTCTGCCTTTGTCACATGATGAATGCATAACTGTAGGTAAAATACTTAGCCTCTCAGTGCTCCAAGCAATTTTCATTACCTAGGAGTGTTCTGTTTCAGTGGAAGGAGTTTCACATTAATGAAATTAAAGGATTGGACCCAACAGCTCCTAGTGTGAGTTATTATTATTCAAACAATGCCCAAATATGCCATGACATATAATATGTTGTAATATTATTTTATAATTATTAATCATATGACATATATTAAAATATATTAATTACTTAATAAATATAATTATGTGGTTATACCATATTATGATATTATATGTTGTGGAAATGGTGTTTAGATTACAATTTGGCCTCAGTTTTATACCAGAAAGGATTTTCTCTGCTCTCAGTAGAGTATTGTAGAACCAATCCATTCAATAGTGATATTATTTTCGTATCACTGAAACAAGATGAGAAAAACTCTGATCTAGTCATTTTGACCATTAACATGAATTGTACCTATCACTAATTTATATGGCATTACATGCTTTGTGCACATTTACAAAGAATGTTGCCCTCACTTTTACCCTGACTCCCTAAAAGGAAGTTTAGAGCTGTGATCCCATTTTATAGCTACAGTAAGTAAAATTGCAATAACATCTCTAGATGATTTTAAGCTTAGACTATTTCTCCTGGTAAAATGTGGCCAGGGACTGAGGCCTCATCTGCATTTTATGCAAAGTCAAATATTTTTATAGACATGCCGCAAGAACAAATAAAATAACACACAAGTTTCATTAAAACTAATTAGAATTTCATAACAACTGAATATTTGGATAAGAGGAACAGACACCCTTTTTTAGCATTTAAGCATTTTCCTAAGTCAGCATAGGGTTCTTTCCAGTCTATCGTGGGTGGCCAAATAACTAATCCCATAAAGCCAAATGCAAGACTCAAATGCTTTGGCAGAGCACTGAAGAGGAATGCATAGTCTGATTAAAATGTTCCCCTCAATAGCATAATCAACCTGCTTTTATATTTTAATCAGAAAAAGTTGGGGGGGCCTGAATACCCTTTTCACAAAGTTCCCTTGACTGTCATTGTGCTCTCCATAAAGAATCTAAAGTCCTGAAGACCCCATGGATATGCCTTCTTTTTTTTTAATCAAATTTAATTAATTTATTTTTACTTTTCAACATTCACTTTTATAAGATTTTGAGTTTCAAATTTTTCCCCCTCCTTCCCCTTCTCCCCAAGATGGCATGTAATCTGATATAGGCTATACATGTAAATCATATTAAACATATTTCCACATTAGTCATGTTTTGAAGGAAGAATCAAAACAAAAGTGAAAAACCACACACAAAAAAAGAGAGAGAGAATAGTATGCTTCAATCTACATTCACACGCCATAGTTCTTTCTCTGGATGTAGATAGCATTTTCCATCATGAGTCTTTTGGAATTGTCTTAGATCCTTGTATTGCTGAGAAGAGCTAAGTCTATCAAAGTGGATTGTCATACAGTGTTGCTGTTACTCTGTGCAATGTTCTCCTGGTTCTACTCACTTCACTCGGCATCAGTTCATGTAAGTCTTTCCAGGTTTTTCTGAAGTCTGCCTGTTCGTCATTTCTTATAGCACAATAGTATTCCATTATATTCATATACCACAGCTTGTTCAGCCATTCCCCAATAGATGGGCATCCCCTCAACTTCCACAAAAAAAGCTGCTATAAATAAAATGCCTTCTTTATGACAAAAAGGGCCACTCACTGGTTTGCTATTCCCCCTCCCCAACCTCTAAGTTCTCTGCCCTGAAACCTTGCAAAGGGCATTTGATGACCTTTTCTTCCCCACTCTCTTCAGGAGGGCTGTCAGCACTAACATTTGCACCCTTGGGCAAGAGGTTAACTATCAACTCATAAGTAAAAAGTCATCAAGACCAACTAGAGAGCCGGTGAACCTTGGACAGTTCTTTGAGATTGAACTGAAGGAGACAGATAGAAAAGTAATGGAAGCTGTAACATGATCTCTGCTTGAGCCCTGTTCTCAACCCTATCTCCCAGAGGTTAGGAATGTCAAGGTCAGGAAATCCCACGTCATAGAGAAGTCCCTTTATGGATCTGAAAGAGATTTGGGACTCCTTTCAACCCAAAGTGTGGCAAGGAGTCTCTTTAGAGCTCTCCAGGGATAACTTTCTCATCCTTAGTACCATAAAGTGCTAGAAGGGATACTGGAGGTTATTTGGTACTTTTATTTTACAGTTGAGAAAACTGAAGTTTGCTCAAAGTTACACAGGTAGGAAATGGCAAAGCCCAAATTCGAACCCAAGTTCTCCTTCCTATCTCCCGGATTCCATTGGAAACCTTGTTCATTCCAAATATGGTTGGGTTCCTCAATGGTACTCATAAAATCAGTAGGGATGCCTTGTTGTTTAGGGACAATACATTGTCTACAGTCAGTCAGTTTGTTCTCAGCCAGTTTTCTCTCTAATAAGGAATTTTCTGTAGGGCTTAAAGCCTATTCCCTGTTCCATTGGGTTAAGAGGGAATTCCATCTTTTCTATTAGGCCTTCCCAAACCATGATCCAATCACATAAATGGCAATAGTAATCATAGTCAACACTGGTCATGTGGGTAGAAGGAGTAAGTGATGCTAAGAGGGTCAGCTTCACAATGTCTACTCTTTAGCCAACTCACTGTCTGAGATTTCTTCTGATGAAGTCATTGTTTTGGTGAAGGCATTTTCTTCAGAAAATCCAAGTACAAATTTGTAAAATCACAGAGTTTCTAGAGCTGTTTATAGATCAAAGGATTGTAGGTTTAGTGCTGGGAGGACCACCAGAAGCCTTCTAGTTCAACCCTTTCATTTTACAATTGAGGAAACTGAGGTCCAGAGAAAAATTACAGAGCTAGTAAGTTAAAGAGCCAAGATGAGAACTAAGACTTAAGGCTTAGTTAGTGTCCTTTCTAGGATCCTGAGGCAAGGTAAATCGGGACAGATAAGTTTTAACCAGGGTAGGGGGAAAGAGGAGGAAATGGGAAATAGATGGCCAAAATATAGAATGCTGCCTGAGAAAGACTGGTCTGAATGGTTCTGTACCAGTGGCCATTGAGCAGGCAACAGGCAGCATAAGGGCCCTAGGCCCACCAAGGTGGGAGTGCTTAAAGGGAAGATGGATTCATTTCCAGGAGAACTTCGCCCACCTCTCATTGGCTTTTGCCTAAAGCCAATCCTTAGTGTTGTCATTAGAAAAAAAAAATCATTAATATGGACACATAGAACATATTAGATTAAGTCCAATTCTGATACTTAACAACTTAAACCTATAAAGCAATTTATGGTCCATTTTCTTCTGGATGTGTGAGAGAGATTTTTCACAACCTATCTGTGAAGTAGGTCAGCAGAATGAATCTCATTTTACAGATGGAAAGACAGGAGCAAAGAGGACAAGTGATGTGCCCAGGATCATAAAGAAATAAAAGACAGGCTCTTTGGTGGCCCACCCCTTCTCCACTGAACTGGGATTGAAAATGACCAACTTTACATCCTTCAATCTAGGGATTTCTAATTCCTATATAAGCAAATAAATGCCAAGAGTTTTGAGTTATTGCTTTTCTCTATCATCGTTTTTATCGTAAAATCTGACATTCAAAGCAGTTTTTGTGGCATCTGAACCAAGGAACCAACTTATAACCGGAGACATTTTTCTTTTTCTATGTCCCTCTTTCAGTATGTGTCCTAACTGATGGAAAGGTGACAGAAATTTTTTTGATTCATCAATGTGTAAAATGATGTGGTCTACACCAGAGCCATTTTGTTTTGAGACCAGACCTGAGAAGCATGACCCCATAGAGTTTCAGAAAATCTTGAAAATAGGATTTCTGAGAGAGGGGAAAATATTTACACTGACAAGGACTAAAGAATATTGTTCATGTCACAGCTGGGACACAACATTGATGCCTAACAGTGCCTTTAATATGGTCTGGATGGAGTGTTGACAAAGCAATCATACCACGAGCAACAAAATGTATTTAACTATCAAAAAACAAGTCTAAGAGAAGATAGCCCAACAGCATAGCTATTTTTGTGATGTTTAGTCTGAAGGAGAGCCTTTCCTTGAATTGGTCTGCTGGTACCCACTTAACAAATCACATTTAATCAAAGCAAATGATACTGTAGAACAAACATATGACTCTGCAAAATTGTACCATAGGGAAATAACCGGGAACGTTTTCCCCATTCAATGGCCTATGACTTTAGCCAAATTATTTAGGTTGATAGCTCTCAGACTTTTGATTCTGGGGCAATCCTAAGGGTCCCTGCAGTCCTATAACCCTAGTAGCCCATGTTATCCTTTGTTGTTCTTATTATTCAGTTGTTCCAGTTGTGTCAATTCTTTGTGACTCCATTTGGGTTATCTTGGTAAAGATACTAGACTGGTTTGCCATTTTCTTCTCCAGCTCATTTTACAAATGAGGAAACTGAGGCAAACAAGATTAAGTGACTTGTCCAGGGTCACCCAGCTAGTAAGTATCTGAGGCTGTATTTGAATTTAGGTCTTTCTGACTTCAGGTCCGATGCTTTATCTACTGTACCACTTAGTTATCCCTCTGCCAGAAACCAAAACTGGGAAAAGGTTTCTATGCCACTGAGAGAAGAAAAGGAGCATCACATCTTTTCTTTGTTTAGTTTAGGAAAGGAAACACCAACTTGGAGGTCCCTCAGGAAGGGAACGTGTAATTAGGAGCTTTGTTGGGCCATTCTTATATTGGTGCATTCCATTCAAACCATTGATGACAATGTGGAAGAAGGGTGGGTGCGGAGCATGCATGAGCTTTTTCTGAAGTGTCACTGCCATCAAATAGCTATTTGGGGGAGCTCTGTGGACCCAGTTTTGAGACTCTCTTGAAACTTCCTGGTAAATCTATCCCTTACCATCTGATTCCCTATAATTTGTCCCCTGCCCTCATCCTTAGGAACCTTAGTATCCAAGTTCATGAGCCCTCTAATATTCTGACCACACAATTTCTGAACTCCTCAAGTCCCAACAACTTAGATCTACACACTACTTCAGCCACATGTGAACATGGTTATGTCTTAGACCTTATCATCTCTTGGAATTTTACTACCCCTAAGATTCTGTTATTAAAAATTCTACTTTCCAATGATATTCTCATAACTTTCTATCCTTCCCAGTCTATCATTCACATTAAATAGTCTTTGTCTTCACTGTGACTTCTAGTCCCTTGAGTCATTCCTATTCTTCCAGTCAATTCTCTGACTTCTTTTGTCTACCCACCCAGCCTTGACCTGCTCATCGACTATTACTGCTTCACTAGCCAGTAACCTAGAATCTTTGCCCCTTTGACCTTCCATCGTTTCCAATTTGTTTATCACAATCCCAGAGTAATCCCTATCATTTAGTGCTCATCACAGTGCCTGGAACATAGTAGGCATTTAACAAATGTTTACTGACATTTCTGATCTCTAGGCTGTCAAATATCATGGAGGTCACCAAATTGAACTGTCTTTAACAACCATAAATTGATAGAGTATAACTACAACTGGACCATCGCTGCTCCTTGACAATTCTGTTTCTCATCTTTCTTTGACTCCCAACCCCATTCCCCCCAGTAACTGTTCCATCCCTTTTCCTTTCTCTCCAATCCCCAACCACAACTCCACATTTACAGCAGATGACTCGGTCTCCTCCTTTATTGAGGAAATTGAAACTGAAACCCTCTGACAGGAAGGCAATCAATGCCCTCTTTCCAGTCTCACGACTACTCAGCTTCCTCCCCTCGGTGCCTACTTTGTGTTCCTGCCTCCCTTAGAGCCTTCCTCCAGTAATACCACCTTCTATCTCATGTATTTTCAGTCACTTCCTCTTCATTGACTTCTTCCCATCTACTTACCAAATATGTTTATCTCCCCAATTCTAAAAAGCTTCCCTTTTGGAACAGGTTGAATGGCTAGACCCAAAGAGTATTCGTTGACATTTTGATTGGTGTACTTCCCATTTATACACATTAGTCACAATGACATCATTAGTTCTAAACATGAAACATTGATTAAACAAGAAGGCAAAAACAAAAATAAGCATAACATTTACTCAGGACCAAAGCAGGAATAATAAAAATATATGAGTCCATTCATAAATCTGGGTCACACTAACCCATAAGTACACCCAGTGTCCTTGGGGGAAGATGGGCAAACATATACACACAGAAACCTAGCTGCGAGGCACATGTGTGGAGAAACTCATGTACCTCACATGACTCATCACCCTGGACTTCTGGCTTGGATGTCAGTGGCATATTTTAAGGAATTGTCTGTACTTTGTATTACCTCTTTCTCTTCCCAGCCTCTCTGACCTGGCTGATGAAGCTATTTCTCTACAATCTCAGGCCACTGAAGTAGTGTTAAATTCTTTTAGAAAAGCAGCAGCTTTATGCAATTTCAGTAAAATAAGCACTGTAAGTCTAGAATCTGTAGCTTTCTAGGTCTTTCCCTTGGCTGGGCACTGAAGTAGTATTAGCAATGACAAGTAGTTCCCTTAAGCCAGAGAATTGCAAAGCTCCTCAGATTGGCTTTTTGGGAAATACAGACAAGCCCAGCCCATTTTTCACACAGCAGGATTCTGCCTTTTTTTTGTAATGAGCTCCCAACAGTTACAAGGCTCTTCTCCAATAAACATCTATCTTCGGGGCTCGTCAGAGTTCAGTTTACTCTCAAGCTCCAAATGTCACTAAAAAGTAATACAGACAAGTCCAGCCTGCTTTTCACATAGCAGCAGGATTCTGCTTTCTCCAATGAGCCCCCACAACAACTACATAGCTTTCCTCCAATCAGAACAGCTCCTAGATCAGCTCTCAAGCTGCATATGGCACTAAGAAGGAATTTCAACAAACTCAGTTGGCTCTCCTCACATTAAGAAGATTCTGCCAACCAACCTCTAGCAGCCACAAAGCCTATCTGCTAAATTCATCCCTCTCAGGTGACAACTTCTGATTCTCCTCCACACTGCTTCTGTCTCCATCATCAGCTTCCATTTTCAACTGGCTGATGTGTCTTCCCATCTTCTCAGTCTCTGTGTCTCTCTGTTTTTCTCTGTCTCTTCATCTGTTTCTGTCTCTGTGTCTCTCTGTCTCCTCTCTCTCTCTCTCTCTCTCTCTCTCTCTCTCTCCCCCTCCCTCCCTCCCTCCCTCCCTCCCTCTATCTGTCATCTTGACCTCCTTATGGGTAGTGACCCATCTACCTCTTATGAGTAGTGACCCATCTAACTCTGGTTGAGAAAATCAAATCCTCAGTTCTATCAGATAGAGCAAAGACAGATAACATACAAATTTTCCCATAGTCCCTGAACTATTCTTTGAGTTGTAGTTTTTCAACCATATCCTTCAAAACCCTGAAAACAGTTCTATGAAAATGAACTGACGGACAGAAATGCCTTGCAGCTATCCTTACATTCATTAGTCAGGGCTCTTGCCTCTGAGCTGCTTTCAAACAGGTCCTTTCACATATTATTCTGAGAGGCTGTTTTCTCCTAGGTCTTTTCTCACCCAAATGTCCTTTTTCTGCCTTTTCCAGTAACTGAAATGTTGACATACTAAAGAGGAAGCAACTTACAGCTGTCTGTAAGCATTTGAAGAACTACTACATGAAAGAGGCCTTAGATTTATTCTGCTTGTCCCCAGAAGGCAGATCTAGGAGCACTTCACAGAAATTGCAAAGAGACAGACTTAAGTCTTGATGTAAGACTTGCCATCAGTCAGAGCTTGGTCAAAGTGGAATGGACTGCCTGGGAAAGCAGCGAGTCCTCCCTTCGATTGTGATACTTAGGCAAAGCTTGGATGATTCCTTGTCAGGCACATTGTAGGGTGGACTGCTTTTCTTTTTTAGGTAGGAGTTGGCTAAAGGTTGAATTCCTATAGAAGACCTTCTTGTGTACAAAACCTAAGTAAGGGCAAAAGCCGTTTGCTTTAAGGGCCTGGTATGAATCTACTTACTGATCAAACATTCCTTGGGAATTAGCATCAAGAAAAAAGGTCAGTGAAGGGGTGCTATCATAAAAAATTTCTGTGGGGAGCCCATAGCAATAGATCCAGTGCAATGAATAGATGAGGCAAATGAGTTATTTGCCATGGTTTCACAGAGAAAGTTAGTAACAGGAACAGCAGAAAACAGAGAACCTGAGTTTCAGTAAATATGGAATTCATGGTGCCATGAAAACTTTGTGCCATGTTTCTGTTTCTGTCACTGCCCAGTAATAGCTGTGTGTGTGCCACAAATGCAATTAAGGCTGTCCACTGGAGAAAAAGATGAAAGTTCACTAAAGGAGGAGTCCCAGTTTGAGAATGAATTATTCCTTGTAAGAATGAAAGACCAGCTCTTAATCCGGGATCTTGTGAAGAATGACCATAACCTTTGGAGTTTGGCACTTAAAACTTTTCCTAATATGATTTTAGTTTACCTTTCCATACTCATTTCACATTACTCCCCTTCAGACCCTTTGTATTTATACACAGTTGGCCTACTATTCCCCAATCCTGGTACTAATGGATCACAGGATCAAGAAGAGTAGATTTTGAGCTAGAAGGGAACCTGGAGCTAATCAGCTTTAACCCCTCATTTTACAGATGAAGAAACTGAGGTCCAGAGGTCAAATAGGTGGTAGATGATAGAACCATTCTTTCTCCTGCTTTCCTCCCTTGCTGTCCTCCATATCTGTAATTAATTAACTTGAAGAAAGGTCTCTAATGCAATGCCCCAGGCACCTGTCCTTGCCCTTATTCTGGTAAACATTTTTATTACTAACTTGGATGAAGGCACAGACAGCATGCTTACCAAATCCGTGGATGATGCAAAATTGGGAAGGAGAGCTAACAGGTTGGATGGCAGAAAGATACCCAAAGAGATCCTGACAGCCTCAAACAACAGGCTAAATCAAATCAGGTTAAATTTAATTGGGATGACTATAAAATTGCGTATGGTTTCAAAAAGTGAATTCCACAAAAACAGGCGAGGGAACACAAGGCAAAAACCATAGTCTACATGGAAAGACCAAGAGGTCTTCAGTGGACTTGGAGTTTAACATAAGTCAACAGTGTGACATAACAGAGAAAATGATTGTTGGACTGTATTAATAGAAGCCTAGTGGTCAGAATAAGGGAATGGTAGTCCCACCATCTGCTGTGGTCAGACCACATTTGGAGTCTATTTAGATCTGGGAACCAAATTTTAGGAAGAACATTGACAAGCTGGAGTAGTTACCAATGAGAGTTCAAACCCATTTCATATCAGGATCAGTTGAAGGGATGGGGATCTATAGCCAGGAGAAGAAAAGAGTTGGGTGAGGGGAAATTATAGATGTCTTTAGGTATTTGAAAAGATGTCATATTGAAGAATCATCAGATTCATTTTTTCTTTAGCCCCATTAGTCAGAACTAGGAGCAGTGGGTAGAAGGTAGAGAAGTTGAATTTGGCTCAGAATAAGGTAAGACTACCTACCCATTAGCACTACCCCAAAATTAAATGGATTGGAAGTTAAGCTGTCTGATTTCAGATCCAGAGCACTTCCCATCATGTTATATAGTGTATTCCATGACCACCCCCTTTGGTGTGTTTCTCTTTTTTGAAGAGGTTATTTCAAGTGTTATAAAAGCTAGGCTCCAATGGCAAGTGCCTCTTAGAACCATGATTAGAGCTAAAAGAACTCACGGATCATCTAGACCAACTGTCTCTTTTTACAGATAAGGAAACTGAGGCAAAGAGAGCTTGGATGACTGGCCCATGGCCATATATATTAGCAGGCAGTACAGCCAGCCCTGGAATTCAGGTCTTGAGATCCAATGCTGTCTCCTCTACCCTCGTCTGTCTCACTTTCAAGAAAATATTTAACTCCTCTGGCCAAAAAGTGTGTCTTTCTCTCCCATCTTCCTTCAAGTTCCCTGGTTCTGAGTTTTATGAGCTGGCTGCCTAAAGAGAAGGACAAGCATTATTGAGGCAATCATCTGATTCTGTGGGGTCCCTTTCCCTCATCCTGAAATGTGTTTTAATGAAACCATTTGCAATGCTGTTAATCGCTTTCCCAGATGATCTCCCATCAGCCAATGCTGCAAACATCAGGAAAAGCAAAATATGAATGCTAATGGACCTCAGGGAGTTTAGAAATACCAACAGGAAATTAAGAAGTTACATACAATATGAAGAATCCGTAGCTAATTAATGAATGTGACAGGCTGGGTTCTCTCAATGTTTGCTTATTCCCCATAGGTAGCAAGCCCTGAAGAGAATCTAAGACAGAACCGATACAAGGCAAACCACTGCATGGAGCCCTTCAGAAAGCAAAGATTGTAGGGAGGTTGTGAAGACAGGGATGAATAGGAAACCATATGCATGTCTGCCATGTGACATGAGGCCAAAGAAGCATTTTCAGTTGCTCATGGAGGATTAGCCAAGGAAACTGGATTCTTTGCAGAACAACGTACAATAGACCCAACCCTGCCCTAGATGTAGAGCCCACTGACTTCCTTTGGAATAAAGCTGTAGCATTAATAGCAAAATCTGATTATAAACTAGTGAGGCAGAGACTTTGAACAGCCCTCTCTCACTGCCATCCAATTCACTCGCAGGTCATGGCACCACCTCCCTGATGTCATAGTCCTCTTTGAGAACGAAGGACGAACAACAACAACAACATATGATCCTCAAAACAGCCCTCTAAGGTAAAGGGTGTAATTGTGTATTTGTCACCATTGTGTAGACGAGACCTTGACTGACTCACCCAAGTTCACACAGCAGGAATGTGGTAGAATAAGAAGCTCTATTCAGATCTTTTGACCCCCAAACACAATCACAGTCCTTTGCACTAAACCATGCTGTCACCCTAGATACAGTACTGTCACATTTACCCACCCATCCACCCATGAGGCCCCTCTGCTCCACACACCTCCCCTCTTTCCATCAGCCCAGCTTCCAATAACCATACTTAATGTTATTTATATTCCTATAAAGGACATATGAAGAAAGACACTATCTGCATCCAGAGAAAGAACTGATAAATAGAAACATGTATAGAATAATTTATATATGTGTGTGTGTGTGTGTGTGTGTTATACATACATATACCTATTTGTGTCTAATGGTAGCCATCTCTATGGTGGAGTGGGGAAGGGAAAAAATCTGCATGATAACTTTATTGCATAAAGGAATAGCAAATTGCACATAGTAGATTTACAATTTTGTGTGCCATTATTTTTTTTAATATACTATGTTATGGAAATATTTGTTTTATTCCATAAATTTAATATAAAATAAAATAAAATATTTTTTTATTTTATTCGTTCTATACCTCTACAGGAAGAATTGAAATAGGTAGACAGTTTGCAAAAAAGCTAAACATGTTGTAACTCATGTAACTCCTAGTAGTTCTAGTAGTTCATGAGCTTTAAGGTTTTCCAGGTTATTTTACTTAACCCTTTTATTCCTCTCTGGGCACTACTTTTGATTCTCTAGACTGCTTTTCCCACCATTCTCCATCAACCTTCTTCTCTCTTTAGAAAATTCCTCTGCCACAGCAACCCCTTCCTCTGATTGGTCAATTTCTCTTGCACTCTTTCACAGAAGAGCCCAGGCCAGTCATGTTCACTCCTTCTTTCCTCTTCTGGTTCCACTGGTGCCTCTCTGGACCTCATTCTTCTCTCCTCCACCCCAGCTTTTCAGCTTCCTTTTATGTATTGTCTTCCCAGAAAATAAACCTCTTGAAGGTCTTTCCTTTTACTTCTATTTGTATTCCTAGAGCTTTGTACAGTGTGGGGCACGCAATAAACAATAAAATACTTATTGATTTATTCTCTCTCCCCCTCCCTCCCTCTCTCCTCCCCCACCCCCCATATACTGGAGGTGTTGTATTACAGACCATGAAATACATGGCATCATCCATAGGACTGGGCACCACTCATAGATCCATGGGGCCATAGGACCATAGACTTATCAGCTAAAAAGGACCTTAAGCCATCTAATCCAAGCCCCTCATTTTACAGATAAAGAAACTGAGGCTCAGAGAAGTTGTGTTTTGCCCAGGATCACACAATTAGTGGGTATCAGAATCAGGGTTTGAACCCAAGTCTTCTGGAATCCAAGTTTAAGGACTTCTCAGATCATTTTGATTTCACCTATTTGGAGTGGATAAATGAGAGATTGGCTTAAAGGCTAATGCTTTTGTCTAGGAAAACATGCAATACAGAACACCAATGGGGAATTTTCCCTATTGGGTATCAACAAACGTTTTATTTGTAAAGCTTATTTCCCTACCTTTATACCCCTCTCTGTCGCTGTCTGTCTCTCTCTCTCTAGATAATTTCATTTGATCCTCACAATAGCCCCATGAGTTAGGTTGCCTGTTCTCTTATTTTACAGAAACATTGGAAACATTATGAGTAAACAGAAAAGTATGATATGTTCACCATTGAATGCTTCATAATTAATGTAAAAATGAGAAGGGCATTTAGAATAACTTAAGGATGAATGCTTCAAAAATAATTAAAATGGAAAATGCAGGAACAGTCATAGAAGCATAACTTTGGAACTAGAAGGGAAGTCATCTGGTTGACTTAGAGGTGATCTGGTCTAGGACCCTCATTCATAGGTGAGGAAAATGAAGCCCAGAGAGGAGGAAGTATGGCACAGTGTTAAGAATGATGGATTTGGAGTCAGATGACCTGGGTATGAATCCTGGACCTGTGAATGTGTTTCCTTGATCAAGATTCGTAACCTCAGTTTCCTCATCTACAAATTGAGGGCTTTGTACTAGATGCGATCTAAAGTCCCTCTCGGTTCTAAATCTATGATAAGCAGCTTGTCCAAGGTCGTACAGGTAGCAGAGGGAGGATTTGAACCCACCATTCTGGTCCTAGGTCTAACACTTTCCCTAACACTAAAGATCAGTTTGCATGTTAGAAAAGACTGGCCTTCCTTGAGGTCTTGAGAGGGCTTGCATGGATTTTGCCGGAGACTAAGCTTCCCAGGGAGCTAGCTAAGCATCTCTAGTGGCTGGGAAGGGGGGAGGGGAGGGGCTGTTCCTATAGAGCCCAGGAATGTAGGCTTCTCACAGGCTCAGGAATACAAGGTATGCCCCTTTCAAAAGAAGTTAGGGACTTTCATCACCTCAAAACCAGCAAGGAGAAAGCATCGCCCTTTGCATTCTATTAAACTAGACACTTTGTTCTAAAACATGAGAGAAAGCTCTTCATTAATCCGGGAACACGGAGTTATGTGGCATGAGCAAATGAGAAACCCGTCTGCCCAACTCTGCAATGGGCCTGACTGTGAGCTCTCAGACAAAGGGACTGTCAGATAGCTGCCTCTTTAGCATTCCGCACTAACTCTCCTTCACATTTGATATTCTGTGACAAGTGATTGCTGGGGGATTTTGCTGGATGAGAAAGAGCCCTGGAAAACACTTGTTTACTCTGTGGGCCTAGCTTTGTCATCCTGGTTGTGACTGGGCCATTTTCATCCACCAGTACATTAAAGAACACGTGTAACCAATTGAGGATCTGGATTGTAAGAGTTCTGATGGGGGGGGGTGGGGATGGTGGTGGGGATGGTAATGGGAACCTCTAACTTTTATAACCAGATCTGAAAAGCCTGAGGAGAGAACTCCCTCCAGAACATCTGTTTGGCTTTTTCATATCTTTTCCCCTAGTTACCTACCTCATTTCCTACATTCATGATGAATTGTAGCAGTGCCAGTCCCAAGGGGAAAAAAATTTAGTCCAGGGGTACTTAAAACCTGTTATTAAACTCCCAGCAGGCACCTGAAAGATTTTATGGCTAAATAAAATCTGCACAAACTCTTCAAAGTATTTCATAGCTTCAGGGATTAAAAGTTTAATCTGTGATTAAAATTGAGGGTTATGTGCTCCATACACTTAATGACAAATAAATTATTTTGAAACTAACTGGTAGGTAGAGATATCCATGGTACCTGTACCATGTGGTAGAAGATCCAAGTACATCTGGACAGAACCAAAAAGAGAGGCCACCAGGACATAAAACTGTTGTCAATTTCCTATTTCACTGCCATCTTTTGTTTAACTTTGGAAAAAAAAAGACAAACAAGCAAAAGTCTCAAAGGAGATGAAGCAGCCCTACTTGGGCAGAGAAGCTGAATCTGTTATACCTTATGAACCCCGATGGAAATCCAGCTTGTTACCCCAGCCAGGGCTGTCTGGGCACCCCATGGCAGCTGGTTCAGCGGACAGAAGGGAGAATGTTAATAAACACCCCAATGAAAGGAAGTTGTTGGAGGGTAATTAACATATGCCATTAGTATCTGTCTCTTTGGCCAGACACAGCAGACAGGCTGAAACCATACATACAAATGAGTGTCTGCTCCAACTGCTCCGAGAAGAGGGATGATTTCATTGTCAGTGTCTGGTGGAGTCAGCAGCTTTAACTCACAGTGCTACTTAGTAACAAAAACAGGGGAGGCCATTGTGTCCTACAAAAACAATACAGCTTTTTTTTTTAAAGGGACTTTCTATTTAATAAACATCTCATTCTTGTTTGCCTTCCTTCTGCTTTAAAACATGTTCTGTTTATAGGCTGTTCAGTTATTTATTTAGGATTTCTTTTCTTCCGTCATTGAAGTAGACAGCAACTTTTTTTTCTTTTTAAATGCCTTTGCTCATCTGTAGCCGGGCAGTGAGATGATGCCAGGAGTCTCACGGGCATCATCAAACTTCCCAAGGTTTACATGAGCAACTTTTGGTTGACCTACAATGTCCCTAAAGATTATAACAACTGGCAAACGCTGCCTTTCCTAGAACTTGAGAATGAGAAAGGGGCTTGAGAGCCTGACCAAACTGAACAGTTTGTAAATGAGGAAACCCAGGCTCGGGAAGTTAAGTGCTTTGCCGAAGGTCATGCAGCTTGTTTATGGGAGACAGATGAGGACCCACATAAGTCAGTGTCAGGGTCAGCATCAGTTCCTGGTACTTCTCTATACACACCAGGATGACACATGAAAGAGTCAGTTGTCTCAATCTCATTCCAATATTTCACTTTGTCTGGCAAGAGGAAAGCAATTATATAACATAATAACAACAAAACCTAGCTTTTCCTTTGGTGTTCTTTCTTACAATGTAATGAACTGCTAGAATAAGAGAAAAAAGGATGGTAGGAGTGAAGGGCTTTGAGCCATTAGGGAAGGAGATTGCTTAAGGAGATTTATGTCTGGAAGTATCTTTGGAGACCATACAATCCAACTTCCTTTTTTTCCAGGTTATAAAATTGAGGGTGAGGGGCAGCTAGGTGGCACAGTCTATAGAGCATTGGCCTTGGAGTCAGGAGGACCTGAGTTCAAATCAGATCTCACACCCTTACTAGCTGCATGACCCTGAGCAAGTCACTTAACCCCAATTGCCTCAAAAAAAGAAGAAAGAAAATTGAGGGTCAATATATATATTGTCTCTCTCCTCTCCATTCCCCACCATTAAAATGTAAGCTTCTCCTTTTGTTTTGGTACTCTCAGTGCCTAGGATAGCACCTGACATGTAGAAGGAGCTTATATGGTGCTTGATTAATTGCTCATGGTCACATATGTGGTTAAGTAGCAGAATCAGGATTCAAATTCAAGTTTAGTGACTGTATCTCAAAAAGGTGGATGATTCTCTGAGTTCAAGATGTTGTTTGGTCATGTCTGACTCTTTGTGACCCCGTTTGGGATTTTCTTGGCAAAGATATTGGAATGGTTTGCCAAGATCAGCCCTTCTGTTGCTCACAATGCTTTAGTGTTAAATTATCTATTTCAATCTTCCTCCCAAAGACCTAATAGTTCTAGCGGACCACCAATGCAATATGAAATCAGTGATATGAGTTTTGCTGTTATTATGGGCTATACAGACTTGCCCTATGATTTCATTAGTATATTAATATATCAGTAAGGCAAGATTCATGACCTTGAGGATGACCATGAACATCCCTGAATGCTTCAGAATCTCAAAGTATAAAAAATTCTCTAGGTAGACGGCAGAGGAAGTATAACATTTATTTAGACACAAGAGAATCCAATCCCAGCACCAGTAATTCCAATTCCATATAGTAGCAATAATATTCCAAAGCCAGTAAGCCCACCTCAATGTAGCAACAAGGAAATTATAACACAATATTATAGCAAGGAGCCAAGTCATCTTGTAACCTTCCCCCCACCTCCTCCCCAGGGCCTTCCTATAAACAATCACTCACAAACTCTCCAATCAGCACTCTCTTCTGCAACTCTGTTGACTCTGAGTTCCTGCTCCTTCTCCTTCAGCCGAATTCCAATTCCTGTAGCTCTCACTACCTCAATGTCCTCTTGATGTCTGCTTCCGAATCATGCTGCTCTCAGTTCTAGCCTCTCTTTTGATATAGTCCTAGCCAGCATCTGATTGACTAGACCCCAGTGCACATACCATTGGCTCTGGTCTTAGCAACTCTCCTTAGGGCCGTGAGGACTTCATGCCCACATCAGCTTAACTAGCAAAGGGATGTGAGCCTGGGGCCTCACACCTTGTTAGTGAAAGGGTGTAGGGCCTGCCTCTATCAGGCCTCTCTTTGTTGGCCTCACCTGAGGCCTATTCAATGGTCAGGAAAGATCTTTCACTTACTGATTGACCTTACAGTTAACTCCCTGGCAAGAAGACACCATAATAAAAATATAGCCAACGTTTATAGCACTTACTATGTGCCAGGCACTGTAATATAAGCATAATATTATAAGTATAAGCACAATAATTTACAATTATCATCTCATCTCATCCTCACAACAACCCTAGGAGGTAGGTGCTATTTTTATCCCTAATTTAGAAGGAAAATGAAGCTCAGAGATTTAAGTGACTTGCCTAAGGTCACACAGCTAGAAAGGGTCTGAGGCCACATTTGAACTCAGGTCTTCCTGACTCTAGGCCCAGCATTTAATCCACTGAAACTTTCAGGTCCCACTAGAGAAAAAAAACTTTCTTAGTACCTAGCACAAAGCCTATGCTTAATAAATTGGAATGGATTGCCCTGGAACACTTTGGTGACACTCTTAAACACAAATGATGGGCTACTATATTTGTCAATAAATCTTATCTATTCAGTAAAACAGGCCCAGTAGGACATTCAGTTGCCACACTTCAGGTTTGGTTACCCTCTGAAGTAATAAAGCTCAGCAACTCGGGATTGACTCTTTCATCTACTCTCCTCTTTCCTCCACCTAGCTCAGGCTCTTAACTCCTCCCACCTGGTCCGTTCCACAGCCTCCTAATTCAATTGGTCTCTCTCCCTCTAGTCCCTCCTTTTTCTAATGCAACCTCCAAATCTGTCAACATGATTTTCTTAAAGCACCACCCTGATTGCATAACTCTTTTGATCAAGAAACTTCAGCTGGTTCCTTTTTGCCTCTAGGATAAATCAACAGTCCTCTGGCATTTAAACTCTTCACAATCTGCCTTCCAGCCATCCTTCTATGCTGATTTCCCCCCTCCCCCTCCCCCTCCCCTTTCCCCCTCTCCCCCTCTCCCCCTCTCCCCCTCCCTCTCCCCTCCCTTTTCCTTTCCCTCTCCCCTTTCCCTCTCCCCTTTCTCCCTCTCCCCCTCTCCCTCTCCCCCTCTCCCTCTCCCGCTCCCCCTCTCCCGCTCCCCCTCTCCCGCTCCCCCTCTCCCGCTCCCCCTCTCCCGCTCCCCTCTCCCGCTCCCGCTCCCTCTCCCTCCTCCCCCTCCCCCTCCCCCTCCCTCTCCCTCCTCCCTTCCCCCCTCCCCCCCTCCCCCCCTCCCCCTCTCCCCCTCTCCCCTTCCCCCCTCCCTCTCCCTGTCCTCTCCCCCCCTCCCCGTCCCCCTCCCTCTCTTTCTTTCTCTCAGGACATTCCATATTCCATCTTCTGCCCCCCAGGGCCAGCCTGTGCCTGAAATGCTCTCTCTCCTCACCGTTGCCTCTTGGAATCCCCAGCTCCCTTTAGACTCTGCTTAAGCACCCCTTTCTACAAGAATCCTTTCCTGATCCTTGCCATACTCCTTGCCCCCTAAAATTACTTGGTATTTACCTGGTATCTTTTTTTGTTTCCGTCCAGTGGAATGCAAACTCCTTGAGTGCAGGAACCGTGTTGATTTATGTCTTTGTACCACCAGAACCTAGTCCAGTAGTAGGAACTAAGTAAATGTATGTCGAGTTAAAGGTAATATATTCTTTCCAAGAAAATTCAGATGGGTGGTCTGTCTCTTAACTAGCACAAGATAGTAAAGTTTTATTTAGTTTTGTTTCAATGTTCCTTTCATTTACCTTGTTATAGTCATTGTGTATATACTGTTTTCCTAGTTCTGTTCATATGTCTACTGTGAAGTCTTCATTTTCATCTTTTTATAACAATACAGTAATATTGCATTATAGTCATATTCCATAATTTTATGGGCACCTATGCTGTTTCCAATTCTTTGCTGCCACAAAAAGTGCTGCTAGGAATATTTTGGTTTATATAGAGTTCTCCATTTTTTAAGAAGGCTGAAACAATGGAGACAATCCACAGGAAAGAGTCCAATATACTTTTCCTATCCTTCACAGAGCCTGATACAAAAAATATTTTATTAAGAATAAACCTTTGTGGGGGCAGCTAGGTGGCACAGTGAGTAGAGCACCAGCCCTGGAGTCAGGAAGGCCTGATTTCAAATCTGGCCTCAGACACTTGACGCGCTTACTAGCTGTGTGACCTTGGGCAAGTCACTTAACCCCAATTGTCCTGCCAAAAAAAAACAAAAACAAAAACAAAAAACAAGAATATACCTTTAGGACCTACATGTGCAGAAGTATTTATAGCAGCCTTTTTCCTGGTGGCAAAATATTGGAAATTGAGGGGATGCCCATCATTTGGGGAATGGCTGAACAAGGTGAGAAATATGAATGTAATGGAATACTGTTGTGCAATAAGAAATGCTGAATGGCAGATTTCAGAAAAACCTGGAAAGACTTGTACAAATTGATGCAAAGTGAAATGAGCAGAACCAGGAAAACACTGTACACGGCATCAGTATCACGTGACAATGTGTTAACTATGAATGACTCGGCTCTTCTCAGCAGTACAAGGATCCAAGACAAGTACAAAGGACTCAGGAAGGAAAATGCTGCCCATATCTAGATAAAGAACTGATGGACTCTGAATGCAGATCGAAGCATGTTTTTTTTTCACTTACTTTATTCTTTCTCATGGTTTTATTTCCTTTTGATCTGTTTCTTCTTCCACAACTGTGATGAATATGGAAACATGTTTTATGTGATAGCACTATATCAAACTACCCACCATTTTCAGAAGAGGGGAGAGGAGGGAGAAAAATTTAGGACTCAAGATCTTGTAAAAATGAATGCTAAAAACTTTTTCTTAGTACATAATTGGGGGAAAAATAAAATACTATTTAAATTTTTTTAAATGAAGGATGTTGCTCAAAAAATGTAATTGGAAAATATTGAACAACACACATAAAATGCAATAAAACATAGATGATTAGAAAAAGAATAAAAATTTACAACTGCACAGGTTCTTAGAAATAATCTAGTCTTATACAGTCATAGATCTATTATTAATAGCTAACATTTAAATAGTGCTATGAAATTTGCAAAGTTCTTTACAACTCTTATCTCATTTTATCCTCACAAAAACCCTGAGAGGTAGGTGCTATTATTGTCCCCAATTTATAGATGAGGAAACTGAGGCTGAGAAAGATTAAGTGACTTGCCCAGGGTCACACAGTTACTAAGTGTCTGAGGTCATATTTGAACTCAGTTCTTCCTGACTCTACTCCTGGCACTCTATCCACTGCACCGTTAAACTTACATATAAAATACATATACTATGTCATTTGAAACTCACAAGAAGGAAGGCACAATACTGACTTTTATCTCCATTTTGCAAATGAGAAAACCAAGATTCGGTTTTAAGTGATTTGTCTATGGCTACATCCTAGTAAGTGTAAGAGGTAGGATTCCTGTTGAAACATCCAACACTCTATCCACTGAAACAAAACCCAGAGAAATTAAATAATTTGTCTGTGATCCCACAGCTAGTTAGTGGATAAAGCTGGGACCCAAGTCAGGACACCTGATGTTGTCCAGGATTCTTTCCTTTATGCTACATATGCTTCAGTACTTAAAGGAACTATGTTCCCATAGTCTGGGTGTTTCCTCTATAGATGCAATTCATCTCTGATTTAAAAGGTGATCTTTGAGAGTTTCTGTAGCAAAAAAAAAAAAAGATTTCATCATCCGACAGTCAACCTGGTGATCCTTTCTGAATTTACTCACACTAAATTTCCACACCATCAACAGGTTCATGTTTGAAGCTTTGTTGGCATGATAGGACCTGACAAGAGATTATGACCTGCTGATATAGCCTTCAAGAGCCTAGGACAATGTCCATACCACAATGGAGAATCAGAGTATGACTTTGGTGCAGGTCCACTATACCATAGTAACATATATACACACAGATATACCTCCTTCCACCCCGAATCTAGAGTGATTTATCCAGTGACTCAACAAAATTGATGGATGAATGGACAGGCATCCTAGGAGAAGTGACTTATTGATATTTAATCTAGAGAAAAGACTAAGGAGTAACTTAAGAAGAAACTTCCTATATCTTAGGAATGATTAAAAGGTACACTTGAGTAGTTCTGTGTTGCTATCATGGTCAGGCACTAGACCAAAGAGGCTTGATTTATAGCAGAGGAAGGGCCTGATTTAGTGGCTACAGACTCCCAAGCCTTGATGACCTAGGTCCAAGTTCTAACTCTGACACATACTGGCTGTATGAGCATAGACAAGTGACTTAACATCTCTCAGACAATTTGTATTGAGCGTTGATTGTATATATCTATCTACGAACAATTGTACAATCAGTTATATAATCAATCTGTATTGATTGAGGGAGTTTCTTATGTCAATGAAATTACAGGCGTATGTGTGTGTACATACACATACATATAGGTGTATATGTGTGTATCTATGTATACATACACACATGCACACACATGTACATAGGTATTTATGCCTATGTATGTATACTTGTGCACATACATACAAACATATATTTGTGTTTATGTTTCATATGTATGATACCTAGCTATAAATTAGACATGAGAGAATGGAAAATGAAACTAAGCAGTGAAGGAAATCTAGGACTCATTCCTGGAGATAATAAACAACAGGACTGGCCTTAATTTGGCCTGCCCTTGGCAGCGGACTAGACAAGATGATTCTTAAATTTCCTTCTAGTCCTTAGATTCCATAAATTCCTGATCTGATGATAAGCCCTTGAATCAAGTGAAAGGAGTGATATGTCCTTTAAAGAAGATGAAGGACTTTAGCTTCCTGGATAACGGTGCCTTGTTCTCTCTTTTTAGGTCTCTTGGTTCCTCCCTATTTTCTGTCATCTAGTCTGGCAGTTCTGCCTAGACCCTTTTCTTGGCTAATGTTCCCCTTTACCCCTCTCCCCGCCCATCTAAAATGAGATATATACACAGGTCACTACATGCAAGTTCTATAAGCCCTTGGAATTCCATCACGTCTGGAACTCTGGGCCATCATCTAAAATTTGGCAATTAAGTAGGTCTGGAAACTGCCTTGCCAGTTTTTCAGATTCCATTACCTTAACATTTTTTAGAAATTCACATAGTTCTAAGGGAATAAAATAGCTTTGGTATGTCTGTGTACCTTGCCTGTTTTTCCCATTTTCTTCCTCAATCTATCTGCCGCATTTTAGGTATGTTTATTTCTATCAATACAATGAAATTCAAATAAACAAACATTTATTAAGAGCCTGTGTGTGCAATATATTGTACTAAAGGCTAGGGGAGATACAAAATGTAGATAAAGTACCATGCCCTGCCCTCATGGAGTTGTGTCATTTAAACAGTGATAACTTTAATACCCAATTTTACATTCCAGGCATCAGGAACAGCCTTGGCAAAGGTATAGAAACTAGAAATCTCACTGTGTATTCAGAAAATAGAGGGTAGTCTTGTCTGATTAGAACACAGAATAGGTAAAAAATGAAATAAGGCTAGAAAGTCAGAGTGGTGCCAGATTATAGCAGGTCTTGAATAAGGGTTTGGACTTGACCTGGTAAATAGCACAGAATTACCAAAGATTTTTGAGGACTGACTTGACCAGAGACACTTGCAAGACAGATTAACTAGGAGGAGGCATGTGATGTATTTTCTGGATGTTTTGGTGGTTTTCTTTCTTGATACCACTGAAGATATGAGGACTAGAGAAGAAATCAGAGTTCTGTAAGTCTCTAGCTTATAACAAGCACTCATTAAAGATTAATCAGTGACGACAGTCTTAATTAAAGATCTGAGGAAAGCTGCAGCTTGAGAGATAATAGTTAACGTTTATATGATATTCCAAGGTATTCAAAGCGCTTTACCTATATAATCTCTGATTTGGTGAGATGAACAACTTTTGTTTTTTGCTATGCTATAGTAATGCTCTTCCTCTATGAAGGGCTGACAGAGCTGGTTAACCTCTGGCTTGAGTCTATGCTAACCCATATCCTCATAACTGGGGCCACCCAACCTTTACCTATAGGCTTAGCCCAGCTCAAGATCCTGGAACTAATGTGACCTCTAGGCAAGGAAAATGCACTTAGAAAGGAGGTGATTGAAAAGAGCTGTGGTTGTTTCATTAAAAACTGGTGATATCAGACTTACCTCATTTCACCTTCCCCCCCACCCTTTTCTTTAAACAATAATTACTAGATTGCTTGGGGAATGCTGTAGATATGGTTTACCAAGATTTCAGCAAAGCATTTGACAAAGTCTCTCCAGATATCCTATTGGAAAAGATGATGAGATTTGAGCAAGACAATAAATATTACAATTAGATAAATTCATAATGGCAACATGGTGCAATGATCAACTTTGTGCATCATTGTGCAATGAATAACTTAGCTCTTCTCAGCAATACAATGATTTAAGACAATTCCAAAGGACTCATGATGGAAAATGGTATCCACATCCAGAAAGAAATTTGGAGTCTGAATGCAGATCGAAGCATACTATTTTCACTTTTGTGTGTGTGTGTGTGTGTGTGTGTGTGTGTGTGTGTCCTTTTGATCTGTTTCTTGTCTCACAACATGACTAATCTGGAAATATGTTTTACATGTTTGTACCTATGTAACCTATATCAAACTGCTTACTGTTGTAGGGAGGGGGGAAGAGAGGAAGGGAAGAAGAGGGAGAAAATTTGGAGCTCAAAATTTTCTGAAACACGAATATTAAAAATTTTCTTTACATGTAATTGGGAAAAAAATAAAATACTATTTTTTAATTAGCTAAATTCAGACCTGGCTACAACTTCCCTTTTTGAATTTACTCTCCTTCATTATTCTTCACACACTACACAGTCTGTGGTTTGATTTTGGGTTTTTTTTTTTTGTATGTGTTACCTTTTTCTCTTTCTTTTTTAAATTTTGAATGAAAACACCAAAATAAAAGGGGCATTTCCACATACCCAGCACAACACAAAAAGATGATTGTATATGAAACCATAAATCTCCATTTCATACCACTTGTTTTTAAAATACACATACACATTTCTCTTATTACTTTCAAAACTGTTCTGCTTGCCTGTACTTCCTTCTGAACTTCTTTTTGCTCTCTTCTGTGCATTTAAAACATGTTTTAATGGCCCTCTTTTTTTTGCATCATAATGCTAACCCCATCTTCTTACCTCCAATTAATTGAGAAAAAAGGCAGGGGGAACCCTTGTAACAAATAAGCATAATTAAGTTAAAAATTCCACATGATGGCCATGTCTAAAAATGTATGCCTCTTTCCATATCTTGTGTCCATCACCTCTCTGTCGGGAGATAACACAGTTGGTCATCACATTACCAGAGTTAAGTCTTCCAAAGTTGTTTTTCATGACAATGTTTCTGTCTTTGTAAGTATTCTCCAGGTTCTGATTACTTTATTCATACCCTCCAGAAATCTTCTAGTATCTTATTTCTTATGGTACAATATAGAATACTTTGTACAGACATCTCTCAGTTGTCTGAGAGGAAAACTAAGGCACCTCCTTATTTTGTTATTTACTTTTATTTTTCTTTTTTATTCACCTTTTCAGGATCAGGAAGTTTGTTTTACTTCCCTCCCTAGTATTATCCTTCCTCTTAGCACTGCCCCAATCCCTGCTGTTTTTCCTGTTGGGTCTGATGTATTTCTAAGCCAAATTTTTATGTGTGAGTATATATTTGTGTTCAACCCTCTTTTGACCATCTCAAATAAAAGTGAGGTTCTTCTGATAGCCTGTATTCCCCCTCTTTCCTCCATGTTTCTCTATTCTTCTCATGCATCCCAATTATGAGAACTACCAAGTTCCACTCCCTTCTTCCTCACCTCTATACTGGTGTATTACTCCTTTTAACACTTTCTCTTCTCTTTCCTCTTTTGAAAACTTCAGAACAGAACCAATCTACCTCAGGATTTCTGTTTTTTTCTTATTTAACTCATTTAAAACCCTTTGAAGATGTTATACTTCTGAAGGGACACTTGTTTCTTCTCTCTCTACTAGAGTGTTAGTGCTACATCATCATAGAGCTCCTTCCAGTAAACTTTCTTGTTTTTTCTTAACTTTTATGTTTGTATTTTAAGGTTATTACTCAGTTGTAGTCTTTTCATCAGAAATATTTGAAACTGCTATATTCCCCTAAAGGTCCATTTTTCCCCTCCTCCTGTAGATTTTACTTAGTTTTGCAGAATTGTTACTCTTGGTTATACCTATATCCTCTGCTTTTGGGAATATTGTATTCCAAAATCTTCTCTCATTTTAGTAAAAGTTGCTAGGTCTTGTGTGATTCCAACTGGAAATGATGTGGTACTTGAACTGCTTCTCTCTGGATATGTGTGGCACTTTTTTTTCCTTTAATGTGGGAGCTTTGGATTTTGGCTATGACATTCCTTTTGAGGATTCTTTCTGTCTTCACGTTGTCCTCTGGTTCTAATAGATTTGGACAGTTTTAATTTATGATTTCTTGAAATATAGTATCCATATTGTTGGGTTTTTGGGTTTTTTTAATCATGATTTTCAGAAAATCTTATGATTCTAAACTATGATCTATTTTCCACATGTCTCATTTGTTTTGTATCAGGTAGCTTACTTTTTCTTTTATATCAGATATGTGTCTATATCTATATTTATATCCATCTATATCTTTATATCAGACAGCTTACTTTTTCTTTTTCTTTTTGTCTAATATTTTTTGCTGTGTCATGGAAATAGGAATTGAAATTTTGTGCCAGGGTTAGGCTCTGCCTCCTGCTGGACTTTTGAGTGTGGTCATTGACCTTACTTGGTCTCACTCTGAATCCTTTGGGTTCTTACACTGGCCTCTACCTGACAGGGCTAGATCTTTGAGACTCAGAGTGCTAAATATTCAGATCCTGCTATGGTATCTCAGGACAGAATATTAGAGACTTTGGATATCCTAGACCACCCCAGTCTGATCACTGCAGTGCAATGACAGTCACTCCCTGCTGCTACCCCTGGGCATTTCCAAGACCCCCACTCTGAAGCTTTTTAGTCACTCTCAGGCTTTCCCAGGGGAGCCCTCTGCTTTTGCTGCCTCTGGACCCAGACACGTGTAGGCTGTATGTATCTGTGGTCAGTCTGTAGGCATAGTGATTTTACTGTGAGGCCCCTTTATTGTTGCCATTGGGCCTCTCGATTACCCATTTTGCAGTTCAGAGATGAAAGAAGTCACTATAATATGTCACTGGATTTCTTGATCCATCTTAGGGAGGACATTGAGGAGCTGGAACATGCTTGGAGAAGAGTGACTGGTAAGTGGATGGTAGCCTGTGCCATCTGGCCATTGATTATAGGATATAGGATGTGTAGTGTTTAGAAGAAAAGACTTAGTAAGGTATAATTGCAATCTTCAAGTATTTGAAGTCCTGGCATGTGAAAGAGGGAATCACATTGTCCTGCTTGTCCCCAGAGAATTGGACACAATACTGTATATAAAACTAGCCAAGAGGCAGCTACTGGTTCAATTGAAGTGTAACCTGGGATTCAAGCCTGGAGCATTTTGCATAAGACTCTCCTAATTGATGGAAGGAATGTGGACTCCACACTGCACACCTGAGTGAAAGGAAGAGTTGGTGAGAGAGCTTTGGAAAGGAGAGATATCCTTCATTCCTGCTTCATAAGAGAAGACATGTGCAGCTCCAAACTCTCCAATGCACACAACTTCTGGGAGGAAAAAGAGCCTTTACTCTTATATGCATTTAAAGGGAAGCTGACTCCTTAACACATCCTTGATTTTCTAGATTGCTTCCTTAGGAACTTGTGGGCATTTCTCCTGGAGTTGAGTAAGATCTCAGCTCACTCCCAGCTAAAGAACTCATTTATTCTTGTGTATTTTCTGGTATATTTAAATCTGTAGGACTCCAATTTCTTTTTTCTATCTGCTTGGATAAATAAGTTTGCTCACTATCTATTGGTCTTTTGTTACAAGCATTTGGTGGGAAGGAGTGAAGCCTGGAGGCATAAATTTGGTTTATCCTCCTAAGTGACCAAGAAAGAGATTTGAACCTGAAGTTAACACCCAAAACCAAGTGGTGCAGTAGATAACAAGTCTCAGACACTTACTATGTCACCCTGGGCAAGTCATTTAATCCCATAAACAAACAAACAAATAAATAAAATAAAGGAACAAACAAATAAATAAGTATGTAAATGAATAAGTAAATGAATGAATGAATAAATAAATGAATGAACGAATGAACAAGTAAATAAATATATAGATAGATAGATAGATAGATAGATAGATAGATAGATAGATATAGATGCTATTGTGATGGATTTTAAAAATATATTTAGGGGAGTAGAGAGATAATAGTTAGAATCTGGAGCCTCTGTCAGGAGAAGAGAGCCTTTATGGCCCTTCTCCTGCTCCCCTCAATGCAGGAATCAAAAGTCTTCTTAGGAGAGGGGTGGGAAATTTTCCGGATATATCTATCCATGCTCCCCAGTGGGTCAATAACCCATGTGGACACACACATCCTAAGGGCAGCATACACTCTACACAAGAAAAAATTTCTTACCGGTTGGAGCTACCCTAAAGTGGAATGAAATACTTCATGAAGTGGGGGTGAGTGGTGGGGAGAGCAAGGGAAATGGTGCTTCATCACTTCAAGTGGAGGTGATACAGCAGAAAGAATTTATACCCTGGAAACAGGACCCAGGATCAAATTCAACTTCTGACATTAACTCCTTGGGCCTCAGTTTCCTCATCTGTAAAATGGGAATGGGGAAGAACAAGGCAGCCTCTCATGTCCTTTTCAGCTCTAGGTCTAAAACACCGTTAAGTATAAGCTAGATAATAAATTGTCAACAACATGACGTACAAGTAAGACTGGATGATTTCTGGGATTCTCTACAACAATGGATTTAGGTGATTCTGTGAAAATAGGAGTACCAAGGGAGGTAAATGACTCATCAAAAGTCAGAGAGTGAATTAGTAACAAAGCCTGGACAGGAGCCCAGGACCTCTTTCTATACACCATATTGCCACGGCTGGGACATGTGTTCGAGAAAAGGCTTGGGGAAATCTTTCTTCTCTTGCCTCAATGTTGTTAAATGTGAAATGACTTTTTTTTTTAAGCTCTGACACAGATGCTTACTCCTAGTTGGCATTTTAAATTCCTGGAAATCCAAGCTGTTTACTGAATTAAGTAATTAACGTATTAACCAGGGCTCCAATTTAAGGGACTAAAGCGTTAATGCAGTGCCATACCATGTAGGAGGTAAGATTTGGTTAACACTGTCATATTGCTCCTGGGGTCAGGGCCCAGGAGATGCTACAGCTGTTCGGGCTCCATGGTGATGACTGAGGCTTTCCCGCTGGGTGGGGGAAGGTTTCAGCCAGAACATTCTAATACACGCCATGGAGCAAGGGTACAGCAGAACCATACAAGCGAGCAAAGTTTATTGGCTAGGAACACAAGGCTTAGCCTAAAAGGGGTAGACAACAGTGAAGTCTGAGGTTGAAGCCAAGGTTGGTAGTCCAGATGGCTTATCTGGCAGCTGAATAGCCTTGAGACAGTAGGAGATAATGTGGTGTGGTAGTCAAAGGACACGGATTCAAATCTAAGCTTTATCATTTCCTCTCTCTGTGACCTTTCCCTAATTACTTCTTCCTGTGCTTCAGGTTCCTCATCTTTTCATTTTAATTGAAGGAAGTTAATACAATCTTAGGCTACATCAAGAGAGGACTGGACTAGGGAATACAGTCCCATTGTATTTTATTATATACTACATTTGGAATCCAGTTCTGGGTGCTATATTTTAAGAAGGACTTTGATAAGCTGAATATCCCAGAGGAAGGCAATCAGGATAGTACAGGTCTTATGTATTCCTGCCATATTAGGATGAGTTGGAGGAACTGAAAATATTTAGTCTAGAGAAGAGAGGCTTGGGGAGGTAAGGAAAGGACCGGAGAGCTCTCTAAATATTTGAAGGCCTTTTACCTGTTTAGCCCCAAAGGGCAGAAATGGAAGAAGTGGTTAAAAATTCCAAAGAAGCAAATTGGGTTTGATGTAAGGAAAAGTTTCCTAATAATTAGTTATCCCAAGGTGGAATGAGCTGTTTGGGGATGGGGTTAGGGGGAAAGGGATCATAAGTTCCTCCTCATTGCAGGTCTTCAAGCTAAGGATGGCCAACCATCAGATCTGATGTAGAGGGAAATTTTATTCAGACATGGGTCAAATGTCCCTTCCCACTCTAAATCCTAGAATCCTGTGGCCAAAGAAGAGGCTAGATTGAGAATAGAAACACAATCAGACGCAATACAATGATCCAAGACAGTTTCAAAAGACTTATGACAGAAAATGCTATCCACATCCAGGAAAAGAACTATGGAGTCTGAATGACTATGGACTTTGACTGTGGAGTCAAAGCATACTATTTTAATTTTTTTTCCCTTGATTTTTTTTTTCATTCTGTTTCTTCTTTCACAATGTGACTAATATGGAAATATGTTTAAAATTACTTCATATGTATAATCTACATGAAACTGTTTGCCATCTTGGGGAAGGGGAAGGGGAGGAAGGAAGGGAGAAAAATTCAGAACTCAAAATCTTATAAAAAATGAATGTTGATGTATACAAGTAATAACCACATTGTGCAATGACTAACTTTGATAGACGTAGCTCTTCTCAGCAATTCAAGGATCTAAGACAATTCCAAAAGACTCATGATGGCAAATACTATCCACATCCAGAGAAAGAACTTTGGGGTCTGAATGCAGATGGAAGCATACCATTTGCTCTCTTTTTTTGCTTTGTTTTGTTTTGTTTTGTTTCTTCTTTCTCGTGGTTCTTCCCATTGGTTCTAATTCTTTTTTACAACATGACTAATGTGAAAATATGTTTAATATTAATGTATATGTAGAGCCTATATCAGATTGCACACCATCTTGGGGAGGAGGGGAGGGAAAGGGAAGAGAAAATTAAAACTCAAAATCTTATGGAAGTAAATGTAGAAAACTAAAAATAAATTGATATAAAAAACTTTTTTAAAGGAATGTTGAAAACGATCTTTACATGTAATTAAAAAAAATAAAATACTATTTACTAAAAAAAAAATTGATATCTCCCTGTGGGCAGTGGTATCTATACAGTACAAAATAAAGTGGAGATTTGATACCAAAAAAAGCCCTGCAATCAAGTCTGAGGTTCATAAATCAAGGGTTCTGCCCCAAATGAACAGCCTGGTAGGACTCCAATTTCTATTTTCTATCTGCTTGGATAAATACGTTTATTCACTATTCTATTGGTCCTTCATGTAATCAGCATCTGGTGAGAAGGAGTGAAGCCTAGACATAAACTTGATTGGGCTGGACAAGGCATACTCCATGTTGCCACAGTTCACTATCATAGAGAAACTGACAATTCCTAAGTCTGGCTGTGACCCATTGCTGACTCATCCTGAATTCTCACCATTGGGAGAGTTCCTGGAGGAGAAGACCACCCTCATCGATTTCCATAGCAAGAATGGACTCTATGCAGTCACAAAAGCAGTAGCCAAACATGCTTTCTACGTGAGGGGAAATCGAACACAAACTAAGATGGTTACATGTTCAAAACGACGATAACAGTAAAAAGAACAGCGATACCAATAATAATAAACTTTGTATAAAACTTTATTCTTTACTACTCATTTTTTCTCACAGCAACACTGTGAGGTCAATTGAGCAAGTATTCTTTAATTCAGCAAAAATGCATTGCTCCATGTGTGCAGAACTCTGGGCCAGAGGCTGGCAGAGATACCGCATTTCGGGATGACATGTTCTCTACTTTCACAGAGCCTGGTATGGAGATAAGACATAGGCACGTATAGCTTTAACTAGCAGTAGTGCTTGATGGCATTTGAGAAGCATAGAACCAAAACTATTACGGCCCTTTTATAGGGAAAGCGATCTGCTTCTGTTCACACATGGAGTCACTGACGATGCTGGCTCTCCGACCACCTGCTTCTGTGGTTTCCATTTTTTCACTATATACCACACAATTCGTCCACAACTGTTCTTAAATTTGTTTGCTCCATTCCCATAGCTATAACCTTAGCCCAGACTAGATCATGTCCCTGGCAGCTAAGTAGTAAAATGAATGAAGCCTAGGGCCCAGAATCGGGAAGATCTGACTTCAAATCTGGCCTTGAACATTTACGATATGTGTGACCTTGGGCAAGTCAAGCAACCTCTGCTTGCCTCAGTTTCCTCAACTGTAAAATGAGAATAATGATAGGACCTACTTCCAGGACTGTTGTAAGGATCAAATAAGATATCCATAAAATACTTAGCACGATACCTAGCATATAGTAGGCACTATATAAATGCTTTTCCCTTCTCCCTTCCCCTCCGTTTCATCCTATGTTAACCTTGGAAGTGACCTTAGAAATCATTTGGGCTAGTTCATTTTATACACTACCTTTGTGCCCTTGGACGTGTTACTTCACTGGGTTCCACCATCCATAAAATGAAGGTTTTGAACTAATGTCCATTCAAGGGTACCGCCGTTCTTCCAGCCACCCAGATTCACGTGGAGACATCTATGATTTTTCAAGATTGGGTTTCAAGTTATTTTCCTGAATTGGTATTTTCTAAACCTCCTGTAGTACTCTCCTCTAGGGAAAAGAAAGTATGAGAGGGAGGGGGGAAGGGTACTAACAGGCTCAGAGCCTAAAGCGTAAGTGAGGATTTGGGGCAGGAACCTGACTGATGTCTATCGTCTCTCTTTCTTACTGTAAAATGATCCCGGATTGCCATACGAACTTGTTCAGAGTCTTTCCTGAACAGTTACAAGCATGATATATCCATATTAGTAGTTATCATTCCCAGCATTAAGCCATCCATAAATATGATTAGTATGACACAGATGTCTTTATCCAAATCATTGCGGAAAACTATTGAATAGAATAGGGGGAAAGATATTAATTAATTCATTAATGCATCATTGGTCATATTATTCAACTAATTCAAATCTCTGTGAGTGTATTGTATTATATATATATATGTGTGTGTGTATATTATATATAATATGTATATATGCATATATATGTGCATGTATGTGTATGTCTGTATATACATATATGTGTGTATATACATACATGTATATGTGTGTATATATAGATATCTATTTATATCTATATCTATCTATATATAAACAATGCTATCAGAGGGAGCCGTGTGGTACAGAAGAGAGTGTACCAGACTTGGAGACAGAAGGACCTAAGTTCAAACCCTGCCTCAGACCCTTGCTTGCTGTGTGACCCTTGTCAAATCACTTAACCATTCACCTCTAGTTTCCTCATCTGTAAGACTGGGTATAATAATAGAAACTACCTCATAGGGCTGTTGTGAGGATCAGATGAGATAACATAAGCACTTGGTAAATCTTAAAGCACTCTATAAATGCCAGCTATTATGATGATCATTTTCCAGCTCAGAGCTCTCCCTCTTGTCTATAAGGATATTATTTTGTCATGTCTTACTGAAGTACAGTTCTATGTCTTCTCATCCAACAGTCTTTCTCTGTCTCTGTCTGTCTCTGTCTGTCTGTCTGTCCGTGTCTCTCTCTGTCTCTGTCTCTTTCCTACATACTTGAAAATTGTCCATCTGATAATTTGCTCTAGATTTCCACCCCCTCCCCTCCAATGCCCACCCAGCGACTAACATTAAGCTAATCAAACTGTCATTTCTAGTATCCACCTTCTTGGTCTTTTTTGAAAATCAGGAGAATGCTGACCTAGTCCTTCCGCATGTCTCCCATTTGCCATCCTTAAAAGATTCTTCGCAGAAGCTCAGCAATCCCATTTACAAATGCTTTCAGTTCCCTAAAATATAATTTATTTAACCTAGGTGATTTAAATTCATTGAGAGACAAGGAAATGTTGGCTCACTGTCTCCTCTTTTATCTTGGGCTTGAATTCTCTCTTAACCATTTTTGTTTTATCTTTTCTAGAATGAAGATTTTTACTTTGCATAAAGAACTTACTAACAATTAGAAATGAATTGAGGTGGAATGAGTGGCCTTGGAAGGATAATGAGTGAATTCCCTGTAACTAAAAGCTTGAGGTTGGATGGTCACTTTTCCAGAATGTTTCAGGTAGAGCCTGTGACCTCTGAGGATCTGGAGTACTCTTCTTCCCTCTTGGGCCCAAATACCTGCTTGAGTTCTAGGTCATATGACTGTACCAATCATTCCTCTGAACTATTTGAAATCTATTCTTCTAAAGTGTAAATTATACAAGAGACTCTGCCCACAATTCTCCTTATCTACCATGATAAAGACAGCCCTGTTGCACCCCCCACCCACATCCTAGGGTTGTAACCTGGTACAAAGTACTTAGAGGAAGAAAAAGAAGGAAGATTTTACCAGAAAAAAAATCAAAACTTGTGCTTCTTTCACTTTTCATTTCGAAAGATTCCAACAAATTTCCTGCTTGTTCCTCACCTTTTCTCAGCTAAAGCCAAGTCTGATAGATCACCTCAGATCAGCCTCCAAAATTTGACCCGCAAGTTCTTAAACTGTATTTTGTGTTCTAAGAGTTGCTACCTTAGCTTCAAGACTCATGAGAGCCTAGGTCACAGGAGCCCATAACAGTATATGTCTGCTTCCACTACAGTGACCTCCAAGATCACTTTAAACTTTAAATAGATGACCTTAAAACCATATAGTATTTTGACATTCTGGCTCTTTCTTCCTTGTGTACCTAAGAATTATGTAGTAAATTTCCCTTCACCCTCCAAAAGCAAGTCTCTTATTAGGTCAGGACATTAGGGCATCTTCTATTTAGTTTTCTTTTTGCACAGTAGGAAATGTCCTTTTCACTTCTTTTTTGTGCCATTGATTATCAGCAAGGCCTTTCTTGGGTTTCTAAGGATTCACATATCCCTGTTTGTGGTCCTAGTCTGATGCTGCATTTTTAACACCAAAGAAACCCAGTTTCTCTTTTACTCAATAAAAGAGATGGCAAAGTTACCTCCTAGGTGAATGACACTTTGATTTGGTTGTCTATAGTCAGTCAGTCAATAAACATTTACTTAACTCCTGCTACCTGCTAGGCATTGTGCCAAACCATGCAGATACAAAAAGAAGTAAGATAGTCCCTGCCCTCAAGAAGCTCACACTTTATAGCCCCCTAATTTGTGAGCTGAATGTTTTTCTGAAAGATAATGGTTTTGGGGGATTTGGTTTTGATTTTTTAAATGTGCTTTCATTTTGTTAAATATTTCCCAACTACATTAAACAAAATTTTAACCTTCATTTTTAAAAAATTTTGAGTTCCAAATTCTCTTCCTTCCTCCCAGCCCTCTCCTACCCCTTGAGAAGGCAAGCAAGATGATTTTATTGGGGCGAGGGGGAGGATGGCAGTTAGCTAGAGTATGTAAGACATTATTTATTTCATAGAATCTCAGAATGTTAGAATTGGAAGGGACCCCAGAGGCCATCAAGTCTAACCTTTCAAAGACCATGTGGCTCCCCTGCTCTCAAACAGTTAGTGGCTCCCCATAACAGACAAATAGGGCATGGTAGATGGAGCTTAGTGTCAGGAGACCTGAATTTGAATCCTGCTTCAGATATCTTCAAGTTGAGTGATACTCAACAAGTCACTTTAATACTTCAGAGTCTCAGTTTCCTGATCTGCAAAATGAGGTATTGTAATAGTGTTTTAACTACTCACATCCTAAGGTTCATTTCACATATGGAAAGCCTCTATAAATTTCAATTGTAAGTTGTTTTTATCATTACTGCCATTAAGATAGCATATCCCACAGTTTGGGAATGTTTTGTTCATTGTACATGCATGATTAGTAATAGAGAAATAAATAATAAACTTGTGGATTGTTTGTATCGGAAGTGTGCCTAGATGCTGTACCTAAGAATTATGTAGTATCTTAAGTATCTTAATTATGCAGAATCTTAAGATCTGTTCTCTTATGACAGACTTACTCCCCGTCACACTTAGATCTTGGGGCCCCGAGTTTGTCTCTTTCCTTGGGTTGTCTCTTTCCTTTTGGCATCTTCTGGGGCCTCAGAAGTGCACCAAATGAGACTTTAGCTCTGTCAACATTTTATCGATAGAAATCCCAATTCAGTTTCACAACGGAGATCAGCCCTTGGTCCAGTGCTCTCTCAATCACCCTGACAAATCCCCAAGTGGGGTTTGTTTGTCTGTAAAGCTGCATTGATCTGGATTCTTATATCTATACCTCCTTCAGATTCAGGACCAGTGTCTAATTCTGAGGACTTCCACCACGATGGGCTCCAAAATGGCCACTGATTTAGGAGTCTGCCTCAGGGCTAATTCCCACATACACGCCATCTCTTACCCCACAGGAGACCCAGAGGAAAAATGCTTTCTTAAACTTGCCACAGGATCTGCACATAGAGATATATACATTAAAATCACCACATATACTGATTCCCACTCTCAGAGATGCACACTAATTTGTACTTCATATTGGCAAACATTTATTCACTCATAGGTCATACTGGCGAACACATCCACTCACAGCCTATACTGGCAAGCCCATAAGGCAAATGTACTTCATGCATTCCACACCCTTGTGAAGCACCACATTCTACAATCCATTCAGTGAAACTCCACTCCACCAGAGAAAGCACAGCTTAGACTCTTTCACTTCTACTGTGAATGCCTTACTACCGGCACTGGGGAAAGTCCCTGATGCTTTTCTTACATCCAGAATAACTCCACTCAAACATGGGAAGCCCAGTTTAAACACTTCCACGTCTGCTGCAACTGCTCTAATACCAGTATTGGGGAAAGCTTCTGATGTATCTCTTACATCCATAATAACTCCACTCAACCATGGGAAACCCAGCTTAAATACTCCCACTTATACTGTGAACATCCAAATGTTCACATTGGGGAAAGTTCTGATGTTTCTCTACATCCATCATAACTCTACTCAACCACAGAAAGCCCAGCTTAAACACTCTCACTGTTACTGTGAATGCCCAGATGATGCCAACATTGGGAAAAGTCCCTGATGATTCTCTTGCAGTGATGTGAAGTGGGGGCAGGGAGGATGAAGCAGCCATTCATTCCAAGGGCAGCTGTAAGACGAATTTGACTTTGCCTATAAATTGCTGATTCTCCAACTCTTAACAGATGCAAGACCTGAATGTGTATTTTTTTTTTTGGTTTCTGTTTTTAGTCTTTGGGTGGTCTGTAGTGGAGATAATGTCCATTCCTGCTGTGGAGAGAGTATGGGAAACTGTATATTCTCTTCGGTAGAGTGAACCACAAAGGGGAACATTCAACTTCTGCTATGCATTGATTGTTGGGGGAATTTCCTCTGCAAACCAAGTTCTTCTCTGCAGAACTGTAGGGGGGAGTGGGTTAGGAAGCAGGGGGTGGCAGAAGATCATCAATTGCATAGGGTTTGTAATTGTTGCTGGGATTTGGACTTAACTCCCTCCTGTAAAGTGGTACTTTCATAACCTCCCTTAAGCTCTTCTCATGTTCTATTTTGGATTATAGTTATTTATGTGACTGCATTCCCTCTCCTACTAATAATAACTCTCATTCACACAGCCCTTTAAAGGTAGCAAAATGCCTTCCTGACAACTCTGTTGAGATAGGAAGGGCAAATATTAGCAGCCCTGCTTTACAAATGAAGAAATCAAGGCAGAGAAAGAGTAAATGACTTACCTACAGGACCCAGCTAAGAAAGGTCAGAATTAGAACTAAAACCAAATGTTTTCTGTCTCTGAGACCAGTGTGTTTTCTACTATGCCACACTACCTGTGAAATTGGAAATTCCTTCAGGGCAGGCACTATGCCTTAATTTTCTTTCTTTCTGTCTCAGTAACTAGTTCATTGCTTTGCACATGATAGATGCATAATGCATTTGTTGAAAGAATAAGCCAAGAAGATACTTATATAATTTTTATCAGTAATATTATTAGGATGGGGTAAATTGGAGCGGATTGAAAGTTACTGACTTTTTGACAATATGGAAGATACGCCAAGTTTTCCCCCTTTGTGGACAATGTAGTATGTACTCTCATGCCCAAGGTAGGAAGAATATTCTTTTAAATATATATTTTGTTGTATATATCACCAGAATTTTTCCCAGTATCCCTCCTGCTACCTCCTGTCAGAGAACCATCCCCTATAGTGATTTTTAAAGAAAAAAAATCATTAAAACCAATCAGTAGATCGAAAAATTCTAGAAACGTATATAATGTTTCATGTCTTTGGATCTCCCACCTCTGCAAAATAGTGGAGTGGGTGTGTCTTCTCAGATATCTTCAACCTTGTTCTCTTGTAGTTTTGCAGCATTCACTTTTGATTATATTGTGGTTGTGTGTGTGTGTGTTCTTAATTTACATTGTTGTAGTCATTCTGGCTTCGTTTTGCATCAACTCATGTAGATCTTTCCGTGCTTCTCTGTACTCGTGGTATTTTTCACTTCTTATGACACAGTAATATCCCATCACGTTTGCGCCCCACCCTCTGCTTAGCCATTCTCCAACAGATAAGCATCTACTTTGCTATGACCAAAAGTGAAGGCAGAATTTTCTAGTAGATTTGATAATAGTTGGGGATCCCGGAGGCTGCATAGAATCTAGTTCTGGCTTTGTACTAAATAATACAGCTTTGTGATCTTGGAGGAATCACTGGATCTCCCCTTATTTGTCTTCATTGTCCACATAGTAGAAAGAGAGTCAGGACGCCCAGTTCATCCTCAGACCACCTGTGCTACCTCTTCATCAGTAAAAATGATAGGATGATCACTAAGATATCTAAGATCATATAAAATGAAGATGAAAATAAAATTCTCTCTCCACATTACAATGATGTTACAGGGAATAACATGCCTATTTTGTATTTTTATTATTAATTATTTATTATAAATTATATTGTTATTTATTATACATATTTTATTTTTATATAAATATACTATATTTTATATTTGAAGGGAGTGAGCATTTCAGGGATATTAAGACTTATCCACGGTCACATGTTAAATATCAGAGGCTGGACTTAAAGCTAAGTCTTCTGACTTTTAAGACTGGTATTCTTGCCCCTTTACTACGCTGCCCATCCAAATGCAGAACAACAGCTAAAATTGTTGGGATAACCATGAGTCAAATGCCACTTGTGAGCAAGATCACTTTTTTCTGGACTCATGTGCCCACTACACTAGGTTTCACCTTTGTCTCCCCGGGACCAGAGGCTTTATTGTTGTCAAGAACATTTCCTGGCAAGTCTAAAAGTATGTTTGACTATGGATATGGTATCTTGGCTCTACCAGCACAATCCAGGCACAGCTGGGTCTCTTTGTGATGAAATCACAAGTGATAAGAAGGGCTTTCCTTGGCACTGGAGTATTCCAAATCATCCGGGTGTGAAATCTGTAATAAACAGTAATTGCCACCATCCATGTCTTCCTTTCTTCTGAGATGATTCTGGACGGCCCCTTTGCTAGGAGAAGCTTTCTAAGCCTGGGCCCTGGAGCCAAAAGAAAAGAGCATCCAGAGCCTTAGGGGCTGCCCAGCTGACTGGCATCCTACCAGTCAGAGACAGCTGAGGCTGGTGATGAATGCTAAGGAAGACAAAAATGGGCTTATTTTGCTATATTGGGGACAAGAGTAAGATGAAAGAAAAGATGACTGCTATTCGGGAGGAATGGGGGTCGGGGTGATGATCACAGGTTCACAGATTTAGAGATCATTAATGATCAAAGATCATTAAACAGAACTCTCTCATTTTATAGATCGGAAACTGAGTCTCAGGAAAGTTAAATGTCTTACATTCAAATAGCTAGTAAGTGTTTGAGGCAGGATTAAAATCCAGATCTTCTTGATGCTAAATCCAGTGCTCTAACACATTATGCTGTCTCTCTCAAGGAAAGAGGATATAAAAGTTTTAAATTCTAATTTTACTCCATTTTTTCCTCTATCAAGAAGAATGTTCTTTAGACTAGGAAGTAAAAGAGATTAGTAAGAAAGTAATGTAGATCCCAAATAAGAGAGGAACTGGCAAGGGAAGACCTCACTTCCCTCAACAAGGTCAGTTCCCAAGGCTTGAAAGTGAATAGAAAGGGTTTGTCCATGTGATTGCTGAACAGTTATCAAGGATCTTACCAAAACTATGGAAATTGCACTACAGGGCTGGTGATGGACCATTGTGGGTCCAATTCCCTCTCCCTCAAAAGGGAAGAATTTTCCAGATTATATCTTAGTGAATTTGACCTCAATTCCTGGCAAAAATTCCATGTTATTTAAAAGAGTGTTTCTTAGCCCCTCTCAAAGGAAAGTGTTGCTTTTAGCATGAGTTCAACAAGAACAAGGCATACTAGACTAACATCATTTCCTTTTCTGAATGGGAGATCTTTTTAAGAGCATATCTAAAGATGGAATGGTGGTGTGACATAGCGGATAGAGGGCTGGCTTTGGAACCAGGAAGACCCAGTTTTAAGCACTGCCTTTGACCAGGGGCAGGTCACTTAACTTCCTACAACCTCAAGCAATTCCTTAAGACCATAGATTTCAGAGTAATTGCCAATCTGAATAGGTAGAGGGAGTTTTCTTATCAGGAGTTCCCCCCACACATATATGCATATATGTATATGTGTGCTTATATGTATACATGCATGTATGTTTATATGTATTATATACACATGTATTTGTATCATGTATATATGCATATCACACATGATGAACAGGTAAGCGCACATGCACACGCACGCACGTGCGTGCACACACATGTGGCAAGGTAAAGAGGGCAGACCAAAATGGTAAGGGGACTTGAAGCCCTGTAATTTAAGCAGCAGCTGGAAGAACTAGGGGTTTTCAAAGAAAACTTAGGAAGAAAATCTTAGCAGATTTTAAGTATTTGAAGGGTTATTATTTGGAAGAAAGTTTAGACTTATTTTATTTTACTCTATAGACAGCACTGGGTTAAGTAAGAAGTGGCAGAAAGGCAGCTTTCCCTAGCAATACCAGATCTCAAGTTACACTACAAGGTAGTTATCTTCACAATGATTTGGTACTGGCTAAAAACAGAAAAATCAATCAGTAGAACAAATAAGTAAGTAACATAAAATAGTAAACAGCCACATTCGCGTAGAGTTCAATAAACCCCAAATCCCCAGTTGCTAAGGTAAGAACTCAGATTTAGACAAAAAACTGCAAGGAAAAATGGAAAGTGGTCCGGTAGAAACTGAATTAAGACTAACATCTTACATCATATAACAAGATAAGCTCCAAAAGGATGTATGATAGAAATAAAAGGTGACAACATAAACAAATTAAAGGGGTAATATATAAATAAGCTTTTAGATCTGTGTATAAGAAGGGATAGAGAGGATTATTGAAAAGAGAACAGACAGTTTTGATTGCATAAAATTAAAATGATCTTGTATAAACAAAACCAATGCAGTTAAAATTAGAAAAGAAACAGGTAACTGGAAAAACCCAAAACAAACAAACCGAAAAAAAAAAAACCTCTGTGGCAAGCTTCTCTGATAAAGGTCTCAATTCCAAGATAAATAAGGAAGTAATTAAAATTTATGATTATAAAAACCATTGTCCAATTGATAAACGGACAAGGGATATGAACAGGCAGTGTTCAAAAGGAGAAATTCAAACTATCAAGGGCCATATTAAAAAAAAATGTTCCAAATCACTAACAATCAGAGAAATGTAAATTAAAGATACCCTGAGGTACTGATTATACCTATCAGATTGGCAAAGATAACCAAAGAAGAAAATGACAAATGTTGGAAAGGAAACAGGCGTACTAATGCACTATTCGTTGGTACAGCCAGTCTAGAAAACAATTTGGAACAATGTCTAAGAAGCACCTCTGCTGTGCCTGCCTTTTGATCTAGAGAACCCACTACTGGGTCTATACCCCACGGGGGTTAAAGAAAAGAAAAAAAGACTGATATGTATAAGAATATTTGTATTAACTTTTTTGTAGTTTATTTTCTCTTCCTCACACTTCCTACCTTTGAAAAAAATGAGAAAAACACAAAATTGTCATAAAAAATATGCCTAGTCAAAGGACTGGAAACTAAGGGGGTGCCTATAAATTGGGGAATGGCTAAACAAATTGTGGCCTAAAAACATAATGGTATATTATTGACCCTTAAGAAATAGCAAATTGATTGTTTCAGAGAAACTAGGAAAATTGGTATGATCTGACCCAAGGTTCAATGAGCAGATCTAGGAGAACCATTTATACAATAATAACAATAATGTAAAGACATTTTTGAAGAGTCAAGAACTTTAGTCAATGCAATAACCAACCAAGATTTCAGAGGAATAAGCATGTTGGCCACCTCCTGGCAGGGAGATGAAGGCCTCAAGAATAAGTCATACATTTTTGGACATGGCCAGCATTGATATTTCTTTTGCTTGACTCTGTATGTCTGTTGTAAGGGTTTTTTGTTCTTTTGATTGGAAGAGGGAAGCAGGAGGGAGAAAAAATAAATGCCTGTCAATTTTTTTAAAAGATTAAAAATTTAAAAATAAAACAGAAAGGCATATTCTTCTTTTATGGAAAAACTTCCTAATAACAAAAGCTATCTAAAAGTTAAATGAGTTGCCCCTGGGAGTAGTTTCCTTTCATTAGAGGTCTATAAATGGAAATTGAAGAAGTGACCATCACTCATGGAGAAGTTTCCTAATCCATTGCAAGTTAGAATAAACAGCTTCTGAGGTCTCTTCTTGTACTGAAATTCTAATGAAATTGAAAAGAAAAAACAACAACCGAGCAACAGAATATGGTAACTAAACTTGTTGGGAATCGCTGGCCTTCATCACAAACACAGCTTATTAAAGATGGAATAGACACAGAAAGATCATCTGGTCCAACCCATTCATTTTATAGAAATGGAAACTGAGTTCCAAAGAAAAGTGACTTACTCAAGAGCATACAACTAACCAATGGTAGAATCAGAAGTTAAGCCCCAACCTTTTCTGATTCAGTGTTTTGGTTTTTTCCCCCACTACACCACTCTGCCGTGTCTTGTTCCTTCCCCTGCATACCAATGCACTCCTTAATCAAGCCTGAGCCTTCACCCTGAAGAACTCTATTCTTTAGCTTTCTGAGTCTCTTACCTAACTCCATCTAATCTCATGCAACACCAATTAAAGAGCAGCTAGGTGGTACAGCAGATAGAGAGCCAGACCTAGAATCAGGAAGACTCTTCCTGAGTTCAAATCTGGCCTCAGACCCTTACTAGCTGTGTGACCCTGGGCAAGTCATTAACCCTGTTTGTCTCAGTTTCCTCATCTGTAAAATTAGCTGGAGAAAGAAATGGCAAACTGCTCCACTATCTTTGCCAAGAAAACCATTAATAGGGTCACGAAGAATTGGAGACAACTGAAATAACAACAACAAACAACAAAACATCTATTGATTACCAGCCACCCAAGAGATCTTATCTATAATTTATTCCACTGTCTCCCTACTTATCTCAATAGCTCTCCTCAGTGGTATACTTTCGTGGAAAAATTTATGAAACCACTCTTCTTCATCCTCTCACCTAAGGATGGATGTTTATTTACCCGGGACAAATAGAATCTTTCTAAGACTTTCAAACTGAATACAGCAGAACAACAGAGAAGGTATGTGTGTGTATATGTATATGTATATGTATATGTATATGTATATGTATATGTATATGTGTATGTGTATGTGTATGTGTATGTGTATGTGTATGTATGTATATGTGTTTATATGTCTACATGTATCTATGTGTATCACATATATTCCTAAACATATATGCATATATGCACACACATGTGCTCATATAAAATACCTATATTGTTATGTACATATATTTTGCATATATATGTGTGTGTGTCTATGTATATAGACATATACAAATAAAATCTCTTTTTTAGTTTGCAGGGTATATTGGACCTGAAACAGACCTCAAATATTTTCCTAAGCAAAGAACAGTACTATTTTCAGATGATGGAAATCGTTTGTAAACACCACATTTTTGCTCCTGTGAAAATCAGAGGCAAGATGCCCAAATCCACCATCCAAGCGAAACTGGCACCAAACCAGCATCGCTTTGGGCGCAGAGATTCTCACATACCTTGTCTACACCAACAGATTGGGCAGTGTCACATTTAGCTTTGTGAGACCAGCAGGATGCTGAAAATACTTCCTCTGCTGCAATTTGGCAATGTTTAATGATAGAGGAGCACAGAGGTAAAGTCACAGATACACATCAAAGGATATTCCCCCAAATACCAAGACAATGAATATCCCTTTAACAGACAAAAGAATATTTTCATACTCCAGACAGTAACATTTATCTGAGGCAACCACTGATGCAAACATATTCAAAGATAATAAAGCCATTTGAATGGAATTTAACTTTGTTATATTATAAGGAGTTCTTATGGTCTAAAAGATTCTCCTATACAATGCTTTCCAATGAGTATGTATTCCCTCCCAAAATTTGAAGGGTAAAGAAGCTAATGACTTAAAAACCTTCACTTCCCTCATAACAGCTTAGATTTTCTTCTATTGGCAGCTGGGATGTTGTAGATAGGATATTGTATTTGGAATCAGAAAGACCTGGGTTCAAATCCTGCCTCAGATACTTAATAGCTCTGTGATCTTGGGCAAGTCCCTTAATCTGTGTTGGCCTCGATTTCCTCATCAATAAAAATGGTGATGATAATAGTTCCTACTTAGTAAAGTTGTTATAAGGACAAAGCAAGATCACATTTGTAAAGCACCATATCAATGCTATTATTAATTATTATTATTATTATTAATTTCCTGACACACAGATTCCTAAAGATGGCACCCCTCCCCCAACACTTACACAGTTGCCACAAAGGCATACTTTATACAGTGGACCAATGGTTTGATCAATATGGCGCCCTGCTTTGCATTTCCATGGTACATCTATCACTGGAAAATAATTTTCAATGGTGCATAACCAGCTGCTTCCACCAGGGTCCTAGACAATCTACAACTCTGCCGTAACTTGTAGGACTAGAGAGCTGTCTGGGCCACCGAGAGAATAAGTGATTCGCTCATGGTCACACATTTAGTATGTACAAGACCCTTGGAGTCTGACCCTTCACTACATTCTCTACCTTTAGATACGCTATTGAGAAACTGAAATGAGATGATCAATGTCTGGTCACAGGTCCTTTTCCCTAATTTTCCACTCTATATAGTAATGTAAAACACAGTGGATTTGGAGTTAGAAGACCTGGGTTCAAGTTCCAATTCTGACAGTTAATCTCTCTGGGCCTCAGTTTCCAAATCTGAAAAATGAGGGAGTTGGATTAGAAGACTTTTAAGGTCCTATCCAGCTCTAAATCTATGCCGTAGTAACCCACTTTCTCTAGTTGCATGGCCTTAAGTGATAGGTGGGTTTGGCGGGGGGAGTATATTTTCTACCCCCACTTAACTCTGAGTTCAAGTGTCTCAGATCTTAGTCTTTGAGATTCACCTTGAAGTCATGTTCCTGTGAGTTCACACAATCCATATAATGGTGCTAGAATTGCATAGTGAGGGGGCAGCTAGGTGGCACAGTGAGCAGAGCACCGGCCCTGGAGTCAGGAGGACCTGAGTTCAAATGCGACCTCAGACACATGACACATTTACTAGCTGTGTGACCTTGGGCAAGTCATTTAACCCCAATTGCCCTGCCTTCCCCCCTGCAAAATAACAAAAAAAAAAACAGAATTACGTAGTGAATTTGGAAGTCTAATAAAGTGACAGCTGAGTGAATAACACCAAAAGAGGTTTAAAGCAGCAAAACCAATTGATTAGCCCTTATTAAGTATCTACTATGTGCTCTGCACTGTGTTAAGCATGGGGACACAAAGACAAAAGCAAGATGGCCCCCACCATCAAGGAGCTTGCATTCAACTTGGGGGATGTCTATTCCCAGACAAGAAAATAGGGGAAAGATGCAAAATAAATACAAGATTATGGTGGCACTAAAGACTGGTAAAATCAGGAAAGACCTCTTGAAGCAGATGGGCCTAATGTGAAGAGACCTAGGGGTTCCAAGAGGTAGAGAAGGGGAGGGACAGCATTCTAGGCTGACTAGGACAGCCTGAACCAAGCTACAGAAAAGAGACATGAAATGTTAGCTATAGGGAAACGCAAGTAGACTGCTTTGCCTGGGAAAAATGTTGAATGAGAAAGAAAAATATGGAACCAATCTGGAAAGATCATCTTTTTGCAGGAGCCATGTTGTAAAGGGCTATAAAAGCTAGGCAGCCAGGTGGTGAAGTGGATAGAGTGCCAGGTCTGGAGTCAGGATTAAATTTAAATTTGGCTCAGACACTTATTAGCTATGTGACCCTGGGCAAGTCATTTAACCATATTTACCTCAGTTTCCTCATCTGTAAAATGAGCTAGAGAAGGAAATGTCCAACCACTCCAGAATCTTTGCTAAGAAAACCCCAAATGGGGTCATGAAGAGTCAGACATGACTGAAAATGACTGAACAACAATAAAAAAATGCCAGAGTTTATATTTTATCTTAGGGGCAATTGGCAATTGCTGCAAAAAAAAAAAAAACACAGCAAAAAAAATTATGAGAGTGCCATGATCAGACCAGCACTTACGGAATATCAGTATATAGAGGATGAATTAGAGAGGGGAGAGACTGGAGGAAGGAGGGCCAACTGGGGAGCTACTGCAATAGCCTAGGCAAGAAATGATAAGAATATGAACCAGAGCGGTTGTGACGTGAGTGGAGGTGAAAGTTCATGTGGAGGTAGAATTGGCAATACTTGGCAAATGGCTGTACATGGAGCGTGAAGAGTAAAGAGACAACAGTGACTCCCAGGTTTCTAAAATGGGTGATGGAAAGGATGGTGCAACCTTCCACAAAAATTGAGACCTTAGGAGTAGGTGGATTTAGGGGGAAAGGTAATGAGTTATTTTGAACGTGATGAATTTAAGATTCCTATGGGACATCCTGGTGGAGATGTTCAGCAGGCCTTTGGAGACTGGAGACCAGAGCTCAGAGGAGAGATGAGAGCTGGGTAAGCAGATTTGGGAGTCAGCTGCTTAGAGGTGATAGTCAAACCATTAAATTGTTGAATCATTAAAATGGACAATGGCACCGATCAAATCAACCAAATGAACATCTCTTCATTCACACTATTCTACAACAGTCAGGATAGATGGTTAAAGGGATGGGCCCTTGCCAAGGAGTACCCAGGCAAACATGGTATGACTCACAGTCTCCCACATTGAGATTGCCATTCCTTCCAATTCGGTTTTTCATCTTCCTGGGTCTTCTCTACACTAACGCACTGCCTCTCGCTAATTGTACTTACTGTTAGCTATCAACACTTCCATCTGCCACTGCCTGACTTTGGGTGCTCTCTCTCCATTGGTCTTTGTAAAATAAAAAAAACTGTATTTGTCCTCCTACCTTACCCTCAGTTCACTGAAAGGCCAACAGGTATAATCAAGAAAGCAAAAAGTATACAAATCCATGTCTACCAGACTGTAAATTCCATGAACCATGTCTTATTGTGACCACATCTTTCTGAATTGCCCAACAGTATCCTGTACACAGTAGGCACTTAATTGAATTGAACTGAATGGTGTTGCTAAGAAAGGACATTATCATTTATCCCAAATGTTGACCCCATTTTTGCACTAAGTGACAGGCTGGTGTGACTCGATATAGGAGGGCGGTAAAGCAAGAGTCAAGAGGGTGACACGTTCATGGCACCCCCTGTCCCCGAGCTGAAACGATGCAGATGGGAGGAAGGAGAGTATATCTGGGGCTGATAGGAGACTAAGGCTAAGATTTTTCCCCCTCTATTCTACAAACTCTTTTCGCTCCTAGATTCCCCAGAACATTTAGGAGTTAAGGCTGCCAATACAGAAAGCTGACTTGTAGTCATGCTTGCTCAGATCAGACCAAATTAATTTGTGCGCCCCTGTGGTCTTAGCCTCCCTGGCTTAAAAACTGAGCTTACTATTGGCTATTTAAAATCTCAAGGCTCCCTGTGGCATTCAGTGGCTCAGCAGCTCAAGCCTCAGAACAAATGCGTGCTCTCATTGATGGATGGGGGTGGCTAGCTGGGAAAGGAGGGAAATCTCCCAGAGTCTATGCTGAAGGCACAATTAAGAAAAAGCATTTGTTCACTGCTTTCATGTTTTTTTTTCTCTTCTCCTTTGCCTGTGCTTTGTTTTCCCTCCTATTCGTCCTTTGGCAGTGGTACTGAATGTTGATGAGAAACCACTTGGAACAGATCCAGAGAGTCTTCTGATTAGGACAATGTGATTAGAGCAGTAGCAAAATTCAGTGAGCTGAGCAGTGGGATCAAGGGTCTCCTATGTCATAAGTTCAAACCCTTGCTCTGCAAACTAGCTTACCCCATCAAGGCTGAAGCCTGTCTATAGTTGACTTTTAAATCAGCGGCAAGTCATCTTACAATCCATAAACTCCTTTAGGCAGCAAGTGAATGGGAAATGTGATTTAATGGGAAGGAGAACCAGGACACCTGAGTTCTAGTCTGCTGCTAATAAGTCATGTGACCTTGGGTAAGTCATTTATGAATTAAAATGTCAAAGGTTACCTAGTACAACCCTCTAATTTCTTAGAAGAGGAAAATGAGATCCAAAGAAATTAAGAAACCCTTTCTAAATAGTGTTACTAGGCTGGTAGATTAGTAGAATGTAAGAGACATCATTTGCATAGATTTTATTATTTTTCAATCTTACTGAGGCTTTTTGTCTTTTGTACTCCAGATATTACCCAATATGCTCCCACCCCCCAGGCATAGGGCCCACCTATCAATTGCTTAATTTTAGAAATGACAGGGCCTTTTTTAGGCTGACAAGGCCTTTTCTGTTGAATTTGTGGACAAGACGGAGAAATGTATATTGGATAATAATAGCCTTTGGTGTAATCTAAGCTGCCTCTATGGCCAGACCCAAAGAGTAGTCATTAATGGTTTGAGGTTAGTTTGGAAGCAGATCTCCAGTGGAAGGCCTCAGGAATCTATCTGTGCTGAGCTTTAGTTGAAGGGTTTATCAATTACTTGGATAAATGAATAGATAGCATGTGTAACAAATGTTCACATGACAAAGGCTGGGTTAAGTTAACATGTTAATGATAGGGAATATTAAGGATATTAAGGGCTAGAATATTAAGCCAAATTGAATAAAATGACATTTAATAAGGATGTATTTAAAATCTTACAATTGGGTTCAAAAATAACTGCTCTGCAAGTATAAAATGGGGGAGGGATGCTGGGTTCATCTAGTCATATTTGGAGATGTTAATGGCTTGCCAGCTCCATACGAGCCAACAGGGTGATCTAGCATCCAAAAAGGTTAATGTCAGTCTTCATTAAGATAACAGTGTCCAGGACTAGGGAAATGATGACCCCATGCATGCTGCCCCAGTTAGAACATATCTAGAGCATTGATTTGCAGTCTGAGCATTATATTTTTAAGAAGGATATTAATAAACTGGAGAGCGTCCAGAGAAAGGAAGCCAGAAGAGTGAGGGGCCTTGATATCATGTCACCTGAGGACTGCTTGAAGGAAATGAGGAGATTTAACCTAGAGAAGAGACTCAGAGTATTATTATAGCTACATTTAAATGTTTGAAGTGTTGTTGTATGGAAGAGATATTAGCCTTGTTCTCCAGATGCGATACCTGAAGTTAGGAAGATCTGAGTTCAAATCCAGCCTCAGATACTTACTAGATATATGACCCTGGACAAGTCACTTAACCTCTGTTTATCTTAATCCACTGGTAAAGGAAATGGCGAACCACTCCAGTATCTTTGTCAAGAAAGCTCCATGGATAGTATTGGTATGCTATGGTCCATGGGGTCACAAAGCGTTGAATATGACTGAACAACAAGCTTAAGAACAGCCCTTCATTCATATTGACTGAGCAGAGACTAGGGTAACTTGACGACCAGTGAAGGGGGGTGCCCAACCCTACCTAGACTCTGAAACTATGTTTGGAAGACCCTTCTTCCACACACAAACCTACTGCATTGGAATCTATAACTACTTTTCTGTAACCCGTTACGATAATGCCATAACGCTGCTTTTCCACCATGGCTAGGGACTGGATTTCAAAACCTAAGCATGCAGAAGCACTATGGCTCCCCATTATGATGAACCATATGAGAAAAGCAAATCTGCCTCAGTGCTCCATAGTCATTAAGGACTAAGACACACAGCCTCTCACCTAAAGACTCTTCCTAGCCAGGACCTGACCCTCTGATTTCAGGCTTCTCACCTCCAGGTTCCATGCCCTTCACCCTCACCCCCAGGATCCTCAGACATCAGGCTTCTATCTTCCAGGTAACCTGCCCCTACCTCACCAGGACCAGACCCTCAGATATCAGACCTCTTGCTCCCAGGATCTCACCCAGGGTTACAGATATCGTGTCAAGCCAGGAACCAAGGATGGCTGTGTATCATTCCTGCCATCAAAGGAACTGGTACTACATGTGAGTTCAGTTACGCCCCTGAGGACCCATTCACCTAGTATTTATTAGCCCAAATGTACAACTCAATTGCCATTTTTTCTACCACATAATGGTGCTGCCTCCATCTTCACAGTTTGGGAAGTAGCAGCCAAATGGTACTTCCCAATCTCCTAGCTAGCAAGCTCTTACCTCCTTTCCTCTGAATTCCTATCGTTAACAGTTGCAGGCTAAGTGAAAATAAGACCCGAGAAGTGAAGTCACCCCTTTCTGACCTCCTTAGCTGATGGAGCTATCTCCTTATTCAAACTGTCTTGTATTATTTCTCTGCTAAAAAGTCATAACCACAGTAGAATGTAAGTTCCTTAAAGGCAGGAACTGTCTTTGTCTCCTCAACACCAAGCGTAGTGTCTTCGTGCAGTAAGCACTTAATCAATATTTATGGATTTGAAGAAGCAAAGGGCATGAAGTGCAAAGAGACAGATTTAGGCTGGCTATCAAGAAAGATTTCCTAGCAATTGGGCCCATCCAGTCTGTCTTGAGAGGTGACAAGTCTTCAAGCAAAGACCAAATGATGACTTGTTGGGTATATTAGAAAGGGAATTTTTGTTCAACTATGGTTTGGACTGGACAGTCCAAAGGGGTCCCTTCCTACTCTGAGATTCTGTAAAATAACTTACCGAAAGTCACATACCTCCCTCCCTATTTCCAGAGAGTTAGTTAGTAACAGGGCTAGGACTCGAATCCACATCTTTTGACTTGTAAGCCATTCATTCTTCAGTATCTTCCTCTGCGAAAAGAGGTTTGACTGGAAAATCTTGAAAGTTCCTTCTAGTTCTAAAGTTCTTTGATTCTACAGATGTAAGAGTAAGATTATTAAATCTTGCGATTTCTTGAATAAACATAGTCGCTCCCCAAATTGCTATCTATATATTTCATTTGCCTAGGTGGTAAACTGGACCTAACAAATTTGATACTGAATCACTAATCCTTCCTTTATGGAGAAATAACTAGAAAATGATCATAAGACATGCAACAAATATGACTGACTTCTAATAAAACTATTTACAAAAGTCTAATGGAGTTCAATTTCATTCTAGGGTCTGTCGCTTTCTCAGTTTCAGTCCTGCCTGCCTCTGATGCTTGCCTCTCTCACATACACACCCATCTCTTACCACGCCACCACAGGTTAACAGATTTGGAGCTGGAAGGGACTTTAGAGGTTGTCTAGTCCAACCCTCTTATTTTGCAAATGGGGAAACTGAGGTTGAGAAAGTTTTGGTGGCTTGTCCAAGGTCACAGGATAATAAGAGGCAGACCTAGGATTTGAACTCAGATCCTTTGATCCCATATCTAGCAAGTCCTCTTTGCTGCCGAAGTACACTGCCTCATATCATACTTAAGGAAGGTGCTTATGCTATTTCTCTTTGGAGATAGGAGGAAGTGCTTTTTTTTTTCCTTTGGGAAGGGAAAGGAACATGTATCTATACAGTGCCAGATACTGTGCTAAATATTTTCTACAATTTTATCTTGTTTGATGGGGGAATTTCCCATCCTTCCTCTATCTGTTTTATTTGACTTTAAACACTATGGAACAACGCCTGATATCAGAGCTTCTTTTTCTTCTTAGATCACTGTGGTTGGCACTGTTTCACTTAAACTGAATTGGCGGTGATCATCAAAGGAGAAAATTGATGTTAATGTGATAAGGTGGATAATAGGTTTCCCTTTGCCATCAAAGGGCACTCTGACCCCTATTTCATATTCACTTTTGAACTTAGCCACCTTTTCTTCTTCGTGCTTTAAGAAATGCCTTTACCAAACTTGAATCAGGGCCATCAGTGAATTCTCTTTGGTAACAGTACCATGGCAAGACTTAGAATAATTCATCTATTGTTTATTCAGATAATTAGAAGACTCAATTATTGCCATGTTCTTAGTAGCTATTTTCTGAAGTTTTTTACCATCTCTAAACAGAAATCTTGCCTATTACTAGCAGAGCTGGGGTTCTCTACCTCCCCCTTCTTCTCCCCCTAAATTTCAATGAGTTAAAGAGAGTTCTAATTTGGAAATTCACAGAGAGTGAGTGGGTACACACTGACTGACCTGTGGTCTTTTCTAGCTCATTGATCTCACTAAAGAAAATCTTGTTTGATCTAGAGAGGAGAAACATTTTACCATGTAGGAGCACATGCATTTGCTGTCTTTTATTGTAATTTCCTAGAAGGTGATTGTAATCTCAATATATGGGTGCGGCTGGGAAGATTGGTCTGTGACCAACAACCTTTGTGCCCTGCACACATAAAAGACTGCACTTTGGTCCACAACAGAAGCTCGATTTGTAGCACCTGGCACTGTATGTGCCTGCCTTCCAGCCTTCTGTAAGTTCTTACTTAGAAAGGACTGTTCCTTCCCCAGCACATGAGTGCCAGGGCAATTGACTACTGAAGTGGTTTCTTAGAATTCTCTTTGAATGGCACAGTATTTGGGAAGGTATACCTGGGTATCTTTAAAATGTTCTTCACTGCATTCTACATGCTTAAAGGCTCAAAGTCTATATGCTCAACTGCCCCTATGCCATAGCTGTCTTTGTATTATGCCCTCATTCATTTCACACCAAGTTCACCCTTACCTGAGGGGTTGCGAAATGTGGTCACCAATCAATCTTTCCAATTATGTATGTGGCAATATTATCAGCAGGGATGGATTAAAAATAAAGAGAATCAGGATATGTATATGTTTTTAACCTTTAATTTAGGGGAAAAGGGTAAGACTTTATGAATCATACATCTCTTTCCTCAAACTGCTCCCTAGTCCACAAATGGGAAGAAAAGAATGAAAGGAGAGAGCCAAGGTAGGAAACAAAATTGGTCCTTTGGATGATGACACTGAAGGGTCCCAGAATGCTGACTCCAGGCACAAGCATAAAAGATTGCCAAAGTGCTTCTCCCCAGAGCATGAAAGGAACAGATCAAGTTGCTTCTGTCTCCTGCCCTACCCTGAGAAATGGACTCAGTGGCATTGCAGGCTTTTCCTTTCCCTGATATCTTTGAGTCGAGGCGCCATGCTGACCAGAAGGGTCAGATAAAGGACTGAAAACCATTGTCCATCAAGTCCAGAGATGCTGCTGCCAACATTCCTGTGCTGTGTTTGCTAATATGGCTAGGAAAACAGATTTATATTCTGCAGGGTTAGCCATGGGTACATGTCAACAGGTCCCCATTGCCACTACAAAGTGGAGAATGACAGCTCTTGTCAGGGTAACTCCATTGAAAAATCTGCAAAGAATAATAGAGTTGGTATTCCAACAATAAAATAGCAGAGTAGGCATTCAATACAAAATGATGTGCACGTATAAAACACTTTAAGGAAATCCAAAATGAGAACATAAACAACAACAAAAGATGTTAAAGTGATTGAGTTAATTAAAAAATAAAAATTTGCTTTATCAAAGGCTCTACTGTAAGTCTTTAGTTAGCTCACCCAATATTCTATCTATCTATCTGTATACATACGTACACATGTACATGTGTGTATATATACATGTGTGTATACATATAATTTTACCACTTTACACTTTCAAGGATATCACCAAATCATTTTAGGATCACACTGCATGGCTTATACTCAGTACTTAATAAATGCTCATTGGTTGATTGATGCATTTTGTAAAGCAAGATACATAGGACTTTTCTCTCTACACATAATAAAGGCAACTTAGAATTATACAACATGTTATTTCTTTACAACCCTGTGAGGTCAATAGTAAAAGAGTTATCCCCACTAAGTAAGTGGATGTAACAGTTCAGAGACATTAAGTGACTTGACCATCATGTGCCCAGCTCTTTTGGCTACAAAATCAGCTCTCTTTCAACTGGTACATGTCACCCATATGTACAGAGCTCTGAGTAGGAACTATTCATATCCAGTGAGTTTCACAGAGCCCTTCTAATACTAAAATAATAAAATTTATGATAATATAATAATTTATGTGTTTTGCATAATATACAATTTATAAAATAAGATAAAATTCATAATACTAAATAAAAGATTGCACGTAATTATTTGACTACATAGTTACCATTACATTGAATGCCATAGGAAATGGCCCTTCTCCTAGTTAACTAAGACAAATGAAGACATAATTACGTTGGAATTATAAACAATATCAAATCCAGACTCTGATATAGCTCTTAACTCTTTTTTTAAAGGGAGAACTGCAATCTCAACATATTTTTTTTCTTATTTGAAAAAGAAAAAAAAGAGTCGTTTTCTCCCATAAAAAAATCTGACTTCCTGAGCTACTACCCCCCACTTAAGCCCTGAAGAGGAGCTAGTGATTGTGTAATGTGAACTGCCATGTAGTAAATTGTAATAGGACAAGCAGGGTGTTAAGAAGAAATGCCTTAAGGAAATATTGAAGCACAACTTCTAAAGATGTAGTAAAGATGTGTGCTGCTAAGAGTCTGAGGATGTAGGCAGGACAGTGCTACACATGGCAATGGGAGGTGGAGAGGCTTTTGGGGAGCAGACTTTAGGCATAGAACTTGGCCCCAAAAGGCAGAGTGGTAGACAGGTCCCTTTGGCAAATGCAGTTAGAGTTCCAAGCCAACCAGCGCCTCTAAATGTCTAGATTAGTTTCTTAAGTCACGGCAATATAAACATATATAATGATTACCACCTCCATTGATGTCAGCAAAGTCATCCATGAAGACAGGGAGGAAAAGCAGCTGCCTATGAGGTATGAGTCCTGAGTCAAGGAATTTTAGAGCTGGAAGTGAGATCGGTAATTCTAACTCTCCATTTACAGATGGGGAAATTAAAGCCCAAGTGCATGAAGTGATTTTTCATTTCAATTCAACACACATTTCTTAATCAGCAAATAAGTTCAAGGCATTGTGCTAGATGCTGTGATACAAAGACAAAATAAATTGGTTCCTGGCATCAAGGAGTTTACATTGCATTGGAAGGATATGACAAGTGCGCAAATAAGTAAATATAAGGCAATTTGAGGAGGGGAAGAGTACTAACTACTGGGGGTGGGGTGAGGGAAGGCTTCATGGAGGAAGCAGTACCTGAGTTGAGCCTTGAAGACAAATAAGGACTTAAGTTGGTAGAGATGAGGAGACCATTCCAACATGGAGTCTAATTTGTGACAAAGCACTAAAGTGAGAGATGAGATGAGTTCAGGGTATAGCCAAGAGTCCATATGGATAGAGTGAATGAAGGGCATAATATGAAATTAGGTTAGAAAGATAGGTTACAGTCAGATTGAGCAGAATGTTGGGCACTTAAAAACCAGACTAAAATGTTTGTGTTTTAGCCTGGAGGCAAGAATACTGAAGTTTTTTTGTTCAGGGCAGTGACAGTCAGACCATACACTAGATGCATGGATACCAATTAGGAGATGATTTCAATAGTCCAAATGAGAGGTTGTGGTCATGTGATTGATATGACAAATGTTGTGAAGATATAATTAGCAAGACTTGACAACTGATTGGTTGGCTAAAGGGGAGTGGGCAGTGAGGGAGACTAAAAATATAGGGTAACTTCGGGGCTATGAATCCCAGAGCCTCAGAGAATGCTGGTGCTCTAACCAGAAATAGAGTTGTCTAGAGGAAGGGCAGGTTTAATGGGGAAGATGTTTATTTCTCTATAGTGGTAGTGATTTGAGTGATTGCTAAAAGGTCTAGCCACTAATAGCTGGATTAGACCAAGTGTATATGGAGGAGAAATGTGCTGGGGGTTACATAAATGTGAGGATCTTAAGAGATGGGTTCCCTCAGGGAAAGGGTATGGGGTTCTGAACACATATCCAACGTTATTAATAGTGGGGGGAAAGTAGCCATGAGAACATAGTGACCTATATGCCGACTTTACCAACTATATAAAATTTTTATGCTAATCATCTACACACACTTTGAAGGCATCCTCATTGAACGTATTAGTATAGAAAAGGTAGAAATATTCACAAAGAATATTCCACGGAGGACCACATCTTTACCATCACATAATTAAATGAAAGATGTAGAGAATATAGGTTAATACAGCGCTTGTTGTTAGTTGATGATTTTTAAAAAGAAAAAGCAACAAATTGTTTCCTACCTAAAACATTAAAATTATTTGACATCCCTTATAAAATATAACAAAAAAGGATTCCTGATCACAAATATTAGGCAAGGTATAGAATGGGGAGATAGTTAGATGTATGTGCACCAAATAAGCATTTGCCACTGTTGTAAAAGAGATGTAGTAAAGAGTCCAAATAGACAATTGATCCTCTATAGGTGACGATGTCCTACAGATTCTCCTCTTTGTAGATGACATTGTAATGAGTACATCAAGCCCCAGAACATTGTAGAATCTCCTGAATGAGACCTGTAACCATTCAAAAGAATTTGATCTAATCATCCATATATAAGAAACCAAGTAGACAAATTTTTACTCTCCAGATTATGATATGTAATTGGATGGATATGCTATAGAACTTTGTGTGAGAGTATGTGTGTGTATGTATGTATGTATGTATATATATATGTGTGTGTGTGTGTGTGTATGTATGTATATATATACACACATACACATATATACACACTAATTATATATATACGTATAGCTATATACACATACATATATATGTATATATGTGTGTGTGTGTATGCATATATGTATATGTGTGATACCAGGTAGATTAATGGAGATCCATTAAAACAACTACAAGGAATTGAAATTTCATTTGAAAATAAATTGAGTCTGTGAAAGGATTTGAAGAGGTATAGAAATATCACGACTGTTATTGTATAGAGACTTTGAAATGGGCTAAAAGAAAGTGGTTGAAAGATTCTGAAAGGACAAGGTTGTAAGTGATTGCTTTAGAAAATGCATTCAAGGACAGAGTTTATACTCCAGAAGTGCTAGTTGATTGTAAATCATAAAATCATAGAATTTTAGAAATGGAAGGGAAGTCAATACAATTGAACACATTTTTAAAAGCACTTATTATTACAGTGTATTGAAGGTGGGGTATATGCCTGCTCTTAGGGAACTGATAATTTAGTAAGGGGGATTCAGACACGTACACAAATGAACACAATTAAAAAAAGAGCCAGATCAACTGATAGAAAAAAGAATTGCAAAGACAGAAATCACTTTCATGGGGAAGTGGGTAGGAGAGAATAGGGGAAGATGCCATAAAGGAAGCAGCAGTTGAACTAGGTATTGAAGACAAAGAAGGATTTCAGCAGACAGACACATTGGAATTTAAACTTCTTGTGAGTAGAGGTTGTTTCAATTACTATATTGGTATCTCTATCACCTCGCACAGTTCCTGGCATATACTAGGTACTTGATAAATGTTTACCGAGCTGATTGATTGAAAGGAATGCATCCCAGGGACAGATGGCCCATGCAAATGCACATCAGTTATTGAGGGCAAGACACAATCAGGCAACAGTTAATAGTCTAGTTTTATTAGAACATAATAAAGAAATATAAACACAAATAAAATTAGAACATAATAAATGATAATATATGATATATTGATATGTAATATACAATAATAAAGAATAAACATAATAAATAAAATTAGAACATAAGTAATAATATATGATATATTGATATGTAATATACAATAATAAAGAATAAACATAATAAATAAAATTAGAACATAATAATATAATATAATGCTTAGAAGCAGCATGAAGTGAGGTCAAAAAGCTTGATCACAGAGGGCCTTAGATGCTGTCAAATCTAACCTCCCACTTGACAGAGACTTCCATATTAAAACAGCTAGGACAGATAACCATCCAACTTCTACTTGAACACCAAAGCCCTACACCATGCTGTCATGCTGAGAGACTTCCCATTTGGTTTTGTTGTTGTCGTGGTTGTGGTTGTTGTGGTTGCTGTTGCTGTTGTCTCCTCTGCTACTTTCCTATACCCACTGGCTGGGACTCCTTTTGTGAACTCCAGTTACTAGCTACTTCATAAAGTTTTCCATTTTATTTCAACATAGCTTTGATTGTTAAAGAATTCTTCCTTCTTTTAAGATAATATTTATCTCCTTGTAACTTTTACCTATTGGTCCTGGTTCTGCCCTCTGGAATCCAATTGACGGTCTGATCCCTCTTCCATGTGACAACCTTTCAAATATTTAAAAATGGTTATTGTTTCTTTTCCTAATTAAATAACTCCTACTTCCATCAACCATTCCTCATAATTTGCAGACTCTTCATCATCCCAATCCTCTTTCTTTGGACGTATTCTAGCTTGTCAACGGTCCTTTTTTTTTTAAATGGGGCACTCAGAATTGAACGCGATATTCCATATGTGGTCTGATAGTGCAAAGCACAGTGGAACTATTGTCTCCCTTAACTGGGACATGATGTTGACCCAGTCTAAGATTGCATTAGGGTTTTTTTGGCAGCTACTTTACCTCAGTAAATCATATTGCACCTTTGAGCACCTGAAATCTTCAGGTCTTTTTCAAGTGCATTAGTGTTAAGCTGAATCTTTCCTATCTTGTCCTTGTGCAATTAACTGACTTTTTTTTTTAAATTTCAAGTAAGGACTCGATATTTTTTGCTATTAAATAGTACCATGCTAATCTCAGCCCAATCTTCCAGCCTAGTCGTATCTTTATAAATACAGATTCTGCCATTCAGCATATTAACTCTTCTTCCCAGGCTCATATCATGAAGTTTGATATATATGTCTTCTGACAAGATCAATCAGAAGAGTCTTAGATTTGTAACTGGAGGAAACAACACTGAATAAAGCTGAGTCCTGGGTGGTTGACCACGGTGGTGTGGATCTTGCAGGGACAATTGGCATGCTTGATCAGTGAGGTGGACCATGCTAGAGCCCAACAAGCCCCTTAACACTCTATCTGGGTGGGACCCAGGGGACTGGGAAAGGCAAGCAGCACAACAAAAAATGTCCCTGATGATGGCTTCCTGGAAGCAAAAGTAATTTAGTGACACCGATTTGGGTCAAAGAAATCTTGAACTTTTTTATACTTTGAAGGTTGAAAAGCTGAAGGCAAAGAAGGAGTTTCAGGGTCATTGTGGGATGTTGTCTCCCAAGCAAATGAGCAAATTAGGGTTAGGGTCAGGTTCTTAACATGTTCAAATATTGCTGGATCAGTTTCTTAACACTATCCAAGAGCATGAAATGGCTTCCCAAAGGACTGGGATCATCTGTGAGCAGCTTGGCAGTATTTGTACTGAATGGGCTCTGAGAGTGGCAGAGGACCTCATCTCACCCCATGGGGTTGTGGTCTGGGTGGGAGTTCTGCTTTTTTATTATTTCTCAGTTGTTTTCTGAGTTGTGTCCGACTCTTTGTGATCCCATTTGGGTTTGGTTTTTTTGTTTATATTTTTCAGAGATACTGGAGTGGTTTTCCATTTCCTCCTCCAGCTCATTTTGCAGATGAGGAACTGAGGCAAACAGGGTTAAGTGACTTGCCCAGGGTCACACATCTAGTAAGTGTCTAAGGTCAGATTTGAACCCAGGAAGAAGAGTCTTCCTGACTCCAGGTCCACCTACCTGCCCTTGGGTGTTCCGCTTTACCTTGAAATAAAATCTTCCACAGAGTAGGGGAGAAAAGGATTTATAATTGAGGAATCCCACTTTGAAACCTGGCTCTGCTCCATTTGTGAACTTGAGTGAGGTAGAGATTGCCAGATCCCAGATTCCTCATCTCTGAAATAAGAAGCTCTGAAATCCCCTCCCACCCTGAAGCTTGGATGCTGGGATTTGTGATCTTGCGACTTCATCCAAGTCCTTTTTAAAATATTGAGCCTTTCATAATGCAGAGAAACATAATGCACAAGAAAATAGGGTCAATTTTTAAACATTGTGACGTTGATGTGAGTGAAGAAAAGTGAGGTTTGAAATGACAGGAGCAAGGTATTATCTGCAAGCAAAGTTATGAAAGTCGCAAAGATAGTAATTCCCCACAACCAGTCATAGGATTGTACCAGCCGCCAGAAAGGACATTATTTGCTGAATTTTTATTTATGTTTGGTTTTGACATCTTGCGTTTTCTGAGAGATGTGGGGATAAAAATCAAATTTGTGTGGCTTTCGAGTTTTTAGATAAAACAAATTTCTAATAGAAACATGATTCTGGTTAGAATCATAGAGAAATAAATGACAGCAGAAGTGAGTAAGAATACTGGCAAGTTTTGCACCTAGGACAAGTAGAAAGCTAGTTTTCTAGTCTGTTGGGGGTTGGGAGAGAGTGATGCAGACTTCTGGATGCCTCAAGGTAAGGAAAAACTGGGTCACTGAAGAGTTCACCTGGGGAATTGCCACCAAGAGGAGGAAACCAGGGAATGTCTTATTGGAACTCATTATTCTTGATGCTAAATTTGGTTGTTTGTGCAAATCTGTGAACTCACCACTTTGGTGACCTTGGGCAAGTTGCTTAACTTCCATTTGTCTCAGTTTCCTCATCTGCAAAATGAGGGAGCTAGCCTATATGGCTTCCAAGGTCCATTCCGGCTCTCGAATCGTATGTTAATGTTCGTAATAAGAGGTAACGTGTATTTAGCTCCTACTGTGAGTTGGGTACCGTGCCAGGCATTTTACAAATACTATTTCATTTGGTTTTCACACCAACCCTGGGAGGTAGGTGGTGTTTTTATTTCCATTTTACAGATGAGGAACCTAAGGCCAATAGAGGTTAAATGATTTGCCCAAGGTCACACAGCTAGCCAGCACCTGAGATCAAATTTGAACTCAGGTCTTTCTGACTCAGCCCAGCCTCTATCCACTGTACCACCTACCTGTCCCATGTGGTCTTGTGGTCCTTTGAGTCAGCCTCCTCTAAATTTTGGCACCCTGGAGAAAGGCTCAATCTCCCCAATCTAGATACCTCTCTATAGCAAAGAGATAAGGATGTCAGAGGACAAGAATAGAAGAACTAATCCAAGTCCATCCCCAAATACACGGATGGAAAGAGGAAAGGGAGAATTTGAGTTAATTCCTGCTTGCTCTTGCATTATCCTATACTTTATAGGAAAGTTTCCTCCTATCCAGTCTGAACATTTCCATTTATTTCAATCATTTCTCATTTACATCACTTTTAGATGGTTACTCAATGAACAATTACTTTAGAAATATTCAAAATACCATCTATGCAACCTATATCTATCTTTAATTTAATCCTCCTAACAATAATAATAATACAAATATTAATAACAATAATATAGCAATTTTGTAGCAACTTTACAATTATTAGCTCTTTTGATCCACACGACAACCCTGGAAGGGGAATGCTATTATTATCCCAAATTTACAACTGAGGAAACAGGCAGGCGGAGGTCAAGTGACTTGCCTAGGATCATGGAGCTGGGAAGTGTTTAAGGCTATGATTTGAACTCCTGACTCTTTGTCCCACAGTCTGAGTCCTGGGTGGTTGGCCATGGTAGTGTGGATCCTGCAGGGACAACTGGCATTCTCGGCCAGTGAGGTAGACCATGCTGAAGATCAACAAGACCCTTACTGTACCATCTGACTACTTAACAATACTTCCAGGAGAGGATTCTGGGAAGATGGTGGAATAAGTCAGAAAATTCCAAGCTCTCAAGATTTTCCCCCACAAAAGAGTTAAAATAGCACCTTAGGGCAAATAAAATGTGGGTGAAGACAAAGAAGAATGGGGGCACAACCGAGATCTTCCTGGGCAATTTGAGAAGATGGGAAGAAAAATCCCAGGACAGGTTTGGTCCCTGGGAAGAGTAAACACCTCGAGGCTAGGTTCCATTTTAACAACAAGCCACCAGCGATTTAAACAACTAGCAGCAAGTTCTGGAGTTAGTTGATTTGAGAGACTGCCTCAGCCCCAGTCACAGGAATTTTTCACCCCAGGGGACAGTGAAGGGAGTTACACGTTTGAGCCTGGGAAGACTGAGGGGACCTATGGGGATAAGGAAAGCCGGACCCAGCTGTGTTGCAAAGAGCAGAGGAGGTGGGAAGAAACCAGCACACACCCAGTGAGTGCAGAAGCAGTGGGGCAGAAACAAGAGGTTGGAGGTTTGGCTTTGGTTCCGGGTTAGAGGGGAGAACTGAAGATCGAGGGCAAGAGGCACCATTTCCCATACCCCAGGGCTAGAGGTGATTATAAAAATCAAGCTATTACCACAAAAATAAAATGCACAGGCAAAGAAGAAAGAATACAGCCATAGAAAGATATTATGGGAATAGAGATGACCAGGATTCATCTTCAGAGGAGGATATTGAAGTAAAGAAACTCCCAAAGAGTAACATCAAGTGGTCACCTGCCCAAAAAAAATTTATAGATCTTAAAAAAGACTTTAAAAATCAAATGACAGAGATAGAGGAAAAACTAAAATGAATAGATAGATAGATAAGTAAATACATGAATGAACAAACAAAAATAATATAAGAAAAACAAGGTTTTGAAAGGAAAGTCAACCAATTAGAAAAGGAGATCCAGAATCTCAAGGAGTAAAATGACACCTTGAAAATTAGAATTGTGCAAAGTGAAGCCAGTGAAATTATAAGAGATCAAGAAATAATTAAACAAAACATAAACAATGAAAAAATAGAAAAGAAAGTGAAACATCTCATGAGAAAAACAACAGATTTGGAGAATAGATCAAGAAGAGAAAAATATAAAAATAATCAGAGTAACTGAAAGTTATGATCATAAAAAGAATCTTGATACAATAATACAAGAAATAATTCAAGAAAATTGTCCTGAAGCATTAGAACAAGGCAGGGAAATAGAAATAGAAAAAATCCATCAAACACCACTTAAAAGAGATCCTATGAGGAAAACACATGGGAATATCATAGTCAAATTCCAAAACCCTCAGTTCAAGGATAAAATATTAAAAGCATTGAAATTAAAACAATTTAAATATGATGGTGCTACAATTAGAATTACACAAGACCCAGCAGCAGAGACATTAAAGAACCACAGGTCTTGGAACACAATGTATTGAAGAGCAAAAGACCTGGGGCTCTGGCCAAAAATATCATACCCTGCAAATTTAAGTATTATCTTGAATGAAAAAAAATGGATATTTGATAAACTCTCAGACTTTCAAGATTTTGTTAAAAAAAATCCTAAACTTCATAGAAGATTTGACATACAAGATCCAAGAGAAACATAAGGTACATACCAAAGACTGACTATAAGAGATTCATAAGGACAGACTGTTTATTTTTTATATAACAAAAAATGTAAAATGTAGGTCTAAGATTCTTATTAATAATTGGCAAGCTCATAAGAAAGAGAGGGAAAACCTGACTATGATATGAATTTAAAAAGTAAAACCATTTAGAAACAGCTAAAAAGAGTAACTATTTTATACAAATGAGGTGCAAGAGGAAGAAAGAATACAGAGGAATTAGATGGGGGAGGAGGGCTGGTGGTTCTGGTAACCTACTTTCATCAGGAATGGGTTTAAGAGGAAACAATACCTATATATTTAGAAGAGTATAAAAGTCTTCTAAATTTAGAAGAAACAAAATGGTAGGGGCATAGAGAGGGGAGAGAGGACAAGGGAGGGATTTTTAGAGGGGAGAATGAGGGAATAGGAAAAAAGGGAATATAGAAGGGTATTTAGATTTATGGGAATGGGAGGAAAGGGGAGGGATTTTTGGAAGGGGCTAGACAAGTAATAGAAGGTCAACGTAGTCAGTAGAAGTAAAGTAGAGGAATCAGGAGGGATCTGCCCAAATATAAAAACAAAGATCAGGAGTAGAGTATGTTTGGGAAAGTATATGTCTATCTATGCATGTATATATGTATATGTGTATGTATATATCTACAGCTATAGAGAAACATATCTAAACTTTATTGCAGCTTGGGGTGGGTGGGAGGAGGGAAAAAAAGAACAAAGTAAAAAAGTGCACAGCAGATAACAAAAGAAAACTCATAAGGAAGCAAAGAAAAGATGGACAATTCTCAACACAACATGTATTCTTTATCATATAGGCTTTCTTGAAATGAAAATCTATTGTTACATATTTTGAATCCTCTCTTACATTCTCCTATGCACACGACATGCTTTTTTTTCTTTCTTACTTTGTATTTAAGTTGCAATATTTAAGTTTATAATATGTTTTGTTCCTTTTCTCTATTCTGTTTTTGTGTTCTGGCCCTTGAGTCTAAAATTAAATTAAATTTTAAAAAAATTCTTCAAGGCACATTGTTTTGTTTTGCTTTACCTGTAATTTCATAGAGCTTACTTGGTGGAAATGCCTCTACCTTACTATTCATCTACTCTACTCTCTATCCCATAGGAGATTTTGGAGGGTCAGGTGGAAGAATTTAGGTTGTAGCAGCCAAAAGCAAGCTGGAGTAGAGTCTTTCTGGGAGGAAAAGTAGTCTTCTGCCCAGATGTTGTCATATCAATCAATTTTCTGAAAGAAGGTGGATATGTTCATTTAATGGGGCATTGAGAAGGAAAGATAATTTCAATAAGTTGACATTCAAGATGAAAATCAACAAGTTTATATGATGGGTTATTCAGGTGTTTTAAAAATGCTAAATGTGCTGCTGGAGTCTTAAGGCAGCATTTTACTATTTAAATCATCAAATTCTTATGGTTCATTTTAAAAATTAACATGAAAGGGTGGCCACTTTGGTCTATTTAAATGCAATATATACTCTCCCATGCTTTCTTTCCATCAGAGAATTAGCAGTTGTAAAAAAAAATAGTTTGGGAGAAAAGTGAATGTTTTAAGTCATCATACTGTTAATTATTTGTGGAAAATGGAAATAAAGTAGACTTTCCCATATAGAGAATTTCTGTTTAGGATGAGACATAATGATATACTGCATATATTTTAAAAGTCTTGCTTTTGCAAACATTTAAGTTAATTGTGCCACCATGGCAGTATATCTGCTGATAAGGGGAATAAATATATTACAGAAAGAGAGAATGGTTTTAGGAATAATGAAAATGTTACATGCAGAGTCAGTATACACAAGAGAACTTGTTAAAAGAGCATAATAAGCAAATTAAGTCCTCCTGCCAGTCCCACACACAGTGTTATCTAGTAGGGAAGAACAATTAGCACATTCATTAATTAGGGTCACATCCACACTTCTGTTGTCAACTCTGATCATTTGTTTGTTTGAAGCAGGCTCTCCTTTACAAAAAATTCAATAGTGAATGAATAGAATATTTGAATTTCTGCAAGTACTATCTTAATTTTGTCATCTAATATTTAACACTGGGGACTCAGCTTTAGTCAATATTTTCACATCTTAATATTTAAAGAGGAAATCATGGCCCAGAAAGGTTGTCATAGAGTCACAGACTTTCAGAGTTGTATGATACCTCAAAGGTCATCCAGCCCAACCCATATCTGAATAGTAATCCCCGAAAGTGATCATCATCATCCAGTCTACATATGAAGACCTCCATATGTAGCCCATTTGATTTTTCTGTTGTGGTTCAGTCATTTTTCAGTCATGTCCAACTCTTCATGACCCCATTTGGGGTTTTCTTGGCAGAGGTACTGGACTGGTTTGCCATTTTTTTTTCTCTAGTTCATCTTACAGATGAGGAAATTGAGGCAAATAGGGTTAAGTGACTCGCCCAGGAACACACAGTAAGTATCTGAGGCCAGATTTGAATTCATGAAGATGAGTCTTCCTGATTCCAAGCCCTGTACTCTATCCACCGCACCACCTAGCTGCCTTACTTTTGGACAGTTCTAAAGGTTAAGAATTTTTTCCTTGTATCAAGCTGAAATATTCTCTGAAATGTAGCTTCCATCCATTGCTCTTTCCTAGTTCCATTCTCTCTGGATCCACACAAAACTAATTGAAACCCTCTTCCACATTCTCATCTTTCACATACTTAAAAACAGCTATCAAGTCCTCCCTAAGTCTTTTCTTCTTCAAACTGAATGATGTGCTCTCTAAAATATGGCAAACACCTTATCATAAATAGGATGTAGCCAGGGAAGTGTGCATTACTATTCTTTCTCTTCATTCGGGATGTTGTGTTTCAGCTAATGTAGCACAGTAAGGCATTGGCTTTTTTTTACAATGCTGTGGTGCCTTGTTGTTCAGCTATGTCCCACTCTTGGTGACCCCATTTGGGGTCTTCTTAGAAAAAAAATACTGGAGTGGTTTTCCATTTCCTTCTCCAGCTCATTTTACTGATGAGCAAACTGAGGCAAACAAGGTAAGGTGACTTGCCCAGGGTCCCACAGCCAGTAAGTATATGAGGGCAGATTTTAACTCAGGAAGATAAGTCTTCCTGATTCCAGGTCTGGCACTCTATCCACTCTATCCACAGGTGGGTTCTGAAAATGCTGATTCAAACCAGTGATCCAAGATCAGATCTGATCAGTGGCCACTCTTCATTGTGTCCAACTAAAATTATTGTGTGAGAGAATGCTAGGAGCACTGGGCTTATGCCCAGTCTCTTTGGTTACCTGTACAGGCAGGAGATGCCTACCCTGCTAATTCATTTCTAAACTGCTAGATTGCATACTGGCCACATGCTTCTCAAATACAGTCACACATATGCAGTGACCCGCAACAAAGATTCTTCTTCCAAACAATTTTGTTAACTAAACTGTGCTCTACACTTCAACCCAAATAACAACCATGGGCCAGGTTTCCCAGCTGCTATGCCAAGCCATACCAAATGGTTACTAGTCTTGATGGTCAAGAGAAGTCTTGATGGTCAAGAGAAGTCTTGATAGTCTTTTATAGCCTGAAAAGAGAGGATAATGATAATGGTAGTGGTAGTAGTAGTAGTAGTGGTGGTGGTGGTGGTGGTGGTGGTGGTGGTGGTGGTGGTGGTGGTAATCACTTATTACGGACAGCTGCCTACCCATTTCATTTTACATGTACAGCTTTCTACCTTTCAAGTTGAGGCATCCCCAGGATCTAACATTGAGAAGATGTGATCTGCTAGAATCAAATCTAGTTGATAATAGAAAATTATTAACAAAGGTTCGTTTCCTTCTCATATTTTCATCGAAGATAATTTTTATAACCTATAGATCATTCCCATATACAGGGTGTTCGTAAAGTCTGGATACATAGGCAATTGATGGCAATGTGGAGTTATTTGCATCGAGGTCACATGAATCTTGCAAAGTGCATCAACCTTTGCATCACAAATGATAGAAATCATATTGAAGGTGTTAATTGTTAATATTCCAATTAAATAAAAATTTCATTCATTTCATTTCTTGAAAATTTTCATTTTTGCCTATGTGTCCAGACTTTAGGAACACTCTGTAGAAGAGAGACAAGAAAGTGTATATGTATGTGTATATGTATATGCATATATATGTGTGTATATATATATGTGTGTGTATGTGTGTGTGTGTGTGTGTGTGTGTGTGTGTCAGAGGCTGTTGATGTCTTCTCAATCAACTTTTTGGGAGATTTAATGCTATCCATAATTTTCCCCCAATTATTTAGTATCTTTTCCTATAAGAAATTAGAAAACCCAATCATTTAGTACTTGTAAAACTGTCTTCTTTTGTATCAATCTCTTCTGTGTGAGATAATTCTGATCCAGTCACTCTTCCTAATTTCACTTCCTTGAGTAACATTTTCACTTCTTGATAGATGACTTGTTAAGTAAGAGACCCAATGTGGTAGTTTTGGTATCATCAATGCCAAGAATAGATTGCTCTAGAAATGCCTACGAATCTGCTTTCCTTTTCTTATGTTTAGAAACACTCAGCTGCATCTATAAATGGTCTTCTAATGACCAAACTTAGTTGAACATCATGCCAAGCTTTCTCCAGGCTGGTTTTCCCTCCCCTGCCTCTCACTGTTTTACAAACTAATACTGTTTATCGTCTCCCATATCCAATTCTTTAAGGTTTGCCAAGTAAGCTGGTAACCTAAATCATTGTCACCCTTGGCTGTCGTGTTTCTCCATTTGGTAAGAAGATTAAGTATTTGCTGACTAAGATCATTTCTAGATTTTTTTTTTTTGCCTCTTCATTGTGGTAACTCCTTTATATCAGACTCAATATTTTGACCTTTATTGCCCATTTCTCGCAATTAACAACTCATTTGAATAAACCAGATTGTAGCTGTTATAACTGTATACAGCACCATCTTCCCATAATTTTATGCTTTCTTCTAATTTAGTGTTTGTTTAATAATAATTAGCATTTGTATAGTGCTAAGATTCACCAAGAGCTTTATAATCATATATCATTTGGTCTTCACAACAACCCCATGAGATAGGTGTTATTATCAGAAATGGAGGCACAGAAAGGTTAAAGGACATGTATAGGACCACACAGCTAGTAAATATCTGAGACCAGGTATGAATTCAAGAGTTTCTTGATTTCACCTTCAACTTTCTGTCCACTGTTTCACCTGCCTGCTGTTTTTGATTTTGACCTTTGCTCTAACTAGAAATGACCCAACAACATGCAGTAAACTGATTCTAAAATGACTCATATATCAAAAACCACTTCCTGCCCTTAGTGGTTAGTGGTCAAGAAGAAGACAGTCACTTCCTGTCCATTAAGATATATAGTTATCCCTTCCACATGGCGGGGGTTACAGGCACAGCACTTCCTACAATCTGGAAAATCCGCATAAAATGTTCTGGGTCTCCTTTTGTTTTTGTACCAGAGAAGAAGTCTGAATTATTATGGTATTAAAAGATAAAATATGTTAATATTATATAATACTATTCATATATTTTATGCATTTCTAAACTTTTTCTGTGTCTTCTGCTGGCCTTCACATGTCATCTGTGGCTTCTGCAAAACTCCCCCAAAATTCACATTTAATTTCTTATGCTGACCCGCAATGTATTAAAACCATGATAGGAAAAGTCATGATGTAGAAAGGATAACTGTAATCCATTTTGTTTGGTGCTCAACATATCTGGTACCTTCTGTCTCTCTTCATAAAGAAAATGTTTACAATGTTTAGATGTTAGACTTCCGGACCGTCTTTTAGAATTTAACCTCAATCATTTCTTATTCCTGACCTATGTTTTCCAACTTTTTTTTTTTACCATCCACCTCTATGTCTACCTAAATGTCAAGATATATTAAGATTTGGCTTGCAGAATCTTGTAAAATTTCCCATAGAATTTCTCTGCTTCTCTATCCTTTCAACAAATGCTGGCACATCAGCTATGATGATCTTAATGGGAGTCTTTTTGCTCATGCTCCTCATAAGAATTATGAGTTAAGTTGATGAAGTAGGCCATTAAGTGATACATGTTACCTTTGGGTAGCCAGTGAAACCCATTCTGCCAACCCCTTAAGTTTCTTCCTTAAGGAGAACTTGGGAGCCATACTTCCACTTAGCTGCAAATGCCTGAGGTCTTTTAGTTTCATTTAAAGCATGTATTTGTAACATGCAGTCAGTAAACTGATTCTATCTCATATGTGTGTCTGTTTATTGTTATAAAAATACTCACATTGGCCAGGAATAAACAATACTCGTTGGGCAGCCAGGAATGTTTTAATTATATTTTACATTTATTCGATCTGAATAAATGGGTACATCCCCTGAACAGAGTACAGGAGAAAGTACAAAGGAGTCAGATGGACATCAGTCCTTTTATTGACCCCCACTTCAAATCTCCCACCACACTCTTCATTGGCCAGATGCAATCCCCTGACTGCCTATATCATGCCCTCCCTAAATGGCTTGTTTAAGCCGACCAGAAGCCTGGTCTCTGCTAGAACACAGCTCTGATTAAAACTACTTCTAATAAGTCACCTGACTTACATTCTGCTAAAGCTGGGGGGAGGGGAGGGAGAGGGATACTTTCAACTCTGTGGAAACAAAACTGTTCCCCCCTATTTCTTACAGTATGTATGTATGTATGCTTGCATGTACGTATGTGTATATGTGTGTATATATGTATATGTATATATATACACACATACATATATGTATATATACACGATTTTTAATATATTTCAACATAACAATATATTTCTATGTATGAGCATGTAACTATAGTTCAATATAACTGATTTCCTTTGTAATTCTATTTATTTTATTTTATGTATTTAAAAACTTTATTCTGGGAAGAAGTCCACAGGTTTCATCAGACTATCAAAGGGGTCCGTAACACAAAAACAGGTTAAGAACCCCTGATTTAAAATGTGAATTTCAATACCAATTTAGCTTAGTACCTTTAGTAGTATATCAACTCATGGTCATAGAACAAGGTTCTCACATTTAGAATAGCAAATTGTAATAAATATTTGTTGATTCTGAAACTGTGATTTTTAACTAAAAATGTGCCACTTCTTATTTGAATGACTATAAAAGCACTTACTAAGTCTTTAATGTTGCTAAACACTGTGATAAGTACTGAGGATAAGGCAAAAAGCCAAATAGCTCTTACCCGCAAGTTTTAATTCCGATAAGGGGGAATGACACATAAGAGAGTGTTAGCAAAGAAGGTATATTTTGGTTTGGTAAGTAATGGTATGTGGAAAGGTGAATGGAGCTGTAGGGAACTTGGTTGGCATGTCCTTTCTAGTAACAATGACAGTATTGATTTGATGACAGTTCCCAGGGAAGAAGGTAAAGAGCTGCCACATCTTCCTTATCTTGTATTAGTGAAATTATTTCTTTCTTAATCAAACAGAGGACTTCAGATTTCTCCCTATTAAATTTCATCTTACCATTACCTTAATTTTCATCTTCATCATTCAGCTCATTGTTTGAGCCTATAAAGATCTTTTTCCTTTTTGCACCTTTACTCTCTTATCTAATAGGTAAGCAGTCCTTCAGTTTTGTGTCATCTATACATTTGATGACCATGACATCCATGCCTTCATCCAATCCATTGATTAAAAATATTAAACAGAATAGAGCCATGGCCGGATGTCAAGAACACTCTACTACGAAACTCCATCCAAGTCACCACTGATCCATTAATCACCACCTTCTGGGTCTTGTCTTATAACCACATCTGAATCAAACAATAACAACTCCCATTCATATTCTGCTTTAAGGTTTGTAAAGTGCTTTAAATGCATCATTTTATTTTGTCCTCAGAAAAGCCCTATGATTTAATTAATTCTATTATCCCTATAATTGGTTTCTTTTGTAATTCTATGTGTGTTCTTTTATGCACTTAAAAGTGTGATTCTGACAAGAGTTTCCTAGAATTCATTCAACAGACTGCCAAGGGGTTCCATGACATAAAAAAGATTTCTCTTGCCTCTGTGATATGGCTTATTCTGCTTTGATGACTAATCCATTGAGGACATCGAAATGCTATTTTACCATTTCCTCACCTATTTTAGGTTTCAACTGCCTTTAACCATTCTTGTTTTCTGCCTTCTTATCTGAAAATGGTTCTTTTTGGTAGAGAAAACAGAAACAAAACTAAGAGTTGTTTATTTATGCCTTTTACCCATAATCTGTTAGCATTGTCCTACCTATCCTGAATAGTAAATCTATCCATTCTTTGATCTTATGCTCAATATAGATTTTCTTAAATGTAAAAAATAAAATATATTTTTGTTTTTTGAGGAGTTTTAACTTAATATTTTATTTCCTCCCAGTTACATGTAAAAAATTTTAATCTGACATTTTTGCTATGATAAATTCTAGGCAAACACAGTGTATTCTGATTCTATAATGAGATTTTTCTGAAATAAACTATTTAACAAAAACATGGGGGAAAAAAGAATTGGCCTAATGGTAAAAGAAGAACAAAAATCCACTGAAGAAAATAATCCTTAAAAAGCAGAATAGGCTAAATGGAAAAAGAGTTACAAAAGCTCACCAAAGAAAATAATTCCTTAAAAGTTAGAATTGGCTAATAACTCCATGAAACATTGAAAAACAATGAAACAAAGTCAAAAGAATGGAAAAAAAATAGAAGAAAATGTGGACTATCTCATCAGAAAAACTGACCTAGAAAATAGATTGAAAAGAAATAATTTAAGAATTATTTAACCATTTAATGAAAGTCATGATCAAAAAAAAGAGACTAAACATCATATCTGAAAAAATCATCAAGGAAAACTTCCCCAAATTTTAGATCCATGAGTCACTTAGGTTAGAATGATTTCAAAAAAAATTTAAGGGGTGAGAAAGAGGGATGTGCTGGGAGAATGGCAAAGGGAGAGGTATTATGGGGAAATTTTTCTCATTGAAGAGAGGCACATAAAGAACTTTTATAGTGGAGAGTAAAATGGGCCAGGGCTTCAGGCAATGCTTGAATCTTACTCTCATTGGAACTGGTTATATACATATACATACACGTATACATGTATGTATATGTGTATATGTGTGTATATACGTATATATGTATGTGTATATGTGTATGTGTATATGTATGTACATATATGTGTGTGCACATACGTATATATATGTATATGTATATATGTGAATATGTGTATGTATGTATATGTGTGTATATGCGTATATGTATATGTATGTATATATGTACATGTACGCATATATACATGCATATATATGTTTGCATGTGTGTATGTATTCCCTAATTGAGAAATAGTCAAAGGATATAAACAGGCAGTTTTCATAAGAAGAAATCAAGGCTATCTATAGTCATACGAAAAAATTAAATCACTATTGATCAGGGAAATGCAAATTAAAACAGCTCTAAAGTACCACCTCACATCTATCTGAAATGGCAAGTGTTGGAAGGGATGGGGGAAAAATAGGTCCACCAATGAAATATTGGTGGAGTAGTGAACTGATCCAATAATTCTGGAGAACAATTAGAAAGTATGCGCAAAGGTCTATAAAACTGTGTATGCCCTTTGACCCAGCAACATCACTACTAGGTCTGTATCCCAAAGAGATCAGAGGAAAAGAAAAAGGATCTATATGTACAAAAATATTTGTAGCAGCTCTTTTTATGCTGGAAAAGAATTGGAAACTGAGGGGTCGTTCAATTGAGGAACAGCAAAAGAAGTTCAGAATATGATTGCAATGGAGTACTAGTATGCTATAAGAAATGACAAGGGGTGGGGTGTAGTTTCAGGAAAACACGTCAGTACCTATATGAACTGATTCAAAGTGAAGTGAGAAGAACTGGCAGATCACTGTGCACAGAACAGCAATGTTGTAATGACCAACTGTGAAAGACTTGGCTACTCTGATCAATGCAATGATCTAAGACAATTCCAAAGGACTCATGAAAAAAATCCTGTCCACCTCCAGAGAAAGAACTGATGAGCTCTGAGTGCAAATTGAGGTATAACTTTTTCTTTATTTTTCTTGTTGTTTTTTTTTAAATGGTCAATACAGAAATGTTTGACATGATTTCACATGTATAACTGATATATTGCTTGCCTTCTCAGTGGGTGGGGGAGAAAGGGAGAGAATTTGGAACTCAAAATTTAAAAAGAAAAAATGTTTTATAAATAAATAATACATTAAAAAAGTTATCCTTACTACTTCTTCTACCTTTTGGAAGATGAAATTTTGATCAAAATAAGTCAAGAATTGGTCAGTGGCTGTTTCTGGTAGAGAGCTCTAGAAGATGTTTTGGATTGCAGCAATGTCCTGTCACTACCATGTCATTTCTATGGCATGCCTGTAATCTGTTTCCCAAATTCATCTACTTCCTGCTTCTGGCCTAGTGGGTTCTAGTATACTTGTATACTTGTGTATAATTGTGCTTCTGTTTCTTCTTCCATTAATTTTCACCGAAATCTCTTTATCATTCCCCTACCAGCTCATGGATTTCTCCAAATGAGAATTCCAATGTATTATTCTAATCCCAAGCCCCATTTGTCTAAACCACTGTTAATCTTTTTAGTATCATGGACCCCTTTGGGAGTCTGGCGAAATCTACAGACTCCTTACAATAATGTTTTAAAATTCATGAAATAAAATACATAGGATTACAGAAGAACCCAATTAAATTGAAATAAAATTATTTTTAAAAAATTTAAAAACGAGTCAAGGTTAAGAAGCCCTCCTTTCAACTGGCCCTTTTTAATAAGGTATACACCCTCTCCTACCATATTCTGGTTATGAGTTAGCAAACATCAAGTTTCATAGGTACTTATTCAGTTGTCTATCTCCTTGATTTAAGGTCTCTAGTTCAACTGATTCATTACCCATACTCCTCATATTTGCGTATAAACAACCCATAGAATTTGATTCTGCTTTTTGTTTTGGATATTGTCTTTTATTAATTAATGTTTCTTACCTCAGTCTTTTTCCTATGACATGCCAGTTATTATCTGTGACATCTGATTACATGCATGTGTATTCCCTAAGCAGAGAACTCAATCACCATATCTCATCTCTTCCTCTGGCCAGTACTTGCTGGCCTGTCTACTAGTGATACCTGAGGGATCCTCATCATCATTTTGTGGAAATGAGTAGCTTCTTCCTTCTTAGAAGTTCTAGTATCTATCTACAGAAAGAACTTCAGACCTATTTCACAACTTCTTTTTCCTTCCTTCCTCTTCTATTTTATGTAATCTTCTACCCTCCAACCTCTAAATCAAGTTTAGGATTCCTGACTGCCTCTTCAAGAAGCCCTTCTCTTATTCTTTCAGGGAATAATTCAATCTCCCTTTATAACCTATAAAGTAGAGAGGCCTTTTTTTAACCTTTTTCTCTAGAATAGGGGTGGGTGGATTTGTTCTGTGAAGTTTGGATTCCGTCAAAGGGCTGCACTTGAGGACCTAGAGGGCCACATGTGGCCTTGAGGCCTCAGCTTCCCCACTCCTGCTCTAGAAGGAAGGCCAGCCTGTATTTCATGCTCATATAGGTGTTATTTGGCACTGGTAGAAACACAAACATAGAATGTTCTCTTCAGGTTGCTTCAAAAATTATTTTTGCCCTCCATTCTTGGTGGAGCTGAGATCCTCAGTTCTCTGATGCTTTTGCTGCTTACTCTTATAGATTACTGGGGGCTTCTGTGGGAATCTTTTTCTATAGCTAGCTTTCCCATCTTATCTCCCCTTATGATGTCTTGCTCAGCTGATGTAAATAAGCAAATTGCTGCCCAAACCTTGATGCAAACAGAAGCTCTTCCCTTAGAAATCCTGCTTTCTGACTGTGCTCACTTTTCCCTTTCTCCTCTTATCCTCTCTCCCTAGTTCTACCTAGGTCTTGCCTCTTGCACAGGGTGAATTTCAATCTGATGCAGTATGAAAACATTTCATGAATGCAAATATCTTTGATTCAATATAGAAGAGAAGATGCTCTATCTCTTCTGTGCCTCTGAAATGAGTCAGCAAGAAGAAAAGGGTTGTTTTTTTTTCCTGGCTTGGGCAAGTCAAAACTGATACAAACTGAAATGACCTGGGTGGAGGAGAGGAGATTGGGAGAAAGGCAAAACAGCTGGGGCTAATTTTGTGTATTTTTAACATTAAATTCACATTAAAAAGAATAAACAACACAATACTAATTCTTGACATAATAGCTCCATGTTGAGTGTACCCTTGCCCTCACTTCTCTTTCTTTGTTAGTCTTTCCATTGCTTGCCCTCAAAAGCCATGTTCCATTAGGGTAGGTCAGAGGCCCTACCTTGCACTAAAAATCACTCCTGGGTCTGGGCTCTAAAATGCATACATTTCTATAGATTTTTAATATATATATATATATATATATATATATATATATATATATATATATATATATATATATATATATATATATATATATATATATATATATATATATATATCCATGTTACCAATCTGTTTAGGAGTAATGTGCATCATATGAGACCTCTTTGTCTCAACTCCAGCATCTGAAATAGGTTTACTTTAATTTCTCTCCCCAGCCCCTTAGCCCTATTATCATAGGAGTAAATGCATCTCTTAAATGTTTCAGGTTATTGTGTTTTCTTAAAAAAAAAAGTGCTACCCCATTTGGAACTAGGCCTAAATGGCTAAAAAACTGTGCATACCCTTTCATCCGGCAATACCACTGCTAGGTCTATATCCCAAAGACATCCAAAAAAAGGGAAAAGGACATATTTGTGCAAAAATATGTCTAGCAGCTCTTCTTGTGGTGGCTAAGAATTCAAAATTGAGAGATGCCCATCAGTTGGGTAATGGCTAAACAATCTGTGGTATGTGATTTTAATACAATGTGACTATATGATGGAATATAAGAAATGACAAGCAAGTAGATTTCAGAAAGACTTACATGAACTGATGCAAAGTAAAGTGAACAGAACCAGGAGAACTTTGTACACAATAACAGCAATATTGTTGTAATGTAGACTTTTAAACTGTTTTCTCTTTTGGAATGCTAAGGCAATCAAGGGTCTTTAGTGAATCTTGCCTTTGTTTGAATCAGCGGGTAAAGTGGGACCTTTTGTTTTTCTGTTTTGGAGTGCTTCTCAGCACTGAGGCAATCAGGTGTCTTTGAGTCTTGCCTTTCTTTGAATCAAGAGTCATTGATTGGAAACAATGTATATGAAGTGGTGCTAGTGATTAAAGATCTTTCCCACACCCTTTTGCTAAGTAGGCACTGAGTCCTCAGGGCCCTGAACAGGGCATATAAGCTCTGAGGTTGGTGTTTTGTTTTGGGGGTACACTCATTGGAACAGTGTTGGTGATTTGGCCAGATGAGACTGGGTAGCCATAGGAGCTCCTCGCCCTTTGAAAACCCAGATGTTGGTGCCTCTCTCTCTGGTAACTATGTATGTAATGTCCTGGTCAGACAGCTAGAGGCCTGTCTGTTGATTTCTATGTGTTATTTGCTCTGTTTATGTCATTTCTGCTTGTAATTTCCGTTTGTGTTTTCCCTGAAGTTCAGCATGCTGACTTTCTCCTGAACTAAGTGAATGATGTATGTATGTTTAATTAAAGTGAGATTGTTAAGCCTTTAAAGTTGCTTTCCTTAGAAAAGCAGGTCAAAGAACCTATGCTAGCAGCCCTCTATGTACCCTTGTTGTTGGTCTTGTTATTGGTCTTTCACCTCCATAGCAGCTGCTAGCAACATTGTTGTGATAATTGTTCAATGAAGAACTGTGAATGATTTAGCTATTAGCAGTAATACAATGATCCAAGACAATGCTGAAGGATTCATGACGAAGCATACTATCCACCTCCAGAGAAAGAACTCATGTTATTTGAATACTGATTGAAGTGTGCTATTTTTTTAACTCTTTCTTTTGTTTTTTTTCCTTTTATTTGAGTCTTCTTGTACAAGATGACTAATGGGAATGTTTTATATAATTGTACACGTATAACCCATATCTGCTTACTGTCTCTTGGAAGGTGGAGGGGAGGAAAGAAGGGAGGGATAGAATTTGGAACTCAAAACTTTAAATAAAAACTTTTTTAATTATAAAAAAGAGAACTATTTAAATAATAAAAAAATTTAATTTTTTTAAAAAAGGTACTACCCAGGGGAAAGTGGTAGTGTCTCAAGACTTTAATGGCCTCACATTGCCTACTGGATGAGATATAAACTCCTGGTCCTGCCATTCAAGGTCCTTCACTATCTGGCCCCCAATCTTTCTTTTCATTTTTATCTTATACTTCTACTCTTTACATGCAGGTTGCAGCCAAAGTGGACCTCACTCTGTCATACTGCCCCATCCTGCTGTCTCCCATCTATGACTTTGTTCAGACTGTCCCCTCCCATCCTATACCACATGCCTTTCCTAGTCCCCACAGCTGCTATTGCCTCCCTCTCTAAGACAAACATCCACCTAATCTGTAATTATCTTGTATGTACTTACATATATGTTATTTCTTCCATCAGAATGTAAGTTCCTTGAGGACAGGAACTGTTTTTGCTTTTTCTTTGAACCTCCAGCACTTAGCACAGTGACTGGCAGTAATTACATAATAAATGCTTGCTAATTGTTTGGTTGAATGGACTCCCCTTCTCCATCCCTGTCTGTTATGCTATAGTTCCTTGCTTCCTTTCAGGTCAATTCTAGTGTTTCCTAGGCCCCACCTGACCTGCCATGCCTCCCCGCCTCAAAGTGATCTATTCCTCTTCTCATAGCATTTTACCTTTTTATTTTGTGGGGGTGTGGCTAACATGCATGCAACTTGAGAGTTGAGTGCCAGGTGGACACCAAAGGTGGATGAGCAGCCCGGAAAAGGTCTCAGCAAACCCTCACACCAGAGGCGCTAGTCCTCCTTGAAGACACCCCAGAATAGCCAAACCAGGCTGAAGGTAACCAATGACCATTGGTGAGTTAGGGTGTGTCTATCCCAAGCACGTGAAGATTTTCCCCAGTGGAATGGGCAGATGAGAATACTTTGTCCCAACTGCCATGAAGGTGGCTGAAGTGCTCAAAATTTGGTGAGACATTGAAGATGCCAAAGTCATCCACTGCATCCCAGGCCATCACCAGCTGTCCCGACTTTTGTCTTGCCAGTGGACTTCATTGCCTCTAGAAGAGAGACTGAGGCTAGTGCAACTCTGTCTCACTTAAGTTTCAATTCATGGACAAATCAAGATATCACTCTGTGATGTCACTAGTCCTTTTTGAAAATGAAGGATGTACAATCTTTGCACTTAACTAGATTGCCTGGTGCAAATGCAAAAAAAAAAAATAATCTAAATTATTATTTGTCTTCCCTTTTATGCCTTCCACCATATTTCCAGCTCCTTGAGAGTAGGAATTGGGTCCTATATATTTGCATCCTTAGTAAGCAGAATGCTTTGCACATAGTCAGCACTTAATGTTTGTTGAATTAAATGAATGGACAAATAGGCATTAGTTATATCCAAAGGACTCAAAAACAGGTAGAACTTGGGATATGAGTTTATAATCTCTGAATAACTTGTCATCCTTAAGATGCTTTGCACTATTCTTGAACTTGGTCCTATTTGCCTTTAACACCATGTGACACGTTACTGGGACATCGCTAATTAAGACAACCCCATATGCTGGATGTTCAATTTCTCCATTAAAGTTTGGCTGAAAGTAAACTGCAATTGTAGAACAACTTTATTTTAAATTTAAAATATTGGTGGATAACTGTGTGTTTGTGTTTGTGTGAAAGAGTCAAATATAACATAAAAAGCTGATGCTAAATGGTAGAAAATGGGTCATAGATTCAAGCCTGGTAAAGTGGGGAAAAACACTTGGCCAAAATCAAGGTCATACAGTCCAAGGAATGTTTCTGAGCAAAAAGAGATAAGAGGTTGCCCAAAGGGATTTGGGAACATTGGGAAGAAAGGAAAGCTGAAATTTTCTAGAACCAAAAGAAGTTCTTCTCTTTAAAAATCACACACAGCTAAAAAAAACATTTTTATTAAGGTAAAATCAAACCTAAAGATTATAGTGGAGACAGTAATCAGTCAAAAGTATGCAAGCATAATAATGGTCCTAGGGCAAAGTAATCAGTTATATCTCAGAGTTCTAATGAAAATGGGAAAATATTTTGCTGCAATTATTTCTCCTGGGTTTGTTTATGATTCTCTAGAAAGTCAGCATTCCGTGACAAAGGGCTAAATTCATTTTCTTTAACCTACATAAAGCTTTTTCCTCCACTGCGTTAGTCTCTCTCTCTTGGTCTTTCGCTTATACACAAACACAACTTCTAAATTCTAGGCTGATACAACTAGGCAGGGTGCCATAGTGGACAGAGAGTTATCCTCAGAGTAGAGAAGACTTGGGTTCGGATCCTACTTCATAACGCATACTGGCAAAGCATTTAACCTCTCAGTGTTCAATGAAATTCTCTAATATTGTAAGTTGCAGAGCAGGACTAACCTACATTCGTAGAAGGAGTTTCTTACAACAATGAAATCACAGGTCCAGTTCCTAATTCTAGATGTTGTGTCTGCTGTTATGTTTGGTCGTTTCTGATACTTTGTGACCCAAGTTTTCTTGGCAAAGATACTGTGATGGTTTGCAATTTTCTTCTCTAGTTCATGTTACAGATGAGGAAACTGAGGCAAACAGGGTTAAGTGACTTGCCCAGGGTCACACAGCTAGTGAGTGCCTGAGGCCAGATTTGAACTCGGGAAGATGAGTCTTCCTGACTCCAGGTTTGGCACTCTATCCACGGGGCCACCTAGCTGCCCCCAGCAGCTAGATCCTATCCTATAGCTACAGATATTTATATGTATTTTGCCTTTGATATATAGGCAGAAAGGTATTAGTATTGAGTGAGTGAGAGAGAGAGAGAGAGAGAGAGAGAGAAAGAGAGAGAGAGAAAGAGAGAGAGAGAGAGAAAGGGCTATCTATCCCTGAAAGGAGATAGATCAATATCTCCATATATTTATTTCCATATGGAGATAGATCTATATCTCTACCTAGATTTCAAGGGCAAAAACACTGTAAAAGTATACAGAAATGTTCGAGAGGGGACATGCAGCATTTATATTTCACATCTTTACTCCCTGCCATGTTCACTTCAATTCAGGGACACTAACTAGCCTCATGGCTATTCTGCAAACAAGACCTCCATCTCTTGGCTCTGGGCATTTTCTCTGGCTGTCCCCCCCATGTCTGGAATGTTCTCTCCTCCTCCACTCCAACTACTGACCTCTGACTCCTTTTAAGTTGCAACTAAAATCCCATCTTCTCCAGGAAGTCTTTCCCAGGCTTTCTTAATTCCAGTCCCTTCCCTCTATGAATTGTTTGCTGCTTATATCCTGTATGTAATTTTCTTTGTATATATTTGCTTGTATGTTGTCTCCCCAATTAGATTGTAATCTCCTTGAGGGCAGGGACTATCTTGTCTTTTTTGTATCTCTAGCTGCTTAACACGTAGCCTGGCCCTAATAGGTGTCTAATAAATGTCTATTGACTTATTGAGTACTGTATTTCATCAAAATTTATATTATACTATTATTATTCTAATTTGTGACCTTGGGCAAGTCAATTAACCTATGGTGCGCAGGCAGCTCTCCCAAACTCTCCGTTGCTGAGCAGGTGCTTGATCTGTACAAGCAGTGAACATTTCCATACCAGGAGTTCCCTATAGCCAGAAAATTACAGGTTCAATACAAAAATGATTTTTTTCTACTGAAGATAAAAATAGTTCATTAGCTCAATAATATTGATATTTCATTTGAAGACGTACTCAATATTTTGTTCTTGGCTAAGACAAGATTGGGGAAGCATAGTAAGAAGCTTTACTCTGATTCAAGTTTCAGTTTAATTAAATGCTATAGGCAGTAGTAGAGGCCTTAATCCAAACAAGAGGTCTTGTTCTTCCAGTTCAATGTCATCTGACCTCCCCACAAAGGTCGGGTTCAGACCCTTAACAAATCCCATCCAACAAACATTTATTAAGGGTCTTCTACAGGCAAAGCCCTATATTGGGTGGTGGAGATCTAATGACAAAAAAATGGAACCATCCTTTCCCTCAAAGAAGTTACATTCTCCTGGGGGTAACAGCATGTAAACAGATCAATAACTCCAAAATAATTTAAGGGAGAAAGGACTGACAACTAAGGGTCTCAAGCAAAGCTTTGAGTAGGGGGTGATAGTTGGGCTAAAGAAAGCCGAGAATTCTAAAGGGCAAAAGTGAGGCAGAAATGCAATCCAGGTGTCAAAGAAAAAGATATTAATACTAGTACTATACTCTGTGATTCAGGCTCAGGTTGGTCAGAAACAATTTTATTTGATTTAGTGTTAATCTATATCCAATCTATTTCTAACTTGGAGAGAAAGATGTCCAAACTGCCATAGTCCTCCATGCCCTCTGACATGACTTTCTGCCCTGAGATAGCATCAGATAACAGTTATAGAAATCTACACAATGAAAAGATAAATTAAAATATACTCTGGCTTCATGTTCCAGAATTCCAAGTCAATATCCCATTCCTCCTGGACAATTCTTCTCAAACCTGGAGTTAAATACAAGGGCTTTCTCATAGATTTTGGAAAGGACTTTAGAGGAAAATACTATTTCTTAATATTTTCAGTTTTGCTAAAAAGGAGATTTTTATGGGAGAAGGTAGAGTACTCAAAGGAGGAAAAAGTCAAATCAATTTGAGTTAGTAGGCAAATTCTAGAGTAAAAGCCAAGCCTTGGGGCCAGCTAAGTGGTACAGTAGATAGAGCGCCCACCCTAGAAACAGGAGGACATAAATTCAAATTCAGCTTCAGACACTTACTAGCTATATGACCCAAGCAAGTTAATTAACACTGATTGCCTAAAAAAAATTAAAAATAAATAAAAATAAAAAGCCAAGCTTTTAAATCCCTTCTTAACCTGGCACCTTCCCTCTTTTCCAGTTGGCTAATAGCTTATTCCCCTGAAGGCAATGAGAAAAATTAGGTGATTTGCCCAGGTTCAGCTGTCAAAATGATCTTCGTAAAGTACAGTTGACCATGTCTCCCCCTACCCCCCACGCCCCCGCCAAAACTCAATAAAACTCCAGTAGTTCCCTATCACCTCAAGGATCAAATAGAAAATATTTGGTATTCAAAGCCCTTTATAAACTGCCCCTTACTTACCTTTCTGGTCATCCTACATCTTATCTACCTCTTCCCCCACCTCCATACTCTACAATTCAACTACACTGACTTCTTTGCTGTTCCTCACCCACAACATTCCAATTCCCAACTTGGGGCACTTGGCTGGCTGTCCCCATACCCACAGTTCTCTCCATCCTCATCTCTGCCTCCTGGCTTCCTCAATCTCTTTGGCTTCCTTCAAAGAGCCTTTCTCAATCCCTCTTAATTCTAGTATCTTCCCTGTGTTGCTTATTTCCAGTTTATGCTGTGTATATTTTGTTTGTATAGTTGTTTGCTTCTTGTCTATCTTCCCATTAGACTGTGAGTTCTTTGAGAACCAAGCCTATTTTTTGCTTTTCTTTGTATGCTCAGAGCTTAACACAGTCCCTGACATGTAGTAGGTGCTTAATAAATGTTTATTGACTGACCAAGTATAGAATAATGCTAGTCCCTAATCACCTCTGGCCACTGAGAACCAATCTACATTTCTGGGTTGGGCTGGCCTCATCTCACCAAGGATTAAAACCTAACAAGGGGAACTTGGAATGTTAAGTCAGTCAGGGCAAACTTACTATGAGTGTTCTTCATCCCTCCATTTGAATGCTATACAATCAATAAACCCCACAGGTCAACTAAATATGAGCTTTTATCTCTGTTCAATTACTGTCATGCAGCAGTGAGGGCTAAGTTGTGATCAAATAACATAAATTCATGGTATGTGATATCTAGGAGGATGCCAATGGCTGGTAAGGGAGTATAGAATTAAGCCCAAGAATATGGGAGTAGAGAAAATCTCCAGGATCAATGTCAATTGTACTTCTGAAGGATTTAATTTTTATTTAATATTAATTAAATTAATCAATTTATATTATGATATTATATTATAATTACATATATTATAATATATAATATTATTAATTTATAATATTAATATTTGTTTAATATTTAAATCTCCATGCTAAAATACCATTATTAGTCAATAATTTAATATCCATCAAAAGGATCATTACATAGAAAATAAAGTCGTAATTCTACAAATGTTCAGACCACCAATACAGTCTAACACAATCATTCAACAAATATTGTGAGCAAACTACTATGAGCAAAGCACCATGTTAGGGGTGGAGATATCATGACAAAACAATGGAAACATCTTTTCCCTCAAGGAAATCACATTTTCCTTAACATTACATTCTCTTAAAAAGATAAATTAAATTTAGATTTTTAAATTATAAACTGAGAAGAAACTACAGATAGCACAAAGTGAGAGGCGGCATAGAGTAGTTAAAAAAAAAAAAAGAGCCCTGATCAGCAGAGTTGGATTTAAATCTGAGCTCCAATCTCAGTTTTGTCATCTGTTAAATGGGGGTGATAATAATACTTGTATTACTTCTCTTACCAAGTTTGGTGAGGTTTTGTTAGCTTTAAAGTGTTATTGAAATGTGAATTATCATCACCAGCAACATCATCATCATCGTTTTTATTTTCATCATTTTTATTGTGATTGAGTGCATGTTCACACATGAAGATTAGAGAGAGGGAGCATGGTGTAGTGGGGAGGGAAATCACCTGGCAGTTTGGCTTTTGCAGCATTTTCCAATTTCATTCAATATTTTTGTTGTTCTTATTGTTGAGTTGTTTCGTTGTGTCTGACTCTTTGTGACCCATTTGGGGTTTCCTTCGCAAAGATACTAGAGCGGTTTGCCATTACTTTCTCCAACTCATTTTACAGATGAGGAAAAAGAGGCAAATAGGATTAAGTGACTTGCCCAGGGTCACATAGCCAGTAAGTGTCTGAGGCCAGATTTAAACTCGGGAAGAGAAGTCTTCTGACTCCAGGTCTGGTGCTCTACCCACTGGCCACCTAGCTGCCTCATAGCAGCTACAGCCTATCCTATACATGCAATCATCTAAAATATATTTTTGCCTTTGATATATAGTCAGAGAGATACAGATCTAGCCACTGTGCCACCTAGCTCCCCCATTTCATTCAATATACTATTCACCAAAAAGATGACCTTTTGAGTTTATGATTTAATTGAACAGTCAACTACAAAGACTGGTCATACAAGGAACAGTAAAACCTGAGGAAGCAAATGTTGATGACCCCATGCTAGATGGGGAAGCATAAAGTTAATGTCAGCTTCAATTTTGAGTTGGAAGGGGATTTAGAAGTCACCTATTTCACACACACCCCCACCTCATTTTACAAATGAGGAAAATAAGAATGTGAGTGAGCAGTAAAGTCTCTTGTTCAAGGTCAGAGGAGCAGCAGATTGAACACAGAACCCGGGTCTTCTGATCCTAGATCCAGCATTCTATCTCTTTCGCCCCACTAAGGACACAGTCCACTGGATGAAAAGGTGAAGCTAAATAAAGTGTCACCATTTCAGGAACTGAGTCATGATGAGTGAACACCAAGTGTTTGAAATGGCAACAGCCACCGCCAAGAGGGAGCAGCCAAGTTACCGATTGACATGAAGGAGGGGACTGGGCTGTAAACTGTTTAGTCATGGTTTCTTTAGACAAAGAGAGGAGAGAATTATAGAGCAAGTTGCCAAAACAAAAAATGGAAGCCTACTTGGGAACAGCCAGTGGGAAGTTGTAGGGGGTTGATGGGAGGGGAGAGGCATCAAAGGCTCTGACCACCGGCTGTCCTTCTGGGGTAAGATGAGATGCCAGCTTCTCCTCTGTCACATGGAGACTCATCCGTAACATGACTGATTTCACACCCTGTATGAAAGTGTTTAAAAAGAAGTTGGATTGGTTTTGAAATATGAAGCTGTACTATGGCTAAGCACACAGCACTGCCTGGGTTTTGCAACAATTATATTGAGTGTTTAATGCCCTTTCAGAGAGGGAAAATGAAAAAAAAAATTTTTTTTGGTGGGATCTTTGGGGGAGGGGGGCACCTCTAGGCTATTTCCCAGCTGTGCATAAATATATCACACTAAGGAAGTAAACTGCCCCGGACCTGAATTCCAGCTCCAGTGAGTGACAAGGTGGCACAGAGTCCCAAGAACATGAGGCGACTTTAGTTAACAGGCTCTGCTATAAATGCTGAAGGTTAGTGAAACTTGCCAAGTGTTAATGGAACTGCTAGATATAAAGGCAACTGGACACCAGAAACAAGCTGCCTGACCTGGGTTCCCTCACCCGAGTGACCTGTCTTGCTTTTTTCTTCTTTCCTGTTGGGTCAAGGAGAAAGCCTGTTCCTAAATGTGGCTTGAACCCAGGCCTGACCCCGGGTACGTTCAAATAGCCAATGTCTGAGGCTATGTAGGGCATCAGATACCATGGTAGAAAGGTCACCCACAGGTGCATGGAGCTCTGTACTTTCACACACAAAAATACACCACAGAATAAATCCTAGCAAAGGTTCTCCTCCCCAGGAAGCTTTATAGGGTAGCATGTAAAATGCCGACTCTCAGCAAATACTCAGGCAAAACAGGTGCAGCCAAGGCCATTGTGGAGTCTGTCAGTGTGTGTTGCACACCCACAGGGAAGTGGGTAAAGAGGGAATTGGTAGAAATTATGCACAGTTAGAAGGAATCATTATGAAAGTAGTAAGAAGACTATTGTCAAATAGGATTATTACTTTGTCTTTTAAAGAGGATTTTCACCTATGTTTATCAATCTACTGTACAAGAATTCTTTAAACTTAAAGGGAAGTAATAGTAATAGTAGTCGCAGGACATCTATGGGACACAGTGGATAGAGTACTGGGCCTGGAATCAGAAAGACTCATCTTCAAGAGTTCAAATCCAGCCTCGGACACTTACTAGCTGTATGACCCTGGGCAAGTCACTTAACTCTGTTGGCCTCAGTTTCCTCATCTGTTAAATGAGCTGGAGAAGAAAATGGTAAACCAATATCCTTGCCAAGAAAATCCCAAATGGGGTCATGAAGAGTCAGACATGACTGAAACAACCAAACGACAACAAGCACTGTGTTTAGGCACTGGGCATTGTTGTTGTTTGTCCTTCATTCTTGAAGAGGACAAATGATGCCAGCAGAGGGATGTCTTGACTTCCAAGTGAGTTGGATTTAAGTGAGGCAGAGCTGTGCAAAATGATCAGCCTCACTCCTCCAGAGTCATCCAGGTCCAGTGGCAAGTCAGGATGACTAGAGATGACCCCAGATGCAGCAGGAGAACTTGGCCTTTTGTGTTGGTAAGAAAAATGGGCTCCTTAGCACTTAGTTCAACAAGTGCCCTTGAAGAATTTGGCTTTTGTTTGCTTTGATTAATTCAGTGTATTCCATTGAGTCTTAATAGGTGCTAAGCCCCAGGGCCCAAACCTTAGTGGGTGTGGATTAGCAACTAAGGTGGGGCCCAAGGTAGGGCTAACTCCAGGGAGGGCCTAGTTTACATGTCTGGGAGAGCAGAGGCTTTTAGACCACGTGGGTTTAAGTCCACCTCTTTGTGACGATTCTAGGTCACGTGGGTAAGTCGCATGTGTGACTCACCCCTGACGCTGAAAAAGATACAAAAACCAGGGGTTGGCTGTCTGTTCTTTGGAGCTCTCTTACTCACAGCAGTGGTGGCTTGTGTGACCCTGAGCCAGCCCTTGTTCTGAGCTCCCGGGCTGAACCTAGACGTTGGTAACTATGAATCTGTATTTGGTCTGTCTGTTAATGTTTGTAATTTGTTTGTATTTTGTTCTGAAGTTCAGGGTGCTGGCTTTTTCCCCTGAACTAAGTGAATGCTGTCTGTACGCTGGATTAAAGTAAGCTTGTCAGCCCCTTCACCTTGCTTTCCTTATGAAGGCAGATCAAAAGAACCTGTGCTTTCACAGCATGCCGGCAGCTTTCTGGGTGCTGGCTGTGGGTGGATCTTACACCCCCACAGAAGCTGCTAGCCGGATTGTTGAAACACCTTTTAAAGCTAAAGTCTTCCCTGGGTCTCAGTTTGTCTGAGGCAACACCCATTCAGTGATTTAAGTCTAGATAAGAAATAAGGCAAAAGATGGCCTAGTTTGCCTATAGGAAAGGAAAAAAAACAACTGGGAGGGGAAGAACCTCAGGGTTTCTGGGCAGAACAGAAACAGCTGCTATTTACACTTGCTCTGAGCCACCAAAACTCAAACAATGACCAAGTGAGGCTTGGGCTTGGACCTATTATTGGTCAATCAGTGAGAGCCAGAATGATTTGGGTTTAAGGCATGGTTAAGTAGCACCATTTGATTCCCAATGGGCTTTATTGAAGCATGATTTTCCAATGATCTATTTCAAGAAATCATAAATGGGACAAAAGAATTAATTGTTCCAGGTTTTTTTAAATGATGGAATAAATAAGTGGGGAAGAGGAAAAAAAATCTAGCCCATAAACCCCAAGATACCTTGCAAGGTTTCAGTAATCAAAAAGTATATTCCTTAGGCAGAGCACCCACATGTAAGAGTATGATTCCCCACATGGACGGGGGGGGAGAGGAGGGAGGAAAAGAAGGAAGGAAGGAAGGAAGGAAGGAAGGAAGGAAGGAAGGAAGGAAGGAAGGAAGGAAGGAAGGAAGGAAGGAAGGAAGGAAGGAAGGAAAGAAGGGAGGGAGGGAGGAAGGAAGGAAGGGAGGGAGGGAGGAAAGGAGGGAGGGAGGAAGGGAGGGAGGAAGGGAGGAAGGAAGGGAGGAAGGGAGGGAGGGAGCATTATCCAGTTGGAGCTGGAGATTTTGGGTCCCCAGTGGCTACTACTCACAGACACTGGGCATATATTCCTTCCCTCAATGAGTACTCAGTCTAATGGGGGAGACAACATGCAAACAAATTTATACAAAGCAAGCTATACATCAGATAAATAGGAAATAATTAACAGAGGGAAGGCACTGGAATTATGAGGGACTGGGGACGGCTACCTGTAGAAGGTGGGATTTTAATTGGGATTTAAAGGAAGCCAGGGAGGTCAGTAGTCAAGAACAGCAAATTTCAGGAATGGGATTCAAAAGAGAAAATGAAAGCCTTGGCAGGGGTAACACCTATAATACTTTGGCACTCCTTCCTCCCCACCTTACCACAAAATGTTAAGTCAAATCCTCCAACAGGGACCCCTATCCTAGAGCTATGAACAGTCATCAACTGGGGTGTGCTGGAGCCAGTTCCAAAAGCTGAATTGTTAAATTTTCGGAATGAGCTTTTATACCTCAGAAACTGGCAAATGTTGCAAATCATGGCTTGATTGACAAGAATGTGATGGAGAAAATGTGAATAATGTAAATTAAACTTTAAAATGTGTCCAGGGTATATTTCCTCCCCCCCCCCGAGACTTGGTTGTTAAATATTTACCAGCACACCCGTCAGGACAGAGAAGAATGTAGCATCTTTCTACCAAGAGGAGTTTCTTTCTGTTGCACCCTGAGAAAAAAAGTCCTCTTCTAGGGCCTTTTTACTGGAAGAGTCTCAGTGATGAATACTACCTCCTATCTTGATTCTGGAAATCAAGAAATTGGATCTCAATTACAGTTTCACCCCTTACTCACTTCATGATCTTGGGCAAGTCACTTCTAGAGACTCAGTTTCCTTATCTGTAAAATGGAAATGAAAACAACTGCATGATATACCTCTCAAAGTTGTTGTAAGGAAACCATTTGGTAAACTAGACAAAATGCTGTACAATTGTCAATCTTTCGAATTGTAATTTCTATTGGCGTATTTCTCTCTGGGTTCATTAGCGTAAGAAACAAAGATTCTCTCTCTTTTTTAGGTCCACTGCTTGTTAGATATGCTTCTTCTTGCTAAGTACTGTTGAGGTACCTTTTTGTTACATATGCCTGGGGACTCTGTTGTTCTATGTTGACATGTTTATTTCTTTTTTTATTTCCCCTTCGTGTTTTGTTCCTCAGAAGGTTCTTTAGCTGTATATAGGAATGATTTTGGAGCAGGTGTTAGTCTAGCTTAGTTTTTACAACAGTCTCACATTAGAGTCCCACAAGTCTCTTACTAGTCAAAATGGTTTTAATCAAGCTCTACAAAATGGATTTTAAAATATACTCAAAACTTATTGGTAACCAAAAGAGTACAGGCACCGCCATGGAACTTGAGTAATTGCTGTTTAAAATAACTGCTTTGCATCATATTAAAGAGTTAGACTCTTCCCTAGGATTCATATTCAGGAAAATTTAACTTTGATCTCTAAATATAGAAAGCATCAAATTATGCTGTATTCCTAACTATTTATGGGACCTGAATACAAATCCAGTAAAATTCCTTCCCATCGCTACTTCACTATGAAAGCTGAACTTTGGAACCATTGAAAATTTATTTTTCACTAGTGCTAGTCACTGTTCAGTGATTCAAATTTCACAGATGGAACCAACAACCTCATGAAACCATTGTCATTTGTGCTGCAGAACTATGCCATCCAGCTCTACACTGCACTGCAATTCAATTCAACAAACATTTATTCAGTCACTACCATACGTAAGATAAGAGACAGCATGGCACAGGGGATACAGCTGGCGTCAAGTCAGAAAGATCCAAATTCAAGTCCTTCTACTGATATATTGTGGCTGTATGACTCTGGTCAAGTCATTTGAACTTTCAGCACTCCAAGGAAATTCTTTAAGGTTATAAATTGATAAACAATTGCCAATCTGTACTAGTAGATTGGGTTTCTTCACCAGGAATTCCCCATGCCAATGAAAACACTTGTCCATACCCCCAAAATGTGGATGGCACTGTTGCTAAGCAATGAAATGCTTGTATTCTATGGGTAAGGGTGGAGAGAAGGATTTTACAAATACAGATTTAAATACGATTCAAGGTAGAGAACAGTGAAGACAAAGGAGAAATTCAGGCAAAGTGCTGTAGGTCTAGGAATACTTGTAGAGCTGAACAAGATTTGATAGATCACTTATTGCAGGATTTCACAAGACCTAAAATAGTGATTCCAAAAGGCTATGCAACTGTCTCATCACATGTCACAGAATTGAGGGAAGGGGATTGACCCAAGGTCCCCTTTTGAGTCAGGAAACAGGGCCAGAGTAGTGCACAATGACTCAGGGGACTCATCCCTTTCCACTGCAAGAGACAGAGTCAGAGCAGAGCCCATTGACAGGTGACCTGGGGTCACCAATGTTTGGCCAAAGATAGAGCCAGACCAATATCAAGACAGCTCATACTTGGTCAATTGTTCATCTAGCCCACACTTAGCCCAGCAGCCTATGCCCAACTCATATCTCTGCATCCTGGACTCAAACCACAGCAACAAATAAGTCTAGGCAATTCCTGCAACAGGAGGACTATAGTTTTAGCCACTGAACTCGGGATTAAGTTAGGCTTCCCTACACTATCTAGGAGTAGAAGAACAGAGTTTGACCCAAGCTCAAGCATCAAATCCAGAAGCCCAGGGGTAAAGATATGAGTAAACAGAAGAAAATGCCCCAAACAGTGAAGATATATTTTGGATTGAGAGAAGCCTGGGGGCAAACTCCCTTAAAAAGAGCAGCTAAATAATAGTTATAAATAGAACCTTAGAGAAAAGAATGTCCTGTCCACAAGGACTACAAGAGCACTTTAAGGAAATGAACCAATAAATACAAAATGAAATAGCTAGGGAATTAAAAGGGTAAGGAGAATTAATAACAGAACAGATGGTGTTAAATTTTACTAGAGCATTGAGCTTCATGAAATTAGAATAAAGCTGATTGATGGAATAGAGTAGGAATACAACAATAACCTTGTATTTTACAAGTGTAAAGATGAGATTTTAGGGTAAGAATTCATTATTTGGTAAAAACAAATGTTGGGAAAACTGGAAAGCAGTATGGCAGAAACTGGGTATAAACCAATATCTTACACCATTTACCAAGATAAGGTCAAAATAGATACATGACCTAGATATAAAGAGAGATTTTACAAGAAAATCAGAACATATTATCTACTAGACTTATGGATGGGTGTACAATTTATGATAAACAAGAGATAGAGAGCAAAGTTAGGTGTAAAATGTATCACTTTGATTACATTAAATTAAAAAGATTTTGCTTTTTCCCCCAAGATGGTACCGAAGTCAAAGAAGAAGCCATTGTTCCCCCCCAAGACAGAAGCCAAATCTAAGGTCTTGAAGGCCAAGAAGGTGGTGTTGAAGGGTATCCATAGCTACAAAAAGAAGATCCGAACATCCCCCACCTTTTGGTGGCCCAAGACACTAAGACTTTGAAGGCAGCCCAAATACTCTTGGAAAAGTGCCCCTTGGAGAAACAAGCCTATCACTATGCCATCATTAAGTTCCCCTTGACCACTGAATCTGCTATGAAGAAGTTTGAGGACACTAACACCCTAGTCTTCATTGTGCATGGCAAGGCCAACAAGCATCAGATCGAGCAGGCAGTAAAGAAGCTGTATGACATCGACATGGCCAAGGTCAACACACTGATATGGCCTGATGGAGAGAAGAAAGCCTATGTCTGACTTGCTCCAGACTATGATGCTTTAGATGTTGCCAACAAAATTGTAATCATCTAAACTGTGTCCAGCTATCCCACTCCACCTACAATAAAAAGTTTTCCAGTATTAAAAAAAAAAAGATTTTGTCCAAATAAAACAAATGTAGCCAGGATTAGAAGGAAAGCAGAAAATTGGTGGGAGGGGATAGAATTTTATTGATAGTTTATCAGATAAAGGTCTCATATCTAAAGTATTTAAAAAATTTTGTCGAATATAAAAGAATACATGTCATTCCCCAATTGACAAATGGTCAAAGGATATGAACAAGCAATTTTACAAAGAAGATATCAAAATAACTTATAGTCATGTGAAAAAATGCTCTAAATCATTATTGATTAGATAAATATAAATTAAAACAACCTTGAGATATCATTTTACAGTTATGAGACTGGCTAAAATGATTGAAAAGAAAAATGACAAATGTTGGAGGGGATACGGAAGAACTGGGACATGAATTCATAGTTGGTGGAACTGTAAACTGATCCAACCATTTTGGAGAGCAATTGGGAATTATGCCCAAAGTGTTATAAAACTATTTATACCCTTTGACCCAGCAATACCACTACTAGGTTTGCTTCCCAATATAATTAGAGGAAAAGGAAAAGAACCTATATGTTCTAAAATGTTTATAGCAACTATCTTTGTGGTGACAAAGAACTGGAAATTGCAGGGATGCCCATGAATTGGGGAATGACTGAACAAGTTGTGGTACATGATTATCATGGAATACTACTGTGCTATAAGAAATGATAAGCTCAATGATTTTGAAAAATATGGAAAGGCTTGCACAAAATAATGAAGAGCAAAGTGAGCAGAACCAAGACAATATTACATACAGTAACAGTAATATTGTTTTAAGAATGACTTTGAGCAAATAAATTATTTGGGGAATTATAAGTACTCAAATTAACTACAAAGGGCATATGTATAAAGACACTCTTTACATCCAGAGAAAGGACTGATAAACAGAAGTATGTATAGAATAATTTTACATATATAAACCTATTTATGTCTAGTGGTAGCCATCACTAGGGTGAGGCAGGGGGGTGGGAGGGAAGAAAAAAAGAAACTAACATATAATTTTGTGGCATATTGAAAGGAATAGTAAATTGTACACAGTAGATTTACAGTTTCACATGCAATCATCTTTTTATTGTACTGTTATGGAAATGCTTGTTTTATTCCATAAATTTAAAGAAAATTTAAATTAAAAAAGAATAAAGCCAAACAGAAAATTATTCCATAAGGCAAGAAAAAACATTAAAACAAAATCAAAATGTTGAAAAATTAGAAGAAGAGATAAGGTATATATTATCAGAAACAACTGATCTGGAAAACTCATCAAAAAGAGGGACAACAAGAATCATTGGACTACTTGAAAATTGTGACCCAATACATAAGTAAATAAAAGCTTATGTGTAATATTTCTATACATCATAAATGAAAACTGCCCAGATTCCTTAGATCCACAAGGGAAAGTGAAGACAAAAAGAATTCATGAGTCATCTCCTGAAACACACTGGAAATAAAAAACTAACAGAGTGAGGGGTTAAAGCAGAATCTATCCTGATTCAGGTGAACTCAAAAAAAAACCCAAAACAAAACCAAAAGTGGCAACCATGATTTCAGCCACAGCTATAGTAAATAGATACCATAAAAAGAGATGACCAGGGAAACTACATTAAGCTTAATGGCAACAAATAACCACTCAATTTCAACACAACTTACTATATGGTATAGTACCAAGAGTGGGCCTAGATCAGACTAGTATTCTCAAGTCAGGCTCACATTCAGGTTCGGATGAAATGAGGTGTTTTTAAGTTATAGAATAGTTACCAAAAAGAGTTTTACTTAGCCCGACGATAGAAAGGATATTAAGAAAGGATGTAATATCACTTAACTATGGTAGATGCAGCCTCCCTTATCTCGATATGGAAACATGTCTGGTGAGTGGTGCAGGATGTGGTGACTCATGTGGTCTTAGCAAATCTGCCAAGCTGGAAGGGTCCTGACCCTATGCGGTGGATGAATCTTTTTATGACTTTAGGTGACTAGGAAGTTGCATCCACATAGCCAGAGACTACTAGGAAAGGAGGTATAATTTGAGCATTATTCTCTGCCTCCTCCTTCTCGGGAACCAATCAAAAACATGGCCTTGTCGTCTTTTAAGGAAGAACTACTCTAATCCTTGAAGTTGGGAGTGGGAGTGGAGAGAACCCTGGTCCTATCACACATTGCACCTAAATACTTAAAAAAAAAAAGTTCATTGAATTATAGGGAGAAATGGACAATAAAACTTTAATTTGTACCCCTTTCAACACTACAAATTTAAGGAAAATATAAATAAGAAAGAAGTTAAAGATCTGAATAGAACTTAAAGAAAATTAGGACAATAGATTTTTTTATGAATATTGAATGGGAACAGAAAATAGTCTCTATATTTTTCAAATGGCACCTTTGTAAAAATTGACCACATATTGGTTCATAAAACCTCAAAAACAAATGTAGAAAACAGAATCAATAAATATAGCCATTCCTGACCACAATGCAATAAAAGTTATACTCAATAAAGGCTCTCTAAAGAAACAATTAAAAGTAACTGGAAAATAATAATAACCTTAAAGAACTAGGAGGTGGGGGGGGTTCATAGAAGCTAATGTTAAATAACATAAAAACAATGAGATGACATGCCAAAATATATGTGATGAAGTTCAAGCAGTTCTTAGGTAGAAATTTATATCTTTAAATGCTTTCAGCAACAAAAGAGAGAAAGAAAGCATTAATAAAGTGGATATAAAACTAAAAAGAAAATTAGAAAAGCAATCAATAAAAAACTTAACAGAAATTTTAAAATCAAAGAGATTAACAAAAAAAATCAAAATGAAAAAACCTCCCATTGAATTGATAAATAAAACTAGGAACTTAAAACTATTAAAATAGGTAGAGTTTGCTAAGATTTTTCAAAAGAAAGAGGAAACCCACACTGTATAAAAATTGAATAATGAGAATTTATAACAATCAAAGATGAAAAAAGGAAATTATCAGAAATTATTCTGCCTAATTATATACCAACTGAACTGATTACTTAGATGTAAGTATTCATCTATTATTTTGTAAGTATTCAAGCACTCAACTAAAAAGAAAACTATAAAAGCAACAAATCAAGAAAGATAGATGCTTACAAAAATATAAAATATCCAGATTAACAGAAGAAGAAATGGATTATTTAAATAACCCAACATTAGAAAAAGAAATTGATTGCACCATAAATAAATTCCTAAAAGAAAAAAAATCCAGGGCCTGATGGATTTACAAGTGAATTTAATCAAATATTCAAAGAACAATTAATTCAAATACTATACAAATTGTTTGCAAAAAATAGGGGATCCTTCTAACTTCTATGATACAAACATAGACACCTCTACTGGGAAAAGACAAAGCAGAGATGGAAAATTATAGGCCAATAGGCTTAGTGAACAATGATGAAAAAATATTAAGTAAAATATTAGTAAATAAGTTACAACATATGTAAAAGATTATATAGAATGACCAGGTTGGATTTATACCACATATGGAAGGCTGATTCAATATAAGAAAAACAAAATTATCAGTTAACATGATGGTCTATCTAAAGAGCATGATTTACTAAATGTACCTCAGTTGATTTAGTCACTCTCTGCCACTAGTAGTATTACCCTTAAGAGAAACAGTAGTTGCCAGATACATAGAAACAAAATGAGTTACAGTATTAGCTGCCTGTTTCCTAAGTGTCTAATTTTTGTTCAGTCATGTCCAGCTCTTCATGACCTCATTTGGGATTTTCTTGGCAAAGATACCGGAATGGTTTGCCTTTTCCTTCTCTAGCTCATTTTCAAATGAGGAAACTGAAGCAAATAGGGTTAAGTGACTTGCCCAGGATCACACAGATAGTAAGCAAGTATCTGAGACCTGATTTGAACTCAAGAAGATGAATCTTCCTGATTTCAGGTTGGCACTCTGTCCACTATGCCACCCAGTGTAACAACAATGCTGCTTGCAGCTGCTGTGGAGGTATAAGGCCAATAACACCAGCACACAGGAGGGCTGCTAGCACAGATTCTTTGGTCTGCTTTTCTAAGGAAAGCAACTTTAAGGGGTTTACAATCTCACTTTAATTAAACATCCATATATCATTCACTTAGTCCAAAGGGAAAAGCTAGCACCCTGAACTTCAGAGAAGATACAAACAGAAATTACAAGCAGAGATTATATAAACAGAACAAATAACACAAAGTAGTAGACGGGGCTTCTAACAGTCTGTCCATAGCAACACATACATAGTTACCATAGAGAGAAGCACCAATATGTGGGTTTTCAAAGCCAGAGGGCTCCTTAACGGTTACCCAGAGTCTCGTCTGGCCAAATCACAGGAACACTCTTCCAATGACTGAGCCCCCGAAGCAAAATGCTAACATCAGAGTATATATACACTTCTTTAGGGTCAGCCCACGTCACAACCATGTGACTCAAACTCATGTGACTTAGGCTTTCTTCTGACTTAAGCAGGTCATCAAAGACTCTTGATTCAATCAAAGACTCTTGATTCAAACAAAGACAAAGCTCAAGAAAAGGCAAATCATCATCTCATTAGATCCTCACAACAACCCTGGGAGGTAGGTGCTTATTATAATCTCCACTGTTTGGAAGTGTTGAGGAAATCAAGGCAAACAGAGGTTAAGTGACTCGCTCAGGGTCACACAGCTACTAAATGTCTGATGCCAGATTTGAACTTGAGTCTCCTAACTCCCAGCCTAGCTCTCTAACCACTGAGTCACCAGCTATTTTCTGAAGCTGCTCATTCCATTTTTGGACAATTTGAATCTTTACAAAGTTTTCCTCTCACATGAAGCTATTTGCAATTTCTGCCTTGGAGGGCCCCAAAACAGTCAATATACTGACAAATTTGAGTGAGTTTATGGGAAGACAAACCTTTGCTGGGAACTTTGTGTCTTCCCCTGGAAGCCATGGATATATGCCTTAGCACTTCTTAGAAGATCCATCTCAGCCACTGAGGGGCTGCACCATTAGTGCCTTTAAACAAACAAACGAATGAATGAATGAATGAATAAACATTTAATAAATGTTTGTAGGTTTGAATTAAAGGAGTCACTCCTTTTTGCAGGTCACAGATTCCTCTGGAATTTTCTCCCAGAGACCCAAAGCATGCAAAAACCTAAAAGCAGAGCTGGATTAGGACAAGTGGGAGGGATTGCATTGAGCAGCTGTGCTTTTTCTTCTGTTATCATTTCCTTGACGGAGATAGTCAAAGGAGCCCTTCCTTACCATCACTGATCTGCTTTACCTTCAACCTCATAAGGCAGAGCTGGCTAGAAAGAATAATACTGTAGAGAATAACAGGAACACTGAAAACATGAAATGTGAACTCTGTCTCAAGGTACAGATAAAGAATGCCCACTATCTTCAACCACCCCTTTGGTAAAATTACAAGTGAAGCCTTTGGTGGGAGGAAGCAATCAATAAACATTTATTAAGCACTTACTACATGCTAGACAATGTTCTAAAAAAACAATCCAATGAAGTAATTTGGAAAGATTACATTCTAATGAGGGAAACAAGTACATGTACGAATGCAAAATGAATAAATTAAACATATACGAAGCAGCTAAATACAAGGTAGCCCTTGGGGGTGTGGCTAGTAAGAAGAATGAGGTGAAGGGAATGTATAACTGGAAAATGGGAGTGATATCTTCACTTGTCTCCTATTGGAGTGTTCAAGAGCTGCATCCTCTGGGCTTGGGAACTGGATTTCCTGGCCCCTAGAGCAGATCTGCTCTTTCCTAGGCAGCTGCAATTTTGTGGCTAACCATGTCATTGGGTCTGAGTATTTCCTGGCCATGGATGCCAAACTTTGCGAATGGTTCAGTTGAAACTGCAAAAATATAATCCCCTTCTATTTTAGTTTGCATACTTAGTCTCTGAGTGCTTGTGAGTAGATCATCCCCTCTAGAGTCTTCTGACATGGAGCTCTTCCTTTTAGTTCCTTAAGATTCCCCAGAGCCCAAAATGAAGGAGGGATTTTGGTCTTAATCTAAAATTCCACAGGCAAAAGAATTCTCTTTTAAATATTATCTTTGACATATTTGTTCCTGAGCTAAGATTTCCTCTAATGTAAGCCAAGTAGCATTGGGAATCACTTACCTCATCCCGGGCAATCAAAAGAATCCAGATCCTTGGATAGCAGAGAAGTTTCTAGCTCTTTATGGTTCTCAAAGAGTCAGTGACCTCTTTCTATCCTTAAGCACTGTTCCTCTTCATGGGGCAGCGCTGTTTCAAAACATAAATCATTATTTGTGTTTTTACCCAACTTAATTTTGAAGCTCCTTTCTACTCACTGGTAAACCTTACCTCCTTCCTTAACTCGCTAAATTTCCCTAAATTTCAGTGAGACCTATTTATGGGATCTTAATGGAATCAACTGTCCACCAAAGTAGACGTGTATGCTTAAATACTATATGAAGCATTTGTTCTCAATATCAAAAAATCAACAAGCATTTATTATCTAGTATGTGCCAGGCACTGTGGGGTTAGGAAGACAAAAGTGGAAGTTTTTACCCTCAGGGAGTTCACATTTTATAAATCATATACATTTTACGTATAATCATGTCCATTTTATATAGACACATTGTAATCATCTACATTTTACGTAGCACATTATAATCATCTACATTTTTTGTAGACATCATATAAATTTATGATGTAGGAGGTGATGGAGAGGTAGAGTGTATCAGAGGCTGGGGGAGATGAGGAAAGGCTTCATGTGGAAAGCGGCATTTGAATGGGGTCTTAAAGGAAATTAGGGACTCTAAAAGGGGGAGGTAAGAAGAGACATTCCAGACTTAAAGGTTGGAATCTATATGGCATGGAATCTATAATGATGGTGTCATGGAGCCTGAGTGGCGCAGCCATGTTGATGGCTTAAAGAATAATTCCTTCCAGAGTGACTTGACCATAAAGGGACTATTTGAATGTTGTGCTTTAGAGTTCCCTAGCATGACCTAACAATTACTCAGAGCCCAAGCTGAAGGAAGCAATAGCTCTTTTTTGACCATGAACATGAGTATAGGAAGAGTGAGGCTGTGAAGGAAAACATATGAGAAGACACCACTTCCCACCTTTTCTTTTATAGAGTTGGGGGTTCACAGCTGTAGGACATCACATATAATGTCTGATTTAAAATATATATATATATATATATTATATATATAATATATATATATTTATTAGCTTTCCTCAATGTTTGTCACTTCTTCCTTTTTAAAAAATTTTATTTTTTTTCCACTTCTTCCTTTTAAAAAAAATCTTTATTATAAGGGATGGCTCTCTGGGAGGAGGCAAAAAGAAATGTTGGTGATTATAAATGATAGCAATAAAAATCTTTTTTTTTTCTTTTAAAAGAGCAAGTCTCTGGATGAGCAGTTTTCAGGACACTGGCAGTTTGAGCAAGGGAGTTCATGTGCTCCAGGGAATTTGTGTGTTCAAGAGATACAGTTTGAGAAGGAACAGTACCTGCCCTTAGAGAACTCAGGGAATCACATAAGCTCAGATTGACGAGACCACCTAGTCCAACTTGTTCTTAAGCCGGAAGTCTCTCTATACCATCCTGGATAAGTGGGCCCTCGAGCCTTTGCTTGAAGACTTCTGTTACAGGCGCATACCCAGATGGATCTTTTTTCCTAATGCCGTGAGGCCCTCTAATAGGAATTCTGCTTAAGACATCAGCTTTATCCTCAACTGAGTGCGGGGCAGATACATAGAGAGAACAACTCTCCAGAACTAATTCCCTGAGGTGTAGGAAGCCTCGGAGCAGGTAAAATAATCCTTCCTCTCTCCTCTAGGGAGGCTTCTCCTTATCAAATGGTTGATTGCCCAGCAACACCTGCCCCAGGGGCATTCACCTGAAGTGAGTTGGCCCAGCTAGGTGTGTCCATCAGGACCTGACCCAATTCTGGGCCTATCATAGCCTCAGAAACAAGCAAATCCACCTGAAAGAAGAGCTCGGAACAAGCTCCGAATTGTCACTGAGGGAGGTTAAGAGAACAAGAACAGGATCTGGTACTAAAAGGTCAAAGCAAAGAAAAGTCAAATGCCAATGGCTAGATTTGTTCTCTGGTCTGTGGGCAATTGTTCTGAACAAGTGTCTCTACTACCCATGTGCTTCCACTGATCTTTCTCACCTGGCATTTCTACATCCTGTTAGTATAACACAGAGATAGCTTCACAAAATTCAGAATCGATTTGCTGATTAAATTGTTAAAGGGTTTTATTTAGTTGTTTTCGGTCGTGTCCAATTCTTTGTGACCCATTTTGGGGGTTTTCTTGGCAAAGATACTGGTGTAGTTTTCCATTTCCTTCTCCAGATAATATTACAGATGAGGAAACTGAGGCAAACAGGGTGAAGCAACTTACCCATGGGCAACCAGCTAGTAAGTGTCAGAAGCTGGGTTTGAACTCAGGAAGATGAGTCTTCCTGACTCTGGGCCAGGCATTGTATTCACTTAGTTGCCCTTCTGCTCATCTGTAAAGTGAGAATATTTTACAGATATTTATGTTACTGAAGAAGAAAGAACTTTGCAAACCTTGAAGATCATAAGTTTAAAAGTGATGGTTTGTAGTACTTTAAAAGGAATAGGTGAACACTATGAGCAATAATTTTTTTTAAGAACAAGTTAAGGGAGGTTAACCTTTTTCTAACATGGTGAATAGAATTATAGATTAGGGAATGTCACACACATAGCATATCAGACTTTAGCAAGATATTTGACAAAGTTTCTCATGATATCCATGTGTATTGGGTAGAAAGATGGAGATGAAAATGACAGTACGGTTTTGTGGGTTCAAAACGAGTTGACTGAATAGGACCAAAGAGTGGTAATTAATGCACTGACGTCATAATGGAGGGAGGTTAGTAGTGTGTCACCACATTCCATCCTTACAATATTACAATGCAACAAATATTCTTAAAGCACTAACACAGTCCTGTGCTAGGTGCTACAAGAAATAGAAAGTTGACTGTTTCTGCCCTCGAAGAGCTTATAGTCCAGTAGAGGGTTAAGATCCTAAGTAATAGGATAGCTATCTCATCATTATTGTGTGATAAGTGTAGGTTAAAGCATTACAAAACGAAGTTCTATGTGAGAGATAAGGGGAAAATTAATTCTGTAATAAAAGGGAAATTACAGAGGCCCCATGGAGGACGATTGAGGCAAGGTTTAAAAGATGGGCAGAAATGAGAAGGATGAAGAGCAGGAGGTTGTCCTAGACATAAGTAAGTAAACTTGAACAAAAGCATGGAGACACGGAATACCCTCATATTCAGTGGAAACAGAGTGACTGAAATATGGAGGATAGTAACATGATATAAAGATAGGTTGGTGTTAGGTTGTAAAGGGCCTTGATTGACAAAAAAAAAAAAAAGTTTTAACATTATACAGAAGGCAACAGGGACCCATAGAAGATTTTTGAGCAAAGAATTTCCATAACTAGATCTATGCATAAGAAAGGTTATTCTGGCAACAGTATAAAGGACAGATTGTAGTGGGGAGAGGATAGGGATGAAAAGATCTGTTATTGCAAAGAAGTTATTACAATGGTCTAGATTGGAAATAATGAATGCCCGAATTGGCGTAATGGCAGAAGGAAAAGCAAAAGGCAGGTGCCCATCTGCAACAACTAGGTTCACTTATGCCTCTGGCATAGTTCTTTCTGTGGTTTAATGTGGTTAGCTTTTTTTTTTATTCCTTTGGCATTTCACTTCTGTTCTTTTTTTTTCTCTTTGATTTCCTCTAATTCATGCTATGGTTATTCCGGGTTGCAAATGATTTTTGCAGTAATGGGCAGTATGGTATACTAGAAAGAAGACTGGATTTGCAATCGGTAGGTCTGGGTTTCTGACAAGCAGTGTGGCCTCAGGAAAATCATATTTTGCCCCTGAGAGTCACAGTTTCCTCATGTGTAAAAATAAGAGAGCTGACTAGATAAAGGTTTTCTGTTGAATTTCTAAGGTCCTTCCCAATTGTTAATCTGTGTTACTGTCTAAGGGTGTAAATATTTTACAACCAGCTTCCCAAAGGGGTAAAAATAAAAGTACACAATACACAATTTTAATTTAATCTATGCTATTAACATTTTCTCCATTACTCTCTTAAACCTAGACAATCAACAAAACAATGAATCAAGCTCTGATTTGTAGCATTTGCTGAGGTATAAGTTCTCACCCTGAAATCTTAACAACGGCTAAGCCGACTCAGGACATCCCTATAACTCTATATGCAAGGCCATCACCAGTCATCTTGACCTCCATCTTGCCACTGGACTCTGATGACTCTGGAGAATAACGATTTTGCACAGTTCTGTTTCATTTAAATCCAACTCACTTTTGCAAATCACTCTCCTGATTTCATTAGTCCTCTCCAAGAATGATGAACAACAATACACATATATAATATACATATACACACACAGATATGCCTATATGTGTCTATATGTATACGTGTGTGTATAGTTCAAGGCCTTCTCCTCTTTACTATTACCCAAATACCACACATACTTTTCCCCTTGGGGCTATAGAATTAAGCCTGTTTATTTTCACACCTCCTTCTGGCTAACAGTAATAGAGAGATCTAATTAGCTCCAACAAACATTCTAGAGGAGCCCCCAATGTATTTCTTTCTGGATAAGAAAACTACAACCTACCCCCACAGTGTGTGGAAAGACCAGGGAGGCAATGGAGCCTGACATTCATCACTTCACCATTCAGGAGAAATAAGTAGCAATGAGGCTGAGTAACATAGCCACCATATCTAAGCAATCCTGGCAAACATACATATTCTTTCTATAACCATCAAGTAGTGACCTACTGAGTAAAGGATGGACTGTTCTGAACCATGTTACTCCTTGAATAATAAACCACTTAGAGGACATTACTCTATTTTGTCTGTGTCCTGAGATGTCGCAGTGGTAAGCCCAGGCAGTGCCAGACAGAACATCAATGTGACGAATTTTGGCCACTCCAACCATTTATCTAATTGAGGATCCTAGGCTAGCATCTAAAGTTGCTACCAGGGGAAAAAAAAGTCAAAGAGGATTACATCACTATTACTGTTGTTATTCACTGATCAGATGATTATTAATTATGCTTCAATTAAAGGCTTGCAGGTCTTTACAAGCATTAGCTCACCAGTCATCATAATGCCTGAAGGAGGGAAGCCAAGAGCCAGAGAGACTGCAGATTTGCAGTGAGGTTGGCATGATTTGAGTTTCAGAAATCCTGTGATCTTTCCCTTTTTCTACCTTTTCCTTGTCACCACCTTCTTTCCTTCTGAGGACTCCAGTGTCCCTAGATGTATAAGAACAAAGGTGACCTGCTGGGTAAAGCCCCTGCACCCCTTGGGTTCAAGGTCTCAGTTTCTTCATACATAAAATAAGAAATTGTGTGCAACCAGGTTATCCCAAGTCGGAAAAGATGCAGTGGAAACAATGCTCTATTTGGGGTCAGAGAACCTGGATTCAAATCCTGATTCTGCCACTGTGTGATCTTGGGATGATCCCTCTGCCTTTCAGGCTTCGTTTTAGTGATCTGTAAAATGGTTCAGGTTACCATGGCGGTCCCTTCCAGCTCTGAATCCATGATCTTAGGATCTTTAAGGTCCCTCCCAGTTTTAGATCCAGGGTATGTTTCCAGATCTAAATCTCGAGGTGCTCTGAAAAGTCCTGTACTAAATACAAAGCAATTACTCCTTCCCTTCTTAACCTTTTCTTGGTCACAAATGGGGAAATGGGGTGATGTTGGAAGGAAGGAGAGAAGAAAGAGAAATGGGTAACAATTAAAGAGAGACGGTTTCGCTCATCTGATAAACACACTGAGGGAGGTAAATTCAAAGTACCGTGAGCCACAGAAAAAGCGATGCATTTTAATGCATTGGTTAGCATTTCATTACTGGCAGCTGGGGAGAGAGGAGGGCAGGCGGGCCTGCACTGCCTCTGGTAATGAGGAAATCTTTCTGTTCCTGGGGGTCAAAGGACAAGGGCTGCAGCCAGGCCCCTGAGACAATAAACGGTGAGCCGCAGCCAGAACCTTTCAGCTAGGGCCCCGGGTTAACAATGGGTTGCTAAGTTGCTGGGAGGGCCTCGTGGTTACCTTGCAGGCCCCGCCCCTTGACAACAGCATCCTCTGGGCCCCCAGCCTCTCCTCACAAAGGAATCCCACAGCCACAGAATATTGTCAACATTCAGCCAAACCACAAGGCACAGGAAAAATACATACCCTTTTAAAAGAATGGATGGTACGGGGCAAGAACAACTTCCCGAAAGATGTTAAAAAAAAAAAAGGCAAAGAAGAAAAAGCATTTTAAAGTAGGCAAATGTAGGAACCAGGAACTCCAGTGGGGGCCCCCCAACCCCTCCCCCCTTGCTGGCCAGGCCTTGATTAGAAGCTTGAAGAAAGTGGAGAATGAGGAAAGCAGGGGCCTGAGGCAAAAAGCCTATCAAAGAAACAGATCAGTGTTCTAGTCCTGAGACCCTGCCTGGGAAAGGTTTTACCAATTAAAAGGCCCTTGAAATAAGTAAATAAATAAATCTCCTGTTAGTTAACCCGCTCGGAGTTTGGGGAAAATGTCCTGGGGCTTTCTTCTAAATTAGCTATCACCTCTACGGTGGCCTTTTGAGTAAACTGAAGTGAGGCAATTAGCCTGCCAATCTGGGCCCTCCCCACCTCCATCCCTGGATGGCCCCCACTCACTGGGGCTTGTCAGTAATCTGATCTGAAAGAGATAAAGCCCTGGCTTCCAGAGCTGATAAACACCCAACCAAAGGCCCGCTCTGTTCACTGGGTGATAATTAAAGCCCTCAGGAATCCAACCAGTGCGATGGTCAAAAGCACAAGGACAAACTAGAGATTTTCCAAGGCCGTTCCGGGGTTTCAATAAGCACCTCCTCTTTGGTCGGAATGTAACCCAAAGGGATTAGTATTTTCCCATCTACGTCTTTAAAGGGCACAATCAGACCAGATCAGCACATGACTAACCTGGCTAACATATAACTTGCAGGCCACAGGCCTCAAGTACAGAAGGAATAATTCACTGGTCTATAAAGAGGCAAGTTTAGGGATATCAAATATTGAGGGAGTCCCTTCATTGCCCAAAGAAAGAGCCAAAAGTCTAGAAATGAGACAGCCCTTCTGAAAAACAAGGTGGACTCTTTAAAATGATGATCAGTTTTGTGGAGAAAGTCCTTATTTTCTGGAGTATCAGGAAATAACTGTAATAATCTGTATTACAGTGAGGGGGAGAGGTGAGCTAGGTAGAATATATATATATCAGGCTCCCACACTATCCCAGGGTTTCCTAGTCATCCTAAAAAAATAAAATAAATATATATATAAAACTATAAATAAATAAAAATGAAATAAAAACTCCGCATTTATATAGTGTTTTAAAGTTTGCACAATGCTTTCCTTATATCTCATTAGCCCAGCAAAGAGGCAGTCTGGTTCCAGTGGAGAGTGCTGGATTTGGAATCAGCGATGCTGGTTTGATCACACTTACTGTGGGTGGGATCTTGTACAAGTTATTTAATTTCTGGGGGCCTCAGTTTTCCCATCTATAAGACTAATGGTTTGGACTAGAGGTCCATAGGCTTCCACAAGACTGCCAAAGGGATCCATATCTCACCAAAAAACAGTGAAGAATCCCTGGCCTAGGGATCTCTAAGGTAACTTCCAGGTCTTAATTTATGATCCTCCAGGCCTAGGGAAATATAGAACAAAACAGGTACATCCCAGAATGAGCCAATAGTTCTTTTTTTACTCCTCTCTGGAACACATATTGAGGTACATATAAGCCCTACAGCACTGCATGTTAGGTAAGAGTTCCTACTTGTGGAGGCAAGAACACCTACATTCTCTTGCCTCTGATACAAACTGACTGTGTGACCCTGGGCAAGTCACTTCATGGTGCCCCCAGAAAACTCTATGGCATTAATTTGTAGAACAGTTGCCTGTCTGCATTGATAAAGGGAATTTCCACACAGTGAGTTCCCCACAGCAAAGAAATCAAAGGTCCAGATCCCTGCCCCACCCCCCAAAAAAGCCTACCAAAAGAAGAAAATGTAGATGTAGGTAGATAGCTATTCTTCTCTCTAATGTTCCCATTAACTGGAATGTACTGTCTCTTTAATTGCTGAGTTTCTACCCATCCCTTAAAGCCAAACTCACAGAGTATCAATTAGAAGGGACCCCAGAAGGCACCTAATTTAATCTGCACTAAGCAAGAAAACATATCCAGTAGGTGGTCATCTAGACTTTTCCTGAAGACCTCTAGGGAGATGGGGAAAATCCCTTTCCCCCAAGGTGGCCCATCTTAATGGGGGGGGGGGGGGCGGATAGCTCTCATTGTCAGGAAGTTTATCCTTACAACAACCCTCAATCCACCTCTCTCTAGCTTCTACCCATTCTTCCCAGTCCTGCTCTCTGAGGCCAAATGGACCATGTTTAATCTGTCTTCCCCTATAGTCTAATAAATTGCTGAGGACAAATTAAAACTAAAAAGTAGCTGAGGACAGTTATATTGGCTCTTTCCCTACCAAACCCCTCAAATATTTTCTGGAGGCTAAACATCCCCAGATCTCTTCAATTCATCTTCATTTGACAGAAACTTCCAATTCTTTATCATCTTGGTCAAGCTTTCCTGGACATCCTATATCTTATTAATACGGCTCCCAGAATTGAATCCATTATTTAAGACGAGGTCTGACCAGAGCAGAATAAGAGAGGACCACCATCTGTCCCTAGACCTAGATATTACACCTCTCTCAATGCAGCATAAGATGACTCAGACATCTTTGACTACCAGGTCACACGATGGACTCATTGAGCATGATTCTCTTAATAGCCTAGATTACAGATTGCAGCCACATGTGGCCTCAAGGCCACAGGCTCCCACCCCTGACTAGAACTTCAGCAGATGAAGTGTAGTCTAGCCACACATCACTTATCTTTTCCTTGGATTTCTTTAAAGGATTTTATAAGTATAAGACAATATCCTTATTAGGTTCCATCTTATTAGATTCTGGTCTGCTGAGATTCTTTGGATCCTAACTTTGTCATAGGACATGTTAACTTTGGGTCTCTTCAAATTTGATGAACCCGCCATCTCTGTCTTTGTACAAGTCTTTGATAGACATGTTAAAATAGCAGAGAGCTGAGGATAGACACCCTGCTAGAATTGTCCCCAGTTGTTTTTGAACCATTGATAAATACTCTTTGGGTCTGGCCATTGAATCAGTATACTCTCATTGAGCCTACATTTTCCACCTTGTCTACAAGAATAGCATAAAACACTATGTCAAATTCTTTACTAGTAAACTGTATAGCTAGCATTTCTTTTATCTATCAGTCCTGTGGGTTAAGTGTTGGACTGGCCTCCTTGAAAGTTGGCCCAAGTCACTACTGGGAATTTTATTTCTTCTCAGTATAGAAAGAGGAATCTAACATGATATCAGGCCTGGAGGGTGGGGTTTTCCCTTTACCGCTGGAATCTGAAGGATCTCTTGAAGGAAAAGAGAAAGTCTATTTTGAGAAGGCATAGAGTAGCATTTACTTGTGTCTCTTTGTTAGAGATATGGCATCTTGGGACAGCTCTGGAAACCACACAGGAGAAAGTGATCTTTTCTAGCTGGGACTAGGATCCCAACCTCCTAGCTAATTGTCAGAAATTTTTGTCTCTAATTGGGAGCAACATCTTGAGCTATCCATATGTTTCAAAAGTACAATTCCAACAGTAGAATTACTATGAAGAATTACTTTCTCATCAGACCTCAAGCCTAATATTATATATATATATATATATATATATATATATATATATATATATATATATAAAATAATATATTGTATTGTTATCTGTATGTTTCCTAACCTCCTACCACCTGTGGCTCCCCAATTGCACTATAAGATAAACGAAAGCAGGAGTCCAGTCCTGTCCATACTTTGCATTTCAACAAGTTCCTCAGTCAGTGTTTGTGGACATAACCATTGACCTATATGCTGATCTGAATTGCTTAATCCTGTGTCTAGGAGGGTCTGCTTCTGAGGAAGGAAGCAGCAGTGTTGAGTTGAAAGAGACTTAGGTTGGGAGGCTGGATAGCTAGGTGCTAGCCCTGGCTTTGCCATGATGTTCAGTCGTTTTTAAGTTGTGTCTGACTCTTCATGACCTCATTTTGGATTTTCTTGTCAAAGATACTGGAGTGGTTTGCTATTTCCTCTTCCAGCTCATTTTACAGATGAGGAAACTGAGGCAAAGTTAAGTGACTTGACCAGGATCACACAGCTAGTAAATGTCTGAGGCTAGATTTGAACTAGTCCTGACTCCAGGTCTGGCACTCTCTCCACTCACTGTGCCACCTAGCTGCCTCCAACCATTATGTGGAAGTCTAATTTTCTGTGCTTCACTTCCCTCATGATTTTTTTTTGTTTGAACTTGTGACTTCATTGTTATAGGATACTACTGGGTGAGGAAAATCCTTTTACTAATGCAAGTGTTTCACAATTTATATATCATTATAGAGAGTTGCCTCTGGCACTAAGAAATTTAATGACTTTTCCAGGGTCACACAGCCAATCTGCATCAGAGAGGGAATTTGAATGGTCTTCTGGCCAAAGCCCACTCTCTATCCACTATTCCAAGCAGACTTTTCCTCAATAAAATTAGGGATGAAAAGAGCTCTAGTTCTAAGTGCCAGGCAAAGCTGTTATTGAAGATAAACTGAGGTTGTATACAGAAAGGTTACTTTTATTGCTACCCTGTGATGCGATGTCTTTAGAAAACCACAGCTACCATGTAACTCATTAGAAAGATAAATTTGAAGTAGGTGCTAATTAGATTAGTCTTGGGTTCAAATTCCTTAATTCAATGGACTGCTTTCAATTCCCAGGCTACAGATCCAAACTTAAACACCTGGGTGGGCTGGTAATTTTATCTACAGCCCAGAGACCCCCCCTTTCTTTCCCTCCCAAATCGCGGGTACTACTTTCAGAGTAAAGGCAAACACCAGGGACAACAAAGAACCAACTCTGGCAGTTAGGCCTCATAAGAGGAGGCATATTCTGATTTAGTCATGTAATGTCATGTATTTAGTCGTGTAATGTAACTCCCTGGAATATCTGGTCTGTGGTTGTGGGGGTGGATTAATGGACAGAAATTGCAGACTCAATCATTATTCCTCAGTTGATTTAGGGAGTCTGTGTTGGGCTTTAGGATACTATATTTCACTTGGTAGTCAAGCCTCCTAAAGTTACTTAAAAAAAATCCCAATCAATTAGATAAAGTCCACAGCCCACATGTTGGGGTCCCACTAATGTCATTGGACAGTTTGTTTTGACATCCTAATTTAAAAATTGAACTTTACTCCCACCCCCAGATACAACCATAATTATGCAGATAAACTCTGGTTAGTTAAGTAAGCAGCTAAAACCACTTCATAGGTGAAGCCGAAGGAGACAAAAAAAACATGCGACACAATAATCGATTTTATTTCCTAGTTATAGTTGCTATCACTGTTCAAAGGGAAAAACATAATGATCCTGAAAATCCAAAATTTCCAAGTTAGAATCCTCTGTGCTTTTTATTATGCTAATTATAGGTTTGGCTATGTTCGATTTTGAGCAACTTTTCAAATATTTGTTTTTGTGTGATTCAGACAGACACAAACATGTGCTTTGCGGGAAAATCACTGCATCCCTGTTTTAAACCTATTCCTTCAAATGTGTTGTTCAGAAAGTAAGAAAGGATTAAACCCCTTCAAGATATATCTGACTGGGACCAGGCTCTCAGAATGGTAACAAACCTATACAGAGGTTACTAAAGGAGTGAATAGTTTAACCATTTGTGTGCGGATCGAACATTTTTTATTCACAGGAAACCAAATTATGTGAGTTCTGTTGCCTAGAAAGTCTTCTCCTGATTAGATAAGGACAGACTAGGGTTGGAGCTGTCTGGAGGTGCCTATATATTGACTAATCTTTAATCTCTCTTTCTAGCTTAAGCCAGGTCACAAGGAACAGAAAACAATTTTTCCCAGTGCCAAGATTACAATGAAGCAATTCTCATTTGGTAAATGTTCAAAGGATACAAACAGGCAGTTTTCAGAAGAAGAAATCCAAGCTAATTATTGTAAGCATTTTTTATTTTTATGACACTATTGATAGCCATATTAAAAAATGCTACAAATCACTAATAATTTTTAAAATGCAAATTAAAGATACTCTAACTTCCTACCTTACTCCCATCAGGTTGGCAAAGATGGCAAAAGAGGAAAATGACAACTTTTAGAGGTGCTGCTGGAAAACAGGCACGTCGATGGAGTCATAGATTGGTCCAGCTATACTGAAAAGCGTTTGAAACTATACTCCAAATGTTACTACTAAACTTCACCCTTAGAGGCTGCAAGGTGGCAGGCGAAGTGAGTACAGGACCCGCCCTGGAGTCAGGAGGACCTGAGTTCAAATACATCCTCAGACACTTGACACACTTACTAGCTGTGTGACCTTGGGCAAATCACTTAACCCCAATTGCCTTGCCTTCCCCCTTCCAAAAAAAAGTATAAATAAAAATGAACTACCTGCCCTTTGACCCAGTGATAGTACTACTAGGCCTCTAACCAAAGAGATCCATGAAAGAGGAAAATGATCTATGTGGACAGAAATATTTATAGTAACTCTTTATGTGGTACAAAGAAATGGAAAATAAAGGGGTGCCTACCAATTGACTAAACAGATTATGTTACATGAATACAATAGAAAACTGTTGTAAATGAGAAAAGGGACAGTTTCAGAAAATCCTGAGAAGATTCTTCTGGAATGATGCAGGGAAGTGAGCAGAATCGGGTGGACAGTTTATACAATAACATCGTAAGTAAAAACAGCTTTGAAAGATTTCCTAATTGTGATCAATGTAGTACTCACTATTCCCTATGTGCTAGAATGGAGGTGATGGACTCAAAATGCAGAATGAAACAAGAATTTTTGGAAATTGTTTTGCTTGACTATGTATATTTGTAACAATGGTTTTCTTTTACCTTTTCCAACTGAGGGAAGAGTGGAGGGAGAGGAAATAAATGCTTGATAAATTGAAGAAAAGGTAAACAAACCCCCCCAAAGATACAGGCAAGTCAGAGTGAAGAAGAACCATCTGAGAACTAATTGAGAAAGCCCAGAAGACAAATTAATTCCTTCTCTCTGATTAGTTCTACAGCAAAAAGTCTAAAGCCTCTAGAGAGGAATCTTAACTAACACCTACATATTCAAAACACAGCTGCTCTGAAACTTCAAAATGCCAGACCCAGAACCAGAATCAGAGTCAGGGAGCTATCTAATACCTAAAAGACATTTATTAGACTTTGAGGAAAGGTTCAGAAGGAGTTAGCCTCTCCGGAAAACCAGAGATGGATTAAGCTTTGTTAAATTAGTTAGCTAAAGCCAAATAAGGAAGATATCCATTTGGAGCTAGGTGTTTGCATTTCTTTCATTCTGGCTAGTAGTCTTTAAATATTGTTATGCAGATGTTAGTAATTAGTGATTACCTAATCTGCAGCTGTGGCCAGGCACCAAGATTCTGTTAGTGGCAGCTAAATTGCAGACCTAGAGCCTGAGAGGAAATAAGTAGCTTCTGAATCAATAGACTATAAACCCAAACCTGTATGTGAAAACAATTTTTTTTTCCTTTGAATGCCCAGGTAATGCAGTGGCATAGGATGGGCTCAGAGTAGATAAAATCTTAAATTTCATTTTTCAGTAAAAATTGATCAATAATCAAATGACACCACTATCCACCATATGTGCGTATATACACATATATGCACATACATATACACACATACATACATCTACATATATACATGTATGTAGATGTATTACACATATGTAGATTATGTATTCGTGTATGTATATGTATATACCTACCATACAGCTAGCCATCGATGGATCTATAGATCTCCACCACAAAAAAACACTATTAGTTTTTTTTTTATTTCAAGAACACATTACCAACTTCTGTGGTTGTCCTATCTATCCCTCTTGATGTATAGCTTAATGATATATCAGCATAGAAAGAAAGGGATGATTCCAAAACTTTGATTCTGAGAGAACAGGAGTTTGGTGCTGCCATTGATAGAGTGAAGAAAGTTAGGAGAGTTAATTTAGGCAGCTTGGTGGCACCCTGTCTGGAGTCAGGAATACCTAAGTTCAAATCTAACCTCATACACTTATTAGCTGTGAGAACCTGGGCAAGTCACCTATACTCCAGTTAATCCTTCCTAAAATGGGCCATGAAGAACTGAACATGATACCATACTCTAGAGGTGGGCTCACCAGAGCAGGTACAACATGACTTTCCCCTCCCTGTGACTGTATCCTATCGCTCTCTTACTGGAGCTACCAGCCCTACCCTGTAATGTAGCAGGTACTTAATTATGCTTCCTGGATTTGTTGGGTTATCATTTCAATGCCTTATTAATATCATTTCAATGTTAAGTGCTGTCCACCAAGCAGTTTTTTTTAATGAATGAATTCTCAAAGTAGCCACATTAAAGACCCTTTTAAAGTGGCTAGGGAAGGCTAGGGGCAGCTAGATGGATCAGTAGATAAAGTAACAGGCCTGGAGTCAGGAAGATCTGAGTTCAAATATGGCTTTAGACATTTACTAGCTGTGTGACCCTGGATAAGTCACTTAATCACCTTTGCCTCAGTTTACTCATCTATAAAATGAGCTGGAGAAGAAAACGGCAAACCACTCCGGTATCTTTACCAAGGAAACCCCAAATGGGGTCACGAAGAATCGGACACAGCTAAAACAACTCAACAATATCTTTGCCAAGAAAACCACAAATGGGGTCCCAAAGTCACTGAACAACAGTAGGGAAGGATGAGGCTCATGGCAGTAGATTTCACTAAAGGAACAAGCTAGTATTTAGTGTTCTCAATGGAGACAATATCTTATTGGATAAAATTAAAAAAAAAAAAAGAAAAGTACTTGTTTATCTTGATGTCTAGAAAAATGGTCTCTTTCTGTGTTTCCATGCTTCAAAACTGCTGGCCTTGGGGGCTCTCCACAAGGGATCCCTAGAAGCAATACAAAGCCTAGGATATAGCCCTTTTTAATTTTTTAACATTTTGCTCTCTTACTGTATGGTTGTTCCTTGTATATAACTCTTGTCTACCAAACTTAGAATGCAAGTTCCTTGAGGGCAGTGACCCCATCCTTCTGCTTTATTGAGCCTCACAAACTCTTAGCCTAGTGACGAGTATCCAGGGACTAACTTCATAATTTCCTGTTGCTGAGGTTGTGCTCTGGATCTCATCAAGCACAGAACAAATGGGATCTCATTGGTGGAACTGCTAAAATAATGGCGTCTTAACTGTCGCAGCAGAGCCAGGCAGATCAACGAATGGAATTGTATTTTCCCACATCGACATCTACTATCGAAAAGGGAATAAAAAAAATGTTAGCTACTTCCTGAACAATGTGAAACTTGATAAAGCACAGGACGATAATCTTGGAAGCACTGTAAAACTGCCAGGTTTCACATGCCTTAAGTGTTATGATAGGTGGATAGATAGCCACAAAATCAGTTTTTTAGACCCCAATTTCATGTAAAACAGTGGCACTACCTGCTATTAAAAAAACCCATATATTATGTGCATTAACGATCCAAAACAAGAGTCCTCTCTGCTTATTAGTTATTCTAAAACCCACCCACAATATAGATGAGGAGGGAAGGAAGGAAAAAGCCTTTATTAAATTGCTGAAGCAATACCTTACTATGTGTCAGGCACTGTGCTAGGTGCTTCACAAAATGCATATCATTCGATCCTCACAACAACCCTGCAAGCTAGGTGCTTTTATTATCCCCCCTATTTTTCAGTTGAAGAAACTGAGGTAAACAGGGTAAGTGACTTGTCCAGGGTCACATAGCTAGTAAGTATCTGACATCAAGAATGGAAGGGGATTAGAAACTATGCCATTAGATATCAGTCGAAGGAACTGGATGTGTTTAGCCTGGAGAAGCCATGTTGGAAAGAGCGAGCAACAGGGGGACAGTGAAGATGACACCATATGGATAAAGAATAAGATTTGTTCTTTTCGGATACAGAGAATAGAACTAGCACCACTGGGAAGAAGTTAGAGAGAAGAAAACTACAATTCCACATGAGAAAATAGTTATCCTAATATAGTTAGAACCATCTAAAATTAGAGCTGTTACCTCAAGGGGTAGTGAGTTCCCTGTCACTAGAAATCTTCAAACAGAAGATGGACGATGGCATATGGTACCCATTGATATGACGATGACGCTACCCAATGTCTATATTTATAGAAATGGTTCATGATTTGAATAGATGATCTCTGAGGTCCCATCTGGCTTTAAATTTATTATCCTTTGATACTCCCTTACACATATTCTACATCAGCCAAATTGCACTCTTTGTTATCCTATATATGTGTTTGATGTCTTCCTGACTTGGTGCATTGGCCCTTGCCTTTCCCTGTCTATGTAATGTCTATGTAATGTCTACGTGTGTTGTTTTGCCTATAGAGGTTATGTGTATCCATATGGTCTGTCTAGATACGGCTTCCAGGGAGGCAAGAATAGGTATCTCTAGAGTCTTCCCCTTCCACTCTTGTCCAAGAGAGATTTTGATTCCTTTCAGGAGTAAAAGAAGTACGGGCCAGATGCTGGCTACTTTGCTTTTCTCAGAGAAAGGACACACCAGGCTAGAACTGTATTTATCTGCTCCCTTAAATATTGTTAGTCTGGGGGCAATAATTTTTAAGTTCAAGCTATGGTCCTAATCACTTTCCCTTAATGGAGAAGTGCCACAAGCTATACATCCAAGGCTTGACGCCTTTCTCATTAGATACTGGTTTCATAATGAACACACATAGCAAATAGCAAATAAACCTTTTTATCCAAACAGGTAGCAAACAGAAATCAAAGAAAGTATATATATGAGAACATATATGTATATGAGAATATATTATATGTGTGTATGCATATATATGTATACATATGTTTGTGTATATATGCATTACACACACACACACATATATACACATGCACACCAAATACACAGAGTAAATGATGTCTTCCATTTGAAGCAAGAACTCATCTCTGCCAATGAGGAGGGTCTTATGACCCTTTGAACCAAGGATTACATCTGGAATGCCAAAATGCTGGATTGTCCATCATTTAAAGCCTAACCCCAAAACAATTTCTTCCATGAAAACTTTCCTGATTGCACAAGTCAGGAATGACCTTTTTTCACTTGAACCTCACATGACACTTCTTTTACGTACTTATCATATATTATTTTGTAATGTGGTTATTTGAAATTTATGGTATTATAATTTAGATCTTAAAGGGTCCTTAGAGGTAATCTAATCCTACCTTTTCATTTTACTTACAAGGAAATTGAGGCCCAGAGACATTAAGTGACTTGCACAAAGTCACAGAATAAGTAACTGTTGGAGCTGGGATTTAGACCTGACTCCAAATTCACAGATTCCCTTCCAGATTGTGAACTCCATGAATAAAGGGACTGTGTCTTATCTAAACTTTGTATCTGCCACAACACCTAATAGAGTGGTCTCTACTGTTTGTTGAATTGAAGCATTGTTGTACTTCCCACAATAGTCACTAAATAGATGTTTATTGAACCAAATTAAATTATCTACCTCAAAAAAACAGTTTCATTTTATAGTTTGTATTTGGCCTTAAGTTCTGAAGAGCCTCTGTTGGGATTTTAAAGCCTGTCACAATCTGACTGCCATGAACCTATCTTTCCAGTTTCTTTGGACATTACCCCCTCTCCCACAATTTATGGTCTTCTAAATTGGCCTGTTTTTTTCTCATGCCTGGCTCTCCATCTCCTGTCTATGTGCCCTTTCCCTAAGCCCTCGAATGAGCTAGGTCCTCCTTACCTCTGCATCATAGAACCCCTCACTTCCTTCCAGACCCAGCTCAAGCAACACCGTCTTACACAAAGCCTTTCCTTACCTCCCAACTACTAGTGGCCTTCCTCCCTAGCTATCTTGTATTTAATAACCTTTTATTTATCCTGTGTATATTTACCATGTATATATCTTATATGTACATCTTATTTCTCCTAATAGAATGTAAGTTGAGAGCAGAGATCTTTCCTTCCTTCCTTCTTTCCTCCCTTCCTCCCTCTCTCCCTCCCTTCCTCCCTCCCTCCCTCTTTTCTTTCCTCTCTTTCTTCCTCCCTCCTTTCCTTCCTCCCTCCCTTCCTCCCTCCCTCCCTCCCTCCCTTCCTTCCTTCTTTGTTTCTTCCTATCTTTCTTTCTCCCCAGTAGCTGGCATGGTACCTGGCATATATTAAGCACTTAATAATTCCTTGATGATTGATTCTGAGTAAAATGTAGAATAGATAAAATTAAGGCTGTAGGAGTAATAAAAAGACAAAAAAAAACCTAGTCCCTGGATTTTACAGTCAACATTTCAGATTCACATACATAGTCTTTCAAGGGCTTCCAAAGCACCAATGCACTTACTGTATTTGGAAACCCAAAATCCATTTTTCTATCTGAAGAAATGGAAATGCAAAGAAGTTATACATTTACCCAGTCAGTCAGACCAAAGATTGATTTCAAGAATTTATAAGCATTATTCTGCCAAAATGTATATCTGTAGCAGGTACTAGGATATTTTATACTTCTGTCTTTCAGGTGGGGGAAACTAGAGAGAAGCTGGGATCCTCCTGAGGCCAGGCATGTCTGAAGCCTGTTATAAACATAGTCCCTCTTTAGTCAAGACTAGTAATTTGAATAATCCTATCCAAGTACCAGCATACTAATTGGGAAGCTTTATTAGTTCATGAATAAGTATTCTCTGAGGTGGATATGACCCTTGAATGCTTGGGGTCAGACATGGGGAGGAAGGAAAAGGACATGGAGATTTGCCATCACTATTGTTCAACCAGATATTTGTGATAGGTACTCTCCTGGAGTTGAAGACAGAAGAGCTCTTGAGGATGTAGGTAGGTATGTATATGTGTATGTATTTATTTAATTTTTGTTGTTGGCAAAGATTATACCAGTGACAGAGTAAGGTCTTTTTTGGTAGAGGAGCATTTGGCACCTTGCCAAGCCAAAAGACAGTGCAAAACCAAGAGAAAACCATATTCATATTCCCCTGCTAGAAGCAACAGAAAACCACAAAAGCAACCACTTTAGAACATGAAAAAGCAATGCTTGGCTACTCCTGCTGGGAACAGCTGGGACATCCAGTAATAGGAAGCGGCAGCAAAAACTATCCTCCAGATGAATTTTATTATATTTTCTAGGTCTGTAAAATAACCCTTCAGTAGTTTGATGGGTATAACCCTGAATGAGTAAATTAATTTAGGCAGCATTGTAATTCTTATTATATTGGCTCAGCCCAACCATGAGCAATTAATACCTTTCTAATTATTTAGGTGGCACAGTAAATAGTGTCAGGCCTGGAGCTCAAATCTGGCTTTAGAAACTTACTAGCTGTGTGACCCTGGGCAAGTAAATTAACCTCAGTTTCCTCCCCTGTAAAATTAGCTACAGAAGGAAATGGCAAATCACTCCAGTACCTTTGCCAAGAAAACATCAAATGGAGTCACAAAGAGTCAGACATAAGTGAAGCAATGGAACAACAAATTATTCAGGTCTGTATTCCTTTCTATGTAACAAGGGACTGGTATAAGTGCAGTAATGTTGCTTCACAGAAGGAAGAAGCTGGAGAATATTCTTCTCAGAAAGTCATGCTAATGTCGTGTAGAAATGCCTTGGAGAGAATTTGTAACACTCATAAACATTCTGTAACCTATTCAGGTCTGCTGTCCATGGGGTAGATAATTGGTCACCATTGGGGAACTAGAACTGGGGATGTCTTCAAAAAGCCTTAGTTGGTCTTGGTCCCTTTACTTGGTGGATCTCTGCTTTTGGTTTGACTCCTTTGGTGATGACATCCGGTGGTGCTATGAGGGAAGAAGCCTTTGAAGCACTCCCTCCAAAACTGACATGTGGCACCTTGAAAACAGGTCTTAGGCCTCTGCCTTCATTTTCTCCTTTTGTTTTAGGTGAAAGAATTAGAGGCTACAACCTCATGAATTTTGAAACGTCAAGTGAGTGAGCCATCTTGGCATCCCGATTTCTAGGAGTCAGAGGACTCTGGGGAGTCTGTGAATTACACTAGGTTTTATAGCCAGTCCATCATTGATGCCCTGAGGAATGAAGAGTGATGGTCCTTGCCCAGTGGTGGCTGAAATGAGGACTCACCTAAAAGCATTACTGAATTTGGGCCTGAACCATGGGGGACCAATCTTATGTAGAAACTGTATGAGGTCTCAGTCCACTTTCCTCAGAGACTGAGGTGATATAGGAGAAAGTGTCCCACCAAAGTGCTATGGGAAAAATACTTGCTTCTTGCTATATCTTCAAAGTTCTTCCTTCCTTCCTTCCTTCCTTCCTATATTTTTTCTTCCTTTCCTTTTGTCTTTCTTTTTGCCTTCCTTCCTTCTTTCCTTCCTTCCTTCCTTCCTTCCTATATTTTTTCTTCCTTTCCTTTTGTCTTTCTTTTTGCCTTCCTTCCTTCTTTCCTTCCTTCCTTCCTTCCTTTCTTTCTTTCTTTCCAGTCAGGGTTAAATGACTTGCCCAGGGTCATACAGATAGTAACTGTTTGAGGCCAGATTTGAACTCAGGTCTTCCTGACTCCAGGAAATATTCCTTTCTAAAAGCTAATCAATGAGAAATGGTTAACTGGAACTAGAACACTAGTCACTCAGTGGTTGCTAATAGTAAAAGGAACACAACCAGTGGAGACTTCGGGCTAGAAGCTAGGTGCAGTAGAAAATCATGCTGCTGGTAGGTAGCTTGATCAAAATGAAGAAACTCAAGATGTGTACAAAGCATCTTCACAAGGGACCAAAGTCTTACAGGAGGCTGTTTGGGAACCATAGCAGACACTAGGTTGTTCCTCAATATATTGTCCTTGGTAAAGTAAAGAGTGCTGAATTTGGAGCCAGGAAGACCTGGGTTCTGACACTTAGTAAGTGTGCAAACTTTTTAACCTCTTACTGGCCAAGGCAACTCTTAAGGCCATAAAGTACGGAAGAGTTACTGATGCACATTGTTAGAAAGTTTCTTCACTGGGAGCTCCCCAGAGGTACCCAAGTGGTGCAGGGGATAGAGTATTGGACCTGGAGTCAGGAAGACCTGAATTCAAATTCAGACTCAGATATTTAATAGATATGTGACTCTTGGCAAGTCATTTAACCATTGTATGCTTCAGTTTTCTCAACTGTAAGGTGGGGATCATGATTGCACTGGTGCCATTCGAACTCAGGCCAACCTCTTGGATCCTAGCACATCAAGGCAGAGTATGAGACAAAACACTGTCATTCTAACCGTACCACTTATTGTATTAAGATTATGGAGGAGGGGGGGATATATATGTATATATGTGTATGTGTTATATATACATACATGATATACATATACATACATAAGTGTATGTATGTATGTGTATACATATATATTTATTTTAAAGGGAACTTTAAGATCATTCCCTTCTAGAAATGCCATTTGAATTAACTTTGCTCGGCAAAAGAACTCCTTCTTAGAATTCATTGACCATCAAAAAATAAAACATAACCCTCTACTTCCTAGAGTTGTGATGAAGACCAAATGAAATAATGTTTGTAAAATGCCTGGCAGGTAGTAGATGCTTACATGTTTATTTCCTTTCTTCCCTATAACAATGAAATCACAGGTTTGGACCAAGAAAAAACGATGACAACAAATTGAACTCAAAGGGTTAGATTCTACCATCTAAACCACAGCTGTCCAAAATGCAGCCCATGGGCCTCATGTGCCCATAGTGTGATTTATGCGGCCCACCTACAAGCATAGAAATTTACATAAATGTTTTAGTAAATGAAGCTGATCTACCACAGAGCTCTCACTAAAATGGCAAATCAAAATATACTGTCTATTGTTTCAATGAAAACCTAAGGTTGGACATCCCTGATCTAAACCAATGGTTTTCATACCTATGAATGGTTTCTAAGGAACCTAATGTACTCTTAAAAATTATTGAGGAGCCCAAAGATCTTTTGTTTGTGTGGGTTACATTTATTGATATTTATAGTAGTAGAAATTAAAACTGATAAGATTTTGAAATGTACATTTATTAATTTATTTAAAAATATAAATATATTATGGGTTAACATAAGTATCAGTTTTATGAAAAAATAACACTATTTTCCAAAATACAAAAAAATTGGTGAAAAGAGTGTTTTTTTTACATTTTTCTGCAGATCTCTTTAATGTCTGGCTTAATAGAAGACAACTGGATTCTCATATCTGCTTCTGCATTTAATCTGTTGTGATTCATTGTTATGTTTGGAGTATATGAAGAAAATATGTCCTCACATAGACATGTAGCTGGAAAAGGGAGCAGTGTCCTAATAGGCAAATAATACCTTAGTCTTATTATTAAAATAATTTTGACCTAATAGACTCTCTGAAGGGGTCTTAGGGACCCCCAGGGGTCTTGCTTGAACCACATTTTGAGAAACACTGATCTAAACATAAGAGAAAAAATAGATCCGCACAAAACCTGGATGGAAATCTAAGGAACTGGGGTGAAGCAAAATAAGTGTGGAAATCTAAGTTGCTAACAGTCAGATAAGTCCATGTAATAGAATCAACAATGGAGGTGCTGGATGAATTCTTTATTTTCTCACAGCCTTGTATGGACTTGGAAGGTTAAAAAAATAATCTAAGGAGAGATAAGAGAAAATTCCAAGCTCAGTCTTCTACTCAATAAAGTATAGCAAAGTCTAATTGGATTAAGAAATGGAAGACAGATTTGGGGAATTAAAAGGAAGATACTTGTTTTCTAAAGCACCATGTAAGTTTAGAAGAAAATATCCTGCTGCTATTGCACATAGAAGTTTCCTACACAAAAAACAATTGTTCAGAAATGAGCATCAATCAAACAATAAATATTTATAAAGTGTCTACTATGTGCCAAGAACTTTACTAAATGCTGGGGATACAAAAAGAGGCAAAGAGAATCCCTCCCATCAGGGGTTTACCATCTAATGAGGGTTGTTAAATAAAGCAAACATTCAAATGGGGAATGAGTCAAGAGAAAGTTATGACAAGATGCTTTAAGTCAATAGGAATGATTCAAATTGACCCAACAGATGAACCCAAAGTAAGAACTTTCTTAGTAAATTTCTTTTTCTACCCATTTTCTCCAGAGGTGAAAGGGGACAGAGCAGCTCTTTTCTTATGGGAGAGTGTATGACCTTCCAATCAATGGTCATTTCACCAAAAGACCAGCAACCTTCTCTTCATCCCATACTACTTTACATGGTGATTAAGGTATTGATATTTTATATTTTATCCTCATTTTCTTTCCACCTTACAAACTTTCTAGGGTCCTCTTTCATCAATAGATATTCAGTCTTCTCCTTTCTTCAGAACATTTCCATTTATGGAAGAAGCAAAGACATCAGAACTTCATTATAGTTGAGAGTTGCTCTTTCTTTCTGAGTGTCCTTGCTTCTCAATAATCACTTTCTTAAACACTTGTGATTATTTGTTCCAATCAAGGGAAAGAAAATTACTTTAGTAAGTGACTAACTTGTTAACCAAGTTACTAACTCCCTCAGTTTACTTGTTCCTTTCCTCCTTTTTCTATTTCTCAGTGTCACTGGACCATTTCTTCTAGATATCAGTCGATAAAGAACTGAAGCAGGAGGGGCGGCTAGGTGGCACAGTTGAGTAGAGCACCTGCCCTGGAGTCAGGAGGACCCCACCTCAGACACTTGACACACTTACTAGCTGTGTGACCTTGGGCAAGTAACTTAACACCAATTGCCCTGACTTCCCCCCTCAAAAAAACAAAAGAGAAGAAAAAAAAAAGAACAGAAGCGGGAGTCCAGAAGACCTAGCTTCAAATACAGCCTCACGTACTTAGTCATTGTGAAATTCTGAGCAAGTCACTTAACCTCTCTTTGTCTTAGTTTCCTCATCTGAAAAATGGGAATAACTATAAGCTCCTGCCTCCCAAGGCTGCTGTGAGGATAAAATGAGATAATATCTATAAAGCCTTTTGCAAACCTTTAAGAGCTATATAAATGTCAGTTGTTACTATTTCTTTGTTTAATCCTGAAATGTCACAACCTTCTTCTGTTGAGCTGTTTGTTAAAGAGACCAAATATTTTTTCTAAACATTTTAAATTTATTTGAATGTAAAAGAACAACTTGTGAGAAATTTTTGTTTTGTTTTGTTTAAATTAGGTCACTGAGGCTTAAAACCTTAGATTCTTTCCCCCTTAACCTCCATATTCAATGTCAGCAAATCATTTTTTAAAAACTTATTTTTACAAGTAGTTACCATCTCTCCCTCTCACTGTACCTCCTTCATTGAACACTGAATTTAAAAAAAGAAAGTAAAACCCTCATAACAAAAACGCACAATCCACCAACATTGGCCATGTTTAGAAATTAATGTCTAGCTGTGCATTTTAAGTAAATACATTCTCTGGCAGGAGAGGGGGGGCCATGTTTCATCTTCAGTCCTCTGGGCTCCCAATTTATCGTGGCCCTGATCAGATTTCTTTTTTTTTTTTCTATTTAAATTTATTTATTTAACATATTTGGTTTTCAGCATTGATTTTCACAACATTTTGAATTACAAATTTTCTCCCCATTTCTACCCTCCCCCCCACTCCAAGATGGCTTATATTCTGGTTGCCCCGTTCCCCAGTCAGCCCTCCCCTCTATCACCCCCCTCCCCTCTCATCCCCTTTTCCCTTCCTTTCTTGTAGGGCAAGATAAATTTCTACGCCCCATTGCCTGTGTATCTTATTTTTTAGTTGCATGCAAAAACTTTTTTTGTTTTTGAACATCTGATTTTAAAACTTTGAGTTCCAAATTCTCTCCCCTCTTCCCTTCCCACCCACCCTCCCTAAGAAGTTGAGCAATTCAACCTAGGCCACACATGTATTATTATGTATAACCCTTCCACAATACTCATGTTGTGAAAGGCTAACTACATTTTGCTCCTTCCCAACCCATCTCGCTTTATTGAATTTTCTCCCTTGACCCTGTCCCCTTTCCAAAGTGTTTGTTTTGACTACCTCCACCCCGCATCTGCCCTCCCCTCCATCATCCCCCTGCCTTTTATTTTTTTTTTTATCTTCCTCCCTCTTCTTTCCTGTGGGGTAAGATACCCAACTGAGTATGTATGGTATTCCCCCTCAGGCCAAATCTGATGAGAGCAAGGTTCACTCATTCCCCCCCTCACCTGCCCTCTCCCCTCCTCCCATAGAACTGCTTCCTCTTGCCACCTTTATGCGAGATATTCCACCCCATTCTATCTCTCCCTATCTCCCTCTCTCAGTATGTTGCTCTCTCATCCCTTAATTTCATTTTATTTCTTTTATATATCTTCCCTTCATCTTCAACTCACCCTGTGTCTGCTCTCTCTCTTTTACATATATATATATATATACATAAACACATATATATATACATACATACATATACACATAGATACATACATACTTACACATTCACTTATATATATACATAAACATATACATATATATATACACACACATATATATATATATACATATATATATATACATATATATGCATATTTCCTTCAACTACCCTAATACTGAGGTCTCATGAATCATACTCATCATCTTTCCATGTAGGAATGTAAACAAAACAGTTCAACTTTAGTAAGTCCCTTGCAATTTCTGTTTCTTGATTACCTTTTCATGCTTCTCTTGATTCTTGTGTTTGAAAGTCAAATTTTCTATTCAGTTCTGGTCTTTTCACTGAGAAAGCTTGAAAGTCCTCTATTTTATTGAAACTCCATATTTTGCCTTGGAACATGATACTCAGTTTTGCTGAGTAGGTGATTCTAGGTTTTAATCCTAGCTCCATTGACCTCCGGAATATCGCATTCCAAGCCCTTCGATCTCTTAATGTAGAAGCTGCCAGATCTTGGATTATTCTGATTGGGTTTCCACAATACTCAAATTGTTTCTTTCTGGCTGCTTGCAGTATTTTCTCCTTGATCTGGGAGCTCTGGAATTTGGCAACAATATTCCTAGGAGATTTCTTTTTGGGATCTACTTGAGGAGGTGATCGATGGATTCTTTCAATTTCTTTTTTGCCCTGTGGCTGTAGAATATCAGGGCAGTTCTCCTTGATAATTTCCTGAAAGATGGTATCTAGGCTCTTTTTTTGGTCATGGCTTTCAGGTAGTCCAATAATTTTTAAATGATCTCTCCTGGATCTATTTTCCAGGTCAGTGGTTTTTCCAATGAGATATTTCACATTGTCTTCCATTTTTTCATTCCTCTGGTTCTGTTTTATAATATCCTGATTTCTCATAAAGTCACTAGCTTCCACTTGCTCCAATCTAATTTTTAAAGTAGTATTTTCTTCAGTGGTCTTTTGGACCTCCTTTTCCATTTGGCTAATTCTGCCTTTCAAGGCATTCTTCTCCTCATTGGCTTTTTGGAGCTCTTTTGCCATTTGAGTTAGTCTGTTTTTTAAGGTGTTGTTTTCTTCGGTGTATTTTTCAGTATTTTTTTGGGTCTCCTTTAGCAAGTCATTGACTTGTTTTTCATGGTTTTCTCGCATCCTTCTCATTTCTCTTCCCAATTTTTCCTCTACTTCTCTAACTTGCTTTTCCAAATCCTTTTTGAGTTCTTCTATGGCCTGGGGCCAGTTCATGTTTTTCTTGGAGGCTTTGCTTGTAGGCTCTATGACTTTGTTGTCTTCTTTAGGCTGTATGTTTTGGTCTTCTTTGTCACCAAAGAAAGAATCCAAAGTCTGAGACTGAATCTGGGCGCGTTTTCACTGCCTGGCCATATTCCCAACCAACTAACTTGACCCTTGAGTTTTTCAGTGGGGTATGACTGCTTGTAGACTTACGAGTTCTATGTTCTACGTTTGGGGGGGAGGTGCCAGCTCTGTCAGAGCCGCACTCCTCCTTCCCCAAGAACCCCCAGTCCAGGCTGGGCTTAGATCTTCAGCAGGCTGTTGCACTCCTGCTCTGATCCGCCACTTAATTCCTCCCACCAGGTGGGCCTGGAGCCGGAAGTAACAACAGCTGTAGCTGCCCCACCTCCGCTGCCCCTGGGGCTGGAAGCCGAACCGCGAACTCCTTCCACTCCCGCAGCTTTTCCCACTAACCTTCTCCGCAGTCTTTGGTGTTTGTGGGTCAAGGGGTCTGGTAACTGCCTCAGCTCACTGAATCAGGGCGCTAGGGCCCCCTCTGCCCGGCTTCTGGTCTGGATCGTCCACGCCGCTCAGGCTGGGCTCTGCTCCACTCCGTTCCCAGCTCCCAGCTCCGTGTGGGACAGACCTCACCCAGAGACCATCCAGGCTGTCCTTGGCTGGAGCCCTGCTTCCCTCTGCTCTTCTGTGGGTTCTGCCGTTCTAGAATTGGTTCAGAGCCATTTTTTATAGGTTTTTGGAGGGACTCGGGTACGGAGCTCACTCTAGTCCGTGCTTACCAGCCGCCATCTTGGCTCCGCCCCCCCCCCCCCCATCAGATTTCTAAAATGTTTCAAACCTGTTTTTCTTTATAACTTTGTCTTTGTAGAAATTGTCCTTCTGGTTCTTTAGCAAGTCATCAATTCTTTCCAAATATCTTTTGCATCTGCCCCTTCTTGCCCATTCTCATATTAATTCAGGCTGTTAGCACCTCATAGCTGTACTTTTACAATAGCTTCCCCCTCCTGGATGATGGGGGTGCTTGGGTGCTTGTGCTTGGACCCTAATCCTAACATCACATTTCTCCTTAGCCTCTGCTTGGGTGCCTGTCCCTGGACCCCAGTTCCAAAATCATATCCAGTTCTAAAATCACATCTCTCCCTAGCTTCAAAACATTGGCCCTAGCAGTTTCTCTCCAGTTCAAGGGCAGCATGCCTTAGCAAAACACTTATCTCTCCTCCTGATACTGCGGCCAGCTGCACCTATAGAATTTATTAGTTTGGATTCCTTGTGTATGTGCTAATTGACTGTGCACTGGGGCTTAACAATATTTACTACTTACTGACCTTCCTGATATGTATCCCAGACATAGTCAAATGTATACTACCTTACATTCATCTTGTCTAACAAGATATTTGATGGAAGCCACCTGGATATTTCCAGTCAGCCCTGATGGACAGTTGACTTAGTGACATTTCACAGTCAAAACAACACCCTCAGGTAGCCCCCAGCTTGGGCTATTTCCCAGTGAGCTTTGAGTAAAATACCTGAGCAGTAGATACACAAAGTGCATGTTCCTTTAAGAACTGACCGCCCCTTAACCACTCCCTAATCCCACTCCAAAACACCTAATTGGCAGGTGTCACCCCCAAATCTCATATTTAAACTTTCCCTGCACCTGTGTAAGGTTGCAGGTTCCCTAAGAACTCTTGCCCACTGTAAAGCATAATAAATCTTTGCCACCTTGACTTAAAGAATGCTTGAGATAGCGAATTCATTCCAGATGGCCCTGACCCTCTCCAGTACTTGGGTTCTTGAGGGGCATTCCCCCTCAACAACCTCATCTGGGAATTCCAGTCTTGGGGTTCCTGGACCTTATCTCCCTCAACCCTCAATATGGCCACACATATTAGTTGCTCTGTTTCTAATCTTTTCCCTACAATAAATTGATCCAGTCCACTGCCAGCAGGTTCATGCCATTAAATCATTGCTTTTATCAGGTCATCCCTGGGTTCAAAAACCCTCAATGACTCCCAACTTCTTAGAGTATCAAGTTCAAATTCCTCAGCTTGATGTTCAAGAGCTTCTACAATCTGAGGTCAGACTATTGTTTGGCTTTGATTGTTTCTATCACTCATTTTGGAATTTAGTCCATATTGCCTTGTACTGGTGCTTTGATGGCTGTGTGACCTCATACGTGTGGAATGGAGAGGGCAATGCATCCATGCCCTCTCATTCTGTGGGACTCTTGACCACCTCTAGAAGAGGACTACCCAATATTCTGAGGAAGTTATTTTAGATCTTTGGTTTTCCATGGATACTAGTAGAACATTTAGGGTTGGCCATCAGCTCCCCTTTACTTTACTCTGTGATTGGTCTGCCATCTTCTCCCTGGTAGTGTCCTTTGGCCCATTTCTCTCAAAAGATTCTTCATCATTGACAGGTTACAGCCCACTCAGGGCTGCCATGTTGCTTTCATTGCCCTTTGAGTGAGTTTCAACTTTAATTCTTTGGAACCTGTAGCACTCTAGTGACCTATAATATATTTTTAAAAATTTATTCAAGAAGCATATTTATTGTATTTTTGATTGAAAATAAAATTGAAATAAAATTATCTCTAAGACCCTTTCTAACTATGAAGTTCAATACTTCTTTGATGTAACAGGACTGACCAATGAGAACCCAAGGCTGGCAGCATGCAAAGGGGACCTTCATGGATGCTTAGAGAGCCTGTTTCTAGGTGTAAGAAATGGGAGGAGTAGTTTTGTTTCCACAGAACTGAAGGTGTACTTCCCCCCCTCCCCCACCCTAGCTTTAGCAGAAACCCAGGCCTCAGGTCAGTTGGGTGAAAGGTCAGAGGCTTGTATGCATCTTAAACGAGCCATTTGAGGAGGGCATGACATAGGCAGTCAGGGGGTTGTATCTGGTCAATGAAGAGCCTGGAAGGAGATTCAAGGGGAGGATCTATAAAAGGACCAGAGTCCATCTGAGTCCTTTGTACTTTCTCCTGTACTCTGTTCAGGTGAGGTACCCATTTATTCAGGGGGAATAAATGTAAATTATAATTAAAACATTCCTGACTTCCCAACAAGTCTTGCTTATTTCTCGACAATGTGAGTATGTTTCTAACATAGGCAAATAGAAAGGAGGGCCCATTGCTCCATTTTGGAGCATGCATGGGTTTCCTATGACTGTTGCCTGTCCACTTACTGTGTGGTGAAGAGGAAGTTTTTGGTTGGCTGCTGAAGTGGAATTAATAGCATATTCAAAAGGTTCCCATGGAGAAGTTTGTTCTCTTTCCTTCCCTGGCATTTGAATAAGGAGTACAAACTGCTGTGGACCCCACCCCCCCTCAGGGGGAGAGGCCTCTGTCCATCTCTCCTACAGTTGCTAGGAAGCTGTGAATTTGGGACCTTGCTGTTGCTGCTGCTCTTAGGTGAGGTACTGGAGAGACCTGGGACATTGTGAGTTGGAAAAGTCAGTAAGAGTGAGATTCCAGAATCTAAGAGCTGGAGTCCATGCCAGGACAATCCCAAGGATTGACTGGACTGACCTAATGTGCCAGTGGGTTGACTCTAGGCTAGTTACAGTGTCCTATAACAAGGAAATTACTCATCCAGCGGCTGTGCCACAATTAGGTGAACATGGTGGGGTAAATGCTTTGTAGCAATTGCTTGAATTTTGAGCTCACTTCCTCAGGGAGATGATATAGTGGAGAGTTTGCCCCTGATCTGGGGGATGTGTTTATACTTCTAATCTTGCTATATGTCCTCAAGAAATATTCCTTTGTTAAATCTAACTGACGTTAATTGGTTAAATGATTGGTGCTAATCACTGGGTCAGTGATGTAAGGGGAGATACTGAAAGGAACATAACATAATAGGGGCTCTAGTGAATAGTATTAGAAGATATACCCAACCCCTTGGGGTTACTCCTAGCTAGCTACCCCACTGGGGACCCAACTCACCAGTGTGAGTAGGAGTTGGAATTAGAATCCCAGTGACCTATTACATTCATATTCAGCAATTCCTACAAATTTATTAGTAAGTTAAGCCTCAAATTAAATTAGCAAACAATTCTCACAGATTCAGTGGGTTTAATATGAGTCGTATGCTTGATAACGCCTTTGAGGTCTCAGGAAAAATTCCTCGTTGAATTAGTTAAAGCTTTGAATAGATAGGGTCATCCCTGGGTGAATAGGGGGGATCCCAGGTCTACCAGCTTACTTCTGGGTTGTCCCTTGTGACTTTTTTTTTAGCCTCTAGGACCTAAGAACTTGCAGGTGAAAGCAAAACAAGTTATAGCCAATGACTCTAATAACTTCATTGTCATTATGAGTCCATAGTTATGTAGGGTCAAATAGCCCCACAAATCTAATCTATGGGATAGGTAAGTTGAATGACTTGGGAATTAATGCTAAATGCATTAATTTTTTTAAAGCATTAATTTTTTTATTAAGTTATTTTTTTATTATTTTATTAAGTTTTTTATTTTTTATTAAGTGCCTATTAAGAGTCAGTGACTTGTAGGTAAATATACCTGCTCACTTGACCAATCTCTCCTAAACAGGACATTACACTGATGGAGATAGGGGAGATGACAGGATTAATGAGTCTATCTAGGGTAAATCACCCCTAACTGAAGGAAGACAGTTAATATTCCACATGTGTGACCTGGAGTCAAAGATTAGAGAAGATATTGAGAGCTTATACTCTTCAAGCTCCTTGCCCCCCACCTCCTCTTTCCCAAACAGGCAGGATGGAACCATACAATTTGAGAGACGGCTTGGTTTAACCTACTCATTTTCAAATACGCACCACTTCATCATATGGCCATTGTCAAGGACCCCTCTCATTTTACAGATGAAAAAACTGAGGCCCAGAGAGATTATCCAACATGCCTGTGCTATTTAGTTACACACAGATATTTAATTACAGAGCCAAGGCCACTACCACTGTCAGTCTTTTCATTACATGATAGGCTTGGAAAACTGCAATACTGTCTGTTAGAGACAGCAACATGATGGTGCTGGCCCAGGAGTCAGGGAAACCTTAGCTCAAATTTGGCCTCATCTATGTTATCCAGGGCAAGTCATTTAATTACTGTCTTCTCAGTTTCCCCATCTGTAAAACTGGGATAAAAATGTCTACCTTCCAGATGTAGAGTTCTTTGTTCTACAAATGCTAGTTATTTTGATTGTTAGACTCCATTATCTACACCCAGGGCAGCCTTATAGAAATCTACCTTTTGGACTAAATGTAAGACAGAATGACTGGAAGTTAAAATTCTGAATAATGGGATTTTGAAAAAAAAAACACCCTTTTAATTCATTTCAAATTAGATTAGCAAAGGTTTGTTCCTTCGAGCAAATCCTTAGAGGACCTACTTTAATAAAAAGATAACATTATTTAGCAGTTAGGCAGCCTATCAGTTGTGGGCAATAAATGCTTGAATGTATTTCTTGTTCTCTTAGGTATTTTAAACATCTCTAAGGCTCCACCTCACTCCCTCCCATATCTTTTTTGCACAGTGTGCTAGGGATTGATAATAACACTTCAGTTCAGGAAATACCACTTACAGCAGAGCCTCTTTGTAAGTAAAGACCAAAGTACAGAGAAGGGAACTTTTGGAACTTGCCAGGTTTGGGCACATTGCTAGGCCCTAATCTAAAGTAGGCACTAGATAGGGTTGCAGTGGGCTCTGCCCAGTCACTGACACCCCTGGTAATAGGGAGAAGACATGAGGCTCAGAGTCTTGGGTAGCTTTTCACTTCATCCTTTGAAGATCACCTGGTCCAGCATTCTCTCCACTCTATCTTACCCTTGGTTCCAAGGTTTCACATCTTCAAAAGGGGAATAAAGAATGTCCGTAGAGACTGATCACCGTGTTTCATGGATCCCAGATCTAGGATAGCTCTCTGAGGCCATCTAATAGTCCAGCCTCCTCTTGTCACACATGACCAAACTGAGGTTCAAGACATTTAATTGATTTGCCCAAGGAAAGAGAAGTAGAGTCAGAGATTGGATTTGAATTCAGGCGTTGTTTCAGGAATCTAAGATCAGTCTTCTCCCTCTGCCTGCCTGCCTACCTGCTTACCTCCCCTTTGTCTCTTCTCAAACCCAGGTTTCTGACTCTTCTGATCTTGTCTCACATTCCTGCCTGCCTTGTTTCCAGGCTGCTGACCTCTCTGCCCGACAGGAATTGAGTAATGAGACAAATCCCTAACAGAACTGGAATTTGAAACCTGAGGCATGTACAGTCCCCCAGTCCTTGGCCTATGGCTTGGATTTAGCAGAGGACGAGGTATGAATGTCAGAGTGGTGCCAAGAGCATGCCATATAGTCACATGACTCCATGTCCCAAAATTGATGGCCTGCTAAATTAGAAGGACTAGCATCAGTACAGTACGAAATTAGCTAGGCAAGTAATGACACCAAAGAGGGAAAGAGGCTTTAAAGTTCACCAAGAGGTATGACTGACTCACACATGTGGGGCCAATGAGTCCAGATATTTAACTGCTCTTCAATATGGTGACAAGTTGGGAAGAAATATTGCCCCCTTCTGGGCTCCATGCTGAAAAGGCAATGGAAAGAAGGGCCTTGTTGGTTGGGCATTTACTTTCTTTAAGATGAAACTAGGTGAGGGGGACTGGGAGGGGCTACAGGAAGAAGGGAACAAGTATAGCTGGGATTCATTAGCAGGGATTGGAAGGCAGCATGGAGCAGAGAGCAGAGGGTGGGCTTTATTCACCCTTAGTTATCAGAGAGATCATAGACGCTGGAGACCCATAGTTCAAGTGCTGATGAGGATACTACTCAAGGGAATTTTCTCCCCCTTTTTTGTCCCTGAAATTCCTCACAATAGACCAGGTGGCCTTCCTTAGAGTGGAGAATACATTTTGCTTTTTTGAAAGGAAAGCTTAATTTTTGTATTCTGCTCGTGAGATTTGTAGTTTTGTTTTTTTTTTTTTCCTGTTTGCTAATAGTGTTTACTGAACACCCAGGATGTGCTAAGGTGTTTCTGGACAAGATAACTGCAGAGAAAGAGAGGTCAAAGGATAAATTCAATTCAATGAGCATTAATAAGCATTTGTCCTGTACCAGGCCCTGTGTTAGGTGTTGAGGAGGTTCTGCTCTTGAGAATATAAGTTCTCTGGGGGGAAACAGTCTGGACCTTCTGCATACCAAATATTAGGCTGGAAGTCTTCTCTGGTAACACTCAGAATAGTGAGAAAAATGGTAATAAAATATGATGTAAATAAACGTGGTAAGAAAACGTCTAACTAAGCTTCCTTCTGAGTTTATTTTCATGGTTACACAAAGAGGAGGGAGGGAGGGAGGGGGAGAGAGAAGGGGAGAGAGAGAGAGAGAGAGAGGGAGAGAGAGGGAGGGAGAGAGAGAGAGAGAGAGAGAGACAGAGAGAGAGAGAGAGAGAAAGAGAGAGAAAGACAGAGAGGAGAGAGAGAGAGAGAGAGAGAGACAGAGAGAGACAGAGAGAGAGAGAGAGAGAGAGAGAGAGAGACAGAGAGACAGAGAGAGAGAGAGAGAGAGAGAGAGAGAGAGAGAGGAGGGAGAGAGAGGGAGAGAGAGAGAGAGAGAGAGAGAGAGAGAGAGAGAGAGAGAGAGACAGAGAGAGAGAGAGAGAGAGAGAGAGAGACAGAGAGACAGAGAGAGAGAGAGAGAGAGAGAGAGAGAGAGAGAGAGAGAGGGAGAGAGAGAGAGAGAGAGAGAGAGAGAGAGAGAGAGAGAGGGAGAGAGAGAGAGAGAGAGAGAGAGAGAGAGAGAGAGAGAGGGAGAGAGAGAGAGGGAGAGAGAGGGAGAGAGAGAGAGAGAGAGAGAGAGAGAGAGAGAGAGAGAGAGAGAGAGAGAGAGAGAATCCCATCGGCTATCTCTCTGCCTTTTCATAGGCTGATGTGCCTGGAATGCCCTCCCTTCCTGTCTCTCCTTAGAATCCCTAGGTCCCTTCAAAACTCAGCCTTCATATGATGCCTTCATGAGGTCTTTCCTGACTGCCTCCCAGCTTTTAGTTTCCCCTTGTGTTTACTGTGTATATTTGTTGTTCCATCATTTACAGTTGCTTCCAACTCTTCATGACCTCATTTGGGATTTTCTTGGCAAAGATACTGGAGTGGTTTGCCATTTCCTTTTACAGATGAGGAAACTGAGGCAAACAGGGTTAAAAGACTTGCTAGGGTGACACAACTATTAAGTGTCTGAGTCTGGATTTGACTTTAAGCCCAGTCTTCTCTCCACTGAGCCATGTACTAGTCATGTATTATTTTGCCCCTTAGTCATTTCTGTATATGTTACGCTTCCTTGTTGGACTATAAGCTCCACAAGGGCAGGGATTTCATCTTCTCTAAATTTGTCTCTCACCTAGCATTTAGCCTACTATTCTTCAGGCAACAGGGGCTTAATACATTTGCTGAATTGAACTCATTTTTGTTTATTGAGGCTTTATCTAAGTGGGGTAGGAGCCCCAGCCACACCCCAAAGCATCAAATACTGCTTGGAGCAGCCCATCTTTTGTTATCATAGACCCTGTTTGTGATGACAAAGGCCTCATTTGTATCGGACAAATGCTGCTGTAGCAGTCACGGGATGCCGCTGCCACTGTTACCAATATGTTTGGGTAGGAGGGTGAGAGGCTTGCCATTGTGAAGCTCCAAAGCACCCAGACGGCCGGTGAGCCGCTGTGAATTCATTCAAAAGAGCCCCAACGTGGGCCTCCCAGCCTCCTCTTCATAGGCTTCAACTCTGGCTTCTCAGACTGTAGCAGTTCATTTTGATGACCTTGTCCCTTTGTGGGTGGATGTTTCCTAGGGGCTCCTGCCTGTCATCAAGTGTTGACAGTTTCTGGAGAGTCTTTCTGGGCTCCAGGAGCAAGGTTATTGATGTTGGAACTGAGGGGCTGTAACTGGATTTCTCCTCTGCTGGAGACGTTCTGTGTGTCCTGCTAAAGGGTTGATCTCCGGAGCAACCCCTGTCTTGTGGACAGGGGCTGGGGAAAATCCACTGTTTATATTTTGAAAGGCTGAAAGTGAGAAAAGCTTTTGGTAACATCTAAGGAGAGAGGAATTCATTATTTAGAATTCCCCCCCCCTGTTCACAGAAATAATAAACCCGAAGCATAAAAAAAAATGTAAAAGCTAATTTCTTAGAGAAAAAGGGCCCCATTGACTAACAATGTGCGCACCATGCTGGTGTATATAATAAGGAATTCATTTGTACTCATACGGAACCTCAGACACACCTCAGTTGCTGTTCCACCCTGTGCCAGTCAAATCAATGCTTAATGCCTCAGTTTACTCACCTATAAAAAAAGGATAGTAATACATGTCCATCTGGCTTACAAGCTTGTTCTGAATAAAGTGCATTGCAAACTTTAAACTGCTATACAAATGTGTTGTTATTATTATCATTGGTGTTTCATAATCTTACCTCTTCCTATCATATTATAAATATCTTCATTCTCATTTTGGAGACATGAAAATACAATAGTATCGATCCCAGAATCCTCAAGTTGGCAAATGAGTTACTTTGCAGAGAGCCTGTCATAGACCCCAGCATAGTGTAACCTTTGAGGTCTTCCAGTCCTGTCTCTCCCCTAGAGCACTATACCTCACAGACCAGACATGTCATCCAGTCACCACTTGAACATTGCCAGTAATGGGGAATCCAGTACTTGGAAGAAGAAACACCTGGGTTCTAGTCCTGTGCCTGACACTAGCTCTGCGATCCTAACTTAAACTATTCCGAACCTTAGTTTCATCATCTGTAAATTGGGGATGATAATAGCATCTCCCTCACAAGCTATTGGGGTGACCAAATGAGGTAATGTCCATAAAGCCCTTTGAAAATCTTGAAGAGCTATATAAATGCTATTAATATTCTTACTTTGCCAGAAAGCTCATTTCATCGTTGGACAGTTTTGATTACTAGAAAGTTCTTCCTTGGATCAAGCCAAAATCTGCCTCATTGTAACTTCCCTACATGGGTCCTACTTTTATCAGAGACACATAGCACCTGCCTAATTTTTCTTCCTCATGAAAGTCCTTTGCATCTCAGGACTCAAATGGATCTGTGACTGCATTAATTTGGAAATGCTGATTGTATCCTTAACCCTCAGTCATCTCTGCTCCAATTCCTTGCTGCAAACACGTATGGCCTTTCCATCTCCCCAGTCCCCGATCCCACACTCCTGCAGTTGTGGAACCATGAACTAAGATCAAATAGCTTTGCAACTGAAATTTTTCCATCATGGAGTAGGGGGCAGGGGAAGGGGGTTAAAATCTACTGCACTATTCCATTCACCTAGAACATTCGGGACCACTCCCCTTTGTGTGCAGTCTTGCCTATTAGGATACACGCTCCTTGAGGGCCACAACTGTCTTGGCTTTTGAGTTTGTATTGTATTCCAGTGTTTGACAAATAATAAATATTTAATAAATGGGTTTTGTTTGTTTGTTTAGAAGAAAACCAATGCTAATTGCAAACCATCAATGCTTTCCCATTTAGTATAACTCTCACAATAATAATATTAATAACAACAAAAATACATAGCACTTTAAGGTTTACAAAGTACTTTACAAATATTACCTCATTTATCCTTGCAACAACCCTGGGAGATAGATGCTATAATTATTCTCATTTTACAAAGGGTGAAACTGTGGCAGGCAGAGTTAAGGTGATTTGCCCAGGGTCACATAGCTAATGAGTATCTGAGGCTGGATTTAAACCCAACTTCCTAATTCTAACCACTGAGCCACCCAGCTGCCACATTGGTTATGTTTCATTGCCACCGTGGTACTCTTTTTTAGTTTCATATCTTGCTGCCACATAGAAACATTGGTAGTATATTAGTATTTTTAAAATTGCCCTCTGCATTCAGGGCAAGCTTGGGGTCAGTATAGAAGCTTTGCAGTTTCCCAGGATCAATCAAGTCCATTCTCCTTTTCCAGTTCCACTCTAGACCCCATCCATTGTCCGTCTATACTGAAATGTATTGTTTTTATACCCACTCCAAATAGACTCAAACATAAACAGAATCATGGATCTCTATTGTGTGTCCCGTGTGAAATAAAGGCCAGTTTTTTGCTTTTTTTTTCACTGAGTATATATGGGAAAAGTTTAAGCCAAATAGACAAAGTGAGGGGCTCCCCCTGCACCTAACCATACACATCATGTAGGAAAATGAATTTCTTTATATTGGTGCAAATTTCTTCCAGCTGATTAACTGTCAACCAGTTCATCAATACAGGCACACCTTGGAGATATTGTCATTTCAGTTCCAGATCACCACAGTAAAGCAAATATCTCAATAAAGCAACTCACAGAGTGTTTTTTAGTAAATAGAGAGCCGGCATAGAAGACTAGAGTTCAAGTCTTACCTCTGACATATACTGGCTGTGTGACTGCAGGTAAGTTATTTAACTTCTCCACAGCCCAGACAATTCACTAAGATGTCAATATGCAGATCTGAATTGATGGAGGGAATTTGTTCACTTTGGAGTTCCCCAGTTGAAATCACTGGTGGGAGGGAGACAAGGGGGGTGGTAGAAGAAAGTTATTTTTCTACCCATCTGCTTTGGCCATATCCATATTGTAAACCCTCGCTACAGGTAAATATACATAATCAATTGACTTTTCAAGCTCACTTTTCCAGGCTCCATTTTTTAGCCATTTCAGTCATGTCCAACTCTCTGTGACCACTTTTGGGATTTTCTTGGCCCAGATACTAGCGTGCTTTGCTTCTTCTCCAGGTCATTTTACAGATGAGGAAACTGAGGCAAACTAGGTTAAGTGACTTGACCAGGGTCACACAGCTAGTAAGCATCTAAGGCCAGATTTGGTCTTCCTAACTCCAGGTCCCCTTTATATAGCTTCAGCTATCCAGTTCTTCCCTCTGTGTGACATCAACATGTCACTGAATGTCTATGTCCCTTGTAATAGTTAATCTAAAAGTGGCATGAAAGCTTTGCACACCAACAAAAAGTCTCTTGTCTAAACAGGTAGAGAAAAACTTCTAGGGAGCTAATCTCCTAATTGCCTGAAAACTGGCAGGTAATCTTGCTTCCCAATTATAGTGCTTTTGATTTAAGTCTAGTAGCAAATCTACAAAATCTGATACCTTGAAATGGCTTGAGCAGCATTGATCTGAAGTGTGGAGAATAAGATAAGAAACCAGTCTTTGCTAACACAGGCAGGACAAAAAGCAGAACGGGATATTTTAATTTTTTAAAAACCCCGTAACCTAGAAAAGATTTTTTAAAAATGTACCCAAAGGGTCCCCATGCAACTTGTACCTATAATGCTGATTTCAGCAAAAGCAAATCCATTCTCTTGGCAAGGAAGAGAAACTGTGGAATGTTTGTGCAGAAGAGAAACAGCAGGAAAAAGAGAGAAGCTAAAAAGACACCAATGTGAGAGGAGTGTGAAGGGAAGAGGTAAAGTGCTGCAGACACAGGGAAGGAAAGGAGAGGGGAATAAACATGGATGTAATGACTACTATGTGCCAGGCACTGTGCTAAGAGCCTTTTATAAATATCTCCTTGGATCCTCAAAACAACCCTGAGAGGTAAATGTTCTTATTAGCCCCGTACAATTGAGGAAACTGAAGCAAACAGATGTTAAGTGACTGCCTGGCATATTCATAGCATAGTACCTTCTTCTAAATAGGACAATTGTGCCTATTAGGTATAGGACAGAAATAGGAAGTCCAGGTATAATGGGAAACAGCACCTGGGTTTGAATCTTGACTGTGACCCCTTGTTTTATGGTCTGTATGAATCCGAGCCACCTGCCTAATCTCACTAGCTCTATATTTTGTCATCTGTAAAATGAGGGATTGGAATAGATCACCTTTTTTCTAAGACAAAATGCCACGCAGTAGAGAGTAAATTAGAATAAAGATTTTCTTCCTGCCGTTTCAGATCATCTTCCCAGAGTAAAGGACTTTAGATTATGTCCATGATGGAATCCTTCTACATTTTCCCATCATCACCTCTTCCTATGACATCACATGCTTTGTCTTGATCTTGTCTTTTGCTTTTTTAACCTAATGGCTTATTCTGACTTGGAGGTGTGTTCAATGTTTCCCTTTTCCTCATGGCCAATCTACTTTTCACCTGTTTCTCTAAAGTTCTCCAGAATATGTATTCCTGAGGGGTCTGAGCAGGGTATGGTTGTCAGTGAGAGCTATAGGAAAACTCATGAATAGTTTATGGCCTGACTTGAAAAATGCAAAGGGGAGGAAGAAATTACATGGTTTTCTCTACAAAAATTAATGGTGATAGAAAAGAAGAGAAGAAATGGTCTCTCTAGTTATTTTTTGAGACCCTACAAAACACACAAGTACTCCTGGAGGCTTTTTTATATTGAGATGCCCAGGAAATTGAGCTTGATTGGGCCTAACTTTAATAACTAATTTTTCTTCTGCTTCTCATTGAATTTTTGGGTTTGTTTTTTGTTAGATGGGTCTTTTCCTGATCTCTCTTGCTTATAACAACTTATATTTGCTGATGTTGTTTTCTGATTTGGGGAATAGAATAGAGTAATCTCCTTGGGGACAGGAAATGTTACTCATTTTATCTTTGTAAGTGCTTAATTTATGTTCATGGAAGGAAGGAAGGAAAGAAGGAGGGAAGGAAGGAAGGAAGAAAAGAAGGAATAAAAAAGGGTCAGGGGTCAACATGACCTCTTTTGCTCCAATGTCACCGTTGGTGTTTCTGGGTACCACTGTTAGAGTTAAGATATAGATACGGAAGAAGGAAAGTAAGAGAAAGGAATAAAACAGAAGAAGGGCGAGAAGAAGAGAAGGTGAAAAAAAGAAGGAACACAGGAGCAATAGAATGCTACTGAGAATTTTGGTGCCTCTCCCTGGTAGCCAGGTTATAGGTCATCCCTCTGTGCACTCAGCTGCATGATAATTAATTAATAATAATAATAGCCAGCATTTATATAGTGCTTTAACATTTGCGAAGCTCTTTACAAACAGGATTTCACTTTTCCCTCACAATAACCCTGGTAGTGAAGTGTTATTATTATTATTAATTATTCCCATTTTACACATGGGAAAATTGAGGCACAGGGAGTCATAGAGCTAGTAAGAATCTGAGACTGAATTTGAACTCAGGTCTTCTTGGCTTCAAATCTCGCACTTCATCCCCTACGAAACCCAGCTTCCTGCGGAGTTCCAGTGCACTTCAGTTCTACTTTTGGCACTGTGGAAATACAGCAAGGCAATGCTTCCAATCTTTCCTGCCTGATTCTCTATTGAACCCCCCTCCACCACAGCTCTTCTAGACTTTTCTCTCTAAACCTCCCTCTCAGCCTCATACTAGTCTGAGAAAATGGAGGCCATTGGCTGTGAACTCTCTCTCTTTTCCTATTTGACATCTCAATAGCCCTTGACATTATCTTTCATTCTGTCTTTCTTAGCTTCAGTCTCTGAAGAACAGGCAGCTCTTCTCCTCGCCAAGTCCCGCCCTTCTATTTGGGCTTTTGATTCCAACCCTTTTCTTCTCCCAACAGTTTGGTTCCACCATCGTTGCCCCCACCCCTTACTCCAACTTTCAGTCTTTCCTTATCTACTGACTATGATTGTCTTTCTGGTTACTAGTATCCTCCCTATACCTTCTCCTAGAGAGTAATTTGTATCAAGATTGTGTATATCCTATATTGACTAATGTTTGTTCACATTGTTTTCCTTAATAGAATGTGGAGGCATCTAGGTGGTGCCATAGTGCAGAGTGCTGGGCCTAGAGTCAGGAAGACCTGAGTTCAAATTTGACCTCTGACACCAGCTATGTGACCCTGGGCAAGTCACTTAACCGTGTTTGCCTCTGTTTCCTCATCTGTAAGATGAGCTGGAGAAGGAAATGGCAAACCACTCCTGTATCTTTGCCAAGAAAACCCCAAATGGGGACACAAAGGGTCAGACACAACCGAAACAACTGAACAGCCATAAAATATAATCTCTTTTAGGTCAGAGATGATTTTTCTAGATTTTTCACTCTCAGCCCCTTGCTCTGGAGTCTGAATGTAGTGTGTGATTAATAAGGCTTGTTGGGTGAACAAATTAATGAATGAACCTCTCATCCTGATTTCAACTTTACTCCAAACCTCCTAAGCACTCAAGTACTCTGACTGTAGTCTATCTGCCTTGAATTTTATACGGTTATAGAAATCTATTTTTTATGTTGGTTTATACTCCATGACTATACTGTAAAGTCTTGAAGGCAGGAGACTTATATACAATCCTTACCTCCTATAACCTCTCTCCCATTCCCACAATAGGTCCTCAATAAATGCTGATAACTAATTGAGTCTAACTTCATTCACCCCGTGGGAAAGGTATTTGTTGATTTATGGCACTAGGAATTTAGTAGGAGTTGATTCAATTTAAGAAGTTGAGTGGAAGACTAAAAGTTAGAAGATTTGATTTATGATCTCCATTTGCCCCCTCTCACATTCATTTCCCCACTATGTATTTTGAACAAATCATGTTGCCTTGTGCCTCATGTGCCTGCCCTTTCCCCCCTCCCCCCTCCTGCCACTGATATGTTCAATTTTCAGCTAGAGAACACAGTAGTTAGTTTAGCACAAAGGCATTTAAAAAATAATATAGTAACAAAAGCAGCAATCAAATATATACACAATCAGTGGGAAGGGTGGCTTACACTTAGGGAAGACATCTGAAGATGACAGACACACAAAGAATATATAGGGCCAAGGTCCCCATGTTGAGGGGCGTATCATTCCTCCAATGCTGCAGGGTTGCTGATGTCTTCTGGCGGCATCATTGTGCGGCTCCTATTTTCCACTGGTCTTATGCAGGCTGTAGTTTTTCCTGGGCATTGCTCCCCTAGTCTCATGGTGACTGCTGGGCCATGCAGTCACCTGCTAAACTTGTAGTCACTGTCAGACATGGCTCCACTAGGGCATAGAGTTGTTGAGCTTTTTGCTTTCAGTATTTGGTTGTATCTAGAATTTTCTGTTGAGGTACTGTATCTTTCCAATAGGAAGAAAACTGGGCTCTTAAAGTTCTCATTTACCTGAGAATCCAGGGGCTTAAAGGTTCAGCATGTCTCTTAACACATCCAGTGTCAAAATGGAGGGAGGGACAAGCTCAGTTGCTTTTTTCCCGACAAAGAGAGGGAAATCTACTAATATTCAGATTTTTGGTTATGGTTAGACTCTTCACTTTGAAGGATCAAACTCTTTCAGAACACAGAACAGCTAAGCAGAGCACCCACAGGCATTTAAATTGTCTTTGAATGTTGCTTCTTCTAGGAACCAAAGTTTTGTCCAGAGCCGTTCTGTGCCTTAGGGTTAGAAAATCCTCTTATTTCCTGTTTAATTTCTGTCTACTCATCTTCCCTCCTTCAGAGTCATATCAGGCAGAGGCTGTCCTTTCAATATATAACCAGGGGTGGTCTGGATATTCAGCCCCTGGGTTCTCTCAATCCCAAGATTCTTTTGTTCATCTGAACAAATGAAAGGGAGGGGCCAAGGCAAGGAACAAAAACTTCTAGGTGGCACCAAACAGAAACATCACCTTCTACCCCAAGCCTTTGTTCCCAGTACCCACCTTTATTACATATATGTGTCTGTGTCTGTGTGTGTATATATAAATATATATATGTATATATAATCTATATAATGGACGACTAGCCTCCCAAGCTTTGAAACATCCTCCACCATCTGTCAGGAACATGACAAGATCATATGCTGGCCTGTAACATTTTAAAAAGCATCCTCAGGCTAATTTTCTACTATAACTCCTTCCACTGGGTTGCTGCATTTTCAGGAAATGTTTGGAACATATACTATGCAGAATTAAAGAACAAATATTTCAGAGTAAGTTCCAGCTGTGTTCTTTGTAATTATACAAGGAATAATGTGCCTAGTTGCTATAACTTCTAGGAGCAAATGAAATGCAAGTTACTTTGTCAGAAGTTACAGAGATTTGCAATAAAAAAGCATTTGGAAATAACTTCTAAACACCAGGCTTCTTAAATCTCTCAACATGCAATGACTTATTTATAAGGTCCTTTACTACTCATAAGTAAATTTTAATAAATCCTCTTTAATCAGTCAGCAACAAGCTGTTTGAACAAAAATAATTAGGCATCTAGTCTCTCAGTGATTCATTGCACTCAGACACTATGCCAAGAGATACCTCTGCTGTTATGCAAACCAGAGTCAAAATATTTTTATATTTTTCATAGTTCTGGGTAAGGGTCATAGCGACTGCACAGTACCCATCCCTGGTCTCTGCGGGCTGCTTAGCTATCCAAACACTTAGCAAGAGGCCTTGCCAGGAGAGCTCATCAGGTTTGGCAGTCTCCTGCTGGTAGGCAAAGTTACAGCTCCCATGAAGGTTCTGAAAACAGAGATTGTACAGTACTACCTCAGTGTCCCAGGAGTCTCTGTGGGGTGTGGGGGGTGGGGAATGCAGAGTTGGCCCACCCCAAACATTAGAAAAAGTCTAGGATTGAGAATCCCCAGCTGTAACTGGGAGACACAGCTGTTCAAAGTCATGGGTAGAAAAGGGCAAAGGAACAAACACCCTGAGTGCTTCCCGGAGAGAAGGGAAGACAGGCAGGAGAAAGCAAGGATGCTGCAGCCCTGGATCACATCCCTGGTACTGATAATCATTTCATCCATCCCTTGGTCAGTGTCTTCCCCTTCAACACATATGCCCTGGACTAGTTCAGGCGAGTCAGCTGTTTCACCGTCCTCCATTCCCAATTTCAGATTATTACTGTAAAAATATAAAAGAGACACATTGTAGGGTGATCTGAGTCTAAATTAACCTTATTGAAACGAGCCTGGACTTCAAGGCCCCAAACTACATTTCTGAATGTATCTCCTAGTATACTTCTCCTAGATCTCTCCATTTCAGCCAGACTAGACTCATCTCTGGTCTGAATACACCTTTCACCTTCCTCCCTTTGAACCCTGTCTCCCATCATGCCTCCCATCTCCATCCCTCTGATTTCTGGAATGCCCTCCTCCATCCTCTCTGACCTTCTGAAGCCTACCCACCCTTTAAGGCAGCCCAGCTCTAATTCTAGCTCTCTATAATGCCTTCCTTGACCACCCCCTTCCACTTTCCTTTCTCTGAACTTCCAAAAGCTCCCAAAGGTCCTTCGTGGAACTTCCATTGGCTGCTGACCAGTCACTTGTCATATATAGCACTGCACTTTTCCATGTAAGTAACTTTGCCAATTGGATAAAACCTCTGGAGAGGAGGGACCACTTCTTGTATATCTCACCATCCCTCACCTATCATGATGCAAAGACACATAGTAGGCATTTGATGGAGATTTGTAGCTTGATTAAATATTTCCCAGATAGAAAAATAGCTTATGAATTGACAGAAGGTGCATTATGGTGGGTGAAAAAAGCTCTGGACCTGCAACCAGGAGAGAATCCTACCTTTAGCTGGGTGACCATGGGCAAATCACCTACCTTACCTGAGTCTCAGTTTCCTCATCTGCTAAATGTGGATAATTATAGCTGTACTCCCTATCTCCAGGGTTGTTATGCAGATCAAATGAGATAATGTAGGTAAAATCCTTTGCAAACCTTTAAAAAGAGCTCTATAAACTTTAGCATGCATTATTATTCACCCTACAAACAACAGTTCTATCCACAAACCTAAGGAGTGTCTGTATGTTCAAGGTGTGGAAAGACCAGTAGGTCATGAGTCAAACCATTTAACTGTAACAGCCAATATGGATCATAACAGCATCTTTTTTCCACATAAGTACAAGAACACAAGGAGACTTTGAAAGCAGAACAGCAAAGTTTGAGCGAATAATGAGAAGGTTTCTCTAGGAGGAAAAAGAAAGAAGGGACAAATGTCTCAACCAGATGTTGACACATATAAGGAGTATGAAAACATAGCACCCAGGATACCTCCTTTTCCATGTGAACCTCCCAGAAAGCTACCGTAGGTTCAGGATATTCCCTCAGTCTATATCCACCCAAAACCACAGCTTACCAATGTGTTTACTTTTCCTGGTCAGCCAGAGGACACAACCAATTCAAAGCAAAGGCATTCAATGAAAAGTAGCAAGAGACCATCCCTCCTTCCCCGCCCCCCCCTCCAAAAATCTGGGGGACACTCTCCCAAATACATACAAGATCAGTGGGAAGAATAAATATGCTTTGATTGCATACAGGTAGGATACTTTTGGCCAAAGCACACATGTCGAGAAGTTTACTCAAAATATGTCCATGCACATGTATAGAGAAGAAATTCATGGCTTTCACCCTTCAGGGCCTCAGATGTCTTCTAGTGATATTTTCATGCTGTTCTTGATGGGTGTATCTGTAGTTCAGCCACTGCTTCCCCCAGACAAGAAGGTAAAGAGACATCCACCCACCTGCCCCCCATTCCTTCCTTTATCATGTGTGTATGGCCAACAACAAACCTTTGAGCCACCCTATACTGAGTTTTATTCCATTCTCATTGGTATCAGATTGGTTTTAGGACTAACTTATAACACATGCACAACTTTTGAGTTCAGGGTACCAGCCTCTTCTTTCAAGGAGAGTAAGATAGTGCCTCATAATAAATGTGGATGGGGAGAGAGAGAGAGAGAGAGAGGGGGGGGGGGCGGGAGGGAGAGACAAACAGACAGACAGACAGAGACAGAGAGAGACAGAGAGACAGAGAGAGAAAGTGTGAGGGAAAGGGTAGTGGCCTGGTAATCAGAAGACCTGTGCTCAGGGATATATTGAAGCCATGAAAGCTGATTATTAAATGTTTGGTTGAGCATTTACACCTTGAAATCAGTAAATGCTACAAATCAAGGCTTTGTTTTTTGTTTTATTGATTGCCTAGACTTAAGAAAGTAATGGAGAAAACAGTATCAATGCAGATTAAACTTATAAATGTGTTGTGCATACGCTTGGGGCAGTGCAGAGAGCCAGCTGTTAAACATTTACATGGACACTCCTGCCTGTATTCTAATGTCATACCTTCTGCAAGAAGCCTTTCCCAATCTTCCTTAATATTAGTAACTTTTCTCTGAGATTATCTTTAATTTATCCTGTATATATCTTTTCTGTATGTAATTGTTTGAATATTGTCTCCTCCATTAGACTGTGAGCTGAGATCAGGGACTGGCTTTCCTCCCTTTCTTTTTTTCTTCCTATTCCCAGCACTTAGTACAGTACCTGGTGCGTAGTAGGTTCTTAATAAATATTCGTTGACTTCTAGTCCTAGTTCCGCTACTTGACAGCCAATGTGACCCATGAGCCAGTTACAACCTCTCTGAGCCTCAGGTTCTTTATCCACAAAATATTGCCCTTGTCTACCCCACAAAAGTGTTATGAATCTCAAATGAAATAATATATATGTAAGGAAAACAGACACATGGCTATTGATATAGGAATAAATAGTACATATTGCCCATCAACTCTTGCCTCCTCAGTGTTGTGAAGAGAAGCTCTAGGGAAGTTGTATGGCTCCTGCACTAGCTTCTAGGGGGCATGATGGCAACTAAAACAAATTTGTTCATTCTGTACTAAAGTAAACCAAAGGATGTTCTAGCTTAGGGAGAAAGTAGTCGATAAAACTGAAAACTCTGATCTGAAGGCTCTTTTCTGTATGGACTGAGAGCGGCTATTAGCCTGACTACCAAAAGAGCTAAAATAGTTCTAGGTCTGGGCAAGCCCCTTTGATTTAGAAGCCCACTAACTACAGATCAGTTAACAAAAAAGACAGCAGCACAGTGGATATTTAGCCCAGCAGCAGTTAACTATAATAGCTCAATGGATAAAAAGTTCAGCAGTAGAGGAGAGCAACAAGTCAGTGGAGAAGCAGTCTATGGATTAACAGCCCAATGACAGATGACAGCAATAGTTCTTTGGGAAGGCAGCAAGTAGTAGCTTCCGAAGAAGCATGGAAAGGCAGTATTCTTTTTATAATTAGCAGTACAGGTGTAGCAACAATCTGGGCTAGCAGCTGCTGTGGGGGTGAAAAACCAACAACAACCAGCTCACAGAATGCTGCAAGCCCAAGTTCTTTCGATCTGCTTTACTAAGGAAAGCAATGTTAAGGGGTTAACAATCTTACTTTAATCCAGTATACAGATATCATTCACTCAGTTCAGGGGGAAAAGCCAGCACCCTGAGCTTCAAAGCAAATACAAACAAATTACAAACATCAACAGACAGACCTTGTCTGATTCAAATCTCAATGCATAGTTACCAGAGTTTAACAAAGTCCCAACGTCCAGGTGTACAAGTTGTAGGGCTCTACAGCTGCCCAGACTCCCCACATTAGCGTGCCACCAAGAGTGAGAGCCCTAAGCAAATAACTCTGTTCTCCCTTTTTATACAGTTTCAGCCATCATCAAATGTCATCTGAGCAACCAGAACTTAGGCTCCTATGATTGGCTCTGGTGTTTGCACCTCCCTTCATTGGCCCCACCTGGAGCCCCACCTTAGTTACCAATTCACACCCACATAGGCTTAGTACCCAATAGATAGGGGTTTGGGCCTGGGGCTTAGCACCTAGTAAGACTCAATCAAAGACACTGAATTAATCAAAGGAAGCAAAGGCCAAACTCTTCAAGGATCCCCAATACAACAGGAACCTGGGAGATTTAGACCATGAGCTTCATTTGGGAAAACATTTTATAAATTATAAAGTACTATAAAATTATAAAGTATTATTATTGAATGACAGCTTAATAAGGTGAAAAGAGCACTAGACTATTTTACATACTGTTAAAAGACCTGGGTTCTAGTCCTGATTCTAACACTTACTACCTACCTATATGTACAGTACTTTGTACTAATAAAGCAATAGAAAAACGTGAGTTAATATGATGATTAGTTTAATTTTAACAATACATTTATTAAATGCCAACTCTGTGCTAGAAGATGGGGTTACAAAGGAAAAAATGAGATAGTCCTTGCTCTTAAAGACCTTACATTGTGCTAGAGAAATAGCATTCTCTCTCTTTCTCTCAAGTTGCAATAGACCCAGCTATTGATCAGAAGGGCATATTATTGAAATTTGATCCTGTTAACAACCGTTTATCAGTTAGCAGGTCTTCTATAGAATTTCAAAGAATTTGGTAAGAAGTTCCTCCTAGCCCTATAATTCTAAGATAATTTATCCAAGTTCCTTTAAAATCTACTGGAAAACCAACAGGAATCTCCTCCCCCCCCCCCATAACAATTGTATCTCACATTTGCATATCATTTTATGGATTATAAAATGCTTTCCTCACAACAAGTCTATGGGGGGGGTAGTATATTTTGCTGTTGTTCAGTCACTTCAGTTGAGTCTAACTCTTCATGACCACATTTGGGGTTTTCTTGGCAAAGATCCTGGAGTGATTTGCCATTTCCTTCTGCAGTTCATTTTACAGATGAGGAAACTGACGCAAACAGGGTTAAGTGATTTGCATAGGGTTAAGTGACTTGCCCAGGGTCACACAGCTAGTGAAGTGTCCAAGAATGTATTTGAACTTAGATCTTCCTGGCTCCAGGCCTGGAACTCTATCCACTGCACCACCTAGCTGCCCTGGAGAGTATATTATCAATTCAATTTTATGGATAAGGAAATTAAGACTTAGAGAGGTTACTGGGGCTTGGCTGCTATCACCTCTCTGGGAAGTGATGGAATCAGAACAAGGCCTTCTGACTCCAAGTCCAGAGCTCATTTCACAACTCTACACTCAGAATTCAAAATGGTGTCTGTCATCATAGATGATCCTAGACACTCATCATTTAGATATAGCTAGCTCCATACAGAATGCATTCATTTTTTCACTATACAAAAATATCTTTAAGCAAGATTCTCTATCCAAATAAACTCTTCTTTTTGCTTCTGCTTTTCCTAACTAACTAGGCCGCCCAATTTAAAGCCTCTTGCTAACTACATTATACACTTAGGCACTTGTATTACCTTGGCTCCAAGGGTTAGCCTCTTTAAACTCTTATTGAGATAATAGTATTATTCCTAAATACTGCCATCCTGTGGCCATAGGAAGATATTACAGGAAATGCCTATTGTTGACATTTAAAGGGAAACCCCACTGTTAAGGATATATACAATTTCCACCTCTAGAAAATTATAACCAATCATAAGGACTTAGAAGAGTTTGGAGAAGATCTCTAAGCTCTCAAAAAGTTCTAATTAGATGATGATGATGATGATGATGATGATGATCATCATCATCATCATCATCGGATTCGATGAAGGACTTAGGTAGAGGCTAAAACTACTTTGCACTTTGGCAACTGAATTTTCTAGGAAAACAGATTTGTAGGTAGGTTGAATATATCAGCCATATCAGTGAGTGCAAACACTCACCTTAAGAAAATTATTGGTCTCTGGTCACCCATCTTTTTTCATTCTAAAATTTCTATCTTTTCTGTAAATAAAGGCGGTTTAGAGCAATACCAAAAGGCATTTTAAAAGGTCTCATTGAAACCCACAGCACACTACAGTTTGGACTTGACAGCTTTGACAATTCCTTCAAGAGGACTGGATAAAATTTTCTGGCCAATAATACTGGGGTGGGGGGTGGCGAGAAGAGACTTGGATCTATTTGTCCCTTGATGAATGTGTGTAATTGTAGTATAAGGGTAATTGGAATTATGCAGGGGCAATAGACCATGAAGAGAAGAATAGCCCCCAAGGTTCAAAGGAGAGCTTGACCTGTTCATGCTCATGTGATAGGGTAAAGATACCCACCTATGTTATTATGTTCCCTTCTGGATCTGTCAGTGTAGTTAAGGGAGCCTGGTTAATCCAGACTGTCTTGCGTCGGCAACAGGGTCAAGTTTCTTTGCTTATAAGCCCCAGTCTTCCCCCTCCCCCCCCCCCCCCCCCCCCCCCCCCCGCCAACCCCAACTCACTTGGATGGAAAAACTGATCAGCCACAGGCTGACTCAGCCACCTCTGTATGAAGGCACAAGGTGGCAAGCACATCGGGTTCTTTGGCTGAAAATCTACTTGGATTAGTTTGCCAAAGTCCTAAGGGAACATTTCATTCAGAACTCTGTTTTGTGAACTGGTGTGATCATAGTCATCATAATAGATGACATTTGTATAAATGTCATTTTCCAAAGCACTTCCACATTAACTTTTGTGTCATACTCCTAACAGCTCTGTGAGGTGAGTAGGGTATGGATTACCATCCATTTTGCTGATGGAAAAACTAGGGCATAAAAAGATTAAGTGATCTGCTGTGGGAGGAGGGGAGAACCAGCAGATAGAGCACTGGGCTTGAAGTCATGAAGACTTCTCTTCCTGAGTTCAAATCTGGCCGCAGACATCTAATGGCTGTATGATCCTGGGCAAGTCACTTAACCCTGTTTGCCTCAGTTTCCTCATCTGTAAAATAAACTGGAGAAGGAAAAGTAAACCCCTCTAGTATCTTTGCCAAGAAAACTCCAAACAGGGTCATGAAGAGTCAGACTGGACTGAACAACAACAACAAAGACAATATCTTGGCAATATCTTGACCTGTGATTTCATTGATGTAGGGAACTTTCCAGAAGGAAATTATTTATGCCATTTTAAAAGAATTGCTTGAGGTTAACTGACTTGTCCAACATCACACTTGTGTTAAAGGTGGGACTTGAACCCAAGCCTTCCTGACTCATGCCAGTTCTGAATTTACTACTCCAAAGTGCCTCTTCAGTCAGCATTTGATAAATGTTTGTGATACGAATGAATAATTCATACTGTTCAGGAGCAGCTAGGTGGCAGAGTGGATAGAGCACTGGGCTGAGAGTCAGGAAGACCTGAGTTCAAATCCTGACTCAGACATTTACCAGCTGCTTGTGAGAGAGAAATAAAGTGAGAAAGTCACTTTATTTCTAGATGGGGTGGTCAAGAAGGCAATGTGGAAGAGGACTTTCAAGTAGTGGGAATGGGTGTGAATCTTTAGCATGACCAGTAAGTCTAGACTGACAGAAGGATAGTGCCATGTTGGTACAGGGGATGGTAAGCCTGGAAAGAAGTTAGGTCCAGCTCCTGCCACTGTATCTCTTAGATAATAGAGACTTAATAGATATTTGTTGAATTAAATTTTAGAGGGTCTTGAATGTGAGGTTAAGACAAGTTTGGGTTTATTATGGCAAGCAATGAGATGTCACTGAAGATGTCACTGAGTTGGGGGAGTTTTAGGATCCCACCTTTATTATCTTCACTCATCTGTCAATCAAGCTGGAAGGTGGAGACTGTAGAGAGAGGGAGACAGGTTAGGCAGGTATTGCAATAGTCCAGGTGTGAGGCCATCAGAGACAGATAGGCTGGTTGCCATGATAGCAGTTCACTGGACATAGTGTCTGTGGGTAATAGACAATAGCTGCTCCTGTTCTCCACCAACCCTCCCAACTTGCAGGCTGCTCCCTCTGTCAGCAGATATATCTGATTGCCCTCTGGGATGAACCAGCCCTGTTCTTTAACCCCACAGAGAAGCTTAAGATTGGATGCTGAATTTCTGTACTAGTGAAGAAAAGAACCCTAGGCATGAAGATTAATTAGGTAATCCCAAAGAGTAACAGCCCATGACACCCATAAACTGAACGAAAAAGGTCAAGTGATTTGTTCACATAACCCTCCATAGCATGTTACATTGTGAAAGGTGTTCATGGATCAGAGAAGGGGGTGAAGGAAGGTATAGGGTCAGGAGTGAGAGAACCAAGGGATCCAGGTATTCCCCTGGACAAAATGGAAGTAGCAAAAGGGAGGAAACACTTGTAATTGAGCAATCTAGGACAAGACAGATCAAGAATCCTTAACTAACAGCTCAAATTGACGTAATGCCCCTTTAAGGTCTATAAAGCACTTAACATGTTACCTCATTTAATCTTTACATTGAAAGTGCTCTTATTATCCCCATTTACAGATGTGGAAACCAAGGCTGAGAGAGGTTAAGTGACTTGTCTCAGGCCACACAGGTAATAAGTGTCTGAGATAAGAAATTAATTGTGGTCCTATTGACCACAAGATACAGTGCTCTACCCACTGCGTACTTAACCTTAAAATCCTAAGCCTGGAATGGACCCTCTCCTCACCTCCACAGTTTAGAATCTCTACTGTCCTTTGACGTTTAACTCAAAGGCCACCTCCCACATGAGGTCTTTCTGATCCCCACCCTTCTCCCAGCTCTACTATTCCCTCCCATCACCTTGGAACAATTTTCTATTTATCTCCCATCATATCTATTTTGTAATTTTCTATCTATTTTGGTACATAATAAATGCTTAATCAGAATCGAATGGATCAATCCACAGGCATATCGACTTAGAGCGGAGAGGACTCTTTCACATTTTATGTCTGAGAAAACAAACCCAGAGATATAAAGTGAAGAGACTTGCTCGAAGGTATCCCCAGTGCTTTGCACACAGTAGGCATTTAAACATTTCTTGGATTGGATTGAATTGTTCACAGGAGGAGGAAGTAGCAGAATTTAGATGGATGGATGATGGGAAGGCCAGGAAAATGAGAACAGTAGGTAAAAAAGTTTCCTTAGACAGCAGAGCTTCAGGAAGCAAGACATTATGTAATATCCAGAGAGGGGGCTATTGTTAATAACTAGAGGGCATCCCTCTGTGGGTTTATTCAAGTTGTAGTGCTAAATAGCAAGATCCTTGCCTCCACCTCCTACAATGGAGGAGAGTAGTGCTTTATCTTGTTCCCATGAACTGTGTGTGTGTGTGTTTGTGTGTGTGTGTGTGTGTGTGTGTGTGTGTGAGAGAGAGAGAGAGAGAGAGAGAGAGAGACAGAGACAGACAGACAGACAGACAGACAGACAGACAGAGACAGAGGGAGAGGGGGCAGACAGACAGAGACAGATAGACAAAGACAGAGGGAGAGACAGAGAGATAGAGACAGAGACAGACAGACAGAGAAGCAGAGAAGAGAGGAGCTCTAGAACATTGATTCAGCATTTGAGCAATACTTCCTAAGGATCCACCTCTCTGGGTCTCTCTGGGCCAATATACAAAGGCTTCTCCCAGTCTGCAGACAGCAATTCTCCTTAGTGAAGGCTAAGCTCTCAGAGGGGACACAGGAGGGTCATGACCCCTCCCTCCTCTATGCCTAAGAAATATGTATCTAGAACAAAGGGGAGAATCAATCTCTTAGAGTCTTGCATAAGGTGTGCCCACATAGGTTATGTGTATAAGTGATTTTTATGCCACCTTTTTCTATTATTACTTTGCCTTTGTGCCCTCTTAAATATTTTGCAAAGAACTTAAGTGGTTTAAATCTGTTTTCCACTGAATCCCCTCAACTCATGCTTGTAAATGTTCTCCTGTGTGTTGATTCCTCCGTTTCCTCTGACAGCTGCTCGGAAGTGGGCCACCCCCGTTCTATATTGCACAAGTAGCCAGAATGGTATTTTTAAAAATTCCTCAAAGATTAGCAGCTTGACCCCCCCTTTTTATGATAGTGCAATTACATTGTCTCGTTGCACATTGTGATTGTATACAGCTGGAGGCTTGATGAACAAAGAGCTTCCTAAGCTTTGGAGCTGTTCTCCCACCAGCCTCTACACTCCACTAAGCCACATAAGCCTTTGCCCACATCTCTGTATTCTCCACAGTTGTTTCTTACAGTAGAGGCATATTCCATTGCATTCATGGACCATAATTTGTTTAGCCATTTCCTAGTTGATAGTTATCTACTTTGTTTCTGGTCACCAGATTATTTTTTCAGGACCACCCTAGGCCCAGATTTCTAGGCTCCCAAGTAACCTAACTTAGAACATTTTCGTTGTCATGGAAGCCCAAAGACACCACCATAGGATCCCACATTTAAAATCAGGGGCTAAGAGTTGGCGTGGTATAATGAGGAGAGAGTTGGCCTTGGTGTCAGGATGATTCAATATAAGTCTTGCCAATCATATCCAAGATTATAAATCCCAAAGCAGGTATCAGTCTACTTGGGTAAAGAGAATTTGAAATCACAGATCTAGTCAAAAAATTAAAATTAAATTGGTGGGGGGATGGGAATTGGGAGTGGGGAATGATTTAAAAACATAAAATTGAAACCAGTAAGAGGTTAGGTAGGAAATATCTAGGTGGTAAGGTAGGCAAGGAGGTAGAGCATTTATTAATGCTTACTGTACTTACTGTGTTCCGGGGGTGTATGGGATGTTCAAGGAAGACTAGCACCTCTGGTGTGATGACTTGCCAAACCCTTTTCAAGGCTGCTCATCTACCTTTGGTGCCTGCCTGGTATTCAACTTTCATCTCTGACTCGAAGAAGCTGTGGCCACACCCTGGTAAACCATGTGGACAGATGAGCTAAACCAGGTTAAGAGTAACTTATGGGCCTTGAATCTACTGGTGACTTAAAGAGGTGTCTACACCAAGCACATGAAGACTTCCCATGGCAAAATGGATGGATGAGAACAACTTGTTACAACAGCCATGCAGGCGGCTCAAGCAGGCACTGTGGAGCTCTTAGAGTTTGGTCCGACATTGAAGATGCCAAGGTCATCCACTTTATCCTGGGCCATTACCAGTTGTCTTGACTTTTGTCCTGCCACTGGACTTCAATGTTTCTGGAAGAGCGAGTAAGGCCGAGGACTTTATGCGACTCTGGCTCACTTAAATCCAAGTCACACACAGGTCAAGACATCACCCTGTGATGTCATGGGTCCTCTTCAAAAACGAAAGACAGACAATAGTTGTGTTCTAGGCATCCTGCTGAATCCTGGTGATACAAATGAGACAGTCCCTTGGGAGTTTATGTTTTAATGGGAGAAAACAACACAAATAAGGGAGAAGGAAAAGGTGACAGAGGTGATAAGAGCAAAACCATGGCTATGGAGGAGAAGTCTGGAGAGTAAATCCGGGCATGAATGAGGTAAAACATGTCTGGGGTCTTTCCAAAAATGGTGTCATGTAGAAGATTCCATCTACACAATTCTTCTCTTCCCGACTGTATACTTTCACATTTCATTTTTTAGGAATCCAGCTAGGCCTCCATGGAAGGCCAACTCAGTTGGTGCTTGGAGATGGCATGTCTGCTGGAGAAGGCCCCTGTGGAGTGCTGGGCTGTACCACAGAGTAGGGTAGTGTTAACACTGGATAGAAATAAGATGGGTAGTAACGGGATAGACATTTTTATCAACTAAGGCACTTGGTTGTTGTTTTTTTCAAGTTACAAACTGATTTTTATCTACCAATAGTAAAATTTAGAAATCCATCTCCTAACCTTTTCTTATTTGGTTTTTAAAACTGTTTCCTAAATGTCCCAGCCAGTGACAAATTTCAGAAAAGGTCAAGGGAAAGGAGATGGTCTTTTCTCGAGATAGCCATCGGCTCATGGCAGAAAGTCTTTTTTCAAATATCATGAGGTTAGTCTGTTCTGGCAGGGAAGTATTGTTCAGCCACTCACAAAAAGAGCAGTTTAAGGACTTGGACTGAAAAAGGAGGTGAAAAAAGCCTGCTATTTTGGAGGGCAGAGCAGCTGGGAAGCCTGGGCTCTTTGATTACTGCTGAGATTAGCAGCAGGACTGGACAGGTAACCATAATAAATGGGTCTGCCCTCTGGAACAGGGACTTGGATAGTCATCCTCTCCACCGCTGGATGCCAGATGTGCTAGGTCCTGTAAAACCAGTGTTTCATGGCCTCACCAGCTGATGGCTTGAGAGTATCTAGAACATGTGATTTTGATTATGGTTGTCATTGTGAAATGTCCTAGAAATCTATGGATCTAAGAAGGGTCAGCTAGGTTCCTAAAATGAAAGTGAGAACATAGAGTCACGCAAAAAGATTTCCATGGGAAAGCAGGCATCATTGGTTAATCCCTCCAGGACTGACCTCAGCTCTCTCTATGACCTTTGATGTTGAAGTGGCATTTTAAAAAGTTGTGCTGATTCATTTATTTTCTTTCCTTTCACAAACTTCTAGTTAGAGCTTTTTGAAAGCATTGTACAGATTCATGTAACAACAAAAAACAATAATAAATGTTTATTTAATGCTTATTTTGTTCCAAGAACTGTGCTAAGCACATTATAATTATATCATTTGATCATCGCAGCAACCCTGGGAAGTAGGTGCTATTATTAGCCCCATTTGACAGATGTGGAAACTGAGGCAGGTAACAGTTAAGTGACTTTCCCAGGGTCACACAAATAATAATGGTCTGAAGCCAGATTTGAACTCAGGTCTCTCTGACTCCAAGCCCAACTCTCTATCTACTGGGTCAACCTAGCTCCCTCTAAATGTAAATTAAGATACTTCTATATGTGAATATGGTTGCCCTGATATTTCTAGTCACCTTCCTCCAAACCTAGAGGCTCACGTTCAAGAAATGAGTCATAGGTCTCAGGCTAGAAGAAATCTTCAAGGTCATCTTGCCTAAACCTTTCATATTACAGATGAGGAAACTCAGGCTTAGAGAAATGAAGCCGTTTGCCCAGTTCAGGTCACATTCAATAGTCATGGCAGAGTCAGGATCTGAACCCAGATCTTCTGACTGCTCCACATCCAGTGTTCTCTTCAGCGTACTGTCCTACCTCCCTCAAGCAACACAACTGCTTCAAAAAAGAAGATCGAGCCAACCAGATCGTGGAGTTGGAAGAGGCCATCAATGCCCCCACCAGATGTCAAACTCAAAGCTGAAATCCTGGCCTGTATCTGCATCAGATACATGACAATACAGACAATACTGTTCATAAAATTCTTTGAGAAAAAAGATTCTGTAGCTATCTTCCTTCCTTCCTTCTTTCCTTCCTTCCTTCCTTCTTTCCTTCCTTCCTTCTTTCCTTCCTTCCTTCTTTCCTTCCTTCCTCTCTCTCTCTCTCTCTCTCTCTCTCTCTCTCTCTCTCTCTCTCTCTCTCTCTCTCTCTCTCTCTCTCTTTTTCTTTCCTTTTATTTTTAGAGGCAATCAGGATTAAGTGATTTGCCCAGGGTCACACAGCTAGTAAGTATCTGAGGTCCTCCCAACTCTAGGGCCGGTTACTCTATCCACTGCATCACCTAGTCACCCCATTAGCTATCTTTGAGAGCACATTTCAGACACAGGATCTCCTGCAGTGACACAGTTCTTCCTTATGTGTGACTTTAATCCCTCCTGTTCCAATTTAGGGCAGCTAGGTGGAGCAGTACAAAGAGCAACTTGCCCTAGAGTCAGGAAAACTTGAGGTCAAATCCAGTCTCAGACACTTACCAGCTGCGTGACCTCGAGCAAGCCACTTAACCCTGTTTGCCTCAGTTGCCTCATCTATAAAATGAGCTGGAGAAGGAAATGGCAAACCACGCCAGTATCTTTGCCAAGAAAACCCCAAACGGGGTCATGAAGAATCAGTTATGACTGAGACTACTGAACAACGATGAGTTCCAATTTAAATTCATGATCAGTGTCCCATCTTTAATGGAGAAAAGTTTGTCATGGTCTTTTCGATCATAACATTCAGAGCTGGGAGGGACTTAAACTATTGTCTAGCTAGCCCAACTCCTTCCTTTTACATTTGAGGGAACTAAGCCCCAAAGCAAAGAAGTCATCCAAGGTCATGCATGTAGAAAAAGAGCAAGGTCTTCTGAATCCAAACCCTTGACTCGTATTTATGTCCCATTCTACGCATACACTTGAATTTGGGTAGTTAGGACTTATCCTCAGGTATATTCATGGGGTTAGGGGGTCACCTCCCCGAGAAAAGGTTATTCCCTTGTTTTCTGATACTGCATCCAGTCCTTGGCCAAATGCAGGAAAGGGAGAAGAAAAAAAAAAAAGAGGGAAAATAAGAAGTAGGAATAAAGGGCGGACTGGCCGAATGGCAAGAACATTACAAATATATATATTCACTTTCTGGGTCAATTAGCCTGTTCTCACTACAGGATGATTGACCCTCATTTCAACTCCTTCCACGCGTTAATCTAATTTATCTTTGACTACAGCTAATGCTAGAACCACAAATGCTTCCTTGCTCTGATGACATTTTTTGCCTTTATTTGTATCTCAGGGTTAAATCCATTATTCTGGACTTTGGAATGAAGTCCAACATCCAGTAAATAGCCCTGTTCTTCCGTATTGCCTCTTATTAGGGCAAAAATCCATTCAGAGTAAATTGGAGAGAAGCCCCTGGGGGAAAAGGGAAGAGGGGGGGTTGGCTCATGGAAAATTTTTATGTAGTCCTGGGGGGTGTGGGTGTAACCCAGGAGTCCTTTCCTGGAGAAAGCCACATGCAGAATTTACTTAACCCCTTTATTCCTATTTTTTCTCATTTTCCTCACTAGTTTGCTCTTTTCTCCATTTTTTTTTCTTTTATAGGATCATAGATTTAGAGTTTGAAGGAAACTTAGGTGTTGTCTTATCCAGCCTCCTCATTTCACAATTAAGAAATTAAAGACGCAGAAAAGTTAAGTGACTTGCTCAAGGATACAGAGCTAATAGAGTATTTGAAGGAGGATTTCAACCTACTGTATTTCACCACATAATCATTGCAGATTTTATGCCAAACTTTCACCAAAAGTGGGGTGTGACCATTATGTGAAGCTTTTAAAAATAATTATGCTGCTATTACTTAAAAATCATTTATTGCTAAACTGTCTTTGGTGCAAGATTAGGATGCATGAAATTCTCATGAATATACGTTAAAATTGGGAAGATGAAAGTCTTACATATCATGTGACTTACTCATAGCAGTTTTGCCTGCCTGCCTACTCCCCTTACACCTGAGGCTCTCCACTGGGTTGACATCTAATACCGTTGCTACTGCAGTGCTCTGAACAAACCACAAAAGGAGACTTTCTGAAATATACTGACAATGCGAGTGGGCTCACAATTCTCGAGAGATAAATGCGTGTCCTTATGCCACTGGCTAATACATTGCTGCTCCTCTGGCATGGGGAACAGAATTATACCAGATGATGATTACTCAATGAAATGTTATAAACCAATTTTTAGACTGAAAAAAAAAAACCCAGTGTGCAATGATTATGCAGTGGTGCTGATTATGAGGTGAAATATGGTATCTTTTCTATGTATCTGTGTATCTATGTATCTATGTATCTATCAGTCTATGTATCTAAGTATCTATGTATCTATCTACCTATGTATCTATCTGTCTATGTATGTATGTATCTATCTATCTATCTATCTATGTATCTACCTATGTATCTGTCTATGTATCTATGTATCTATCTATGAATCTATCTATGTATCTATGAATCTATCTATCTATGTATCTGTCTATCAGTCTATGTATATATCCATGTATCTATGTATTTATCTACCTATGTATCTATCTGTCTATCTATCTATGTATCTATGTATCTATGTATGTATGTATCTATCTATGTATCTATATATCTGTCTATTATATCTATCTATCCTATCTCTCTTTCTATCTTCTCTCTCTCTCTCTCTCTCTCTTTCTCTCTCTCCCTCTCTCTCCTTTCAAAGCCCTGCACTGTAGCCAATATACCACTGTCTCTTCTCCTGCCCATGACTTTTTCTGTCTTCTTTTCTTCCATTTTTCCTTTCGATGACAAACTTTCCTCTGAATGCTATGGACAGACAAGACGTGAGCTGCGGACAATTTGCAGGTTTTTACAATAATTACAGAAACAACAACAATAATTATAATAACAAGGAGCCCACCCTCCACTAATATTTGTAAAGCCCTTAGCATAGTGCTTGGTACATAGTAATAATGTTTCATTATTTATATAATATATATATATTTATATATGAAATATGAACTAATATAAATGCTCATTCCATCAATAGGTTTACAAAGAGCTCTACAAATGTCTCATTTAATCCTTACGACAACCCTGGGAGGTAGGTGATCATTATTCCCACTTTTCAGTTGTTCAGTCATGTCTGATTCTTTGTGACTGCATTTGGGGTTTTCTTGGCAAAGACATTGGAGTGGTTTGCCATTTCCTTCTCCAGCTCATTTTACAGATGAGAAAACTGAGGTAAACAGTGTTAAGTGACTTGCCTGGGATCACTACACAGCTAGTAAGTGTCTGAGGTTGGATTTGAATTCACAAAAACGAGTCTTCTTGACTTCAAGTCTGGCACTCTACCCACTTCACTACTTAACTGCCCTATTCTTACTTTACAAGAGAAAACTGAGGCAGACAGAGGTTCAGTGACTTGCCCAGGGTCACACAGCTACTAAGTCTCTGAGGCTGGATTTGAACTCAGGTCCAGGGTTTGAACTACAGGTCCAGGGTTCTCTCCACTTTGTGTGCTAACTGCCACAATACTTCTACTGTGTAACCTGGAAGTTCCTGAGTAAACCTAGGAAAACCTAATCACAGGGGTTTGGGTGAAACTTATTGAAAACTGTAAGAAAACTCTTGTTTTACCACCTATTCCCTCTCCCTCTTTTCCCTATTTTTCTTTTCTCTCCTTCCTTTGCTTTCTTTTTCTCTTTCCCTATGTTTGTAAGTATAGATGTACATGTAAACACATACACACTTTACCCTGCCCCTTTTTCTACAAAAGACATCCTTACTGAATCCAATTGTCCCAAATGCCTAAGCCATTCCCTAGTGATAAACTGGGCTCTTGGAGGAGGCCTACTGACTCTTCCAGGCCACTGAGGAAATATTTAGTGCAAAGATCAACAATGAAAGGCTGCCCCACAGGCCGAACTCAGGCCAAACTTCAGGGCTGAACATCCCATAGCCAAGTCTTCAGTGTCCTCCCTCCACACTGTGGCTTGGCTGTATCCCTAGCCCCGAGCTCAACACTTTGGCCCAGATATAGGGCCAGACAAGCAGCCTGGCCTCATACTAGAGCCAGTACCCACACACTAGCATACATGGAGTTCTGTGCCTTGGCTGATCACCTCCTCTCTGCTCTGAAATCTTCATTATTTGGTCCCAAAAGGAGGTGACAGAACTGCTCAGACTGTCTGTGCTCATTTCTTTTTTTATTTTAAATTAATTTATTTATTTTTAGTTTTCAACTTTTACTTCCGTAAGATTTTGAGTTTCAAATTTTCTCCCCTTCCCTCTCCTCCCCCCTTCCCAAGAAGACATGCAATCTGATACAGGCTCTATTTATGCACTCATGTTAAACATATTTTCACATTCTGTCCTGACTTCTAAAAGCTACATTTTAGAAAGGATGATGATCCTGGAGTGTGTGTGTATTCAGATGTGGCTTGGACTAGATGACCCTTGTACCTTTCGGGTCTCAAATTCTGTGGTTCTGAGGAGCTGTGAACAGTGTGGCCATGTCCCTGCTACAGTGGGGCTGGGTGTTGCCTCTAAGCCAAATTTCAAACTGAAGGACAGGGGACAAGCTGGCTGCCATGTTGCCCATCAACCATGTGGACTATTTATGATTTTAGAATTATAAGAGACTTTAGGAGTCCAAGCTGGTGATGGTAACTTTTACCTCACCAGACCCACCTGCCCTTAAACATCTGGCTCCAAAGTGAGAGGTCATAGGATCACAGATTTATGGCCAGAAGGGAGCTTCAGAGGCTATCTCATCCAACCACTCCATTTTACAGATGGAGAAGCAGAGGCCCAAAGAGAGTCAGTAACTTGCTCAAAGTCACATGGGCAATGAATGGAAGAAGCAGGATTGGAACCCATGTCCTCAGATTCCAAAGGTAACCCTCTTTCTGTTGTACCACTTTACTTCCCAGGGTGGGAATCAGGGTCAAGTTAAGGGTGGCCTTACCAAGAAAAAGAGCACTGTAAGACCAAGGATACTGACCCTCTATTTGAAATCTTAGTGTTAATGAAAATACTGCCCCTCCACTGGATCATGCCCTGGTGTCCTGAAAGAGTTAATGTGTCTCACTTAACACAGTATTCGGTCTGGGCCCGAGGAGATCACTCACCTCAATGTCACCTTTGCTGAAGACTCCATGTGACTCCTTAGAATCTGATCCCTAGTTCATTCTGGAATAATTCATAGGTCCCTCTGGGCATCAGGGCAGGGAATAAACACAGTCTCCTGGGCTCTCCTCGCTATCAAGGACAAGCAGGCCTATCTGTAGTGGGCATAGCTACTCTGAGAGTAAACTTCCACAGAAAAGCCTGGAGAAGACTCCCTTTCAAGCACGCTGCAGATGAGGATCTAACCACGTGGTAGAAAAAGACAGTTTAAAGAGAAAAAACTGGTCTGATTGAAGAGCATCAACTCAGAGGTACTATAGAAATGCTTAAAACTTAGCACACAGTAAGCGGTTAATAAATGCTTAAAAATGCAAATTGTTCTTTAGTAAGCATTTTCATTTATGTCAAAAGAGCACTGGACTTGGACTTAAAAGTCAATAGGTTTTAACCCTGGTTCTGACACATACTACCAGTATATGAATAATAATACTTATAGCTATTATAGTAGCCATGTATTATACATTCTGTAACACAGTTATATAAGCTACATTAATTATTAGCTAGTAATATAGTGTTTATTGTGTGCCAGGCACTGTGCTAAGTGCTGTGATTTCATCAGTGTAAGTACTTCTCAGTGAGGAACTTCTCTACTAAGGCAGATCAGAACTTTCTCTGCAACTTATAATCTCAGCAAATTGCCCAGAGTCACACAGCCAGTATATGTCAGAAGCAGGACACGAATCCAGTTCTTTCTAAAAGACAGCTAGGTGGCCTTAGGGGATAGCACGCCAGACTTGCAGTCAGAAGGCCTGAGTTTGAAGTTTGCTTCAAGTATCATGTGACCCTGGGTGACTCAGGCTCCTCATCTGTAAAATGGAGACGGTAATAATTTGCCACAGTGTTGTTGTGAGGACCACATCAAATGAGTTAATCTCTCTTAAGCACTTGGTGAGTAAGTAGTCTTATAAATGTTAGCCACTATTATTACTTCTGACTCTGGGGCCAGCTCTCTGTCTATTAACATCGTGCTTTCTCTCTACATTCTCATCTGGAAAAAGAAATTCTGTCAAGTACAAAAGCCAGAGTAATGTCGTAACTTACTGAGTGTAGGAATCGAAAAATATATGTTGGTTTAGTGATGAGAAGAGACCAAGATATAGTGATACACCAGTGAAAGCCTGCTGAAAAGGGGTCAGGGATAGACGAGTTAATGCTGGCAGAAGGTCTTTCCAAAATCTCTTCTTAAAAAAGAGAATAAAGTCAAGTACAAAAATATTTTTTTAAAGATGAAATTGATAATGCTCCCCCCTCCGCATGACTGACGATTTAAAATCTGTCTTTAATAAAGGGAAGGAAATAAGAGTAACTGGGGCAAGGGGAGTGATGAAGACCTCACAAGCAGCAAGTGGGGTAACGTTTGGGAGATTTTAAGTATCAGTAGAGGAGACTGAGATGTATTCCAGACGGACTAACTACTGTGCTGTATTTATATCTACAATTCTTTCTGAAAAACCAAGTTGTTCTCCACAATTAGGCCCCCTGGAATGCAGGTCAGCCTTCCCTACTGACGTTCAAATTTTCCAAGGCTTCATTCACTTGCCTCTTCATTATTTTGGGGCCACCCAGATGCCCATGGGATAGAAGAGGGGAAGGGAAGAAATTGGTAGGGATGAGTGAGAGCACTGAGCAGAGGTACCACCATTGGAAGGTGGGATGGGCTTTTTTTTTCCCAAGGAGATTAAAGATTCAATCACTGAGCCTCTTGGGAAAATGCTGATTGTCAACATTAAATATTCACATCTCTTAGTCTTTGCAGAAATAGCCAATAGATATTATTTGTCTTAGTAAGGCATACCATTGAGAGCCACGTGACATTTTTCCTGTAAGTCAATTTCAGATAGATTGACTTGAATAAAGGAAAGATGGAAATTGAGTGATTCCCAGTGAAGGGATCTCAACAAAATGAATAGTTAGTTGGAGGGTGACATGGATGGAATGTGTTGGAGCATCAGGGGGAAGAAAGAAGAACTTTTGGACAAATTAAAAACTGATTTGGAAGAGAGAGTGAAATAAACTGATGATAAATTGAAGTCAGGAAAAACAGCAAGAGATAAGAATAATGCAAGAGATCACAAAGTACAGATAAAGTCAGATTAAAAAATAGCACGATTAAATCTAAGGGGAGAAGGGGGAAGGAAGCTAAAGCCAACATTCAGAGGAGGAGAAAACAAGGAAACAGTAAAAGACCCGAGGGGCTGATTGACAAAGAACTTCAGAAGAATTTGTACAGTGATAGAGACCAAAGTGGGAAGACTTTGAGCTGCAACTGAAGAAGCATCATAGGGCTGAGCTCAGTTTGTGACATTTTGCTAGTCAAAAGAAATAGAAAGCTTTGAGGAAAAGTCACAGAATAAACCAACACTGATGAGGGGAACCAAAAGCTTAATCTGTAAGGAAATAGTGAGCAAGCAAGCAAACACAAGTAGATTGTGTGGTAGGTTGGCTTAGTACTGAAGAAATTTAGGATAAGAATTATCCTTTTTTTCTCTCTAATTTTGGAGGCAATTGGAGTTAAGTGACTTGTCCAGGGTCACACAGCTAGTAAGTGTCTGAGGCCAGATTTGAACTCAGGTCCTCCCGACTCCAGGGCCAGTTCTCTATCTACCGTGTCACCTAGCTGCCCCAGAACTATCCTTTTCAAAAATAGAAAAGGTGAGAGAATTATTATTTTGTCTAACTAAAACACGTGAAATTCAAAATTTCAGGGTGGAGATGAGATGATATTTCCCCTTACAGAAGAATCTCTCAAGAGAAGGAATTAAATTTTTCACTTTCCACTTAAAGATAAGGGGTTTCATACTAGAAAGTGGGTCACTGATGGCAGACTATGCCAAACTCTTGGGCTAACTAAAGAGCAATATTCAAGCTGTTAGTTGAATTTCTGCAATGTTATGTTAGCTGCCTGTGAAAAAATTTTTAGTAACAAAATCTTAAAATTCCATTGTATGGGGATGTTATGACATGTTGGTACATGACCAAAAAGGATTCTTTGGTTAATAACACTGTATAATAATAATAGTTAGCATTTTTATAGTGCCTTAAGGTTTGCAAAGCACTTTACAAATATTATCTCATTTTGTCTTTACAACAACCACGTGAGGTAGGTAGGTGCTGCTATTACCCCATTTTACAGACAAAGAAACTAAGATGGAGAAAGGGTAAGTGACTTGCCCAGCATCATATAGCTAGTAAGTATCAGAGGTTAGATTTGAATTCAGGTCTTCCTGATCCTAGTCCAAATCTCTATCCATTGTACCACCTGCCTGCATCACTGGATGCTACATTTCCTATTTTCTATAAAATGAAGTATTGATTTTTTTCCTTTTAAACAGTGAACTACAAAGGAGACCCTCCAAATGACTGTCCTACAAAATTAAAGTAAGGCAGTATACATTTTAAAACAAAAACCTGGCAATGTTTGCTCATGTTTCTAATATAATTAGAAAGCTTCCAAAGAAATTCAACATCAGTCAGTTAGATATTTGTCTCTTTAGCCAAAGGGAATATTGCTTTTCCACCATCAGTTGCCCGCCAGGACCATATTTTTGCTCCTAGCCCAAACATGGTCCATTTGCATCAAAATCACTATTATCTTATTAGGGGCTTTCAATGTTTTGTTTTGTTTTCTGTTGTCTTTTGAAACAGCATAAGGTACTGATCAAAATGGTTTTGTGCTCTGCCTTAATTGGGTTTTAGATGTCTTTGAACTGCAATGTTGTTCTAGGTCTTAGGGCACAAAGAGAACACACCAGTCAGGAAGAGGCCAGTTCCAAGTGGCTAGACAGGTGGCAGGGATCTGGTGGATATTAAAGTTTTGTAGAGACAAGAAATTAGGACCACGAGGTCAACTGTCATTGAGAAGAGTATATAAAGGGGAAGAGACACATCTAAGGTCCAGGAGAGCTGCACAAGGGGAAGGAGATACCCAGTGAATGACACCAAAGGCATTGGGGCATCAACATGGAGAATGGGAAAAAGATCAAGTAGAAGGAAGATGGGGAGGAAGGCCATCCCCAATCCAGGTGGGCAGGTGATGTGCTCACAAGGAGCCCAAGAGGGCTGTCATAAGTGATAGAGGCCAATTAATTTTTGCTTTGATTTTATATGCACTCACGAATGTTAGTGGAAAAGGTAAGAAATGTGTACTCTGCCATACGGTATGGGGCAGGGATGTATAGTAGTTGCTGATTATTAACACAGTGCAGGTAGAGGGTAGATTTAACTGTTCTAACAGGGAGGGAGGGCACTCATTATTCCCAGAATGTGTAACTGAATAGGTGGGAATTCCAAATTGGTGGCTATGACTGGGGACAGAAGGGTACAGTGGGCAGCTGGTCTTAGAATCAGCACACCTGGGTTCAAAGCCTGGATATATTGAAAGTCTTCCAGGGCTTCCCTTGAACTAAAGGTCAATGAGTCAAATCCTATGGCTTCTGCCCATATCAGATGTTAAGTGAAAGACTGAATTTCCTCCACTTGATGGATGACAAAACTGAAGCCAAAAGACATTAAATGAATTGCCAAGTCGCACAGTTCCACAGTGAATACCATTGCAGGAAATCCAGGTCCAGGAGCACAGAGATGGGACCTTTGGTCATAGGAGACAGAGCTACACAAAATACTACCAGTCACAAGGAGGGAGTCTGATGCTTTCTACTATACAGCTGTGTCCTTTCGTTTAAGGTGCGGTTACATCATTTTAATTATGGTCATTATGGACAGACTTGAATGGACCCTATAGTTTGGTTGCCATGGAGATGTGCGAAGGGAGAAGGTAGTTTAGTCATTTATGCCACTGAGATTTCAAAAACAAAAACAAAAACATACTTTAAAAATGCTTTAGTGAAGGACAACCAGGAATAAGAATTCCAAGATTAAGTTAGAGAATTGCTTGTGAAATCTGTCCAAGAAATATGTGCTCATAAGAAATCTCAACTAGAGGTGGAGGCTGAGTGAATCATCTCTGGTTTCTTCCTGTTTTTCCTGAGGAGCTCAGGTGTAAGTTTGGTACTGAACTAAGGACCTCACAACTCATATCTGAGTATTCCTAAGCCCAGGGACTACAGAGATAAAAGACCCTTCTTACCTATTCTCCAATGAATATGATCTCATTACACACTCTCCTCCTTGATTTTTTTCCCCTCACCATTTAGAATATCTCTTGGCTTAATCCTTGCTCAAAATGCTGATGCAGAAAATATAATTTATATTCAGGTCAACTAATGAAAGTAAATTTTCAAAGGCTTTTATGACTGTGAAAAGTGGCTAGAGATGGCAGTCTTAACCCTAAACATAACTCAGATTGCATAGACTTGCCTAGGTATTTGGCTTTTTAGTTCATTCTGGAGATGGGAAATAGCTATAATATGGATGGTCCTCTGAAAGACTAGATCATGATGGAAAAAAATAATACAGCCTAAGGGCCGGAGACAACCATGTAAAATGATCAATTTTAAATTGTGGGGAAAGTTCACATTTTATTCTTATGTATTTTATCCTTATGTATTGGTTGGTTTTAAGATGGAACTTTTTAAATTCATTTTTGTCTAATAATCTGCCTCTTCTCCAAAGGAAAAAATTCTTTCCAATAACAATAAGAAGAAGCCAGATCCCCTCCATGACACATTAGATCAGAGGGGTCAAAAAGAGCCCTGCATGTAGTATGTGTTTCTGAACACTTCAGAGTACAGCCCAAATGAGATTGAAATGTAATTGGGAAATATTTAACAAAGTAAACAAAACTACAATAAAACATAGATAACATTAATAGGTGGTTTTCTTAATCAATACGTGGCCTTTGCTCCCTGGTTCAATTTGAGTTGGACACTATTCTCTAGACCATCTTTCAAATACAGGAGTTGTGGCAAAGATATAAATATGGATGGATTGGTTCTTATGCCAAGTGGCACCTCCAAGCAGTGGGTTCAGGTATGGGCTGGGGGATCCAGGTGAAGCCACTTCCACTTCATTCTTTTTTTTTGAGGGGAGAAGGCAGGGCAATTGGGGTTAAGTGACTTGCCCAAGGTCACACAGCTAGTAAGTGTGTCAAGTGTCTGAGGTCACATTTGAACTCAGGTCCTCCTGACTCCAGGGCCAGTGTTCTACTTACTGCGCCACCTAGCTGCCCCCACTTCTGCTTCAATTACTTCACTAGCCTTCTTCCTCTTGGCTTCTCTTTGCCCACCATTCTCTGCTATTTCCCGTATTTCAATGGGAATATGTGGCATGATAGCCTTGGTTCCAGACACTAGAGATTACCTAATCTGATGCTCTTACCTGAGCCATCTGCTGCTCTACCTTGGCCATCCTTTCTAGACTGAGGCTGACCCAAGGGTCAGAAGAGGCTGATGTGTCACTGTAGGTAAACTACAGGAATCATTGTAGGGAAAAATGAAAAATGTACGGAAATAATAGCAGCTGTAGCAGCCCTACAGACACATCGCCTCCTCTAAGGAATTCCTTGTTAACTTCAGCTTCTACGCTAAAGACTTCCCTCTACCTGCAAAAGAAGGACATGCCTTTAAAAAAAAAAGAGGAATATTATTTGTTGTTCATTTGTTTTTCAGTCGTATTTGACTCTTCATTACCCCATTTGGGGTTTTCTTGGTAGAGATACTGGAGTAGTTTGCCTTTTCCTTCTCTGGCTCATTTTACAGATGAGGAAACTGAGGCAAACAGGGTGAAGTAACTTGTCCAGGGTCACAAAGTTAGTGTCTGAGGCCAGATCTGAACTCAGGAAGATGAAGGTTTTCCTGATGCACTAGCCACTGTGCCTCCTAGCAACCTTTAAAATCTCTTCAATCCATACTAATAGGCCAAGCCTGAGATCCAATCTTAGAAGTGGTTCCCATACTTATTGTAACCAAATCAGGTGGTACTCCCAACTATCCTTCAAACCCCATAGATGGAAAGGATTTGCTGTCTATAGGATTTGCTCAGAACCTCAATTCTTCTGAAACACATAGAAATAGGATTAAATCCTTTGTGGTTTAGACCCTATGAACAAAACCCACAGGGAACTAGGCAATGCACAGACATTAGGCAATGAACAGACATTTTCAACTGCATATCGGTAGGCATCTTGAATTCAACATACACGAAACAGAACTCATCATCTTTCCTAGAAGCAGTCAGGTGGGACAATGAATATAGTGCTGGGCCTGGAGTCAGGAAAACCTGAGTTCAAATCCATCTTCAAACACTTATTACCTGTGTGGTCCTGGACAAGTCACTTAATGCTTTTTGCTTCAGTTTCCTCATCTGTAAAATGAACTAGAAAAGGAAATAGCAAACCACTCTAGTATCTTTGCCAAGAAAACTCCAAATAGGTTCACACAGAGTCAGACACAACTAGACAACAAAAATAAAATCCTCTATTTGGCACTTGAAGCTTTTCACAACCTGGCTCCTTTCTACCTTTTAAATTTTGTTACTCACTCCTCCCCTCCAGGAACACTACAGTCAATCAATCACCCAATTATTAAGCACCTACTGTATGCCAGGCACTGGGAATACAAATAGAAAAGGCTGAAACAATCCCTCCTCTCTAGGAACTTAAATTCTCATGGAGGAGAGAATCAGTACATACATAAGTACATACGTACTTCCATAACCTAAATCCAAACAAATAGAAAAGTAAATACACGCAGTCTGGCCATACTGACCCACTTTCTGTTTCTCATACACCATGTTCCATCCGCCCGCTCTCTGTCTTGGTCTGCCACACCTGGACTGCTCTGATTCCCCAATCTGTCTTTTGGAATCCTTGGCTTGTGACAAGACTCAGCTCAGGCATCACCTTCTATATGAAGACTTTCCAAATCCCCCGAAGGGGCTAGTTCTCAGCTCTAGGGTTACTCTGGGACTCAGGGGTGGGAGACCTGTGGCCTCCAGGCCACATGTGGCCTTCTAGGTCCTTGGATGTGGCCTTTTGACTGAGTCCAAGTTTTACAGAAGAAATCCGTTTATTAAATGGATTTGTTCTGTGAAGTTTGGATTCAGTCAAAAGGGCTCACTTGAGGACCTAGAGGGACACCTGTGGCCTTGAGGCTGCAGGTTCCCCACCCCCACATCTGGGTCAATCTGGTATACATCTATATTTATATACGTGTTTTTCCAAGCCCCATTAGAATATAAACCCTTGAAGACAGGGACTGTTTTCGCTTTTTCTTGGTATCGCCAAGACTTAGTAAGTCCTTGGCATGTGGTAAACACTTAATAAGAACTTGATCAATTAAAGAGCAAAAGAAAGGAATATCCTAAATACCACAGAGGTTATGAAATTTATGAGGAATCCCAACCCAGTCCTCATTTGTCATTCCTGGCTTTTGTCTCAGCAGAACAATGGAGTTCCTCTAGCAATCATCGGCCCTGCATTTTCTATGCCTACCCACAATCATACCCCTGATTTTCCTCGCAACTGCATTTTGCTTCCTATTGAAGTGCCTGGTAGGGGGTGGGGATGAGGAGGGAAGGATGTGGCCACTCCAGCTTCCAGGGGTGATCAAATGCCTCTGACCCTGCCCCATCTCCATCTCTGGGAATATAAAACCATGGGAAAGCAAAGCCTCTGCTCTAGGATCAGCCACAAAATTAAATTTAATTCATACTAAAATGTAAATTACTGATATTGATATTTCCTGAAATCAGGCTTTGAGAGAAGAAAGAACAGATACTAAGAGTATGCTAAATGAAAGGAGAAAGGGTTAGAAGGGGCACAAAAAGCTGCCCGGGATGCCAAAGACAAAGATCTGCTTCTGGGTGTTGCCCTTCTTGCTCTATCCAACTCAAAATTGCTGTATATTAATTTATTTTAAAAAACAGTTTATCATAGAGTCTGTCTGGCAAAGAGACTACTAAAATATTGTTTCCACGTCTCGGTAGATAGCCAGAAATATGGGAAATGGCAATGATCTGGGTTTGTGTACCAGCCCTCCTGCCAATTAATTCTGAGACCTTGGGCACCTACCATGTGCCAGGCACTGTGCTAAGCACTGGGGATACACAAGGAGGCAAAAGAACCAGATTAAAATGTAATTGTGAAATAGTTAACAAAATAAATAAACTACAATATTAATAATATAATATCAATATTATATTAATATAATAACATCAAAATTAATAAAATATATTAATAATAAAATTAATATTAATGTAGCTTTCTAAGACAATATGTAGCCCACAAGGATCCTTACATACAGTTTAGTGACTCCTGTTTCTTTTTGAGTTTGCTTCCCCCAGACTAGATGATCTCAAAGGTTCCAGCCAGCATGACTATACAATAATTCAGTATCACAGTGGATTCATGATTTACGCAATATGGGTGCTCCTTCCAATGGTATGGAATACAATATGACCATGCCTCCTTATTCCACGCAACTCTTGTCCACATCTTCCCATAACTTTGCCATCAGGGCCACACTTTACTAGTGGTCTTCCTCTAGGTCAAAGGATCTTAATCTGGGGTCCATAAACTTTTTTTAATGTCAATAACTATAATTCAATATAATTGGTTTCCTTTGTAATCCTCTCCATCAATGCTTTCAAAGTTTTGTCACCTCCATAATGGATTTTCCCTGGTTCTACTACTCTGTCTTCTGTGATATCATTTCGTCTTTCTCATTCAGCACATTAAGGACTGATGTTAAAGTCCAAATACAGTGCTTTCGCAGTCATTGGTGAAGAAAAAAAATGTCCTAGAAATGCTGTCAGATATGATCCATTTTTCATCTATTTGTTGACCTTCAATCCTGTTTCATCTTTAAATGTTCTTTGAATTTTAATTTTAATTAATTACTTTAATTTGGCTCTCACATCAAGGTTTCTGCGAAGCCACCTTTTCCCTCCAGTGCTTCTCACCATTTGATAAAGTGAAATGGCCCATAATCTTCTTTTTATAATCAACAAATTATTTTTGTAATATTTTGTGAATGAGTTTATATTCTAACATGGTGCTTCTTTTGGCTGTGTAATCTATGATTACCTTTTTGTGGTCTTTTGTTTTTTCTGATTATGAGTGCTGTAAAGTTCTCAAATAACTATGGTTCAATGCTGACCAAAAATTCTTTGAAATTAAGTTCCTTGTTGTCTTTGGTCGTACAACTAAGCTCTATTCTTACATCGCCTTTGCTCACCTCTCCAAAGAGAATCTGTAAGGCTTTCTTCCATTTAGTGGCAACCTCTTTGAATCTTCTGGTTTCATTTAGGATAAGAATGTCAATTTGGACACATTTTAGTTCCTCCAATAGTGTGTCAATTGAGTACCAACAATTAAATTAATACTAACAGACAATGTAAAAATTATGTGATCCTTAGCTTCCTTTTCTTCCACTTTGCTACCATCATTATAAAGACAGAAGACCAAACAGAACTGGAAATGTCTTTTTTATGCCTTTTTCTTTGTTTCATGGGGTACCAAGGTCCAAGAATTGATTTATAACTTATTCAGATAAAATTGGTTTTGCGACTGTTAGCTGCCCCATTATATACTGGCATCAAAAGACTGAGGTATTTAGTTAATGTTGAGCTTGGCCTTTTGGGGGTATTTAAAGGACTTTCTGTCTCTGAAAGAATTTAGGATCATAGATCTAAAGCTAGAGGAAATGTCAAAGGTCATCTAGTCCAATTCCCTTGCTTCATTAAATGAGGAAACTTAGGGGGTTAAGTGACTTGTCCAAAGGGGTGGAGGAATGGATAAGTGAAGCAGCCAAGTGGTACAGTAGATAGAGCACTGGGCCTGGAGTCAGGAAGATCTAACTTTAAATCTGGCCTCAGATGCTTACTAGCAGCATGACCTTGGACAAGTCACTTAACCTCTGTTTCCCTTGGTTTTCTCAACTGTGAAATGGTGATAACAGCAGCTCCTAAATCCCTGGGTTGTTGTGAGGATCATTTGTAAGGTGCTTAATACAGCGCCTAGCATATAGTAGACACTATACACCCATATACATATGTTTGTGTATACACACACACACACACACACACATATTATATATATATATATATATATATATATGTCTGTTTGTCCATGTATTTTTGTTGTTCAGTCATTTTTCAGTTATGTCTGACTCTTCATGACCCCATTTGGGGTTTTCTTGGCAGAGATACTGGCCATTTCCTTCTCCAGCTCATTTTACAAATGAGGATACTGAGGCAAAAGGGTTAAGTTACTTGCTCAGGAATCATACAGCTAGTAAGAATATGAGGCCAGATTTGAACTCAGGAAGATGAGAGTCTTCCTGACTTTGGGCCCAGAGCTCTGTGCACTATAGCACTACCTAGCTTCCTCTGTCTCTCTCTGTCTCTCTCTCTGTCTCTCTGTCTCTGTCTGTCTATCTCTCTCCCCCCCCTCTCTTTTTCTCTCCCTCCCCCCTCCCCCTATCTCAGTTCCTCTCTCCCCTTCCTCCCTCCATCCCTGTCTGTCTGGCAGTCTCTCTTTCTCTCTCCCTACCTCCCTCCCCCTCCCTCTTTTTCTCTCCCCCTCCATCCACATACATATTGTATATACATATGCACACATGTGTACATATGTATGTGTGTATGTGTATATATGTGTAAGTGCGTGTACGTGTGTATCATGTTCTCTCTAATATCAGGAAAAAACAGTGATTAGTCTTCTAAGAGCCAAAATAGGACTAGAGTTTCTTAGGAGAGGTGAGCTTAGATTCAAACATTTTCGAACCATCTGACAAGAAGATGAGGCTCAGCTCCTGGCCTCACAGAAGGAACCTTTGTATTGTTGAATGACGTACCTGGAGGTGGAGTTTCCAGGAATCTCACTGCCTACTATTGGCACCAACAAGGGAATGTACAATATTATAGAAAGGACTGACCCGAATGTTATATGTTGCAGTTCCCGGATTCTACAAGAACAAACAAAGGAAATAAGATGATAGGATGACGCCATTCATATTCTCTGTAAATACTCGATTAGTTCTGTTCCAAGCTTGATCCCTGTCCATAAGACAGTAGAAGCTTCATTTTATCTCCAAGCAAAAGTTTGCAAAACGTGTGCCATCACCAGGTCAGCTGGTCTAGAGAGAAATCCTTTGCCTTAAAGAGCCTTACTACCCTGTGAAGTTGGTGGTAAGAGCTGTGAGCCCCCCTGCTTTACATTTCAGGGTACAGCCTCCGAGAGGTTGAGGTATGTGCCCATAGTCACATAGCTAGCAAGTCTCAGAGGCAGCATTTGGAAACCAAGCCTAGTTCAAATCGTTCATCCTTCACCTCACTGCCTCTCCATGTCAGGGCAAGATCTATTGGTATGGTTACTGGGCCAGAGATTTCAGAGAAATGAGACAGAAATTTCAGTCAGGAAGATTCATTGTGGTTTGTCTTTATACCGTACCTTCAGGGAAGGCAGCTCTCTTCCGGGTTCTGGACATGCAGTCACACTGTGGAGAGATAGCAGGAGCAGATAGCTGCGTGGCACAGCAGACAGAGTGCTAGATTCAAGGAGTCCTGAGTTCAAATCCAGGTTCAGACACTTACTGGCTGAATGACCCTAGGCAAGTCACTTAACCTTTCTGCCTCACTTATATGTGAAGTGGGGGTGATAATAATAGCACCTACCTCACAGTGATGGTGAGGATAAAATGAAATAACATTTGTATTTTGCAAACCCCAAAGTGCTACGCAAAGGCTATATCGTTCAGTCACTTTAGTCCTGTCTGATTCTTCATGACACAGATACTGGAGTGGTTTACCATTTTCTTCTCCTGCTCATTTTACAGATGAAGAAACAGTAGCAAATAGGATTAAAGTGACTTGCCCAGGGTCATATAACTAATAAGTGTCTGAGGCCAGATTTGAACTTAGGTCTTCTTGAATCCAGGCCTGGCACTCTATCCACCATGCCAACTAGCTGCCCCTGTAAATGCTAGCTACTATTATCATATAGTGAATGGAGCTCTGGACCTGATGTTAGAAAGACCTAAAGTCATATAAGTCCTCTGGGCCTCATTGCTCTCATGTGAAAAAGGAGAGACTTGGAAGAGATGGTTTCTGATCTACATGTATGATCCTCTGAGTCCTGCCTCACTTACTTAAAGTGTGTCCCTAAGCAAGTCACTTAACAACTGCTTGCCTCAGTTTTCTCATCTGTAACATGGGGATAATAACTGAACCAACATCACAGGGTTTGTATGAGAATAAAATGAGATGCTATATGTAAAGCATTTTGTAGACCTTATTAGCTATATCAATTTTAGTTATTATTATTAATTATTATTGTTAAGAAGTACTGTGGCAAATGGAGCTGGCTAAGTTTTACAGGGCATGGTCCATGTGTATATAGAGAAGAGACCTAGCTTTAGTCTCCAAACCTAAGGAGCTTCCATAGCAATCTGTCCCATACAGCCCCAAAACATTTCCCTCCTCTGGGTAATTATAGGGTCACAAATCTAGAGCTGGGACACCAGAAGCCACCCAGTCTAACCCTCTCTAAGCATAAGATTTTTTGGAGTTTGGTTTTCCAGGATCTATGGCCATAACAATCTCTTGTCCCCAGGTGTTAGATATAAGTTCTACGGTTCAAAACACCTCCATCATGACCCATGCAGATTGTGCAGGTCAGGTGTCACTTGTTTAAATTGTAAAGGTCAGGACCCTGGAGGGGTGGCCAGTAAGTATAAAACAGGTGGGCACTGGTCAGTGAGTGGGGAACCTTTAGGGTTGAAATGCACAAGCTAGGATGCTGTGTGTGCCTTGACTAGCCCCCGTTAAGGCTTGGGGGGAATCTGTGTTTGCCTCAACTGGCCCCCATGGAAGCACGAGGGGATTTAGGGAAATGTACAAGTTGTACCCGTCTCAACTGACCCCATCAAGACATAGGGGGAGTTGCCCCCCCCAACCCTTCTCATGGGCCCCTTGGAGAAGGGTGATTAGGGAATGCAGTAGGAGTTGGTGCTCAGCAACCCTCGTGAGAAGGTTAGATAGAATAAAGTCTGCATTGTTTAAATAAAGCAGGATTGTTAACCCCTTTGAAGCTGTCTTTCCTTTATAAAAGCAGATCAAAGAACTTGTGCTAGCAGGCCATCCTGGGTGTGCTAGGGTGCTTGCTAATACATCCCTTCTTTTTACAAATGAGGAAACTAAGCTTCAGAAAGTTTGGGACTTCCCCAAAGCCACAGAAGGAGAATCTGAGGCAGGATTCGAACCCAGACTCCCCTCCTCTACAGCTAATACTTTTTTGAATATACCAAGAACATGTTGATAAGTGCCACAATGCTTCACTAGGCTTTTACCTAAAAGCAAACTTATTTTGTAAGATGAAGCAGAGGATAATCTAGTTCAAAATTAAAAGCTTAATTTTGATACAAAACTATGTCTATCTCCAAAAGTCTATGATCCATAAAATTACAGAAAAACCTTCTCCAGCTCATATTACAGAAGAAGAAAAGAGACAAACAGGGTTAAGTGACTTGCCCCGGCTCACACAGATATAGTGTCTGAGGCCAGATTTGAACTGAGGTCCTCCTGATTCCAGAGTCGTCACTCTGTCCACTGAGAAACCTCGCTGCCCCAAAGCATCATATATCTATTAGCTATTCTCTTTGTGGTGGAGTTGTTACATTCAAAAATATATATTTATGTATACATATATATGAATATATGCATATACATACATCTACAACACATATATACTACAGATAGAGGGATAGATAGATATACAGATAGACAGACAGATAGATAGAAAGAAAACTTGTATGTATATATGTTACTGGCTTTAACAAAGTCCATGAGATAAAGTATGTCAACCATATTTTCTCTGGTACTTAACAACAATTTCTCAAAAACCTAAAAAGGATGAAAGTCTGAATTCCATTTCATTGAAAGTTTAATCACCATAATATATTTTTTTTGAGAAATAAGAATAGCTTCTCATTATTTTATTGATTGGTTGCAAAAATAAAGAAATAATCTGCATTGCTCAGAGTTAGGAAGAATAACCTTAACCTGGGCTTGAATTCTTTTCAATCTCGAGCCTCTATTTTCAGTCAGGGAAACTAAGGCAAATTAGAATCACTTTGTCCAAGTTAAACATTAACCCTGCCCCCCACCCCAAGTAATATTCAGAGGATGCTGAGAACAGGAATCCGCCTTCCACCATCCACCTCATATGTCTGAGCCGCAGTTTGAATCTGGACTGAAGCCATCGCCATTCAATCAGGTTTAACATTTACCTGTAGTTTAATAGCTAACCTAAAACTAAACATTGACCGACTTTTATATGTTTGTGTTTTTCTCTTGAATGATGCCACCATTTGTACTGCTGCCCAAAGAGAAGACCAGTTTGCTTGTGTGTGACATTTCTGTCTCATGGAGCTTTGTACCGGCAAGTGTTGGCTGGTATTAAAAGGGACAGATTGCAATAATAAATGTATAGAGTCACAAAGACCTGGGTTCAGATCCAGCCTCTGACACTAGCAGGTATCCTGGCATAGACAAACCAATCAACCTCTCTAGGTTACAGTATGATAGAATTCCCCCTATAATATGATAGAATCTCCCCAATAATAAAATTCCCTCTTTAAAAATACATATGATAAATATTTAAATTCATTAAGGGCATACAGATGGTGTTGTTGTAAGGATCCAGGGAAATAGACTTTTTAAAAGCACTTTGCAAGCATCGTTTTTGTGGTTGTTGAGTCATTTCAGTCATGTCTGACTCTTTGTGACCCCATGTGGGGTTTTCCTGGCAAAGATACTGGACTGGTTTGCCATTTCTTTCTCATTATACAGATGAGGAAACTGAGGCAAAAAGGGTTAAGTGACTTGCCCAGGGTCACATAGCTGTCTGAGGATAGATTTGAATGGAGATCCTCCTGACTCCAGGGCCAGTGCTCTCTCTACTGCACCACACAGTTGCCCCCAAAGCATCATATACCTGTTATTATTATCATCTTGAGACACCTAAGTGGAGTAATAGATAGAGCTCCGAACCTGGAGTCAGGTAAGACTTGAATTCAAATCTGGCGTCAGGTGCTAGGCAAGTCACCTTAACCTGTCTGCCTCATTTTCCTCAGCTGTAAAATGGGGATAATAAGCACCTGCCTCTCAGGAATGTTGTAAGGATCAAATGAGGTAATATTTGTTAAAATGCTTAGCACAGTGCCTGGCACATAGTAGGACATTTATTCCCTTCCTCCCCAACCCTCACTCTCATTCTCCCCTTTTCCAGTAGGGTTAAGATAGAAACAGTCCTGGGTCAAGTTGCCCCACAATTACTATTCTGTCGTATTTATATTCTATGGACTTGTCATTTAAGGCAAATTGGAGACTGACTCCTATTTAGTCTCGATTCTGGCCCCCCATCTTCCTAGTTTAGAGAGAGCCCAGGCTGCATTTTCACATTTTCTACAGAAAGGCGCCAGAGAAGGAAGCAGCTCCTGAAATGTGAGTGGCCCTCTGTGTAACAGTCAACCAAGAGGACGCGGCCATTCAAGCCTGATCGAGTTCTCAGACTTTCTTAGGAGGCCTCTGCCCCTCCCACCACCTCTTGCTCCTTCCTTATTTCCTGTCTGTTTGACTTTCCTGCTTATTTACTCAGTTTCCTTCGATCACTGGGAAGCTTCTCCCTGAGATACCCATTTCAGAGGTTTTCTTAGTAACTTTAAGAGGCAGGAATAACTAACATTTATATTTAATGCAATCATTCATTAAACTTAAATTCATTCACCTCTTTGCCACCCCTTACACCCCTATTCTTTTCTTCTCATGTGTATCCCCCTCACCTCTCCTTGCTTCATTTCTAATCTTCCCACTTCTCCCACCTTGGGACCATACGGAAAAAAATGAATGGGGATGATGATCTAGGTCTTGGGAAATTCTCATCCTCCTGTCCTCTTTCCCTGTACCAAGAACATGTCAATGATGAGTCTTGTCCCATCCTTGTTTGAAGAGGATTAAGTGTTCCTCATTTAGAAGCCTGAACTGCAAGGCAGCCATGCCCAAGCCAATCATCCCTCCACTGAAGAAATAATTACATTGGAAAGGACAGAGACAAGCTATGTTTTCATTGGTACTGACACTGGCAGGTCAGTACCAAGGGGGAAATGACTACCCCTCCTCTCATGGCTTATTTTTCTAGTACTATTTTTCACAAGCCCCCACTGGTATGTTCCCCGTTATCAATCAATCAGCTAAACTCCATTAGCTTTTAGAAATGAGATTTACTGAGAAGATATAGCAAAAATAGTTGAGTACAAAACACTATCCCCAAACTGAAGGCTCAATCCTCCCTTTTACACACAGGGTCCCTGGAGACAACAGATTCATATTCAAAGTACAAATGTAGTGAAGCACACATGTAGAGAACATGCATAGAAAAGAGGTATCTCCTGACTCTTGGCCTGGGAAGTTCTTCCTCTCCGTAGCTTTCTTATGGGCTCTGAATGTCAGTGCCTTTCTAGAATCACTAACTATCCTGTATTCAAGGGTCATAGTCCCTGAAGTCATCACTCTCCATATCCATCTGCAGGTACTTCTTTTCCTACTTCTGCTACAGACCGTAGTTATGGTGTTTTTTGCTACCCCGAGGAAGCTGGGCAGTAGGCATAAGTATACAATATTAATTCACTATGATCTTCAGCGGATATTTTTCTTGCCAATCTCACACATCAAATTTTTCACTGTGCCCTGGAAAACAACTGATATCACATTCAGGACCTGGCACATATACATTTATTGAATTTAACTTGTGTTAAGAATTTCTAGGCTTGTCACTTCCTGGTTGGTAATGGTTTTATAGATGTTTATAGATGAGGAAACTGAGGCAAAATGAGAAAGAAATGGCAAACCAGTCCAGTATCTTTGCCAAGAAAACTCTACATGGGGTCGCAAAGAATCAGACACGACTGAAATGACTCAACAACAACAAAACTACTCTTATCACCTCCGGGGGATTCTTCTATGGACTCCATTGACCAGTAGGACTTCTGGTAGAACTTTAGGGTCTCCAGACTCACACATTTGCCAGTGCACTGCCATCCTGGGAAACATATTCACTTAAGATCAAGAAAGAACCAATAATAAAGAAATAGGGGTACCATGTGCTCATGAACACATGGAGGCTGGAGGAGGGGTAGAGAATATAGCCAGCTACCCTTTCCCCATCAAGCCCCTGAAAACAATCCTGCCTAATCACAGGAAAAAGGAGGAGGAGGAGAAGGGGGGAGGGTGGGGAGGGAGAAGGGGAGGGGAAAGGGGAGGGGGAGGAGGAGGAGAAGGAGGAGGAGAAGGAGGAGGAGAAGGAGGAGGAGAAGGAGGAGAAGGAGGAGGAGGAGGAGGAGGAGGAGGGGGAGGAGGACCAGTGGTCTCTATTTTATACATACTCCATTCTGGTTCAGGACCTCCAGCGTCATCAGGTCTTCTGGCTCTGGAGCCAATTAGAATACTTTTGGTCATTACTCGTTACCAAACCCTGAATCACCATGATTAGAAACTGGATTTCAAAGTTCCATGCGTTGGATTTAAACCAGTCAGGGAGTATCTGTGCATGTATTATGCAATCCCACTGGGAAGGATTAATTCAAGCATGTTCTCTCTGGCACACAAATTTACATGTATATGAATATAGAGATACAATATATAGAAATACATCTTATGCAGATATATCAGATCCATATATATGTATATATGCATGTATTATTTTTTATTTAAACTATGACGATGCATGCACCATAAGTAAAGTTTTTTAGCTAGATAAGAAGCTTGGTGGACAGTGGATAGTGTTAGATAAAGAGTCAGGAAGAACTGAGTCTAAATCTCACAACCGTGTGACCCTGGGCAAGTCACTTAATGTCTTGGCCTCAGTTTCCTCATTTGTAAAATGGGAGAAATGATAGCACCTTCTTCCCAGGGTTGTTGTGAAGATCCCGTAAGATGATAAGTATGAAGTGCTTTGAAAACCTTAAAAGTATTATGCAATTATGGAATAATAGCTACTATCATTATTTTCTCTGCAATCTATTAAATAATCTCATGTTACTAATGTAAAGTATTCTAAAGTAATGTTATAGGCATTGCACTGGGCCAGAAGATCTGGATTCTAGTCTTGGCTTTCCCCACTAACTCTGTGCATGATCTTGAACTGATTGCTTCATCTCTTTAGGGCTCCATCTCTGAATTTATAAAATAAGGAACTGGACAAGATAACATTCCTTTTTTGGAAGGGAGAAGGCAGGGCAATTGGGGTTAAGTGACTTGCCCAAGGTCACACAGCCAGTGTGCCACACGTCTGAGGCTGGATTTGAACTCAGGTCCTCCTGACTCCAGTGCCGGTGCTCTACTCACTGCTCCACCTAGCTTCCCCCAAGATAACATTCTTTCCAGCACTAAAATCTAAGATCTTCTCCTCTTGCGATTTTCTTATTTTTTAAATGCTGTCACTGTTTACTGTGAAACTAGGTCAGAGAAGGAAAGCTTTCCATACAGGCTTCTAACACAAGCTTAGCCCAGTCTTTAGAGATGCTTTGCTTCCCCAGGACAACCTCATTGCCACGGTCCCCCTATCCAGGGTTAAGTGTTTAACACCTTCTCCAAAGTCTCTTGGGTGGATCCCCAAGCTAATGCTGAGGAAGGATCTGAATACAGTAATAAGTCCCTTGAGAAATACCCTGTCTCCTCAACAAGCCTGTGCTGCAGACGGTACAAGTATAATTTTCCCTTTTTGCAGATGAAGAAACTAAGGCCCTGACAGGTAGGTTACACAACCAGGAAGTGACAAGGCTAGAAATTCCTAACACAAGTTTAATTCAATAAATGTATATGTGCCAGGTCCTGAATGATGTTTTCTAGGGCACAGTGAAAATTTTGATATGTGAGATTTGCCAGAAAAATATCCACCAAAGATCAAAGTGAATTAATATTGTATGCTTATCCCTAATACCCAGCTTCCTCTGGGTAGCAAAAACCTCAATAACTAAGGTCTGGAAACAGATGTTAATGCCTATCATCTAAGCCTCCCATTTGATCAACTCTTCCCTTCCTTCAAAATCTACCTCAGAAAGGCTGCATAGGATCATAATAGAGTTAGAAAAAAACTTGAGAGATCTTCTCCATTTTATAGATGAGGAAGCTGAGGGTCAGAAGGATTAGGTGATTTGGCCAACTTTCCATCGGAGCTAGGGTTTTAACCCAGTTCCTATGATTCCAAGTAAAGTGATCTTTCCTCCTTCAAGAAGCCCACTCTAGCTAGATGTAGCTCCAATGAAAGAACAGGGGAAAAGTAAATAGAGTCCTGAACTTGGCACAAGAAAGTTGTTGAGTTGTATCTGATTCTTCATGACTCCGTTTGGGGTTTTCTTGGCAAAGATACTGGAGTGGTCTTACAGATGAGGAAACGGAGGCAAACAGGACTAAATGACTTGCCCAGGGTCACATAGCTAGTAAGTGTCAGAGGCCTGATTAGAACTCAGAAAGATGAGGCTTCCTGATTCCAGGCCTGGTGCTCCGTGCGCTATGGTGCCACCTGAGTGCAAATCCTACATCCGACACTTGCTAACTATAGTGACCCTGGGCAGGTCACTGACCATCTTTTAGCCTTACCTTCATTATACTTCCCATACACACACACATACACACACACATATGGATATATACATACATATATACACACATATAACTATATACACACAAAGATAAATATATGTTTATATATGTGTGCATTTATATACATAAATATACGTAAGTTTGTATGTGTGTATATATAAATACACATATATAAATATATGTTTATATGTATGTATATACATATATATGTATATATTTATATCTATGTGTTTATGTATATATCTATATATATTTATATATATATATATATGTATATAAGGTCTCTTGTTATCCCTTTCTCCTCAAATCTCTCAGGCCACTGTTAGACTGCTACTGTCAACCTGCCTAGAGGCAGCTAGGTAGACAAAGCATTGGGCCTAGAATCAGAAACCTCGGAGTTCACAACCAGCCTCAGATACTAGCGACACCATCCTAGGCAAGTTACTTGAAGTCTATTTGCCTCAGTTTCCCCAACTGTGGAAAGGGTATAATAGCACCTACCTCCCAGAATTATTGCGAGGATCAAATGGGAGAATATTTGGAAAGTTCCTGGCATTTACTAGTAGGCTCTTAACAGATGCTTGTTTCTTTCCTTCTTGTGCACTTAATCATAAAATTGGCATTATGGCTATCTGCACATGACTCGTACCTTCTACTAGGTGGTAAGTTAGTTGAGGTCGGGCTTCTGTTGGTATTTCATCTTTGGGTCCTCAGTGTGAGACTCTGTGTGTTTCATTAATGTTTGCTGAATTGGGTTATTTCACAACCAGGGAGGTGGGTTTGGAGTGAGGTACAAATAGGGAACACCCATCTTTCCTAAACATCCATTTCTTAGCAGTGAACTCTGACAGCTCTGTGTCACTTTTTCTTTATTTCTTCCTTTGTTCTTGGTAGACGACACTTTTCTTCCAGAGAGATCTGTACAGAGAGGGCACGCACAATTTTGTACATGGAATAGTTAATGCTTGTAAATCTGGGAAATTCAAGGGAAAACAGGAAGAGAGAAAATAACAGAGAGGATGATATATCAGGATTTTCTCCCCTTTATTGTTCTGTGATTTTATAAGTATAAAGAATTTGCAGGGGCAGCTAGGTGGCACACTGAGTAGAGCCTGGGCCCTGGAGTTAGGAGGACCTGAGTTCAAATCCAGCCTCAGACACTTGACACACTTACTAGCTGTGTGACCTTGGCCAAGTCACTTAATCCTAATTGCCCTGCCTTCCCCCCTCCAAAAGAAAATTTTAAAAAATTTAAAAAAAAAGAATTCGCAGTGTGGAGATTTTCTCCATAGATACATATCCAGCAACTGATCTCTTATTTATAGTCTTACAGAGCTAGCACTGAAATGTTAAATTATTTGCCTATGGTCCTAAAGCTGTTCAGTATCAGAGGAAAGATTTGAACTCAGGTCTTTCTCTTTTCAAATCTCATACTTGATTTACTATGTAAATGAAACCCAGGCAGGAGAATTCAAGTCCCAAGCCCAACCAGCCCTATTTAAACTCATAGATCACAGCATTTAGAGTGACAAGGGTCCTTAGACATCCTATAATCCAACCCCTTCATTTTCCAGAGAAGAAAACATAGTCCCAGAGAGTTATAGTGACTTGCACGATGTAACATAGATTGGTAATAAGCTGGGGAGCTGGGATTTGAACCTCAGTTTTCTCTCCAAATTTGGCCCTCTTTCTACTACATCATGTTCCAGGGTGCTCCTGCCTTGCCTATGGATTTTCAAGATGTTTTTGTTTTTGTCTAGATGCCAATCCCTCAATCAGCAGTTTTCTACATGTTTGAGATGTATCTCTAAAATAAGGGGGAAGAGTGTCATGTGTGGCTTGGGGGACCTGTCTCCTGACCTGACAGTCCCATTTCTTCACAGCTAGACTGAGGGAGAGCTAAGAAAGCTGGCCAGTTTGATTGTAAATTAGCCTTCAGAGTTTTACAAATGAATGTGCTCGATTAAAGCTTGAGAAAACCCAATCCTGCTGATTTCCCTCACAGCTCTTGAGTCAGGTACCCAGGCAAGCACCCTAAATCCCCAAGACAAACTATTCCTCTCTCTCTCTCTCTCTCTTTCTCTCTTTCTCTCTCTCTCTCTCTCTCTCTCTCTCTCTCTCTCTCTCTGATTGCATCCCTAGAGAAGGCTATTGACTCTCTTGACTTCTCTTGCTGCCTACAGAGGCAACAAGATTTGGGGAATTAAAATTTTCATCTAGGGCCCCATTTACCTCAGCCTATAACCCCTAGAGGTACCAGCTATCAGCCTGGCAAAGTACTTCACTGAATCTGTTCCCTGGCATTTGCCCCAATTAACTGTCAGTGAGATATATCAGGGTGCCAATTAAAAGGCTCTCACAGTACTGCACATTTATCAGTGCTATCAGCACATGACATATTTCTGCAACTCTGTCCAGGAGTGCCAGGCATCTATGGTGGAGGAGGAGAGAAGGGGAAAGGAGAGAGAGGGGGGAAGGAATATAAAATATAGAAATATGTAGTAATATAGAAAAAAGGAAGGGCAGAGGAAAGAAAGGAAGTGGAGAAAGAAAGAAATAGAGAAAGCAAGAGAGAGAGGGAGAGGGGGAGAGAAAGACAGAGAGAGAGAGAAGTGGGGAGGGAGAAGGAGAGAGAGCCACAGAGAGACAGAGAGAGACAGAGAGACAGAGAAAGTCTTCTAAGATCATATCTCTTGAGCTGGAAGGGACCTTTCAAGAACATCTTGGCCAGGGGTGCTTAACCTTTTTTTGTGTGTCATGGAACCTTTAGACAGTCAGTCTGGTAAAGCCCATAGACCTCTTCTCAGAATACTGTTTTTATAGGCATAAAGTACAATGCATAGGATTACAAAGGCAACCACTAAATGCTACACTTAAATGAGGTCATCAAAATATTTTTAAAAGTTCACAGACCCCAAGTTAATAACCCCTGATCCAGTCCAACCTCCAAATCCGATAGACAACCAACTGAGAAATCAAGTGAGCAGCCCAAGGTTATGTAGTCAATGAGGAACAGGGCTAGAATTTGAACCCAGGTCGTACAACTGCAAATCCAGTGTACTTTGCACTGTACATATTAATGACATAATACAATATATCTGATTATTGGGTCTGCAATTCATTATGATTTGAATATGCTGTGGAGGGGTGGGGGAGTACATTTCGCACAGAGTTTTACCACCTTCGTTGCTAGACTTTCCTCCTTCCTTCTAATATATTCAGATGCTACTTTAAAAAAATAGTTACCATGAAATAATGAAAGTAAAGCAACTCCCAAGGTACACAAAAGATATAGGCTTCTGGCAGCAGTTAGAAGTGGAACTTTGCTTTTAGGTCTGAATTTAAAAATTATTTTTTTTCCTCGAACTGGAATTTCCTGACAGGTTTTCCCTCTGGCCTTTTTCCTTTGGTTGCTGAATTTAAAGTTGAGTTTGTATTTAGTAGTCATGCCCAGGGGTCCTAGGAGGACAGGAACTTTTAAAATAACTCAATGAATCCATCCAGATGGGATATCGGTCTTTTCCTGAGGTGTTTCTCAAGGCCTCCCTAGCTCCTCAGATGAAAGAGGTTTATAACTGTGTCTAAACAGCACCAAACTGGCCATCTGGAAACATCTGGCGAATCTGATCAAAATAACAACTGTATCATGGAGAACCATTAGACTGCCTAAGTTTCTATAGTAGGTACAGATTATCCAAAGAGAATTACACTCGGGACTTCCCAACCCCCCACCCCATTCCACACTCTCTATTCAGTTTCACTTCCTATGCTAGCCCCTATTCACCATCTAAAAGATGGCTCTTTTAACTGAATCCCAGGAGGTACAGAGCCTGGCAAGAAAGAGGAGGTGGAGGGCCCCAGGCCACTAACCACCATTCTATACAATGGGATCTCATCTAACTGGGATTAGGTTCTAAAGTCAGAGAGTCACAATTACTTTACATTGCTTGTAAGGTATGGTGCGATATCTTTATTTTCTTCGGTGGCCTTTTGGACCTCCTTTTCCATACGGCCAATTGGCCAGTTCTGCTTTTTAAGATATTCTTCTCCTCATTGGCTTTTTAGACCTTTTTGGCCCTTTGGGTTAGTCGTGTGTGTGTGTGTGTGTGTGTGTGTGTGTGTGTGTGTGTGTATGTGTGTGTGTTGTGTAAAACCAAAATTTATTTTGGGGCTACATTACAGAGGGGGCTTCATAAAAATTGCTATTAGTAGTGGTGAGACGTGTTCATGCTAGCTTAGCAAACGCTTTTGGGAGTTAGCAGAAAATGCTCACACAAAGGCACTTTTCTGCTCCCTGTTATTTATGGCACAGTGGAGAAAGAGCACTGGGTGAAGATTCTAGTCCTGGCCCTTTCAGTAACTGGCTGGGTGACCATGGGTAAATCCATCCCTTAGAAGCCTCTGTTCTTCTTCTATAAATCCAGGGGCTTGGACTAGAGAGCCTCCAAAGACCCTTCCAGCTCTAACACTGTGACTCTATGAGTGTACACTGTGATTAGTGTAGATCTAACTGTATTTTCTATTTATGGTTTGTAAGTTTGACGTTCACACTTAAAATTCTCAGACTGCTCTAAATGGAAAATCAACCCAATACATTATTTGCCCTTATCCAATTTCCCAAGATATGTAAATTATGTACCCATCTTGTGAAGGACTCACCCAAATCACAATCCAAACTAGATGGAGCATTAATAAGTACTGTGCTAAAGGGGTGTCAGTTTGAAAAAGTGACTCATTTTATGAAGTTTTATTTCCATTCATAGCAAACAAAATCCTCTTTGAACACCTAAACATTATTGGCAGACAAGTGTCCTTGAAGAGGAGCTTGCCTGGAGCATGTGCATCCCTAGCTGGATCCTTCTTGGGCTATTGTAGTCTGGAGGCAAGGTACAGGAGGAGACAATGGAGATTGGGGACTGTATCTCCCCTTCTTCCTCCCTCCACATAATAACACAGCACTCATAAAGCTTGATTAAAGTGCTCTCCATATCTTATTTCATACGATCCTCACAACAACCCTGCCCCGCCCCCCAATGACTCTTGGTTATGTCTTCATATACCAACTTGACTCTGTTTTCATCAATTTCTGGATAGGGGTTAGAAAGCATATTAATAGGCTGTATTCAAATGGGTATTTTAAAAAATATTTTGGGGCAGAGCCAAGGTGGTGGCTGGAAAGCAGGGACTTGTGTGAGCCCCCCCCCAGGTCCCTCCAAACACCTATAAAAATGGCTCTGAACAAATTCTAGAACTGCAGAACCCCAAAATAGCAGAGGGAAGCAGGGCTCCAGCCCAGGACAGCCTGGATGCTCACAGGGTAAGGTCTATCATGCAGAGAGCTGGGAGCGGAGCAGAGCAGAGCTCAGCGTGGGCTGTGCCCGGACCAAACAGGAGCTGGGTGGAACAGGCCCTAGAGCTCTGAATCAGAGAGCTGTGGCAGTTACCAGACTTCTCAACCCACAAACACCAAAGACAACAGAGAAGATTAGTGGGAAAAGCTGCTGGGACAGAGTGAAAGGAGTTTGTGGTTAGGCGACCCACCCTGGAGGCAGCGGGGGTGGTGCAGCTACTAAACTTCAGCTGCAGTTGCTTCTGGCCCCAGGTCTACCTGGTGGGAGGAATTAAATGGAGGATCAGAGGGGGAGTGAAGAGCATGCTTAAGATCTGAGTCCAGTCTGGTTTGGGGGTTCTTGGGGAAGGAGGAGTGCTGGTGTGGCAGAGCTTGCTGTGAGAAATAGTTCTGAAAACAACAGCACATCCCCTCAAGCTTGGAGCAAGTACTTTCTACTCTACAAGCAGTCATATCCCAATGAAAAACTCAAGGGTCAAGTAGTTGGCTGGGAACATGGCCAGGCAGTGAAAATGGACTCAGATTCAGACTCAGACTTTGGAATCTTTCTTTGGTGACAAAGAAGACCAAAACATACAGCCAGAAGAAGTCAACAAAGACAAAGAGCCTACATCAAAAGCCTCCAAGGAAAACATGAACTGGTCTCAGGCCATGGAAGAGCTCAAAAAGGATTTGGAAAAGCAAGTTAGAGAAGTAGAGGAAAAATTGGGAAGAGAAATGAGAAGGATGCAAGAAAACCATGAAAAACAAGTCAATGACTTGCTAAAGGAGACCCAAAAAAATACTGAAGAAAATAACACCTTAAAAAATAGACTAACTCAAATGGCAAAAGAGCTCCAAAAAGCCAATGAGGAGAAGAATGCCTTGAAAGGCAGAATTAGCCAAATGGAAAAGGAGGTCCAAAAGACCACTGAAGAAAATACTACCTTAAAAATTAGATTGGAGCAAGTGGAAGCTAGTGACTTGATGAGAAATCAAGATATTATAAAACAGAACCAAAGGAATGAAAAAAATGGAAGACAATGTAAAATATCTCATTGGAAAAACTACTGACCTGGAAAATAGATTCAGGAGAGATCATTTAAAAATTATTGGACTACCTGAAAGCCATGATCAAAAAAAGGAGCATAGACATCATCTTTCAAGAAATTATCAAGGAGAACTGCCCTGATATTCTAGAGCCAGAGGGTAAAATAGAAATTGAAAGAATTCACTGATCACCTCCTGAAAAAGATCCCAAAAAGAAAACTCCTAGGAATATTGTCACCAAATTCCAGAGCTCCCAGATCAAGGAGAAAATACTGCAAGCAGCCAGAAAGAAACAATTTGAGTATTGTGAAAACACAATCAGAATAATACAAGATCTAGCAGCTTCTACGTTAAGGGATTGAAGGGTTTGGAATATGATATTCCGGAGGTCAATGGAGCTAGGATTAAAACCAAGAATCACCTACCCAGCAAAACTGAGTATCATGCTCCAAGGCAAAATATGGATTTTCAATAAAATAGAGGACTTTCAAGCATTCCCAGTGAAAAGACCAGAGCTGAATAGAAAATTTGACTTTCAAACACAAGAATCAAGAGAAGCATGAAAAGGTAATCAAGAAACAGAAATTGCAAGGGACTTACTAAAGTTGAACTGTTTTGTTTACATTCCTACATGGAAAGATGATGTGTGTAATTCATGAGACCTCAGTATTAGGGTAGGTGAAGGGAATATACATACATATACATACATATATATATATATATACACATACATATACATATACATATACATATATATATGGAGAGAGGGGGGGCACAGGGTGAGTTGAATATGAAGGGTTGATATCTAAAAAAATAAAATAAAATTAAGGGATGAGAGAGGACTATATTGAGAGAGGGAGAAAGGGAGAGATAGAATGGGGTAAATTATCTCGCATAAAAGTGGCAAGAAATAGCAGTTCTATTGGGAGGGAAGAGGGGGCAGGTGAGGGGGAATGAGTGAATCTTGCTCTCATCGGATTTGACTTGAGGAGGGAATATCATACACACTCAACTGGGTATCTTACCCCACAGGAAAGAAGGAGGAAGGAGATAAAAAAGGGGGGATGATAGAAGGGAGGGCAGATAGGGGGAGGAGGTAATCAAAAGCAAACACTTTTTAAAAGGGACAGGGTCAAGGGAGAAAATTGGATAAAGGGGGATAGGATAGGAAGGAGCAAAATATAGTCAGTCTTTCACAACATGAGTATTGTGGAAGGGTTTTGCATAATGATACACATGTGGCCTATGTTGAATTGCTTGTCTTCTTAGGGAGGGAGGGTGGGGAGGGAAAAGGGGAAAGAATTTGAAAAAGTTTTAAAAGAAGATGTTCAAAAAAAAGTTTTTGCATGCGACTAGGAAATAAGATATACAGGCAATGGGGCATAGAAATTTATCTTGCCCTACAAGAAAGGAAGGGAAAAGGGGATGGGAGGGGAGTGGGGTGACAGAAGGGATGGCTGACTGGGGAAAGGGGCAAACAGAATATATGCCATCTTGGAGTGGGGGGAGGGTAGAAATGGGGAGAAAATTTGTAATTTAAACTCTTGTGAAAATCAGTGCTGAAAACTAAAAATATTAAATAAATTAAATTAACACAAAAAAAATTTTGCTAGGCTCTTTAAGGTTGAAGTGGTCCTGAAATGGGTGACTAAGATGGAGGGGTCTGCCTGAGCAATACCATGTATTGAATACCACTCTACGGCAGAATGAATGGTAGGCAAGGTCATTTAGTTTTCAGGGGAGTACACTGAGGACAGTTTAACCAGGTGCTGGACTTCTGTAGCATAGCCTGTGAGGGGGTAGGTTTGGTGACTCCTCATATAGTTATATACACACTGGTAACAAAACACAAGTAGCCAGAGGTGGCGAGTCCAGTGTCATTCCCCCAGGTTTTGTGACATAAGGGGCACACTGACTTCACCTTTGGTACCCGAGTGGAATCAGAGGTGTAGTCCAGGTGCACAGAGAGTGGTGTGGTGGGCAGGGCAGTCATGGATTTGACGGTTTCTTGATTCTCTGATGACTACCACCAATCCAGGAACTGCAGGAAGAAAACACCTACAGAAAGGCCTGTGGAGACGGCCAAGGCAAGGCCTCCCATAGCTTTCTGGACAGCTGACTGCAGCTTCTTGGGAATACTGATGGCTGGCTGTTGCATTAGTTCCAGCTCGTGTCTTTTCCAAAGCTCAGATTTCCTCTGCTGAGAGTCTACGTGGCCGAACTCTGGCTAGGCTCAGCAAGGGCCAGTGGTGTTGAGCCTTCCCCAGGATGTGACGTATGAGGAACCAGTCTTCCCAGGCCATGGTCACAAAGGGATAAGCTGCTGAGAAAGCTCAGTGAAACTGCTTCCAACAGGAAGAGGGTGTATGGATCAAATACACATCCTCTTCTCTTAGGCTGGAAACCAACTTCTTCAACTTCACTTTCAAGGAGGGAAGGAGGACCACGAAGAAGAGGGATTTCCCAAGCTGCTTCTTTGGGAGGCCAGCACTGGCCAACCTGGGGACTCCCCTAGGGCCTCTCATCACGATCCTCTTTAAGCCATAAAAGTTTTCAGAGAAGGCACTGGCTTTAGACAGGTAGTGCTGCTGTAGCAAAAGATCCAAAAAAGCAAAGATCTCATCAAACCACCTTCAGGGGCAGCCACCATGGGCAGGGTTGGATTCTGCAACAACCTCAGCCAAGTGCTGAAGTGCCGGGCTCACAGCTGCCATCACTGCCCTGCTCTATCGAAGATGGAGAGCCTGTCATCTGCACTAGGAGCAGCCAAGAAGTGAGTCCCGTGCTCGGCCCTCAAGGGCCCCAGATGTTACAAAGGGATGAGGGGGCCACAGGGGCCCCTGGCCATCCAGAGCCTGGGGCGGGGTGGAGGCTGGGCAGGGTGGGGCAGGGAGGGGAAGCTCAGAGGGGGCCACTCACATAGAGGGCAAGGGGAGCCAGGCTGCCATCTCTGAGCCAAGGGGAGGAGGCAGAGGCCGAGGGGAGGCCAGCACCGAGAGGGAGGAGGGCCCTGGAGTGGAGAGCCTTGAAAATGTGTAGCCACACTCCTATCTGTGGAGCCCTACACATGGAAATAGACTCTTGGGCAGCGGGAGAGGTATAGATGCTCTAGCCCAGAGACTGCCACCTATTTTTGGTGGGCTTTTTATTTTTGGTTTTTGGAGTGGGGAAGGGAAGGTAATTGGGGTTAAGTGACCTGCCCAAGGTCACACAACTAGTAAATGTGTCAAGTGTCTGAAGCCGGATTTTAACTCAGGTCCTCCTGACTCCAGGGCCAGTGTTCTACTCACCACACCATCCAGCTGCCCCTAGTCTATTTTTAAGGGTGTCATTTTCTTCTGTATTTTTTTGGGGGGGGGTTCTCCTTTAGAAAGCTGTGGACTTGTTTTTCATGATTTTCTTTTTTTTTAATTAAATTTATTTATTTAACATATTTAGTTTTCAGCATTGATTTTCACAAGAGTTTGAACAAATTTTCTCCCCATTTCTACCCTCCCCCCCACTCCAAGATGGCATATATTCTGGTTGCCCAGTTCCCCAGTCAGCCCTCCCTTCTGTCACCCCACTCCCCTCCCATCCCCTTTTCCCTTCCTTTCTTGTAGGGCAACATAAATTTCTACGCCCCATTGCCTGTGTACCTTATTTTCTAGTTGCATGCAAAAACTTTTTTTTTTGTTTTTGAACATCTGTTTTTAAAACTTTGAGTTCCAAATTCTCTCCCCTCTTCCCTTCCCACCCACCCTCCCTAAGAAGTCAAGCAATTCAACATAGGCCACATGTGTATCATTATGTATAACCCTTCCACAATACTCATGTTGTGAAAGACTAACTATATTTTGCTCCTTCCCAACCCATCCCCCTTTATTGAATTTTCTACCCTGTCCCCTTTCAAAAGTGTTTGTTTTTGATTACCTCCACCCCCATCTGCCCTCCCCTCCATCATCCCCCCCCCTTTTTTTTATCTTCTTCCCTCCTCTTTCCTGTGGGGTAAGATACCCAATTGAGTACCTATGGTATTCCCTCCTCAGGCCAAATCTGATGAGAGCAAGATTCACTCATTCCCCCCTCACCTGCCCTCTCCCCTCCTCCCACAGAACTGCTTCCTCTCACCACCTTTATTCAAAATAATCCACCCCATTCTATCTCTCCCTATCTCCCTCTCTCAATATATTCCTCTCTCATCCCTTAATTTGATTTTATTTCTTTTAGATATCCTCCCTTCATCTTCAACTCACCGTGTGTCCGCTCTCTCTCTCTCTCTCTCTCTCTATGTATATATATATATATATATGTATATATATGTATATATATATATACACACACACAATACATATATACATACATACACATTCACATATATATATATATATATAATAAACATATATATATATATATGCATATTCCCTTCAGCTACCCTAATACTGACGTCTCGTTTTCATGATTTTCTTGCATCTCTCATTTCTCTTCCCGACTTTTCCTCTACTTCTCTTACTTGCTTTTCCAAATCCTTTCTGAGCTCTTCCATGGCCTTATGACCAATTCATATTTTTCTTGGAGGCTTTGGATGTAGGATCTTTGACTTCATTGCCTTCTTCTGGCTTTTGTTTTGGTCTTCTTTGTCATCAAAGTAAGATTGTATAGTCTGAGTTTTTTACACTGTCTGCTCATTTTCCCAGCCAATTACTTGACTTTTGAGCTTTTTGTCAGGATATGACTGCTTCCAGAGTGGAGAGTTCTCTGTCCCAAATTTCAGGGGTTTTGTGCAGCTGTTGTCAGAGATACTTGTAGGTACCTGTAAATTTTCAGTTCTTCCAAGGTAGTATGATCCAAGGAGAGGTGTTTACTCTTCTCCTGGCCTGTCCTCTGGTCTGTGAGTGACCTCAAGCACTCTTTTCTGCCTTGGGGAATTCCCTCTCCACAGCCACCACAAGCTCTGCCACACCAGTGCTCCTCCTCACCCCAGGACTGCGACCCAGATCCAAGCATGGCAAAGCAAGAGAATCCCGCCTCAGCGCCAGCAAAGAGATCCCTGCACTCCCTCTCTGTTCAGCAGCTTGATCCTGTCACTGTCTGTGGGCCTGGAGCTCCAGAAGCAGCCGCCACCTCCGCCGCCTGGAGCTGAGGCTGGATGGTGCTCCTCTCTCCTCCAGGTCCAACACACCTTTCCTACTGACCTTCTATGTTGTCTTTGGCATTTGTGGGTGAGATGTCTGGAAACCACCACAGCTGCCAGTGACTCAATGCCCTGAGGCCCACTCCAGCCCTGACTGTGCTGGTGGGATAAACCCTTCCTGTGGGCCCTCCAGATTGTCTTGGGCTGGAGATTTGTTTCATGCTGCCATTTTGTGAGTTCTGCTGCTCTAGAATTTGGTTAGAGTCATTTTTTACAGGTACTTGGAGGGGTTTGGGGGAGAGCTCAAGCAAGTGTCTGGTTTTACTCCACCATCTTGGCTCTGCACCACCCCATCCCCCCACACACCCCCACACACAATATCTTTAAACAGTTGTAATTGGAAAGGGGCTAGGGTCTGTTTAAAACCTATGAGAACAAACAAATATAAAGTGGTTATTATGGAAACTTTTGAATGTAAATTTTATTTTTTCACAACTCCCAGCCAAGCTATTCATCAGGAGAGAGGCAAGAACCAAGACTTCTACTCAGCTAGAAGAAAATGAAACAAAACAAAAAATCAAACCATAAAGACTTAGCAGGCAGGAAAATTGATGACTGGAAGAGAAAATATTCCTAAAAAGGCTTCACATAGAAATATAATTATATTAAAGGGTGAGCACACCACCAAATAATGGTTTTCCTCTTCCTAATTCACCTTGAGGCAAGAGAAAACCCAAGGAAGTCCAAAGGAACCACAGAGGTCTGTGAGCTGACCAGGAATGCCAGTAAGGATGATTGAGGCTCTCCCTTTCATTAGTATAAGCAGTCTAAGCAGAATAGATAGTAGACCATCAACAGGTGGTGAAGAGGAGGTCTATCTAGAATCACACTTAAGACAGGGAGATGCCCACACTATAAAAGAAACCAAGACTGAATGATTTCTTCAATAATAGAAACTTCAGGGCATCCATCTCACATTCACTCTGAGATTGCTTCCCTGCCCCCTGCCTCTACACGCACAAAGACATCTGACTTCTCGAAGTTCTCCAGAAGGTTGACTCCCAGAGCAGCTCCCAAAGTGGTCTTGCTGAAATCTCCCTCTTGGATGCACAGAAACCCAGAAGGGTCCATTTATTTCAAGCAATCTTAAGACATTTTGATGCCATCCAATGGTTCAAAAACTTTACTTTCTCCCAAACTATGCAACCAGGTTGTTTGCACCTATTTTATGCTCCAGACTGATAGACTGATTCAAGGTGAAGAAAGGGAAAGGAGGTTCTAGGAGTTGTCCACACCCATTTTACACGTTTAACTGATTGATTCTACAAATCAAAGAGAACTTCTTATGTAGTTGAGGGAGCCAGGTATGGAGCATCTTGTTATTTACAATAAGTAGGGTTGGGATGTGGGGCATGGCCCTCTTCAACTCTCAAGCAGACTAAGGAGGTGAGAATAGGCAAAGAGCACCAGAACATTCCCTTTTTAAAAGTCTTCCCTACGTATCCTGCCAATTGGATATTCGCTAACCAGCTCTTGGATGGGGGTGCCACCAAATTCAGGGAGAATTAAATCGAGAGCAGACTCCCACAGGAGCAGAGGCCATTGTTAAAATTTCAGTTGAGCATTTGCATCTCAGAAACTGGTGAATTATACAAATCAGAGCTTGATTTATTGCTTTGTTGATCTGATTAAGCTTAAAATGATGAAGAAAATGGTAATTATGCAGATTCAACTTAAAAGTCTATCATGGTACATTTTTAAAAAGTTATTTCTAGCATTTACCAGCACAACCTGACTATTGATCTTCCATGCTTTAATGTCAATTTCTTTAAGCATATCAACACTTAACTGGGCTCTGAATTTTCAAACCTAGGGAATTCCAGCATGGGGGAATGGAGTGGGGGAAGGAGAGAAGGGAAGAGGAGAAAGGGAAAAGTGATACCTGCCAACATGTATATCAGAATCATATTCTTCCATAACTTTCTTCCTTTTGGCTTATCCTTTCTGCTATCTCTGTGCCTCTATTATGGTATTCCAGATTCTATCTCTCACAACTGATTGATTGTATCATATTTTATGCATGCAAAAGCAGTATTCTGAGAAGAGGTCTACAGGCTTTACCAGACTGACTGTCTAATGGGTCCACCAGACAAAAAAGAGACCCCTGGCCTCTCATATAGACTGGGATCATAGATTTAAAACTAGGTTGTCTAATTGGACTAACTGATACAGATAATCTAATCAAGAGTTAATCTGGGAATTAAAAGAGATCATCAGGGAGACTACATTATGTTAAAAGGTGCCATAGACAATGAAGTAATATCAAAAACGTTTATAGCAAGTTTCTCTAATAAAGGCCTCATTTCTCAAATATATACTGAGTACAGAACTGATTCAAATTTATAAAAATAAGAGCCATTCCCCAGTTGCTAAATGGTCAAAGGATATAACCAGGCAGTTTTTAGAAGAAAAAATCAAAGCTATCTATAGTCATATGAAAAATGCTCTAAATCACTATTGATTAGAGAAATGCAAATTCAAACAGCTCTGAGGTACCACCTCACACCTTTTAGAAAATACAAGTCCTGGAAAGGATGAGGGGAAAATAGGTACACTATTGAATTGCTAGTGGAGGAGTGAATTGGTCTAACCATTTGGGAGAGCAATTTGGAAGTATGCCCAAAGAGCTATAAAGCTGTGCATATCCTTTTGACTGAGCAAAACTGCTACTAAGTCCATATGCCAGAGATCAAAGGAAAAGGAAAAGGACCTATATGTATAAAAATATTTATAGCAGCTCTTTTTCTGCTGGCAAAGAATTGGAAATTGAGGGGATGCCCATCAATTGGGAAATGGCTGAACAAATTGTGGCATTTGATTTTGATGGAATATTATTGTGCTATAAGAAATGACTGGGGGTGGGCATGTGAGACCTATATGAACTGATGAAAAGTGAAGTGAGAAAAACCAGGACATTGTACACACTAGGAGCAATGCTGTAATGACAATTAACTGTGAAAGACTTGGCTACTCTGATCAATACAGTGATCCAAGACAATTCCAAAGGACTCATGATGAAAAATGCTACCCACCTTAAGAGAGATAACTGATGAGCACTGAGTGCGAATTGAAGTATAATTTTCTTACTTTATTTTTCTTGCTTTTTAAAAAATATGACTAATATGGAAGTATGCTTTGCATGATTTGACATGTATAATTGGTATCATATTGCTTGCCTTTTCAGTAGATGGGGGAGGGGTGGGAGAGAATTAATAACTCAAAATCTAAAAAAGGAAAGAATGTCAAAAATAAATAAATAAGAAATTTAAATGTTAAAAAATAAAGTTAGTGAACTCACCATATATACTTCAATATAATTAGTTTCTTTGATACTTTGATATTTATTTTATTTATCATTATATTATTATATTGTATATTACATTAAAAACAATATTCTAAGGAGAGGTCCACAGCTTTCATCGCACTTTCACAGGAATCCACTACAGAAAAGGTCAAGAATTTATGTTCTAGTCCAATATAATCCAGTCTCTGAAATTTTACAAATAAGGCAACTGGAATCTGGAAAGGTTAAGTAACTTGCTCTAGGTCATTGGATTTGAAACCAGGTCTTTGGCTCCAAATCCATTCCTCTTTCCACTATACCATAATGTCTTGCTCTTTACAAATTTACAAACAGACATTCAAATTAGCTAAAATAATAATCATGGATAAAGTGGCTATAAAATTACTAAAAATTCACTTTGGGACCTGAATTATCGTGTCTTGAAATAGAAGAAAGGAGATCACTCAAGAGCCATAGGATTCAATACCTTAATTTTTTCCCCAGTGTTAGTAGTCTTGTTGCAAATTGCAATCCCTCTACACCTAATCCATTAGTAAATTGTTGTGATCAAAAAAAAAAAAAAAGAATCCATTCCCTATTGGCCACTCTTCTGATAATTAGCCTTCCTTTTCTCAGCAAAAGTGGTCTTCTGATGACATGCATAATTTGTTTCTACCTCTTGGAACCTCTCCAGTCTGGTAGAACATTCCAGAACAGATGGTCTACAACCATAACTTTTGGGATCACCAAAGGTGCTACTACCATGAGTTTACCACACTCCATACCACCATAAGACACAGAAGTTCCATAGTACACAGAGGTGGCAATTATGTGGTTAATCTTCTCAGGCTCCAAAATGAGGTGTGGGGAGGAAGGTAAGAATAGTCAAGTGGGCTTCTCCTAGGACAGAGCAATCTCTGTTTTTCAGCTCTGATGCTTTGCTTTTTGAGCAATATACAGGGTATTCCTAAAGTCTGGACATATAGGCAAAAATGTATATTTTCAAGAAATGAAATGAATGAAATTTTCAACACCATTTTATTTAATTGGAAACAAATAACATCTTCAATATGATTTCCATCATCTGTGATGCAAAGGTTCACGCGCTTTGCAAAATTCACATGAACTTGGTGCAATAACTCCACATTGCCGTCAATTTTAACACATTCACTCTTTTTGTGTTCAATCAAGTGTGTTGCATCTGTGATTTTCATTGAGTACACCTTCTCCTTTAGCATACCCCAGAAAGAGGAGTCAAGGGGACTAAGGTCTGTTAATATTCCAATTAAATAAAATGTTGTTGAAAATTTCATTCATTTCACTTCTCGAAAATATGCATTTTTGCCTATGTGTCCAGACTTTAGGGACACCCTGTAGAAGAGCATCCCAGAAGATTTGTATGAAGTGATGCAAAGTCAAGTGAGCAGAAGTAGGAGGAGCATTTACCCAGTAACAGTAATATTGGAAAGATAATCAACTGTGAAAGACATAGTAACTCAGATAAACACAATGACCCATCACAGTTCCAAAGGGCTAGTGACAATTACTTTCAACCTCCAGGTAAAGAAATGATGGACTCAGAGTGCAGATTAAAGCACATTTTTTCCTCTTTCTTTTTTTTTATTGCTTCTTTTTTTGGGAACATGGCTGATGCAGAAATTTGTTTTGCATAACCCTGTATTTGTAATAGGTTTTATATTTCTTGCCTTCTCAATGGGTGGGAGGGTGGAAGGAAAGGAGAGAATTTAGAAATGAAAATAAAATAAAATTGAATTATAAGAAAATAAATAATATTAAAAATTAAGTACAAAAATAAATTGAAAGAAGAGGTGGAGGAAGAAGAAAGAGGAAGAGGAGAAAGAGGTCAAGAAAAGGAAGAGAAAGAGAGAGGAGGAGAAGGAAGAAGAGGATAGGAGATTCTAAGCAGCACCCTGAAGACTGTAGTGTCCACATCTGTTCTGGTTTTTCATGAGTAGTAGTAGCAGCAGCAGCAGGAGACAATTTTGCAACCTCAGGGTACCCTCTAGCACATAGCTAAAACTTGAATTCCTATGATTCAGTAACTGCTGCCTGGGACCTTCGTATGTTGAATTCATAGAGGTAGGGAGAAGAGGACTCTAGTGTTCCTTTAGCTGGTCACTTGTTGGCTACCCCATCAATCAACATCAGGCAGGCAGGCAATAGTACACTGTGTACTAATGGCAGTAGCACCTTTGGTGATCCCAAAAGTTATGCTTGTAGACCATCTGTTCTGGAATGTTCTACCAGACTGGTGAGGTTTCAAGAGGCAGTTAAAACCAGTTAAAACCTATAGCGGCTATCTTGATACTGGTGAAAAGTTCCGCCAGCCAGTGGCATTGGTGAAAAGTGGAGGAAGTGGTTCCCTCCCCTTCTTTTGTATTAATGTGCTCAATGAATACAAAATCCTCTAAAAGACTTTAATAGCCAATAGCCATCTGGAGTGTTTGCTAAAGGGTCCCAATTCTAGTCTAAATCTAAGAATAAACTTGATTTTAAAGAGAAAATGCAGGAGTAAAATGAAAAAGGAGACTCCTCCAGGGTTGTTCCCTGGCATCATGGATCAAGCTAAGTTGATTCTCTTAAGAAAAAGTCTAGGTATTAATTCTTGGTTTTGTTCATTATCACCAGTGTCAATATCATCAGCATTATCAAAAAGCACCTACTAAGGATCCTGTTGCTTGTGGTGTTTCATGAGGTGCTGTAGGGAATGGTTATCTGCCATATGTGAGTTTCCAAACAGAAACTGTACTATCATAGGTAAGCGATTAAAAACAAGGAACTGAAAAGGCACTATGTAATTAATTAATTAATTATCGTTGATTGATAAATTAAGAGAAACAAGAGCTATGGTGTTGAGTAGAATTTCCCATAATCAGTAGGAAAGATGTAGGGAAATATAGCAGCTTATGGGAAAGGGAACAAACATATAATAAGCACCTACTATGTGCCAGACACTATGCTAGGCACTTTACAAATTTCTCATTTTATCTTCACAACAACCAACAGAAGAAGGTACTTGAAGCAGATAGAGATCAACTGATTTGCCCATAGTCATATAACTAGTATGTGTCTGAGGTTACATTTGAACTCGGGGCTTCCTGATCCCAGGCCCAGCAGTCTCTTCATTGTGCCACCTATCCAGTAACTTTCCTTTCAGTGAGGAAGTTAACAAGTCACAGTCAAGTACAAAAGAAAGACTGAAAAATTCAGGAGTTCCTGTAGGACTCAATAACCTGTTTATTCTCTGTGCTTAAATCTTTCTCCCAAAAATGGAAATAATATGTGAGTGTTGGGTGGGCAGAGCCTTGGCAGCATATAGTTGGAATGTGTTAGTTGAGTACTAAGAAAAGAGTTATACCCCAGGGGAGAAATGCCTGGCCAACATCAGAAGATCCAGCAGAAAGCCCTGCACACAGTAGGTGCTCAGTAAATATTTGCTAAAGAAATGAATAAGGTATCTGGGGGTTACACATTAACATGGAGCAGAGAGGGAGAGGAGCCAAACCAAATCCCAGACCTGGGGGCCTTTCCAAATTTCAGGGGACTTATTGGTCCATCCCACTCAAATAGGACTACTTTATCCTTCCTTACCAGAAGGCATGGATTTCAGGCTCTCTACCTAGATTGGCATGGAGGAAGCTTAGCTCAGTGGGAACTGAAAGTTTTCCATTGGGTTCAGAACATTTCCTCTGTCATCTGATCTCCTACCTTCCTGGTATTGCCACAAACCAGTTTGAGCTGCCTCTTGTTGCCACACCAAGACAAAGGAACATGGGATTAAATCTGAGACAATGGAGAAACCAGACCCCAATCAAGGGTGAGGCCAATCTTCAGAGATCCCAAGTCTCCCTCCACAGGAGGAGGACAGTGTAGAGGGACTCAGAATAGTAGTCAGGCAGGCCAGAACTGAGAATTCCCCCTATATAGGAGCCAGAAACTCAGATTTTATGATGCCTCAATTTCCTGATTCTTGTAGGAATCTGGACAAGTCACAAAACCTTAGTATTGCTTCATTTCTATAATCAGGATGACTTTCTTTGCAAATACCCTAACCCCCCTACCCTTTAACCAATAAATTACTGTAAAGTAAATGGACAGAAAGCAGGGCTAAATTATGGCTAAGGACAAAGTTGAACTTGGTAAGATCAACCCTGGAGGCCAGAGCTTGGGCAGAGAGAAGAAAAAGATTCTAATGGTGGAATTAGCAAGATCAACTTGTAATGCAGTTGGAATTCAAACAATTTATTGACCCCATGCTGTTTTCTGTGCCCTAATTCAGTATTTCCCCTCTTCCCTCAAACATTAATTTCATGAATCACTTCTCCTTTCTCTGATAAAATTAGGAGATATTTTGGAAGAAGAAAAGGGACTCAGGTTTTATTTCTCATTTTTATTGATTTTTTGTTTTTATATCCCATCAGTTTCCAAATCCGTCCTTCTCCTTACCCAGTAAGCAATCCCTTTTAACAAAAAATTTTAAAGGAGGAAAAAAAGCAGTTCAGAAGACCAATCAACATTTTGACCATTTCTGACAATATATGCATTATTCTAGACCCATGGTCTCCCACCTTTCCAGTGAAGAAAGGGAGAAGGTATATTTTCTTAACTCTTTTCCCAAGGCCTAGCTTGGTCATTCTAATGGCAGCTTAAGTTTTGTCTTATTGATCTTTCTCCTTACAATGTAGTATTCATAAAAGATGTAAATTAATAGGGATAAATACAGTATTATGAGGGCCTGGCCAATGGAGCTCCATCCCCAGAGCATGTTCTGCCTGTTGCCAAACCCACATGGAAGAGTCTGAGGCACCCGCTTCTGATAAAGTGTGATGGCATGCAATAGAAAGCCCCTACTGCCTGATCTGGAACATGCATAGATATTGTGTATCTGGATCCAGTCTGCTAACCAGGAGATGCATTCAAAGGCCAGCCAAAGCAAGTCTGTCTCTTTCTTCTTACCTGATTGCATTACAGTAAAGACAAAGCTACTGTAAGCCTCAGGATGGGGAGAGGGCTCAGGCCCCCACCACCTGGGGCTGACATGTGGCCCATGGTTCTACTTACTTCTCTCTGCATCCATTCATATACGTTTTCCCAGGCTCCATATTAATTTTTCCCCACTATGGTATAATCACATTTCATTGTGTTAATGTACCATAATCTATTTATCCATTTCCCAAGTGATGGGTACTCTACTATTCTTTGCCTTTTTGTGTTTGCTCTTTCCTACATCAGATGAAGGAATATTGGAAACCATTAGCTGGAACCATCAGAAGTATGGGAGCTGAGATCTATGCCAGATTCTGTGACCAGGCGTGAAAAACGATCTGTTTGACCCAGTATAGATCAAGGCAGCCAAGAGGGAGAAACGCTGATTTCATCTATAAGCTCGTCTGCATTTGGAAGTCAAATTAGGAAAAGAGTGTTCCTAGCAGCCACATGAAGTTTGAGTCCACTCTCCCCAAGGACTATGGTGTTATAGAGGAGCGTTTGACCTTCTCACTGTCGTGTGACAATGAAATCTTTGTAACTTCTATTCTTGATACATAGTTTCAGGAAATATCCCTTCATAAAAGCGAATTAATGTTAATTGGTGAACTAGAACAAGTACTTGGCAGTAAACTGTAGGGAATCAGCTTAAATTGATACCGTTAAGTCCTCATACTATTCTGGGAAAAACACATGGGCAAAAATTTTTTTATCTAATCTGAACAATATGATACTCTTAATAGTTACTGTCCATGTGATTCAAGGAAAATCATTTAGTCTTTCTGAGTCTCAGTTTTGTCACCTATAAAATGGGGTCAGTAATAATACTATCTGCCTCACAGGGTTGTTTTGAGAAAAATTGTTTATTTAACTATAAGGATTACTACAGGGTCCTTGGGGACTGAGGCGCTTTCCCTCTTTCCCTCTCAGCTCTGAACCCACACACAAAGGACTGGATTCAGTTCTGAAGGAGTCTGGTTTCTAATGATAAGGATTATTTCTTTCTTGAATTCTTTGGATATTTATACTCTCTGCCCCAAGCCCTGAAAATAGATAGGATGATTAGCCTCATGGGGAAAATTACTTAAAGTTTAGGTTTGGCTCATGTCTAAATATCACCCAAAAGGAGGAATAGGATGTATAATATAGACACTATAGGACAGCTATTTATTCCCGTACAGAAAAGAAATAGCAAACCAAGACCCACAAGCACACATTGGCAGAAAAACTTAAACATGTAGCAGCACCAATTTCATAACTCTCCCATATGCTCTCCCAGGAGGTTGTGACTTTTAACAATAGACCACAAAACAGTCTGAGATATTGCTGGATAGACATTGTACATTTCACCTCCATTTTGCACAATCTACCTTAGAGTCTTCTACCAAACCAGGCCAGGGCGTGAAGCTAATCTTCCTGCTCATTTCCATCTTCTCCAAAGAGTGTAGCTACAGAAGGCCCCTTCAGTCAGACAGCACTGACTCAAGGACCCAACACCTTTGCACGCCTCACTCTCAAAAAGGTTGTCTCCAAGGCTAAATGTGTGCATCTCAGTAACAGTTCAGTTACTATGCTTAGGAAAGAAACACAAAATAGAGAAGGCAGTCTCAGGCTTACCCAATCCAACACATGTGTTTTAACTGCCCACTCTTAAGTTCACCATTTCTGGTGAGTAGCCAGGAAGGGAGGCCCCTCCCCTAGCCCTCAGAGGAAGCTCAGGGAGGGAGAGCAATTTGCCACACATTGAGTCAAAGGAAGAGAGCAGGCCGGGAGCTGTCTCTCCCTTTATACTGATGCATCATCCTACCCCTGCTGTTGGGTGTGGGGGTGGGGGACAGGGGATGTTAAGCGGAACCAGAGGACCACCCAAGGTTTGCTGCATTAGACCCAAGCACCAAGTCTTTTCAGCATTGAGTCACAAATTTCCCCAGAAGTGGCCAGGGCACGGGCTCCGGACTCCATAGGATGTACTCTAGTTAGAACAGACTGGGGGCTTGCTGTTTGCTTTACTCCCCCTCCCCCAGTTCATTCGTAAAACTAAAAATGCAATATAAATGTGAGTTGTGTTTTTTTAACAACCATTGCTAGCCTCCAAATTTTCTAAATTTAAAATGTGTGAGTAAGTTGTGACAGCAGAGGTGAGGAAGAAGAGTAGGAAGCTGGAGGATAATGGTGGGGGGGAGTATTTTCTAGCATAGTCCTGGTTTGAAAAGACTGGCTTGAAGTGCCATCAGCAACAATGTTCTAACCAGAAGCTACGGAAGGGTTGGGATGGGGAGATTCATTGTATATGTAAGGTCCTTTCGTGAAATCTATTGCTAAAAAAACAACATAAGGTTCTAGTTGCTGCTTTTCAAAAGAATATCCATCTTCTTAAGGGAGAAAAAGCCAACATAACCCACCACTGAACACTGTTGAATGTTTCTGAGCTCATTTGTCTTAAGTCTACTGTGTACTTGAGTTTATAAGCAAGAGAGTTTTCCATTGAGTCATTGGGAGGTAACAGGGTTTTGGCCTATTATTAAAAATCCAATTTAAAGTCCCATCATTCAGGAGCCAAATGATCTTTTTTATGTAAAAGGGTTTTTAACAGAGTCATGCACATCATAATTAGAGGAGGGCTAGAGGATTGTTTGGATTACTGGTGCCATGGCTTCCCAAACTTAAAAAAAAGGCAAAACAACAACACCGAAAACTAAAAAAGAACATCTTGAGTTTGACAAATGATGTTGCTTGAAGAAAGAAGGGAGAGAATGCAAGTGTGAAGGCACAAGCAAAGCCTTTCTGTAGAGGAAACCTTATTGTGGAGAAAACAGACCTCAGAAGAACAGCCAAGAGATTCAAGTGGGGAGCACTTGAATCTATTTTTTTAAATTAATTAATTTATTATTAGTTTTCTACATTCAGTTCCACAAGTCAAATTTTTACAAGTAGAAAAGAAAAGGGAGATAACCATGCCCCACCCCCTCCCAGCTTTGCTGAAGTGACAGTGTTAGTGTTTTCTAAATGAGTTGCTACTAAGACTTAACTGGGTAGCTTGCCTCTAGCATATATTCTAATGCTCTTGATCTCTTTCCTCTCGTGTTTATTCATTTTATTGCTCGTTCTCGTTTTAGCGCCATATCTGGATGTAAAAGAAATTTGTTCTCATTGGGAACTACATTGCCCACAAGTCTTCGAGGAACTCAAGAAGAGCTCTTTATTGAGGATGCTCAATGAGGAGTTCAACTCCAGTGCAGACTCTGATTGGATGGGGATCCAGGCAACACACCTGGTGAAAAAGCTGGGCACAAATCCTCGAGAAAGAGGCAGAGAGGTTCAAGCAAGGGAGGCAGAGGGTATGCTGGAGGGAAATGGAAGGAAGAAAAGTCGGAAAGATGGACACAGAGCCAAGAGGCTGTCTTTAGCTTCATCTGACTCCAGGCACTAGTCCTAGGAGGCTCCCCCTCCATCATGACACTGAGGTGATGGCACCTTTTCAGGGCAGCGAGGCAGCAGCACCTTCTGTTTTGGGAAGCTCTTTTCTGGTTCAGTTACCATTCCCATTCCAAGAACCACCACATCCATAGGCTTCAGTGCTATCCATCTCCAGCTGAGATGCAATAGCTTTTCAGACATGCAAATACCACTGTCCATCAGACCTTAAGGTTCCTGTGTTCACTCAGTGGTGAATCAGTACACTCTGACATGGCCTATCTTGGAACATTTTGTCATTAATACAGTACAAGGGGCTAGCACAAATGGCCAGGTGCCCTCCTTTCTTCTGGACTAGAGAGTTGGAAGGAGTCATTTGGGCAAACAAGTGATGACAGCGTTTACTGCTTGATTTTCATTCTTTGCTCTTTTACCTTGCATTCTACTTTAAGTAAATGTCCTTTCACATTGCTATGTGAAATTACTATTACTTTTCCCATTTAGCTAACCTCCTTTGGACTGCTCATGCCTGAGGAAGTGAATTATCTGGAAGCTCATCATCCTGGGAGACTGCATCCATCAGTCTTGGTACTCACACCCCATCAATACCTTCTGACACTGTAATTGAAGAGCCAAGAGGGAGGAGCAAAAAACTCATCCCAGGGCCTCCATTTAATGAGGGCTCCCAGGCCTTGTCATTTCCTACCTGGCTGCACTCCCACCAGGGACCTCCCCCACCTCACTTCTCAGCTCCTTTTGCATGTTGTTTTCCCTCATTAGATTGTGAGGTCCTTGAGGGCAGGGACTCTCTTTATTTTTCATATATGGATCCCTAGCATTTAACATAGTGCCTGGCACACAGGGGGCACAGTTTATTGACTATTGACTACCATGATGTCACATGATTGCCTCTTGTCAATCTCGGGGAGATTCACAGGACAGTAGGGGTTCATGAGCAGTGGTTATGGAGAATCAACCCAAATAGATTCTAGGTCTCTGCAAATAGGGCTGGAGTGCCACATGATTTTCACCTTAGATTTCTTCTTTTTTCTTTTTCATTTTATTTTTTACTTAAAAAACATTTATTTTCTCCCCCTTGGGCCCCCATGTCAATTTAAAAGAAAAAGAAAAACAAAATACTTATAACAAATAGGCATAGTCAAGCAAAACAAAATCGCCATATTGTCCTGTCCAAAAATCCATATCTCACTTTTCATCTTGAATCTATCACTTCTCTCTTTCATGAGGTGGGTAACCTAAAGCACCGCCAATCCTCTGGAATCACTGTCACCCTAGTTTTTAAAAAGTCATTTGAGACTTTGTTCTTGAGGTCAGGAAACAGGACAAATAGAGATGACTGTCAAATAAACAAGCATTTATTAAGTGCTTACTATGTACCAGGTATTGTGCTAAGAGCTGATAAACAGTTCTGTTATCGAATGGGAGGAACTTCTCTTACGTCACTCTAACAGCTCTTAGGACGGACCCTTAACCGGGCTGAGCACCTCCCCACAAAGAAATAAAAACAAAAAGCAATAAACCCTAGAATCCTTAACAAAGCTTTAAACTACTTTCCCATGAGGTCTTTGGCCCACACAGCCTTGCCCTAGAGGTCCAGCCAAACAGTTATTACATTAGGAATACATCGCTTTTCCCAGGAGGACTAAATAACACTTGTACCTTGGTCCATCGATTTTAACAGGGAGGTTATCCTAGCTGAGGTTCAGGTGATCTGGAAGATTTTTCCAATAAACACAGAAGCTGTAAACCTCAGGTGGGGGAGGAGCCCAAGCAGCTCAGCCACATATGGGGAGAGAGACTGCCATCTGAGTGCCTCTTCTCTCCATGACAGAGAGAGCAGTGGATGCTTTCCTGTACTTTCCTGATCTTTGTGACTTATCAGTTGTGGGACCTTGAGCACCCCAAGATTCATTGTCCTCCTCTGTAAAATGAGAGGGTGGGACTGAGTGATCTAAGGGCCCTTCCAGCTCTCCTGTTCTCTAACCCGTGTGCCATGAGCTGGTTGCCTTTGTTTGTCCAGCCTAGACTGTTCTGTTTGAAAGGTGGGTGTGGAGAACAGAGTGTCCACGTACAGCTGTGTTCACAACAAACCAAGCCAAAAGCAGGTGGTTTTCATCATCACTACCTTCCCACAAAGCAAAAGCAGGCCCTTGGCACCCTGCTGTCTGACCCCTGTGGGCTCCCAAGCCATGACTTCAGACAATCTCCCACCTTTCCCTTTGGAATGTACAAAATAAATGAATTTCTAGTAGAAATAAGGCCCTAAGCTTCTTGGCTTCTCCATATCACCCCAGTAAAAAGTCTGGAAGGCAAGAATTATATCTTTGAGGCAGCCTTGGGTCACAGAGGCCATCAGGGAAGCCTGGAGACAAATAAAATTCAAAGCCCCTGATCATTCTTAGTCATTTGTCCTTCTGCCGATGTCTATCCTCTGAATAATGAACTTGTGGTCATAGATGAAAAAAGCAGCTCTGACCATCAAGTCCCACATCCAGGCACTCTGTACACCTGGAGAGTTTATTCACAGTTGGCTTCTGTGGCAATGTTCGGGACAGGGAAAGTACAGACATATAAAGTGCAATTTAGAGGCAGCCCTGGGGCACAGAGACCAGCTAGGGCAGCTTCCATATTCCCATGCCTGTGTGAGGCTATAGCCTGGAGGGTCTTAATCTTTTTTGTATCATTGACCCCTTTTGCAGTCTGGTGAAGCCCATAGACCCCTTCTCAGAAGAATGTATTTAAATGTGCTTAAATAAAATAAAATTCACAGATTACAAAGAAAACTAGAAGTGAGTAAAAATCAGTATCATTTATTTTCCCACTCAAATTCATCAAAATCCTAAAATCTATCCAAAGATCCCTTTAGGGGTTTATGACCCCTGGGGGAAGAACTCCTATTCTAGCCAGAGTTTTAGGGACAACAGACCATTGCCCTGTCTCACCTCCCCTGGACAAGTGCTGGTTTCTCTATAGGCTCTATAGGCTAGAAAAATGCCCATTGGACCTGGAATTGGTGCAATTCTGAGATCAGAGTGAGGCAGGGGTCAAATGGTAATCCACATTTGCCCCAATATGGACAAATGGGTCCTCAGGGAAGCGTGACCCCATTTCTCAGGCTCTGCTTGGCACCTCTGTTTTACAGTCCCTTTGGCCTGCCTTGACTCACATCTGTTTAGGCTCTCCTCTGTTTATGGTGACCTTTGGCTGGGAGCAGGCTTTGAAATGTCCATCGAAGAGATCAACTTCCTGCACAGTATGCTCCGTAGGCCCAAGTAGACCAGGCCCCCTTTTTATCCATGTGGGGCCCAGCTGGATGGAAGCATTTGGCCTCAGATGCCTGCCTTGAAATATTCACCAACACATAATCAATTCAAGACCATTTCCTGATTTTTCTCCCACCTTCATGTGGTGAGATTTCCTGCCTCTACAGGACAGAAGAGGGCCTTCAGAGAGGTCTTACAGCTTTTATGTAATTATTTCAATACTCCAAGGTCTGTACAGAATCTTTAACTGCAACCTCCTTTCAAACAGAAGAAGAAAGTCTCCCATTTTACAGCTGGGCTACTGAAGGCCAGAAAGTAGAAGTAATTTCGACATGTAGATCTCTAAAAAGAACTAAGATGTAAGTTTTCAGATTCTGAAATTACAATATATTTCAGCAAGGAAGTTCTGAAAAAATAAATTACCAGCCTCAAATAATCACCATTGTTATGGAGGTGGGGGAAGAGAATATGCATTTATATCCCACCTACTATGTGCTAGGCACTGTGCTAAGCACTTTTTACAAATATTATCTCATTGATCTGAGCTCACTAACCACTTATAACCACATATTTTACTCTATATGTGTCCTTGTTGGCAGGTAACATTGTGCCAAATATAATGTGCCCAAGTACTGTAACACCTTCTATGAGATCCATAACCACTCGAAAGAGTTTAACTTAAATATCCACGGGGGAAAAGGCCAGATGATTGAATAATGTCTCTTGGCTAGCTCAATTCAACAAATACTAAGTACCTACTATGTGCAAAGTACTGTGCCATAGACAGAAGCCAGGCCTGGGGTCAGGAAGATCTGAGCTGAAATCCGGATTCAGACACTTACTAGCTTTGTGGCCCTTAAACAGATCTATATTACCAATCCAATCCAATAAATGTTTATTAAGAGCCTACTATGTGCCTGACACTATGCTAAGCGCTGGTGATGTTATTATTGTAGCTGTGCGACCCTGGGCAAGTCACTTAACCCTGTTTCCTCATCTGTAAAATGAGCTGGAGAAGGAAATAGCACACCACTGCAGTATCCTTGGCGAGAAAACCCCAAATGGGGTTTTCACCACTGAAAAATGACTGAATAACCACAGGTGAACCTATCCCCTTTGATATGTCTTCAAGAGGAAATTTGTATTTGTGATACTGTATGGATTGCTTTTCAATTGAAGATTTGATTATAAACCTTCTGGAATTCCCTTCTAACCTTGATTTCATGAAAAGAACCCAGAAAGACTTAGACCTTTGAACAAATCACAAAGAAAGGTGTTTATTCATTCATTTAACCATTTTTTTTTTGTGGAACCCAACTGTGTGCAAGGCATTGTCCTAAGTGCTTGTCAGGGTGTACTGGCTAGAAGACAGCTCATCAAAAAATATGTCCATGTGAAAAGTTTTAAGCAAAAGTCACTCAAGGAAAGTAGCCTCAAAGAATACAAAGGGTTAAAAACATCCCATAGTATACAAAAAGAAGGAGTGAGTTCCCAGCACTGACTTGAATGCCAAGAAATTCCACAGATAAACTGAGTGGAAGGAGCTCTGGAAAAACCGAAGTCTGGAAGGACCAGATAGCATGCCTCAAGAACTGTGAACTACCCTGAAAGAAAGGTAGCTAGATGGCACAGTGGATGGATAGACTGCTGTGCCTGGAGTCAGGAAGACCTGAGTTCAAATGTGACCTTAGACACTAGCTGTGTGACAATGGGCAAGTCACTTAATCTCTGGCTTCCTCAATTTCCTCCTTTATAAAATTGGAATCAATCAGTAAACATTTATTAAATGCCTTGCTATGCGCCAGATACTGTACTAAGCACCGGAGGTACAAAGGAACTCACATTCATATCCTTCTTTAAGGTCTATCAAGTACTTTTCTCACTGCAGCCTTGTCAGGTAGATAATGCACATATTATCATCTCCAATTTACTGAAGGATCCAAAGCTCACTGGCCCAAGGACATACGGCTCCTCAGTAGAAAAATCATAACTCGAATCCAGGTCTTCTGACAATAAGATTAGTGAGTATTCCACCACACCAGCTAGAAAGCTCCATGTGGGTTCTTGAAACCTGGTCTTTATCATAATTTTCCTCCTCCTTCTTATGTGCTTTGCACATAGTAGGTGCACTTCCATCTACTGATTATCTCCAGTTTATCATATATATAATATATATGTATGTATGTTGTCTGTACATAGGCATTTTTTTGCATGTTGTCTCCTCCATTAGATTGTGAGCTCCTTGAAGGCAGGGACTATCTTCCGTTTTTCTTTGTATCCTTAATGCTTGCCCATAGTAAGGCATTTAATAAATACCCATTGACTGACTGAATCCATGTTTGCTAAATGGATGAAAGGCTCAGACAATAAATGTTATGAGTTCCACATTTATTGCCACTAAGTGTTATGAAATATAACGAAACATTAACATTTTTAATGAGATAGTCACAGACATAAACCTTCCTGAAAATGGAGTTAAAAGGGTCCAGGAGAAGGGAAAGGGTTATATCAGAGAACCTTAAGGAATGGGTATTCTACTCCTATTCTTAATCAGAGACACCTGGTCGTTAATGTAGAGAGGGAAGTGTGTCAATAGAGGTCAAGTGGAAGATTGGAGGTTATTTCTTTGCATTTTCAGGTTTGAGAACATATTACCCCATTACCTCATCTCCTGCTTTCCTCCCATAACCTAGCATCATTTTGTTGGGCTGTCCCCAAATCAATTTGTTGCCCACGCACACTGTCAGTTGCTGCAGAAGACTGAACTAACAAAAAACAATTATTACCTCTCTATCCATAGGAAGGGCCAGAAGGATGGAATTTTTGGGAGGTGGAAAATCTCCATGTTCCCATTTTCCTTAGATCGACCAATACATTATTATATAATCTAATGATTTCCTTCTCCTAGCAATGTGATGCCACCATAAGCACGTGGTAACCTCATCTAAATAGTGAGGTTTCACTGGTATTTCAGCACCTTCTACCTTTCACAAGACACCACTCCATCCTCCGCCCCCCCACCCACTGTACTTTTCAGAATATAATAGAATTATTGAATTCCCAAATAAATAATACTTTACAACCATGATCCAAAACACCATGTACGAATTAGGGTGTGTCCATAGTGAAAACAAAGGCAATCATTTGCCCTCATAGGGTCCTGGATCCCTGAACATCCTTGAATATACTGTTGCCTCCTACTATTTATTTTTGCACTCTGAGTGAACAAATACTGACTGTGTCAATCGCCAAAATAGTTTGAGACAGTAACAAAATTGCATAGTGTAATTAGCAACCCATTTTCCCATCTTACAGTCCAAGGTGCCTGTATACCCAGCAATGAGTCAGTTTTGACAGACAAGAAATTAATCCATCCTGAAAGATCTCTGTTATATCTCCTCTCCCACCCCCATAAAGGGTTTACTTTAAAATCTACGTGAAGAATATTTGTTAGTATCCAGGGTCACCTAGTTACCTTCTCTTGTGAAAATGCATGAGCACCAAATGTTTGTCATTTTGTGAGGGGCCACTTTCTACTCTCCGGAGTTGTACTTTTTAAAGTTCTTTTCAACTCTAAAATTCCACATGATCCCATAAAATTTCTAAATAAATGATTTCATCACCAGATATCTGGGCTTGATGGTGGTAGAGCCTTAGTAGAAAGTCTCTAAATATCTTCTCATGCCAGAATCCACACACAGTGCTTTGGGTCATGGTTATGTGTAAAGTACTGTTTATTTGGTAATACACTGATTCTCTCATATTCTGAAAAGTAGGAGGGGAGAGGGCAGGACCAGAGTCATGTTTTATGAAAGATAGCAGCTCCTGAAACACCCATGAAACCTCATCACTTAGTTGAGGTTACCATGGGCTCATGGTGACATCACATTCCTAAGAGAAGGAAGTAATTAGGCTATCTAACATAAGCATGATGAAGATAGAGAAGTATGGGAAGACTTACATGAACTGATGCCCAATGAAGTAAACAGAACCTGAAAACCAATATATATCATGTCTACAACAATGCTGCCATTGCCAAAACTCCACTTTCCATCTTCCACTGAGTATTCCCTTATTTTCATCCCCTTCAAACCAACCACCCCTCTGACATCCCACTCTAAAGCTATCCAAACTTCCACTGTGATCTCTGGAATGCCTGCTCCAAAGGTAACAAATTGATTTTCATCTTACACATTTTGTTCCTCACTTCCTCTATCTTTTTTAATTCATTGGGACCTGGCTCTGTCCTGATGACACAGTTTCAATACTTCTTGTACTTCCACTCATTCCCCACAACTCACTGGCTGTAGTGGGGGAATTAGAATATTCCTTGCCCCACCTCCACCCCATTGCCACTTCCATGGTCTCCATCTGCCATCATCACTCAGTAACTTCTCTTTTAATGTTTATTCCATCCATATTCATCACCTATTCAAGATTTTGGTGGCTATTGTCTACTGACCTCCAGAGGTCTACACACCTCTCCTTCTTTCCCCAATGAGCTAAGTATCTGGCTCAGAGTCTTTCCCTGCTCCCCAACTTCTGCCCTCATACTATGAGTCTTGGGCATATATAATGATATACTCTCAAACACCCTAACCTTCTAATTCTTCAACTTCTCATTTCCCATGACCTACTCCTCCACCCTGCCACAGTGACATACAGAGATGGTCATGCCCTTGGTCTTACCATAACTCACAAACCCACAAATCTCCATCCATGTGCATAAACCCTGAAATTCCTTTATCTGATCATTATTTATCATCATTCTACCTCTCTGCCTTGCAACTCCAAATCCTGTTATTTGTCCTTCCTGTGTGTGACCCCTAACCTTTCCACTCCTCAGTTCTTTTCCAAGACTTCACACCTGCACTGGTGAAATTTTCTTCCTTCTTTCCTTCCTTCCTTCCTTCCTCCCTTCCTTCCTTCCTTCCTTCCTTCCTTCCTTCTTTCTTTCTCTTTCTTTCTTTCCTTCTTTCTCTCTTTCTTTTTCTTTCTTTTTTTTTAAAAATTTTATTGTTTAATATTTTTAGTTTTCAGCATTAATTTCCACAAGATTTTGAATTACAAATTTTCTCCCCATTTCTACCCTCCCCCCACTCCAAGATGGCATATATTCTGTTTGCCCCTTTCCCCAGTCAGCCATCCCTTCTGTCACCGCACTCCCTCCTCCTCTTTTCCCTTACTTTCTTGTAGGGCAAGATAGATTTCTATGCCCCATTGCCTGTATATCTTATTTTCCAGGTGCATGCAAAAAACAACTTTTTTTTAACATCTGCCTTTAAAACTTTGAGTTCCAAATTCTCTCCCCTCTACCCTCCCCAGCCACCTTCCCTAAGAAGGCAAGCAATTCAACATAGGCCACATGTGTATCATTATGCAAAACCCTTCCACTATACTCATGTTGTGAAAGACTGACTATATTTTGCTCCTTCCTATCCTGTCCCCCTTTATTCAATTTTCTCCCTTGACCCTGTCCCTTTTAAAAAGTGTTTGCTTTTGATTACCTCCTCCCCCATCTGCCCTCCCTTCTATCATCCCCCCTTTTTTATCTCCTTCCTCCTTCTTTCCTGTGGGGTAAGATACCCAATTGAGTGTGTATGATATTTCCTCCTCAAGTCAAATCCGATGAGAGCAAGATTCACTCATTCCCCCTCACCTGCCCCCTCTACCCTTCCAACATAACTGCTTTTTCTTGCCACTTTTATGTGAGATAATTTACCCCATTCTATCTCTCCCTTTCTCCCTCTCTCAATATATTCTTCTCTCACTCTCACCCCTTAATTTTACCTTATTTTTTAGGTATCATCCCTTCATATTCAACTCACCCTGGGCCCTCTGTCTATATATATATGTGTGTGTGTGTGTGTGTGTGTGTGTGTGTATGTATATATGTATATTCCATTCAGCTACCCTAATACTGAGGTCTCATGAATTATACGCATCATCTTTCCATGTAGGAATGTAAACAAAACAGTTCCACTTTAGTAAGTTCCTTATGATTTCTCTTTCTTGATTACCTTTTCATGCTTCTCTTGATTCTTGTGTTTGAAAGTCAAATTTTCTATTCATCTCTGGTCTTTTCACTGAGAAAGCTTGAAAGTCCTCCATTTTATTGAAAACCCACATTTTGCCTTGGAGCATGACACTCAGTTTTGCTGGGTAGGTGATTCTTGGTTTTAATGCTAGCTCCATTGACCTCCGGAATATCATATTCCAAGCCCTTCACCTAGATCTTATGTTATCCTGATTGTGTTTCCACAATATTCAAATTGTTTCTTTCTGGCTGCTTGCAGTATTTTCTCCTTGATCTGGGAGCTCTGGAATTTGGCGACAATATTCCTAGGAGTTTTCTTTTTGGGATCTTTTTCAGGAGGCGATCTGTGGATTCTTTCAATTTCTATTTTACCCTCTGGTTCTACAATGTCAGGGCAGTCTTCCTTGATAATTTCTTGAAAGATGATATTAAGGCTTTTTTTTTCATCATTGTTTTCAGGTAGTCCAATAATTTTTAAATTATCTCTCCTGGATCTATTTTCCAGGTCAATGGTTTATCCAATGAGATATTTCACATTGTCTTCTACTTTTTCATTCCTTTGGTTCTGTTTTATAATATCTTGATTTCTCATCAAGTCACTAGCTTCCACTTGCTCCAATCTCATTTTTAAGGTAGTATTTTCTTCAGTGGCCTTTTGGATCCTCTTTTCCATTTGGCTAATTCTGCCTTTCAAGGAATTCTTCTTCTCATTGGCTTTTAGAACTCTTTTGCCATTTGAGTTAGTCTATTTTTTAAGGTGTTGTGTTCTTCAGTATTTTTTGGGTTTCCTTTAGCAAGTCATTGACTTGTTTTTCATGGTTTTCTTGTATCACTCTCATTTCTTTTCCCAATTTTCCTCTACTTCTCTTACTTGCTTTTCCAAATACTTTTTGAGCCTTCCATGACTTGAGACCAATTCATGTGTTTCTTGGAGGCTTTTGATGTAGGCTCTTTGACTTTGTTGACTTCTTCTGGCTGTATGTTTTAGTCTTCTTTGTCACCAAAAATGATTCCAAATCTAAACCTGAGTCCGTTTTCACTGCCTGTTCATGTGCCCAGCCAACTACTTGACCCTTGAGCTTTTTGTCAGGGTATGACTGCTTGTAGAGTAGAGAGTACTTTGTTCCAAGCTTGAGGGGATGTGCTGTTGTTTTCAGAGCTATTTCTCACAGCAAGCTCTGCCACACCAGTGCTCCTCCTCCCCCAAGAACTGCCAACCAGGACCGGACTCAGATCCAAGTAGGCTCTGCACTCCCGCTCTGATTCCCCACTTCATTCCTCCCACCAGGTGGGCCTAGGGCCAGAGACAACTGCAGCTGCAGCTCTGGAAGCAGCCTCAGAGCTGCACCACCTCCACTACCCCCAGGGCAGAGGCCCACTGCAAACTCCTTTCACTCTGTCCCAGCAGCTTTTTCTACTAACCTTCTCTGTTGTCTTTGACATTTGTGGGTTGAGAAGTCTGGTAACTGCCACAGCTCACTGATTCAGGTCGCTACACCTGTTCTGCCTGGCTCCTGGTCTGGTTGGTCCTGGTTTGGCCCACACTGGGCTCTGCTCTACTCCACTGCCAGCTCCAGTGATAGACCTTACCCAGCAACCATACAGGCTTTCCTGGGCTGGAGTCTTGCTTCCCTCTGCTATTTCGTGGGTTCTGCAGCTCTAGAATTTGTTCAGAACCATTTTTATAGGTGTTTGGAAGGACCTGGGGGTGAGCTTAGGCTGGTCCCTGTTTTCCAGCCACCATCTTTCTTTCTTCCTTCCTTCTTTCCTTCCTTTCTTTGTTTTGTTCTGTCTTTCATTCTTTCTTTCGTTCTTTCTTTCGTTCTTTCTTTTGTTCTTCCTTCCTTCTCTCTCTCTCTCTCTCTCTCTCTCTCTCTCTCTCTCTCTCTCTCTCTCTTTCTTCCTCCCTTCCTTCCTTCCTCCCTTCCTTCCTTCCTTCCTTCCTTCCTTCCTTCCTTCCTTCCTGTCTTTCCCTCTCCTCTGTCCACAAAGGGTATCATACCCTTACCTGTGGGTGCTCTGCCCAAAGGGAATGTAAATTTTGATCTCTGAAACCTTTTTTCTTAAGGACTAACCTCAACCCCAAATCACTCTGGCTCTCCTGCATTGGCCAACAGTAGGTCCTAGGCCAAGACCCCATTTAGTCACTGTTTTGGCCCTGATTGGCTCAGAGTAAATATTAATAGCAATCATTTCTGTTTTGGCCAGAAACCTTGAGGATCTCTTGGTGGCTATTGTCTACTGACCTCCCAGATTGATTTTTTTTTTGACTAGGTAAAAGGCAACCTCTGCCTCATTTCTTATTTGTCCTTAATCACTGAATGGGCATTGCCTCAGTAAGACTGAGACCTGTTAAAGACATTAGCTTAAAAAGGCCAAGGTCCTCCACTGCATCCTAGGCCAACTCCAGGTATCCTGATCTATATCTTGCCACAGGACCCAGAGGCTCCAGAGGAGAGAATGAGGCTAGTGACTTTGTACAGCCCTCCCTCACTTGAACCCAATTCACTTTCATGCCATGATATCACCTCCCTGATGTCATGGTCCTCTTCAAGAAGGAAAGACAAGGGGCAGCTAGATGACACAGTGAGTAAGCACCGGCCCTGGAGTCAGGAGGACCCGAATTCAAATTCTACCTCAGACACTTGACACACTTACCAGCTGTGTGACCTTGGGCAAGTCACTTAACCCCACTTGCCCTGCCCCCCAAAAAAACAAAAATAAGAAAGAAAGACAAACAACAACAACAGCTGCTCTGCTTGGTTTCAATACCACCGAATAAGACTCCCCTAGGACAAGTCTCTCCTCCCCCCAACCTTTTCCTTCCTCCTTTTGAGTATTATCTCTTCCATAAGATTGTAAGCTCTTTGGGGGCAGGAACTGTCTTTTTACTAGTTGTATCCCCAGCACTTAGCACAGTGCTTGGCACATAGTAAGCTTTTTGTCGTTTGGTCATTTTCAGTTGTGTCCAATTCTTCCTGAACCCATTTGGGGTTTTCTTGGCAGAGATATTGGAGTATTTTGGTGCCATTTCCTTCTCAAGCTCATTTTACAGATGAGGAAACTGAGGCAAAGAGGGTGAAGTGACTTGCCCAGGGTCACACAATTACAACGATAACAAAATCCCCAGCACTTAGCACAATGCCTGGCACGTAGTAGGCTCTTAATAAATCTTCGTTAGATTGGATTGGATATATAGCTTTCTTTAAGGTATGCAAAATTACTTTCTCCCTAGGCAACTAGAGGATTGTACCTAGAGTCAAGAAAACATGAGTTTAAATCCTGCCTCAAATACTTACTAGCTGTATGACCCTGCACAAGTCACCTAATCTTTCTCAACCACAGTTTCTTCTTCTGAAGAATGGGGATAGGAAATACCATCTACCTCACATAAGGACCAAATGAGGTCTATAAAGCATTTTGCAAACCTTAAAGCCCTGTATAAATGCTGTTCTTATTCATTGTTGCTCACAACAATGCTTGGCCCAGGAGCCCAGCAAACCTATCCACATCATTGCCTATGGTCATAATATCTGATGCAGTAATGTTCCCAGCTATGTTTGGCTATGATAGAGCAACACCTTGAGCCTCTTAGTTTCTCTAGGAATTGGGCCTCATGGTCTTTTCTTCCTGGGCCTAGTCATACTGCCATCTTTCCTTAAATTTTCCATTCCAGATGGCAAGGCTCCTAGGAGTTTTTTTTTTCAAAAATGCAAAGAAAGTTTTAAGCAGCTGCTTTCCCCTGTTTACTTGTTACCTGAAGTCTTAATCCTCAATTTGTGACATTATAATCCTCTCCGGTGGCAACTAATTGTAGTGTCCCAAACAAAGGATTAGAACTTTAGTGAAGAATAAGCAGTAGGAATAAAAGAACAACCTTTAAGTCACAGAGAACCTGTTTCCGTGTGAGTGTCTCTAGGAAGCTTAAAAACGCAGGGGAATAAAAAGCAAAAAATATATATATTTATTTCTAGATTGCTAACTAATATACAGTAATAGCTAACTAGGATTCACCTGGGGCTTCAAGCTTTGGAGAATACTTTATGCATGTTATGACATTTTTTTTCCTCTCAAATAACCTTGGGAAGTAGGTATTATCATCCCTATTTTACAGATTAAGAAACTGAGGCAGACAGACTTTAAGTGACTTGCCCAGGATCATATAGCTAAGAGGTATGTGAGGCTGGATTTTAACTCAGGCCTTTCTTGACTCTGGATCAAATGCTCTACTCACTGTACCATCTGGCTGCTTCTAGGTAGTACAGATGAGTCAGCGAAGACTCTGGGATAAAGCTGGTGCTGGAAAGAAACCGTGGGAGGTGAGGATGATAGAGAAAAACTTCTCACTTCATAAATTGGCTTGATGTTCATGATAACTAGCCCAGCCTAGTTCCATCAGGCTGCTGCTGCTCTCTGCTCAATGCTCCTGGGCAGTTGGAGGCACCAGAGTGCACGGAATATTGGACCTGGAATCGGGAAAATCTGAGTTCAAGTCCAGCCTCAGGTGCGTACTAGCTGTTTGACCCCGGGCAAGTCTCTTAATCTCAGTTTCCTCAACTCTAGAATGGGGATGATAAAAATACTCACCTCCTAGGGTTATTGTGAGGATCAAATGAGCTAATATTTATAAAGCTCTTGGCAAATGCTTGTGCCTTTTCCTTCCCTTTTGATCTCCTAACAGTGGTCCTTCCTTGAGCCTCAGGGTTTCCTATTGGTAAGGGCTCATCCTATCTAACTGTCCTCCTCTCCTCAACCCTCAGCTTCCAAATTCACACTATCATTCCTGGAAAGTACGTGTCAGTCAATCACCCAGTGTACTCACCATCCTGGACCACAACACCCCTCCTGGACCATCACTCCTCTCTCTATATTGTCTTTCATGATTGCAATGTAAGTCCTAGAAAACAGGGAGTGTCTAGCTTTTTGTATTTTTCTCCCTAGCTACTAGCAGAGTGCCTGGCACATAGTAAGAACTTAATAAATTTTCTTTCTTTCTTTCTTTCTTTCTTTCTTTCTTTCTTTCTTTCTTTCTTTCTTTCTTTCTTTCTCTCTCTCTCTCTCTCTCCCTCCCTCCTTCCCTTCCTTCCTTCCTTCCTTCCTTCTTGCATTGTGATTTTAGCCCTTTTTCCTATTGGAAATAACAGTGGATTTGGAGACAGAATCTCAGCTCTGCCACTGACTACCTGTGTGACCTTAGGCAAGTCATTTCTCCAAAATATCAGTTTCTTTCTCTTCATTAGCATGTGACAAATGCTTACTGTGTGATAGGCACTGCGCTAAGTACTGAGGATACAAAAAAAGGCAAAAAAAAGAAAAAAAAAGACCCTGTCTTCAAAGAGCTCACGCTGTAATGGAGGCGACCACATTGGAATGGCAATATCCGAACGGAGTAGATGTGATACTGAGTCCCTATGCCTCTCTCAGGCTTCCACTCTGCTGTCTGTGCTTTGGTATTCTGCATAAAGAGTTAAGAAAAAAACCCTCAGAAACCGCCCCCCCCCGGAAGAAATGTGTTCCTGGGCTGCCTCAGCTGGCTGCTGGCCTCATGTGGGGCTCTATGCCGCGGTAGAGGCACTGAAGGGCAGGGTGAAGAGTTCCAGACTAGGGTATAAACAGAAGAAGCTGAGGGAGGCGCCCCCTTTGGGGAAGAAGGCAATCTGATTCACTTATGCCATGCTCAATGAAAGCCAAAGGGGGAGGGGATGGAGAGAGAAGACTGTTGTTACCTGAGCCTTGCTCTAAAAGCCGATTAAAAATAGATGATCAACCCCAATGAGAACACCCAGTGAATAAATGATAGCTCTCCTAGGCCCGCCTTGCTGTGAGAGTCACGGGTCTGTACCGCAGCGGAGCTAGAAGGTAGAACTGATGGGATTTGGCAAAGAGATACGAAAATGGAGAGCCTGGTGAAATGGCGTGGGGGTCAGAGGGTGCCGTCTTTGTTCGGCCGCTGTGTGTGTGGAGGGGTGGGGGGGGGGCAGCCAGATAGGGCAGTGGAGTCAGGAAGACTCAGCTTCCCAAGTTCAAATCCAGCCTCAGACACTTACTGGCTGTGTGACCCCGGGCAAGTAATTTCATCCTGTCTGCCTCAGTTTCCTCCAACTGTAAAATGAGCTGGAGAAGGAAATGGAAAACCACTCCAGTATCTTTGCCAAGAAAACCCTAAATGGGGTCACGAAGAGTCAGACGCCACCAAAAAATAACCGAATGACAACGGTGTTGGGGGGAAGAAGGGAAGATCTCAACCACTGGAGGGTCAATGTTATGTTAATGTGGGTCAATAAACAAGAGAAAAAGCAACTTTGGGCCAAGCACACCAACTACACAGTTAGGGCAAATCAGTCAGTGATACTTCATGACTCAAATGCAGAGATATTAGAACTGACACTCAAGGTTTGAGCTCTGCACTGATGACAGAGGGACCCACAGAAGAAGGTGAGCGAGACTCCTGGGCAAGACTTTTCCCTCTCTTAAGAGAATTTAATTGTAAGGCAGCTTTCCCCCTACCCCCCGCCCCGAGGATGCCAGCTTTTCATGTTCCACAAGGAGTCAGTGGCAGAGGGAAAATTAAAACCTTTCAGCAGTCAGTTCTGAGGTTGAGATTTCATCTACCCTTCTTAAGAGAAATCCAGACCAATTCCATTTATTTCAAGGGGATCAGGGAAGGTCTCTTGTAAGAAGGAGCACCTGGGCTATTTACTATCTTGAAGGAAGCTGGGCTTTCTGTGAACTGGAGGTGAAGAGGGAAAGAATTCAGGAAATGGAGGACAGCCTGTATAAAGGCATGGAGGGAGGAGATTGGATGTTATGCTTGGGGAATGGCAGATTTATCTGGAAGGTGCGTGAGGAACCCCGGGAGGCAGCAGGGGGAATAATCTGAGATCAGTCTGGAAAGACAGACCAGATTGTGAAGGGCTTTAAATCCCCAGCTATTGGCAGGACAAGTGTTAGAGGTGATGGGGAGAGCGTCTTACTTTGATAAATTGGATTCACTTCCAAACAGGTACAGACCCATCCAAAATACACTTCTACCACTTTCCCCCCCAAAGTGGTAAATGGGTAAATAATATAGTTGCGATCGAGCTAAAAAAAAAAATCCATTTGTTCTCTCCCCAAACCCTGGGTGGTAGTCAATACAAGTCCTAAGACCAAGGATCCAGAGCTAGCAGGCCATCTAGTGTAACTTCCTTATTTTATATAGGAAGAAATTGAAGTCCAGGGAGGTTCAATGACTTCCCCAGGGTCACAGAGATGTGACACAGGGACGACACATTAAATGATGCACCTCCTTGTCAGTTCCTCTGACTTTAGGGGCAATGTTCTTTCCACAATACTATCTTGCCAGCATGGGCAGAGACAGTATGCTGTATTACATCTGCTTTTATAGGGAAAATTGAGCCAACCTGCCCAACTGGCCCAAGCTTCACCTGGGTCTCTTCTTTGCAGGAATTCTCAAAGGACTGAATAGCAAGGGAAGAGTCTTGCTTTCTGGCTGTTCTGGGGGGGTCACCTGCAACCCCAAGGGATAAAATACAAGTGCCTTTCTCTGCCCTCCCCTTGGAAATCACTTAATTTATTTCCTTTCCTCCTAACCCATGTGTATGAATCCTTTGTTTAGCTAGAGTAGCAGCCTTGTAAATCCCTAGCCCTCTCCAATGGCAGAAAAATAAACATGGGCTCTGTTCAGGAACTATTTAAGGAGAGAGAGAAAATGTCTACCTGGTTTTGTTCATTTGGGGAGTTTATTTTATGAGGGACTGTATATTTGTGGAAATATAAATGAGAATCTCTAGACCTCCCAGTTTCCCTCTGGTGAATTCAAAGCTCTAGCTAGCATTCATCCCCTTTGGGTCTGCATGGATCAGAGGACATCACTGGACCACCTTATCTACATAATAGACATAATTACTACTATCAGCATGAATGACAAAAACACTGTCATTAAAAATGTTGCATAATCTTGGTTGGTTTTTGTCTATGAGAGAATTAAGATAATTTTCTTCCCCCTTAAAAGAATTCAGCTGGATTGGTTTTCTTTCCCTCCCCGCCCATGTCTTGGCCCAGGCCCACTCCCACACTCATGCCAGCCCACCTCCCCCCTCACATCACAGCCCAGTCCCATCGGTCTATCTTCTAACACCATATACTATTCCTATATCCCAAATCCCACTCGCTTCACCCCAACCACCCTCCACCCAACTGGCCCAGAGCTGACCCTTACTCTCATATTCGTAAGCCTCTATTTTCCATTCCTTTGTGGGTGATTTATGATTGAGGAGGAAGGAAGGAAGACGAGAGAGCACATACTGCCTTTTTCTTCCTAGGAGCTAAATTGCTAGTCAATCTCTTCAGGCATGACCCAAGTACTTTTGTCGTCCTGGAGTTTTGTTGGAAAGAGTAGCACTCCAATATGAGGGTCATCAATCCCCAACTCGCTTTGTCACATAGAGGTTTTCGTTGCACTGCTCCAATTGTCATGGATTTGGGCCCAGAAACGTACCTGGAGAAAGCAATGGGAGAAATCAAGGTTTTTCAAGACCGAGAAGCTGCAGCTTTGAAAGAGCAGGGAGTCTGAAGCAGGAAATAGCCAGCATATGTGTTAATAAAATAGCTAAAAGTAATTACAAAATTACCATTTAAAAGCCATAGGGGGAAAACCGATTTAATAACATTTTCTTTGGATTTCCTCATATCCTCTTGCAAAGCCTTCAAAAATAATTTTTTTGCAGTGAAAGGATATATTTTAATGGGTTCCCCACCCCACCCCCAATTCAGAGACTCTAAAGGCATAAGTTTTAATTCTGAACCTCAAAGAAAACTTTCAAAGGAGACTCCTTTATCTTTGCTAATTGAAAATCTACAATTCTTTCAATGAGAGGAGAGCCTTCTTTTTGAGTCCCCTCTGTCTGCATCCCACCCCAACTTGGGGACTATGTTCATTAGGATTTAAATTTCTGATGCATGAGAGCCCTATTATGTCCAAAACCAAAAGCCCAAAGAGGTATTTGAGAGCAAATTAAAACCCAACAGGACACACTTCACTTGTGTCTGATGAATTCCTATCAGAAAGGCAACTAGGAGGCACAGTGGAGTTAGCAATGGACCTGGAGTGAGGAGGAGTTGAGTTCAAAACCTGCCTCAGACACTTTTGAGCAGTGTGATGCTGGGCAAGTCACTTAATCTTCTAAGCCTCAGTTTACCCATGTTAGAATGAGGATCATAATAGCACCTACCTCCCAGAGTAATGAAGCTCAAGGGGCTTTATAAACCTTGAAGTGCTATAGAAAGGCTTGCTATTGTTACAATTATTCATTTATGATAGAAGTTAATAATGCGCAGTAACTACAGATCTCTAAAGTTTCTTTACATTGGGGTAAAAGAGAATGCCAGGTTTTCCCCCATTTAAGATCTGTCTCTAAATCTCTGTCCAGACATTCTCAAAATGACAGAATCTCACATTTGGAAAGAGCAGTAGAGGACAGCTAGTCCAATCTGTATGGGAATTCCTGCTCTAATTTCACCTGCTGAAGCAGCCCCTTGTACCTGGGGATAGCACCAATTACTAGGAAGCTCTCCCTTCTACAGACCCTACATCTGTCACTTTATAGCTGTCACCCATTATTCCAAGGCCTGCCTTCTCAACCTGTACAGATCTGATCTAGGCTCTTCCAAAATTTTCCTCCAAAGTTCACCCAAACAGGTTCACCCAATGTGTCACAGGTTTTCCTCTAAGTTAAAACACAAACAAAACATTTTGTGGTTATTGGCACAACATCTGAGCTGTCCTGTTAATCCGACAGCTCACCACCAGGTTAATCTTCCAAAAATATCCCTTTCATCATATCACTAGCCTGCTCAAAAGCCTTCAATAATAATAGCTGACATTTACACATAACAGTAATGGCCGTGAACATTTAATGGTTCTTCAACATGTGTAGGCAGGGGTGTGCTGGAACCAGCTCAAGCTGGCTCTGGAGAACCCAATTGTGAAATTTTCAATGGGCATTTTCACCTTGGAAATGAGCAAAAGCTACGAATTGGGGATTGATTTATTATTTTGCTGATCGTCTACTGGAGTGGTTTGCACAGCTCTCTAGTATAGTCAACCAGAATAAAATATGATTGAGAGATGTTTAACAAGATAACTAAAAATATAACGCAATATAGGTTGTGTTAATTCATGGTTTTTTAAGTCTGCCGCAGGGATCTATTTTCATTTGAGTTTGACAGCACTAGACTAGACTTCTAACAGTGATCTAGAAAATGGTAGTACTACACATTAAACTTAAAAGTATGTTCTGCATACATTACTTTTTTCAGAGAGCTGATTGTTAAACATTTACTAGCACACTCTTGCCTATAGGATAAATTCCAGGCTGCTTAGCCTAGATACCAGGCCCTTCATAGTATTCATCTAAACTATCTTTACTACCTGCTATTTCCTAACAGTAACCCTCCAGTCCAGCTAAGCTAATTTAGTCACTTTCCCGTCTTGAATCCCTCCTCCACTCAACTGTCAAAATGATGCTGCTAAAGCATAATTCTCATGTTCCCTCCCCTACACAACAAACACCAATGTCTCTCTATGACCTCCACAATCAAATAAAACTCTTCTATTTGGCATTTAAAGACCATCACAACCTTCTTCCCAGGTTTCCTACTTTATATAGCCTATGATTTAGTCAACCTGGCCCTCTTGTTTCTCATAAAAAACCTTCCATCTTCTGTCTTTTTTCCTTTTCATCAACTATCCTCCATGCCTGATATATGAACTCTCCTTACCTCTTCAAATCCTGAGTTTCCTTCAATGCTCTGCTCAAACACCACTTCCAAAATGCAGCCTTTCCTAATGCCCCCAGGTACTAGTATCCCTTCCATAATATTACCTTGAACTTATTCTGTTTATGCATATATAGAGAAAAGCAGTGGTGTAATGAATAATATGGAGTGCTGACTTCAAAGATGGACAGACCTCAATTCAAATCTTGCCTCTGATAGATGGACCTAGACCCAGACCCAGACCCAGACCCAGACTCAGACATAGACATAGACATAGACATAGACATAGACATAGACATAGACATAGACATAGGATGTGTGACCCTGGAAAGTCACTTAAACTTCCAATGTTCTGGGCATCTCTCTAAAAAAATAAATTGCAGAGAAGTAGCCAACTTCTGTTAATAGAGTCGTTTTCTTAGCCAAGAGTTTCCTTTGTCAATGAAATTGCAGGTCTAGTCTATACCCCTCCATTTTGCCTGTGTGTGTGTGTGTGTGCGTGTGTGTGTGTACATGTTGTTTCCCCTTGATAGAATACAAGCTCCTTGAGGATAGGGATTGTTTTATTTTTGTCTCTGTATACCAGTGTTGGGCACATAGTAAGCATCTAATAAATGCTTGTTTCTTGATTAATCTTCAGGATCTTATGCATTCCCATCATGCTCTTTTCCCCATTTCCTCCCTACATATTCAAATAGAATATTTATTCTCCCTTCTCCATTTATTCAAATTCTATGCCAGGCACAACTCAATGTCCTCTTGATTCCCAGACCATCTCTGCCCACAGTGTCTAGCTCTCTCTTTGACCTCTCCTTCCACTCTTGCCCCTAGTTCTAATCACACCATTACTGGACTCTGGTCCATCTATCTGCACCACTCACTTTACTGTCTTTTATGATTATTTGACTTTCTATAGGTGTATGTCTTTTACTCAAGGGTAAGGAGTATTCTTATATGCATTCATATTTCTCACAGTGCCTGATGTAGCGTTATAGATGTAAAAAGAGCTCAGTAATATCAACAAAATAAATAATGGTTTATAACTCTATGGAAGTTAGTCTTATAAATTGGAATCAGTTCTTTATATATCCTGGAAATGAGACCTTTATCAGAGAAACTTGCTGCAAAGATTTTTATCCCCAGTTAATTGGTTTCCTTTTCATCTTAGCTTTATTGGATTTGTTTGTGCAAAAACTTTAAAAATTTTATGTAATCAAAATTAGCTATTTTATCTTCTATGATAAGAGCCATTCTTTGATTAAGAAATGGTCTAAGAATATGAACAGGCAGTTCTTAAGGGAAGAAACCTCAACTACCTATAGGCATGGGGGGGGTGGGAATGGGGGGTAAACAATGCTCCAAATCACCAGTAATTAGAGGCACCTGGTGGCTTAGTGGCTGGAGCATTTGGTCCTGGAATCAGGAATCAAGTAATCAATAAACATTTATTAAGTGCTTACTATGTATTGTGCTAAGCTCTGAGCACACAAAAAAGGCAAAAATCAGTTCCTGTCCCCCAAGCAGTTTATGATCCAATAGGGGAGACAACACGCAAACAAAGATACACAAAGCAGCTACATATAGGATAAATAAAAAATAATTAACAGAAGGAAGGCGCTAGAATTAAGAGGGGCTGGGGAAGGCTGAATACAAATCTGAGCTCAGATACTTACTAGCTATATGACCCTGGGCAAGTCACTTAACCTCTGTTTGCCTTAGTTTCCTCAATTGTCAAATGGGAATGATAATAGCACCTACCTCACCTACCTACCGTGCTTAGCACGGTGCCTGGTAGTAGGTACTACCTACGTGCTTATTTCCTCCCCTTAATTAGAGAATACAAATTAAAGCAATTCTGAGATTGTACCTCACACCCAGCAGATTAACAGATGGCAAAAAAGAAAAAGGATAAATGTTGGAGGGGCTGTGGGAAGACAAGCACATTGATTCACTGCTGATGGAACTGTGAATGAGTACAGCCCTTTTGGAAAGTAATTCTACTTTTTACAGACACACACACACACACACACACACACACACACACACACACACTACTAAAAAGAGCATGCCCTTTGACCATATTATACCACTACTAGGTCTCTCAGAAAAGAACAAAGAAATCATAAAAATGTCTTATATATACAAAAATATTTATAGCATCTATATTATGATAGCAAAAAAAGTGGAAACTAAAGAGATGTCCATCAATTGAGGAATGGCTAAATAAATTGTGGCACATGAATGGTACAGAATACTCTTGTGCTATAAGAAATGAGGAAAAAAATATGGAAAGACTTAAATGCACTGATGCAGAAGGAAGTGAACAAAACCAGGGGAACAATTTAAACTCTAATATCAATAATATAAAAATGAACAATTTTGAGGATTTTTACAAACTGATGAAGAATGAAATAAGCAGAACCAGGAGAAAAATGTAGACAATAACACAGTAAAGACAAACAACTTTCAAAGTTATAAGAACTATGATCAATATAATGACCATCCCTGATCCTAGAGGACCAATTATGAAACTACCTTCTGACAGAGAAGTAATAGATTTAGGGTGCAGAATGAAGGAGAGAGGGAGGGAGGGAGGGAGGGAGGGAGAGAGAGAGAGAGAGAGAGAGAGAGAGAGAGAGAGGAAGGGAGAGGGAGAGAGGAAGGGAGAGGGAGAGAGAGAGAAGGGGGGAAAGGAAGGAGGAGAGAGAGATGGATAGATAATAGACAAATATGTGATATATAAATAGATAGCTATATCTAAATATAGACTGATAGATGGATATAGATAAATTGCTAATAGATACAAATATAGATAGACATTTATATAGATATGTAGAGATAGAGAGATAGATGGATAGATATAGGTAAATAGATGATACATATAGATGAATAGGTAGATATCTGTATAGATACATATATAGAGAAAGTGATATAGAAATAGATGGATACAATAGGTAAACAGGCATATTTCTCTATATCTGTATCTACTAGACAGATTTCTCTATCTACATCTGTATCTACCATATATACATATATCTATTATCTAGCTATTCTATCCATCTATTGAGAGACAGACAGACCAACGGGCAGTATCCAACAAATAAGAGAATTTACTTTGCTTAATTAAGCATATTTGTTAAAAGAATTTTGCTTTTCTTTTTTCTTTTCCCCCCAGTAAAGTGAGGTGTAGAGGAAAGAGAAAATAGATTTCTGTTCATTAAAAAAATCAACAAAACATTTTTTTAAAAAAAAATTGATGTGGGGGACCTGCTACAGATGTGGAATGTTACATGTATTTTCAGATGAGGTCACTATTATTAGTTTTATTAATTATTTTGACTTTGTTACAAAAGATCACTGATGGAGTAGGAGTAACCTGTAAATGTTTATAATATTTATAAAATAAAATATACCAATAAAACTTTAAAACATTTTCTTAAAAGATAAAAAAAAATCCACAGTACACTAAAGGTTACAAAACTGTTTTTCATCATTTCTATGTGAAGTTGGTAATACAAATATTATTATCTTCATTTTTTAGGTGAAGACCCAGAGGCTGTATGAGGTTAAATGACTAGGTCAAATAACACACAGCTAATAAATGGTGGATCCAAGAATCAAAATACCATGTCTTCTAATTGTGAGCGCTGGGTTCTTGCCCCTCAACCATGCTGTTTGAATGATCCAGAATGACTACTTCCAGGGATTACATTTAGTGTAGGATTTTATTCCCATCTAATGGTCTATTGTTGTTGAGTGTTTCAGTCGTGTCTGACTCATGCCCCATTTGGAGTTTTCTTGGCAAAGATACTGGAGTAGTTTTCCATTTCCTTCTATAGGTGAGGAAACTGAGGCAAACAGGATTAAGTGACTTGTCCAGGGTCAAACAGCTAATAAGTGTCTGAGGCCACATTTGAACTCAGTTCTTCCTTAGTCTACACCTGGGCTCTATCCACCTTGCTGCCCCTCTTAACAGCCTCCAGAAACACAAGATCAAAATAGTAAATTGACAGTTTTGTTACAGTGGAGAGGTAGTATTGCAGAATGAAATCTTGCCTTTCATTTTGTGGCCATGACCAAGTCTTTTAACCTCCCTAAATCTGTTTCCTTATCTGTGAAACGGAGATAAGCATAGCCATATTGCCTACCTCCCTGTGCAGACTCAAATGAAATAATATATGTAAAGTGCTTTGCAAATTTTAAGGTACTATATAAATGCCAATTATTATAATGCTATCCATATTGTGAAATTGTGGTATAGATTAGCACTTGGTGTTTGAACAAAGTTTCTGTTTGCTTGTTGGTTGACTGACTGACAATCCTTCAGATCCTTCTGGCAATAAATTCCTGGATGGGGTCCAAGGTTGATTCATTCCAAACAATAGATAAGGTTGTGGGGAGGTACCAGGCCACTGAATGTGTTTAGAAACCAACTGGATGGTCTCCTCTCCAACGACCTTGAAGACTTCATAATAGTAGAAGTCCCTGTTCATTTATGACAGTCATTCACTTTGTTTCTTATCACTTGGAATTTCTAGGAATGATTTTATATTTGTTTTGTTTATCAGAATTTGTCTTGTGCTTTGGTTTACAATGAACTGGCAAAATGCCCCCAGGTTCCCAAATGGTCCCTCCTTCCTCAGGTAGTGGTGGGCAATAACCAAACCTGTCCTTGCCCAATCCCAAGGTCAGAGGCTATCAATGAGATGTTTGCCTGGGAGAAATTGTACTTGTGTTCATAAAGCATTCTACACAATCATCCCCCTTTCCTCACCTGTCCCATGAAGAATTGTCCTACTCTGGTTGGTGAGTGAAGAAGTACCCATGCCAGTGGTGCCCACTTCAAATATTGCTAATCCTATGACTACCTGGACTATGCCACCTCCACACTAGTGTCCTTCTCTTTTCCCTCCCCATTTTCAGCTCCCTTTTATACTTAATTTTCCTCCATTAGAATGTAAGACAACTAGGTGGTACAGTGGATAGAGTGCCAGACCTGGAGTCAGAAAGGCTCATCTTCCTGAGTTCAAATCTATCCTCAGATACTTCCTACTTGTGTGACCCTGGTCAAGTCACTTAACCCTATTTGCCTCAGTTTCCTCATCTGTAAAATGAGCTAGAGGAGGAAACGGCAAATCACTCTAGTATCTTTACCCCCTGAAAAAGCCCAAATGGGATCAGATGCTGCCTTTCTTTTTGCTTTATTTGCAGTACCAGAACTTAGCACAGTGCCTGGCACATAACAGGCACTTAATAAATCTCTCTCTCTCTCTCTCTCTCTCTCTCTCACCCCCCCCCCGCCCCCTCTATTCCTCTCTCCATCTTGGTCTGTCTCTCTGTGTCTCTCTGTCTCTGTCTCTTTCTGTGTCTCTCTGTGTCTGTCTGTCTTATCAGATATATCATCTACATCTCCCCAGAGCTCAGCTAAGAGGTGAAATGGCCACATTGTTTAACAAAATCAACAGATGTGTTGGGACTGGAGCAGACGCTAAGGCATGATCAAAGTAGGCACTGATGATTTTTCCCCTCAATCCTCACTTTTGCTTCACAACTCTTCAAAGCATTTATCATTAATTATTATTCATTCTAGTTTTCAATGTTTGTGTCTTAGGATCCTACTAGGGTGGAAGCTCCATGAGGGAAGGCAGGACCATACCTTATACGAAGTTTTAATTCTCACCTGGTGCCCAGCACAATTATTCGCATTCACATTTGATGAATGAACAAATGAATCAATGACAAATGAATGGTCATGAGATCATGGGTATAAGACTGGAAGGAATCTCATAGGTTCTTAGCCCAACTGTCTCATTTTTCAGATGAGGAAACAGAAGCCCAGACAAGGAGAACCCACAGCTCACTAGAGCCAGAGCTAGGTTTCAAATACAAATCCGGCTCCCTTCCCATTGCTTCCTGAAACATAGATTTTGCTCAGTCCCCTTAAAATCCAAGCTCCCCTTTTGGTTAGCTTTTTTTCTAGCTTTCTTTGAACCTCTTTCGCATTCTGATTTTTATCCTGTGGGGAGACTTGGGGCTAACTGTACAAAAAGATCCGAATTATGGGTATCATAAGAGACACCAAGCAGGATTATCTTCTGCTAACATAAACTAAATGTGCCTGTTTTCCCACAGCCCTTAAATATTTATCATTTTCCTTTTTTGGGCATCTTTGTCAATATTATGGGTGTGAACTGGAATCCCAGAATTACTCTAGTTTACAATTTTCTAATTAGCAGTGAATTGGTGCACTTCAACACATGGCAATAGATAGTCTGTTGTTTTTTTCCCTTTGAGACCCACCTTTCATATCCTTAGACCTTTATCAATTGGGGAATGGCTCTTAATTAGTTTGTAATTTTCTAATTATCAGTGAATTGGTGCAATTCTACATATGGCAATATATAGTCTGTTGGTTTTTTTTCCTTTGAGAACTACCTGTTCATATCATTAGACCTTTATCAATTGTGGAATGGCTGTTTTCCTTATAAATTTGAAACAGTTCCTTATATATCTTGAAAATGATACTTTTATCTGAGAAACTTGTTGCCAAGATTTTTTTTCCTCAGTTTTGCAAATATCATCTTAACATAACATATTATCCCTCCTCTCCACTCTTCTTTTGCATTTTTTTAGTAAGGTCTATCATCCCAAAGCCATGTGCCAGTCATAGATTTTCTCCTTCTATGATTCAGTGATACCTGTTAGTCAAATTTGTCACCTTATATCAGAACCTTGATGCCTTAAATTTTGAATAGTCATCTATAGACATTTGAGTTCATGGGTTTACTATTGGCTGTCTTCTTGGATTCTGTCTCCTATGAACAATTGGGTGGCTCATCTACTATCTTCCCTTTACTGTTGCAAGTGTATGACAAATAACTTGTTGGACATACATAAGGTAGGTTTTCCCTTACTCTATCCTTTTTTATTAAAGCCTTTTTTGCTTAAAACTAAATAGATTAGATTTGCAAAACACCAGGCAAATATGTTTCATCAGCCTTTGTTAGGTAAACTCCATCCCTGAACAGAAGTCTGTCATACCCATAATTTTAGCTCTAGTCAAGAAATTCAAATTCCATTCTTGGTAACTTGTTCACAAATTAATTTCTTCCTTTTGCACCCCTACCTCCTCCTGAGCAAGAACACAGCCTATCCCCTAGTAGTCCTCAGCTTTTCACTCAAAACTTCATAATGCTCAGCAGTATTTTCTAAGTTCCTTCTGACAGCATCATTTGTGCTCCTTTGGTCTCTGCTTGAATACTTCTAGTATTAGCTCACTATTTTGCAAAGTGCCTGTTCTTCTTCCATTTGGCAGCCCTTCAGATATCTGAATGGCAGCTTTTATATGTCCCCTTAATTTCTATCACTGGCCAAATATCCTTAGCTCCCTTAACTATTTTTCACATGACATGGTTTCTGGGACTCTTACCATCCTAGTCATCCTGCTTTGAATGTTCTCTAGTTTGGCAAAGTATTTTTTTTATGTGGCACCCCAAACTGAACACACTACTCCAAATGTGTTCTAACACAGAGTACAGTGACAGTGTGGGTATGGTCTCCCTTGATCTGAAAACTATTTTTTTGTTAATGTAAGCCAAAATTATACTAGGGTGTTTTTTCTTAGCAGTATAATGGCTCAGGTTTGGTCAGCTGAAACCTGTAGGTCTTTTTTTTTTTAACATGAACTGTTATAAAACCAGGCATCCTATAGATACGTAATTGATTAATTAATTGCTTGACAGCATCCTTGTTTAGCCTAAGGGCAGAACTTTACCATCCATCCTTATTAAACTGCTTCTTGTTGATTTTGGCTAATCATTCCATCCCATTACAAGTCTTTAAAATACTGATTTTACTTCTTCTTTCATGTGACAGTCATCTAGTGTATTTGCCCTTTCTCCGTCATCAGCAAATTTTTAAAGCATGCCTTCCGTGTCTTTATCCGAGTCAATAATGAAAATATTAAAAAGGCTGGGCCAGTACCCTGAGATGTACTATTATAAGGGCCTTTCTCTCTGTGTTCTAATTTGCATTCTAGGATTAGAATATCATCGTGTATCTACCTACAAAAATGATAATGTATACAAATACACCATTACCAGCCATTTAGTGGGGCTTACGTCAAGGCCTACTAGCTCAGTATCTGAACTAGTTGGTGATTATCCTACAGTACCATTCCTCACCTGGTACCAATCCCACCAGACTGACTCCATAGAACCATATCCTTCTTATGATTTCATTCTCGTTCTTGTAACCCAGCTATGTCACTTCTATTTAGCTCTGAAGAAATCTATTCAGCATGGATTGAGTTAACTGCCTCAGAGCCAGCCTCTGGATCTGTACCTCTATTACCTTAGAGTTTGGACAAGCAAATCCAAACATCAGTGCTCTTTGAATACAGTTCTTTAATCAGTGACAAACCTACCTAATTATATTATGATCTAACATTTCATCAAATGCCTTGCTGAAATTTAGATAAATGCTTTATCTAAATGAACTACTTTATGATACTCCCTTGTTTGTTAATGCTTTCAAAAAAGTAAGTGAAGTTATTTTCATACAAATTGTTTGGAATAAATCTATTATGTCCCTTTCTAAATGCTCACCAACTCTTTGCTTAACAATTTATTCTAATATATCACCTGAGATCTTCAGTTCTCTGTCTGTCTCAGCTTTGGGAGTGCTTCAAGTGGGAGTTCCCCTTTGGGACTCTCCAAGGGAGAATGTTCTTTACATCTTCTTTGGCTGGTTTCACAGTCTTTTCCTTTAGCGACCTGAAGTGAGGTTGGGCTCTTTAATCTTCTCAAAGCTGGAAACTCCCCCTACATTCTGCTTGAAGAAGACTCTCCCTTGGAGGACCCCAAAGGGGTATTTCCACTTGGAGAGTTTCCAAAGGGGAGAATCACTGAGAACTGAAGCTCTTGCCTCTTATCAAATCCATTCCGTCCCTTAGGCAGGGCCACCAAGAAGAAGAGAGTCCCATACCAATGGGCTTTGGGACAGGGGTTACATTTATAAAAACAAAGAATCTATAATCAAAAGATTAGAGAGTTTGATATTGATCTTGCAACAACTCTGTGAAGTAGGTTCTATTTTGTAGGTGAGGAAACTGAGGCTAAGAGAGGTTAAGTGATTTGCCCAGGGTCACATACTTAGTAGTGTCTGAGGCTGGATTTGAACTCAGATCTTACTGACTCCAGGCCTAACACTCTATTCCCTGAACCACTTCTCTGTTAAATGTAATAACTTAGGCTTGTTATCCAAATGACTCAGTTCTAGGCTTAGTTAAAGCCCTAGAGTTCAGGCCAGTAAGGCCCAGAACTTCTCCTACGGAGCTTATTACCATCGACAATGAGCCTGGGGAACCCTACTGAATCAAGTTGGTTTTCAAAACTTCCTACATGTTTGAGTGACAGTGGTATCAGAATTCCAGGTTTTCATTCCTTCTTGTATACTCATATACCTCTCAAATACCTTGCTTCCCCCATAGTCATCAGAGGATAGCCCCACCTACCCAAATGGGCCCAGTCCCGAACTACATAGCTCATTATTAGTTTTGCCAATCCTCCTGATTTATGAGTTGTGACCTGAGATTTCCATTGTGTTTAGTGAATCAGCAGGAGGGACAAAGCATGACAGCTGGTGGGTTGATCCTCCACCACTCAGGGCACCAGTGCCTCCATAGTGAGCCTCTTCCATTAGTATAGGCTGGGAACAGCTCTCATGCCAGAGTATACCCCTTCTCAGCCAGCCTGGTCAGCACGGCAAGGGCAGGCCACCACCGGCAGCTGCCATGCCAACAGACTGGCAAATCTTTCACATGAAGGCTGCTTGGAAGCCCAAGGACAGCAACATAATCCTCTATTGTAAGGTTCCAATGACTGCCGTGTGACCTCAGACAGGGCAGTAGGAATTTCGCAGTCAGACAGGCATGGAGGCAAGCTGCAGGTGCATTAATCTGGTGGTTAAATACAAACATGTGAAAATTCATGTATACAGAAAGGAAACTAATGTTGCTTTTCCAACTTCAGTTAAAGAGATCATTTAGTAAATACAGTTCAGAACTGGCTTCTGCAGGGATGGGTCTTACTGCCAAAAACAATTATCAGAGAGACAAGAGGGAACTGATAACAAAAGACTGGGTTGTCACTGTAATGATGTAGGGGATGGGGGGAGGCGGGGAGGATACCATGTGTTGTGCCTATCATCACTCTGGTGGATAGACCCAGCTTGGTAGACTACATAGAATTCATTGAGCTGAACATTGTCACCAGCATGGTACTAAGAGGGGCCCAGATCTCAGGCTGCCAATGTCAGTTCCCGTAGCTGACTTCCTAGGCTGGGTGCCAAGGTTGTTCAGTGAGTCACAGAGAGGAGCTTACTCAGGGAACATCCCTTGAAACAGGATGTGGCCCTTTCGTGGAGAACTGAAAGATGGTCACCCTGCCCCCCCCCAGCCCCCAACCCCTCTTTCTATGGGGAAACCCTCCTGTCGGTCTGGCCATCGCTTCCTGCACCAAGAAACACATGCCTTTCTTTTCTGGGGATTGGGAACAATAATTTTGGCAGGAGGTGGGGGGTGGGGATGGTATGAGTGTGTGTGTGTGTGTGTGTGTGTGTGTGTGTGTGTGTGTGTGTGTGTATGTGTGTGTGTGTTTGTGTCTAAACACTGTTGAGCGGTCTATTGTTTAAGAGCTAAACTTTTCCCCCTTTCAATCAATTTACCCGTCATCTGAAGTAGCCATTACTAACTGTCACCAAATCCTCTGTGTTAGACAGTGACCACCATTGTTTCCCTGAAACACAGGTTCATTTATATGCTGGAATATGACACATCTTAGAAATTCCAAATTAAGAAGCACTCTGGTCGGGGAAAGAAGAAGAGGAAGCAGGGAATGGGGTGGGGGTGGGTGGGGGAAACTCTGAGGTATTTACAACAGTGATCAAGAGACTGCCATCATTTTTCACTTACTGTAGTCATAACCGTGCATTGATCTCATCTCTCAAAGTCAAGCTAAGATATCCTTTTTTCTACCTCTTTTTTAAAATGTGGAGCATTTTAGGCTCTAGAAACTTCAGCCTGTGGTCTTGGTTATAATCCCAGGACTGTTTAAAAAGACTTTCCGGGGTTATTAAGGAGGTATATTTTTCTCGGTTTATAGAAATATTGACCCACAAGCGTTCACTGAAATCCTGCATTGTTATATATCCCCAAAGACAAAGCTATATCCACAGCAATTCTAGCTGCTTAGCTGAACAGAACACATATCTAGAGACAGAGTATATAATAGCCCTGTTTATTGATGACTAAAATCTTGAAAACTCCGCCGTACACTCTAAAGCCCAGCACTGAGGGCAGGGATCCAGGGCGTCCTCATCATCCCAGACACAGAAATCTATATTAAGAGCTGTGTCAGGGGAAAGAAACACAGTTTTCCCTTACTTTGACTATTGCTTCTCCCACAGAGCAGGAACGAGATGTTCCTCTCAGTGGTTACAGCTGGCTTTACTACAAATAATATGCACCCCCAATATTCAAAACAGGAGTCAGAAAGGACAAGGCCTGAAGATAAGGACCAGATCCCAAAAAGGTCCAAGACAGAAGGAAAGGTCCCATATGTTGGGATAAGGCCTGTATCTGTGATTTCATTGGTGTAGAGAAATCCTATATAAGGAAAGTTCCCCCTTTCAATGTGAGTTGGCACCTTCTCAGCAATTTATGGATTTACAGAATTGCCTAGAATGCTTAGAGGTTAAGTGACTTGCCCAAGGTCACACAGCTAAGTGTCAGAAGCCAGACATATATGCAAAAAAGATTTATAGCAATTTTTATTGTAGCAAGGAGGTGGAAACCAAGTGAGTGTCCAGTCACTGAGGAATGACTAAAATTGTGAACGTGATAGAACATGATTATGCTGTAAAAGAATCAGGAAAACCAGCTATCCAGTGACTTACAACCAAAGAAAAGGAAAACAATATTGAAACACACAAAAACTTGGATCAATAAAGTGACCAATGTTGAGCTCAAGAAAGTAACCATGAAAGTCATCCTTCATGACGGTAGCATCAAAATACTTGAACTGGAATCTTAGTTCTGCTATCTATACTGGCCTGACCTTGGGTAAATCATTTCCTGTCTGGGCTTCTCTATTCCCCCTCTACAAAAGAAAAGAGTTGAATTAGCCTCTAAATCCTTTCAACCTTGACCGCCTGCTGACTGATAGGTGGTGGAATATAGATGTTAAATGAAGGAAACATTTTCAGACATGACCTATGAGTTAGTTGGTTTTGATTAACTATATTTCTTTATTACAAGGAAGGAGTCATTGGGAACTGAGAATGATGTATAGAAAAAAGCATCAATAAAATGTATAGTTTTAAAAATAAAGAAAGAAGAAGGAAGGATGGAAGGATGGAAAGAAAGAAAGAAAGAAAGAAAGAAAGAAAGGAAGGAAGGAAGGAAGGAAGGAAGGAAGGAAGGAAGGAAGAAGGAAGGAAGGAAGGAAGGAAGGAAGGAAGGAAGGAAGGAAGGAAGGAAGGAAGGAAGGAAGGAAGGAAGGAAGGAAAAAAGAAAGAAAGAAAGAAAGAGAAAGGGAGGGAGGGAGGGAGAAAGAAAGAAGGAAGGAAAGAAAGAAAGAGAGGGAAGGAGGAAGGGAGAGAGAGAGGAAGGAAGGAAGGAAGGAACCACAGGAGCTAGATAACTTCATTCAATATTTATTCCATCTTTTTCAATGGGCTTGCAGGCCATTTGTAGACAAGTATCACTGTTCTGTTGCATACACATAGAAAAACTGAGGACTACAGGCATTGAGTGACATATTACAGCAAGATAGTTAAATAACCAAGTAAAATATTAAGCTAAAGCTTCTGAATGGTGCTCTAAATGGATGGACAACAATTTCTATTCCTCTGTTCTTGGAAATCCATCCTTCCTTGGGAGTGAATCAAAAAATATTAAACATTTACTATGCATCAGGTGCTGTCCTACATGCTAGAGATAAAAACAGTCAACTAGCTTTATGCACTAGGCCAACGGTTCTCAACGCATAGTCTGTGACCTTTGCAGGGGGGCACAACGTTAAAACTTTCATAATGATATTAAAATATTTTAATTTTTAATACAGTACACATGGATACACATAGACAAAAGCTATATGGGGAGTCATGTCATTTTTAAGAGTATAAAGGGGGCCCAAGGCCAAAAAGTTGTAAAATGACTATGATAGACACTCTGCTAAATGTTGGTGATGCAAAGAAAAAGTGAGTACAGCCTCTGCCCTTAAAGAGCTGATAAATCAGTAAGACAGTAGGCTAACACTAGCAGCCTCAGTTTACCTTTTACTTGAAAGTGATGAGTTACTAAACCAGGTTTATATTTACATTTGAAACCATTGAATTAAAAACCATTGCTATATTAATTTAAATTATTGCAGCTTACTTAACCAGAAACATCAGATTTCCTGCTAATCTTTCAGCCTATTAGGTTAAAAAATTTCTAGTGGGGGAGACAACACATATATAAAGATGTACATATTGAGTAGAAAGAAGGAAATATATAGGAGACTTGTAGTGAGGTTAGAAACAAGAGGATTCGACTACTGATTAGAATAAATGGGCCGGGGGAATAGAAGAGTTGAGGATGACTGTGGTTGTTGTCAAGGAGGCTAATAGGGGGCTAAAGTATATAGTTAGGAAAGGATGTTTAAGTGTGAAGTCACAGGGAAGGTGAATGGTACCATAGGGTAATCAATAGCCCTTTCCTTAAGCTAAGATAGTTTTGAGTTGATTATCGTAGCCATATTAAGAGGTAGATGGGGAAGGGGAAAGATCAAACAGAAAAATGGTCAGGGATCTGGGGCTAGCTAGCTAGATGTAGTGGGCTCTTACCAGTCATGACCCAAAGAGCCTCTCTACCTCCTTGGCTTCCTTCCTATCCACTTCCCTTCTTCTCCAGTTCCTAGTCTAGCAATTTGTATCTCTTCTATGCATTTCGTTCTATTTTGTATTACAGCTGTTTCTGTTTGGGTTGTTTTTTGGTTTCCCATCACAACTCTTCCTTGAAACACACACATCCTAGACGGCAAGATTCCTGAGGGCAAGGACTGCATCTCATTTAGTCTTCAGATCTCACCTAGTTTCAAACACAAATACTCTGCACAAAGTAGGTGCTTAACAGGTATTTATTGAATTGAATTCCAATTTGTGCCTTTTTATTTGCTTTGTTCCTTTCCAGGGATTAGTAACTTAATAATCTCCAACACATGCCAATAAAAACCTCCCAGTGTGTCCCACAGACCGGAGGCAAAGACTGTTCCCAACCTAAGTCCCTTTGAATCCGCAAAGTCCTTGATATTTGCATGATATAAGAACTGAGAAAGCATTAACTAAACACCCCCGGCTTGATAATAATACTCACAACCAGTCAGTCTTCTCTTCCCCTCCCTTCCTTTTCTTAAAGAATTCCACCCCTATGAGCAAGAATACAGAAAGAGCTCCCAGCCTACTGAGGACTTCCATTTAGATGTAAGACACATGGCAATTCCCAGTGGAAAAATGGCAGAGGCCAGGGTCCACAAGATTGGATGCTCTGATATGTATAGAACAATAGAAGAAACAAGTTCAGGATCATCTCTACATGTCCTCTACACCCTGTCACCCCAACCATTGGGCTTCCCATTAAGCAATAATCCTTCTTCCAGCCTCAATCTCATTCTTCTCTGATGCTGGAAGCTCTTTTCACTGGTTTACAGACTACAGCCTGGAGATGTGGCCTAGCGCAGCTTTGCCAAGGCATTCAAAGGGGTTTTCAGCCAGCAACATTTTCCCTGGCTCTTTTCCAACTTACTAAGGTCATAGCTAGGCTCTGGATTTTATCCTTTAAGGTAGACAATGATGAGCCATCTCTTTGCATTAGATTTCAGCCACTGTTACAGAGGAAGCTTGAGCATGGTCTACATGCACAGAGAATTGGTCATGACAGGCTTCTGCAAGCCTCAGGAAATTCAGGAATGTTAATCTCAGCCACTTATTTAGACCCAGTAAATAGGTCAAACCACCCTACTTCTTTATGAGCAAGTGGATACAACGCCAGGCCTGGAGTCAGGAAGACTCATCTTCCTGAGTTCAAGTCTGGCCTCAGATACTTACTGGCTGTGTGATCCTGGGTATATCACTTAACCCGGTTTTCCTCATTTTCCTCATCTGTAAAATGAGTTGGAGAAGGAAGTGGCAAACAACTCCATTATCTCTGCCAAGAAAACCCCAAATGGGGTCACAAATGACCCTGAGAAATGACTGAACAACAACCTTACTTCTTTAGTGACTTAGGACAAAAGGATCCTAGATTTAGAGCTGGACGGGTCTTCAGAGGTCATCTGGTCCAAGTTCCTTACTTTATTAATGACGAAACTGAGGTACAGAAGGTTTAACTGACTTGGCCCTCAATTTCCTAAGCAGCAACATCACTACCTGGAAAGGAGGACCTTGCTGTCTATTCTGACCAGCACGGACAGCTGACCAAGTCCACCAGTGATAATAATTCTCAAGTTTTCTCTGAACTCTCTAAAGTCTCCCAGTGCCAAAAGAGTATTCAATGTGCATTCTTCTCACCATGACAAGCAGAGATCTTGGTGGAATTGCTTTATGCTAAGCTCAGTCCAAGCCAAACTGAGATAAGCTGTATAAGTTCTGGGAAATTTCTATAGTGGTCACTATGCCAGGAAGGGAAAATGAGATCATGGAATAAGACATAAATGAAATGGATTTGTGAGAGACAGAACTATACTTGGCAATTCTGGTGGCCAGGGTAGGCACCACAGAATGGCTAATTAAAGCCAGGCATTTGTAAGACACCCCCAAATCAACTCGTTGAGACCTGGACCAAGAGAGAGACTTCAGACCCTGGGACACAAGTCTCCATGGAGAGAGAGACCCTAGTACAATAGCATCATAGGCAAACATCCTCCTCTGCCATGGGTGGGACACCATAAGGTTGCTGCAGGAGAGGCAACAGGACAGGGACAGGGCGTTAAGGAAGAGCAAACTTGAGATGGAGCAGCCTACCATCTGGTAGTACTTATTTTAACTAATTATTATTGTTAACTCAGTACCAAGTTCAGTTGTTTCTACTTGCTGGAGGAGTTCAAGTACTGTTTGTACCTGCTAAATTTCTACACTTGCGTGCAAAGCCCCAGTTGTCCCTGGCTAGGCTTGTGAGGAAGGACTCCATCAGCGAATGACTCCGGAGCCTTTTGTTTGTATGAGCATTTAGCATTGCAGGACCAGAATTCTATGTCCCAGAAAGCTCCAACCATCTGTTTAGGGGATTATGTGAAAGGAACCAAGGTTCTCCTACAAGATCCAATTTCCCCATTGTACTTAAAAAAACAACAACCTAGTCCGAGTATACGTTGTCTGATTGCCTTTTGCTTTATTGCATTTTAGAGATATCATTTTGTTTGTTTGTTTATTTTATTTTGTTTATCAAATTAGAGTTTTGTGGCAACCCTGCATGATTTCCCTGATGCCATGGTCCTCTTCGAGAATGAAGGACAAACACAAGCAAGTCTACTGGCACCATTTTTCCAATAGCATGCACTCGCATCATGTCTCTGTGTCACGTTTTGGTAATTCTCGTGATATTTCAAATATTTTCCATTGTTATTATATCTGTCATGGCAATCTGTGATCAGTGATCTCTGATGTTACTATCATAATTGTTTTGGGGCACCATGAACCTCACCCATATGAAGTGGTGGTAACTTAATCAATAGTTGTTGTTTGTGTTCTGACTGCTCCACCGACTGGCCATACCCCCATCTCTCTCCCTCTCCTCTCTATCCCCTGAGACACAACAATATTGAAGGATATTATGTAAACTTAGTTGATAAAACAGCAGCAGGATTTGAGAGGATTGATTAATTTTGAAAGAAGTTCTATTGTGGATAAAACGCTGTCAAACAGCACTGCATGCTACAGAGAAAGTTTTCATGAAAGAAAGGGGCGATTGATGCAGAAAACTTCATTGTTGTCGTATTTATAGAAATTGCCACAGCCACCCCAACCTTCAGCAACCACCACCCCGATCAGTCAGCAGCCATTGACATCGAGGCAAGGCCCTTCACCAGCAAAAAAATTATGATTTGCTGAAGGCTCAGATGACGGTTAGCATTTTTCAGCAATAAGGTATTTTTAAATTAAAGTATGTACATTACTTTTTTAGATGTAATACTATTACAGACTTAATAGATTGCAGTGTAGTATAAATATAACTTTTATATGCACTAGGAAACAAAAAAATTCACATCTCTTACTTTATTGCAATATTTGCTTTATTGTGGTGGCCTGGAGTCGAAGCTGCAATAACTCTGAGGCATGCCTGTATGCTACTTTCACCTAAGGTAGTTATTTACCCTCTTGTTCAGAACCTCAGGGAAAAAGATTGAGCCCAGGTAGAGAGTTTGAGGTAAAGCAAGATGATCAAGAATACCCCCCTCTTGAGCCTGGTACTTTGTCTTGGTTACAAAGAGTCTTCTACTCTGCATCTGGTGACTTTAGCTATTTCCCTAGCAATGGCTCAAGTCTCAAATAGAAAAATGTATAAAGCACGGTTGAAGAGGGTGTCCCTCCTTCTCCGACCTCTGCAACTCCCATGGAATCGCCAAATGCTACTGAAACCCAAAGTCCAGCTCGGCTGGGGCAGTGGTACCTGGGAGCAGAGCTCAGGCTTAGGATGGCAATACTATTCATTGCAGTGACTATTGTGAAATATAAGTGTGAGATAATTGGCAGAACGGAGTTCTGCCACCATGCCAGGACTTACTCCTCTGCACCTCCCCCCAAAAGGATCTCCAGATACCCCCAAGATGAGAGCTACTTGACCAAAGCTGCAGACTCCTGGGAAAAAACAGCCTCTAGTCTCAACGATCATGCTAGAGCAGAATCCTAGATTTTTTCTTTTCTAAAGGGTCTTCTTCTCCATCTCCAGTCCCTAAGGGTGTGGCCTAGTGACCTGGCACAAATGTCCAGTTATCCTTGGATTCACACCCAAGCAAACCAATACCATTCCCTTCATGCATCATGCACTTGGGTTTATAGTCTACATACTGTTTTATATGTATCTAATTTGGTACTGTCTGTCCAAAAGATATTTGCCTTTCTTGTTTGGACTTCCTATTAAAGAAAAGGGGGGGCAGCATCTGACCCTGTTCTGTAGCCACACCCTCCAATACAGGTGTACCCTGAGATAAATGCCCTTTGAAGCAAGCAGGGGCCTGGCAGTTACAAACTCTTGAGGTTCTAACTTGAATTCTTTGAAAGAAAGACAAGGCCTTTCATTCCTCATGACTTAATGTAGCCTTGTTAAATCACTTCTCTTTAGTACAAGGCTCTTTTTACACATACACACACACATATATATATATATGCACATATATGTATATATACACACATATATATGCACATATATGTATATATATATACACACATGTATATATTTTATTTTTCCCCCAATTACATGTTAAAACAATTTTTTAACATTTTTTTTCAAGTTTAGTACAGGGCCCTTAACCTTTCTGTATCATGGGCCCCTACGGCAGTCTAGTGAAACCTAAGGACCCCTTTTCTAAATAGCATTTTTAGATAATTGAAAGAAATGCTAAATTCCAATTAGAGGTTAGTGAAAATAAAGATGGAATTGTTTTCCCCTTCCTATCCTCCCTCAAAAACCTATCCAGGGACCCCCAATGAAGGACCCTTGCTTAGAAGAACACTTCTAGAGGGAAAGTTGTACTCCCTCTTCATAAATGCCCAAGGTTTTTAGCATTCATATTATTCATGCTAACCAAATGCTATTTTCCCTCTCTCCATACTTTTTTTTAAACTATTGCTAATATTGACCTCTGTCCATTCCATGAATGTATACACTTCATTAATGTGCCTTCTACTCCCCATGGAAATTAACTCTGGAAACACTCTCCTCTGCCCATTAAGGGTCTACTGTAGGGACAATGGCCTGGGCAGCAATTGATTAAAACCTGTCTTTGGAGAAACAGTGGCTTGGATACACATTTGTCAAGGAATACTAAGAAAACCTGCCTCCTCTCAGAGAGGAGCAGAGAGATGTAAAAGACTGAATGCTGGGTGATCACTTATAGAAGATTTTTACTTCCGTATTGTAGACATCAGTGAATGATTAATAGGAAACATTGAATTAGGGCAGGAGTTTAGCTAAAGGTATTATTTCCTGTCAGGGGCATAGGTCCTGGATAATTCAATAATTCAGCACTTAGATTGCTCCATTATCTCATTGACACAAATAATATCTCCAGCAGTATAGATCACAACCCAACCTTCACTTCCTGTTTGTGAGAACCCATACAATGTGCTGATGGCCTTCTTCTAGGATAGCACTTCTCAAAGTGTAGCATCTTTTAGAGACTCTTCAAGGACAAAACTATTTTCATAATAATACTAAGATGTTTTAATTTCTAATATGACAAACATCAATAGAAATATCCTACCTAGACAAAAGCTCTTTGGGGATCCTTGATAATTTTAAAGACCAAATGGGTCCTACAACTAAAGAGTTGCAGAACCACTATTCTAGGTTGTTGTTTTTAACCTAACCTTAAATATAGTCAGTAATTGGTGTGATACCTTCCCTCTTTTTGGTGGACCAGTGGTGAGCTACAGACACAAACTATTGTGGAGAGATGGATCCACAGATGGATGAAGGTGTTCGGACCATGACACAAGCCTAAAAGTGTGAGGTTCCTGGGGAATTTTTCTTCTTTCCCTCCTCTGTGTGGGAAATGATATCACTCTCATTTATTGGGAGATAGAGAATGGCTCTACCACTTGATTTTTTTTTCTCATTATGTAATTTCCTATTCTGTCTAAACTAAATGCTTTGCCATTTAACTTTTGGTCTGTTGGTAAAGAAGGCACTGATGGGGGCTCGAACCAAATGCTTAACTATGAACCTGGATTAATGAGAGGTTCCAGAGGCAAGTGAGATCCTTGTTACAAGTAATTAATCTGAATATATGTATTCTATAACCATAATAGTAATTTGACTTTAGTCTTCATGAGGCAGAGTGGTATAAGGAAAAGTGAGGTCAGAGTATCTGGGTTCAAACTCTAACTCGGTTATTTAGTGCCTTTGTGATTTAGGGTAAATCACTCAACTCTCTGGGCCTTAGATTTCCTCATCTATAAAATGAGGGAGTTGTAGCAGATGATTTCTGAGGTCTCTAAAGCTATGATGCCATGATCCTAAATCACTGATGGAATTAGGAGGTTTGGTCTCATTTACTAGGGCCAAGCAAGTAGCAGGGATTATTATTCTATTCTATTTCATGCTTTTTGCAGGCATTGGAACTCTATGTTATGACCACTTCTGCATGTGTGTGGACCAAGCTCAGACATTGTGCAGTTTTTGAAGACCTTGGTCTGTCTATATTCTGATTTCCTACCAAAATAAAGAGTGTGGCTCTGGTGGTATAGTATGCAGACATGGTTTCTCTCCTTGCTTTCTACCCTCCAGGACTGGAACCATCAATGCATAGTGCTTTTCATTGTTTTTTTTATTTCTCTGAAAATTAAACATGCCCTTTACAAGCATCTGGTCCGATATTCTCTGATGTCTCACCAAGCACTACATTTGTATATCTCAGGAATTTTATTAGAGAAGACAAATCTCATTCTCTCTGCCCCACACTCTGTCTCTAGGGATGCTGCTAATCTCTGGGGTTGTCAACAAATCTACCCTTTTCTTCACAGCCCACTGTCAACCTGTTGCCAAATTCCACTTGTTTCCTCATCACTTTTGTAAAGTGTTTATCTGTCTCTCTTATCTCCCTCCCCTGACTCCATTTATCCCCCCAAACCACATGGAAAATAACATTCAATTCCTTAATCTTAACAAAGCATGGAAAAAAGTCTCCAGTCTCTGATAATGGTCAGGCTGATTGTTCTCACCTCAAATTCAGTGAACATATTTGATGCTTTTAAACACTAGAGCCTGTTCCTGAAGCCTCCTACCCCTGTGCTGGCATTTAAAAAGAGAGCACAGGGTAGAGAGGCTTGGAAGAAAAATGGCATCCACAAGCAAAGCTTAAATGATAGGGCTACTCCCCGGGTTTTGCCAAAAGGACTGGCTAAGTTTATAAACAATGAGACCGTCAGGGCAGAAGCCGACCCAACTGACCACAGTTGTTTGACTGATGTTGCTGAAACTCACTAACAGGGGTCCCTGAAGAACAACAAACTAAATGGCATTGTCCTATTATCGTCTGTTAATCAGCAGAGACAGCCAATGACAGAACTGGCCGAAAACCCAACAGCCACAAAGGTTTTCTATGCCACAGCAGCATCATTCCATATCTGTATGTCATGCGGGTCTTCATCATTCAGTGAGGGGCATCTCTCAAATCAAATTGCAGACCTACTGGAGCAGAAATACCAATCATCAGAAAGCCCAAAACATTATGCGAGAACGCACCGTTTCCACATTAAGATTCAGAACATACCGTCGTGAAACAGCTGCCTAGTTATCTACCTTTCAGCCAGTCAAACAGCAGGGTCCTTAGGGGGAGCCAGCTTTAGTCCGGTCTCTTGCCTTCTCCCTCCTGACTCATGTTAGGATCCTGAAGGAAGAAGCGGGTTATCAATCATTATCACTATGATCTCTTGTCCTGGAGCCAAAAGCCCTATGTCCGGATCCCAGGTCATCCACACTCCCTCAGTATGCAACCCTGGGCAAGGGACTTCGTCTCTCTGAATCTCAGACTTGTTGCCGTTGGGCTGTTTCAGTCGTGTCTGACTCTCCGTGACCCCATTTGGGGTTTTCTTAGCAAAGATACTGGAGTGGTTTGCCATTTCCTTCTCCAGCTCGTTTGACAGAAGAGGAAACTGAGTCTGAGTTTATTCATCTGTAAAGTGGGAATAATACGTGTCCTGTTGCCACACAGGGTTGTTGTAAAGGAAAGGTACTTTGTAAGTAGTAGAAAAACTATAGACACAAACTTTTTTTTTACCAGGGCGTTGGGAGGAAGGGGGGCTGGACTAAACCAGTAGACCTTGGCAAGTTATTTAACCTCTATAAGCCTAATCTGCAAAAGAAAGGGAAGGACCATATGGCCTCTGAGGATGGTCCCTTCCAGCTCTAGATCTGTGATTCTATGATTTCATCAAAGTAGGGAATTCCTGGTGTGACTACTCCCTCCACCAATGTGGTTTATCAACTGGTCTACACTTATAGTTTTAGAAAGTTACCCGAGGTTGTTACTTAGCCAAAAACATAAAGCCTCTTACTGTCAGAAGTCAGACTTGAACCTGGGTCTTCCTGACTCCAAAGCCAGCCACCCCCCCCCCCCCCATTTTTAACCACATCATACTGCCTCACCATTCCCATAAGTTCCTGTTGCTTCAACATTTATTTGGTATTATCTCATGTCCTTAAAACCACTCAACGAGACAGGGTAGTTCAATCATTATTCTATTTCACGGAAAAGGAAACTAAGGCTCAGGTTAAGTTTGCCACACAATAATGACCCTAGCTAGTAACTGGCAGGCTTGAGATTGGTAGATCTGTAAATTTTTCTCAGGGTGGAAACCACCCAGCAACAACTCAGAACTTCCTCTTTCTTATCCAAGGGATAACATAGGAAGAATATATTCCTACTATTCACCATCATAGTGGGCTTCCTATTTACACAAAAACAGTCATCATGACAGCATTAACTCTTCAAAGTTCTTTTTTTTAAATTTTAACTTTCAGTTCCAAATACTCTCCTTCTTTCCTATTCCTCTTCTTTCATTGAGAAGGCAAGAAATATGATACCCATTATACATATGAAGTCATGCAAAACATATTTCTGTATTAGCCATATTGCAAAAGGGGAAAAAAGCAAGAAATATAAAGTGAAAGAAAATATGTTTCAGTCTACACTCAGAGTTCTTCAATTCTCTCTCTGGAGATGGATAGCATTTTTCATCATGTTGTTAATGAGTCTTTTCAATCATGACCCCATTTGGGGTTTTCTTGGCAAAATACTGGAATGGTTTGCCCTTTCCTTCTTCAGCTCCAGCTCATTTTACAGATGAGGAACTGAGACAAACATTATTAGGCTTTGCCCAGGGTCACACAGCTAGTAAGTTTCTGAGGTCAGATTTGAACTCAGGTCCTTCTAAATTTCAGAGCCAGTGATCTATCCACTGTGCCACCTGGCTGCCCTTTTCATCAGGAGTCTTTTGGAATTGTCTTGGATCACTGTATTGATCAGAATAGCTAAGGCTTTCAAAGTTGAATGTTGCTACAATATTGCTGTCACTGTGTACAATGTTCTCCTAGTTCTATTCACTTCACTTTGTTTCAGTTCTTATAAATCTTCCCAGAATTTTCTGAAACCAGTTACTTCATTATCTCTTACAGCACAATAGTATTCCATCACAATCATATACTACAATTTGTTGAGCCATTCCTCAATTGATGAGTATCTCCTCAACTTCCAATTCTTTGCCACCACAAAAAGACCTGCTATAAATATGTTTTTGTACACATAGGTGCTTTTCCCTTTTTTGGTCTCTTTGGGGTACATTCATACTGGTGATATTTCTGGGTCAAAGGGTATGTACAGTTTTATAGCCCATTTGAACACAGTTCCAATTTTTTCTCCAAAATGGTAGGACCAGTTTATAATTCCATCAATGATACATTAGTGTACCTATTCCCCCGCATTCCATCTAGTACTTGACTCTAGTCCTTTTCTTTCATGTCAACCAATCTGATGAGTGTGAGGTGGTACCTCAGAGTTGTTTTAATTTGTATTTCTCTATTAGTGATTTGTACATGACTTGATAGCTTTGGTTTCTTTTTCTGAAAACTGCCTTTGAAACTTTGAACTTCCTTTGAAAATTTACCAACTGGGGAATGGCTCTTGTTTTCATAAATTTGGCTCAGTCCCTACATATTTGAGAAATGAGACCTTTATCAGAGACTTGCTGTAAAAAAATTTCCCCAGTTTCCTGCTTTCCTTCTCTGTTAATACAGACAATTAATATTTTTGTAAATATTCATCCATTTCATTTAGATTGACAGTTTGTTGGCATATAGTTGTGCAAAATAGCTCCTAATAATTGTGTTAATTTCATCTTTATTGGTTATACATTTACCTTTTTCATTTTTGAGGCTGGAAATTTGGTTCTTTTTTTTTTAAATCAAGCTACCCAAAGGTTTATTTATTTTGTTGGCTTTTTCATAAAATTAGATCTTAGTTTTATTTATTATTTTAATTTTTTTGCTTTCAATTTTATGAATCAATCTTCCTTTTGATTTTCAGGATTTATTTTGTGTTTAATTGGAGATTTTTAATTTGTTCTTTTCCTAGGTTGTTTTTTTTTTTGCATGCCCAATTTATTGACCTGTTCTTTCTCTCTTTTACTTATGTAGGTGTTTAGAGATATAAATTTTCCCCAAGAACTGCTGAGGTTGCATCCCACAAATTCATTTTCCTTAATAAAATTGATTGTTTCTATGATTTGTTCTTTGACTCACATTCTTTAGAATTAGACTATATATACTCAATAAAAGACAAAATCAAGAATAATCAAAACACTATGATCCACTCACAAACCTGGGTTGCACTTTCTTGCCAATGCATTCATTGTCCACAGCAATAAGGTGGCACATACTTATAGAACAAAGAGATATTTAAACAAAGAAATCCATGTGCCCAGGACAACTTAAAATTCTGAACTGCAGGCCTTGGTGTCCTTGGTCCCTTCAGAAATAATCTACACCACACAAAGCTGCTCCTTTGCTAATTGGTTTCTTTTTAGTCCTCAGTGCTACTAGGAAAAGCTGTTCCTTTTTTTCTGCCAAACCAATGAAGTAGTGATAAATCTTTTTGCTCACAGCCATCCTTAACAGGGTGCTGAGAAAAACGTGTTATGTTCTTTCAGTAACAAGCAATTCCTTTAAGTTGAAGAAATGCCAGGCTCCTAGGATGTGAAAATACCAGGGGATTCTACTTTCTCTGACCAATTCTAAGCCTCTTCTCACAGCAAAGTTTGTCTTTTCCCCATCTATTTCTCATTCTTAATGCAGAGAGGGCAAAATAGGCACCCTAAGAGGTTTCTCCTCTCTCAGGCTGTTGGTGGCATTAGAGAGAAATGAGTTCTTCATATAGCAGCAGGATTCAATTCTCTACCAGTGTGCTTATGGCAGCTTTTCCATACTTTTAAAAAATCAGTCAATAAAGCAATGTCTCTTTTTTTTATCAGCAAGTTCCCAGCAAAGCAGCTGAAAGCCTCTTGTGTTTTCTGCTCTCAAGCTTCCTGTGAGTCTTCCTGGGCTTACCTCATTCTCTTGCTTCTTCTTCCATCTTTCTCTTCCTATGGCTTCTTCTCTAAGTTTCTTCTCTCTGGTTTCTCGTGCCTCAATCAGAGCCTCCAAGTGGTCAGTGACTCATCCTTACCTTATGAAGTAAAACTTGAGAAGTTCATCTTCTATTAGATTTAAACCCAATAGTCCTAACAACAGCTAGCATTTATATAGTGCCTTTAGATTTGTAAACTGCTTTATGTATGCTTTCTCACTTCATATAATTTTCCCAGTCCACAGTTATTTGATTTACAATTTTGTCAGTTAAAATTTTAAGACTCTGAAAAGTCACATGTTAATAAGCTGATGAACAACAGTGCCCCGTAGCCGTCATTATCTCAGTCGTTGCTCTTCCTTCTATCTGAGGGGGCATTTCCTTTCATTATGGATTTTTTAAAAATTATTCTGAAAAGGGGTTCATAGGCTTCACCAGACCACCAAAGAGGTCCATGATACAAGAAAAAAACCATTTAAGAACCCCTGCCCTACACATAGAGGGAAGATTGGCTTTGGAAGGTGATCAAGGGCTGGGAGGGAAATTATAAAATCATGGAACTAAAAGAGATTTTGAGATTTCTTCTAGTCCATCCACCTTGCCTTTGCTGTTGTTACTGTTGTTCAGTCATCCAGTCAAGTCCATAGTATGCCCACACTGTCCATGGGGTTTTCTTGGCAAAGATACTGGAGTGGTTTGCCATTTCCTTCTGCCTTGTTTTTAGGCATGGCTGAATCAACAGTATTTCAAGGTGAATAAAGATTAAAAAAAAACATCCAATAACTTCTGTTTCAGAGTCACAATATCCAAACTTCAGGAAATATTTTCTCATACCTAACCTAAATCTGTCTTACTGCTGCTTAATCTAATTTCTTTTTAGTTTCTCCTTGTTGGAAACAGAGAACAGCTGATCAAAAAGATGCATTCTAATTGAGAAACTGCACCAGAGAAATAGGAAACCTTTTTTTTACCAAGCTCATCAGAGGTACTATTTCATCAAGCTTTCTTTTACTAGTTTAGGAAGGAGATATCCTATCCTTTGAATAAGTATGCTCATTAGAGGGATAAGTCCAGTCATGGAGAATACAAAAAATGTTTATTTTTCGGCATGACTTTGTTTTTAGCACATTAATCACTGATGTAGATAGCATCCTGAAGACCCAGCAGAAGTGAACAGCTCTCAGTAATGTACATATTTTATATGTGTTACACAGGCAAAGTTCTACAATAACATGACAGCTCTGGCAAACTAAACGTCTTAATCTGTCTATGCCTTCCATATTTATTTCCTTGCTTTTCGTTTTTCTGTTGTTGTAGGGTTTGGGGATTTTTTTTTGTTTTAGTTTGTTTTGGTTTTTGTGGGAATAGAAGGGGTAGGTGAGTGGAAATGGGCCCTTGATTTTATGTACCTAGGGACCCCCTGGAATGGAAACTTCATTCATTAATAAAAACGAGCAACTCCTCTGTAAATTATAGTCTTGATTTGTTGCTATCCACACAGCCAATATTTTTCACAGACTGATCTGGAACCCAGGTCTTGCTAATGTCAAGGCAGGAATCTAGCTAGGTGCTATGCCATACTGCCCACGTAGAGAGCTGTAATATGCTGTTTAGGTGGCTATGTGGCACGGCCAAGATGCAGGAAGATGACCACTGAAGGGTAAAAGCAGTTTCAAGGACTATGATTCCTTGGACAAGAAAAAATGATGTCTATAGACTCAAGAAAGGACTTCCGGCCCTTCTGTGATTACATTAATTGGGGAGGAACATTACTATTACTTACAAATACACTCAGTGATTTTGTGCTAGAGGTGACTTTAAAGATCATCTAGTCCAACCTTCTCATTTTACAGATGAAGAAACTGAGGTCCAAGAGAAGATAAATGGATAAGAGAAAACATGGTATGTAAATGTAATAGAATATTAATCCACCATAAGAAATTACCAAAAGGATGGTTTCAGAGAAACATGAAGGCATATAGGAACTAATGCAGAGTGAACCCCAAGAATTATTTATATGATAATAACAACATTGCAGAGACAAACAGTTTTAGAAGACTTATGAACTTGTGAATCAATGCAACAGCCAACAATGATTCCATAGGCCCAATGATGAAGCTTGCTATTCCCCTCCTGACAGAGGAGGGTTCAAATGGCCGAATAAGAGGCTCCTTTTCAGACACAGACAATGAGGCAATTTTTTTCTTGATTGTGCACATTTGGTATAAAGGTTTTGTTTTTCTTTTTCTCAAATGTGAGCATGGAAGAGTAGGGTAGGACAGAGGAACTAGGAATAATGTTACCAAAATGAAAAAGAAAGAAAAGATGAAAAAAGAGGCTCTTTGAAGCACGTTTTTGAAGTGCACAGAAGAGAACAGAAGGAAGGCCAGAAGGAATCACAAACAAGTGGGATAGCTTTGAAAGTAATATGTTGAATTTATTATATATTTTAAGAGAGAAGCAAATTGTATAGAAAGCAAGCTTAATAGAGATGATCAGTTTCATGCTCAGCCCTCTCCATTCTACTTTGTAGAAGTGATAATTTTAATTAATACTTATTAAGTTCCACATTTTTTAAAATAGGAAAAAAAGAAGATAAATAAATGAGGACATTACAATCATTCTCATGGTAACTACACCAAGAAACTTTAAGTTTCTCACAATAACGAAACAGAAGTTATATTTCTTGTTGTGCTTACTATGAGAGTAATGGTTTTCCTATAATCTATGATTAAATGGCCCCTTTGGTTTTTTTTTTCTGGGCTAAATACAATCATATTAATCTTTCTAATCAGTGTGATGCTTACCTTTGAAACCAAGGCCCCATATTTCTCGTCTTAGTCATTCTCTAGATTGGATTCCCGTTTCTTAACACTAGTTTGCATAGACAGCTGTAGGCTTGTCAACCTAAAACTTAATGACAATGGCCATGAAGAGCAGAGAAGAAACTCTGAAATACCAGGACTTGAAATAAACTATGAAATATACCCTTCCCTCATTTCTAAAATATATAGAGAACTGGTTCAAATTTACAAGAATACAAGTCATTCCCCAGTTGATAAATGGTCAAGGGATATGAACAGGAAGTTTTCAGAAGAAATTAAAGCTATCTGTAGTCATATGAAAAAATGCTCTAAATCATTATTGATTAGAGAAATGCAAATCAAAACAACTCTGAGGTACCACATCACACCTACCAGATTGGCTAACATAACAAAGCAGGACAGTGATAAATGCTGGAGAAGATGTAGGAAAGTTGGAACACTAATTCATTGTTGGTAGATCTGTGAGCTGATCCAACCACTCTGGAGAGCAATTTGGAACTACACCCAAAGGGCTATAAAAATGTGCATACCCTTTGACCCAGCAATATCACTTCTAGGGCTATATCCCAAAGATACCATAAAAATGGGAAAAGGTCCCAATGTACAAAAATATTTAGAGCAGCTCTTTTTGTGGTGGCCGAGAATTGGAAATAGAGGGGATGCCCATCAATTGGGGAATGGCTGAACAAGTTGTAGTGTGTGAATGTAATGGACTACTATTGTGCTGTAAGAAATGATGAGTAGGCAAACTTCAGAAAAACCTGGAAAGACTTATATGAACTGATGCTGAGTGAAGTGAGCAAAACCAGGAGAACATTATACACAGTACTAACCAGAGTGTGTGATGACTGACTTTGATAGACTTAGCCCTTCTCAGCAATTCAAGGACCTAAAACTTTTCCAAAGCAGTCATGATGGAAAATGCCATCCACATCCAGACAAAGAACTGTGGAGTTGGAATGCAGAGTGAAACAGACTCCTTTTTTTTGTTTTGTTTTGTTTTGTTTCCTTTCTCATGGTTTCTCCCATTTGTTATAATTCTTCTATGCAACATGACTAATGTGAAAATGTGTTTAATAAGAATGTGTGTGTAGAGCACATATTGGACTGCGTGCCATCTTGGGGAGGGAGGAGGTAGAGACGGGGAGAAAATGTAAAACTTATGGAAATGAATGTTGGAAACTGAAAATAAATAAATTAAATATAATATATATATATACATATACATATATATACATATACATATACATATATATATCATATATATATATATACATATATATATATATATATATATATATATATAGGCACTGTTCATACTATAATTCTACTTGTGTTGTTCTCCTCTGGCCCCTCTCCAAATTCTCCACTTACATCTAAGTTGTGCATTGTAACAGTAATATCATGCCCTAATTGGTCCCCTTATGGCCTCAAAGACTTGATGATCACCCATGACTTAACTATTGTCCAAATTATTTAGTCCTCATTCTCCTTGAACATATGGTAGAATTCTACACTGTTGGACACACTGTCCTAGATCCATATGCAACCTCAGTGAGGAATACCTTTTTACAAATGATCTATCATCTCCTTAAATGCTTCCAGTGACAGAATACTCACTCTCTCTTGGGGAAGCATACTACAGTGCTGGAAAGCTCAATTTATTATATACTTCTTTATGCTGAAGAAAAATGCACCTATTTGGAACTATCATCCCTTGGCCTTTTGAAGCAACATAAAAATCTTTCCTCTTTAACATAAAACTCTTCAAATATGAAAAGAGATATCCCAGGTCTCCTTAGTCTTCTCTCCACTAGCCCAAGCAAATCCAGTTCTTTCCATTATTTCTTAGAAGACAAGGTTTCCAGCCACCTGACCATCCTTACCTTCCTCTGGATACTCTCCAGCTCTCTTCTTTGTTGGCCTGTATGGCCCTCCATTTTTGGGATTCTCTTTTCACCCTCTTTGCATCTTTTGCTGGCTCTCCCCCTTCCTCCTGTACCCCAACATGGTGTTCCCCAGGGCTTACCTTATAATTCCCTCTGCTTTTATCCTTCCCAATATTCTTTTGCTTGTTGAAATTATCCTGCCTTGTGGCTTCAACTATCATCATGCTGATGAATCCCAAATTAATATTTATTCCTCCAACATCTTCCTTAAGCTTCAGTATCACCTACTGTCTACAGCACGACTCCACTTGGCTATTCCACTGTCAGCTTGAATTTGACATGATCAAACTGAGTTTATCATGTTCCCTTCCATACCTCAACTTCCCTATTTCTGTTAATAAGACTGTTCTCCTAGTTCCCCAAGATAAAAGCACTATTAATTTTTACTTTTCCCTATCCCATCTCAAATATATTAATTAGTTACCAAATCCTGTTGATGCTTTCTTAGAAATGTCTCTCATATCAGTTCCTCTCCATCTCCACTGCAACCACCCTAAACCTAGACACTCATCACCTCACAGCTGGATCAAGCAACGGCTGTCTTAGTGGTCTCTTTGTCTTTATTTTCTTCCTTCTCTAATTCATTCTGCAAGATCACCAAACTAGTCTTCCTCAAATGTCATGTCAGTTGCTTACTTAAAAAACTCCAGTGGTTGCTCACAAAATAAATTTTGAAATATTTGGCCTGGCTTTAAAGGTTCCACATAATCTGCCTCTTCCAAGTCTATCCGACTTTATTTCCCATTTTATCTCCCATTTGGTCCAGTTGGTCTGGTCTTCTTATTCTTCTCCAAACAGCTCATATTCAATTCTGGATTCCATCTCCTTCTTTCATGTCCAGGCATTCCTTCTTACATTTCCTTCTGAGAAGTCTTAATTTCCTTCAGAGACTTATCTCAACTGTCACTTCCTATGAAAAGCCTTTCTTGATCTCCTTGGCTGTTGGTATGCTATCCCTTCTCAACTTATCTTGTGTTTCCTTCTCTGTTTACATGTTGCATAAGCATATATAAGGAAGAGACAGTGTGGCATAGTGGATAGAGAGTCAGCCTTGAAACAAGGAAGTTCTGGGTTCAACTCCAACCTGACACATACTGATTGTGTGACCTTAGGCAAGTCACATAACCTCTTAGTACTCTAAGCAAATCTTTGTAAGTTGTGGAGTATATACTGACCTATGTTGGTAGAGAGTTCCCTATACCAATCAAATGACAGGTTCATTCTCTATCCCTATTCTTACATGTTGTTTCTCCCAGTGGAACATCTACATCTTAGAGACTACTTTTCATTTTCATACGTGTATCTCCAGTACCTAGGACAGTGCCTTGTGAACTAGAGGTCTTCAATAAATTCCTACTGACTTGAATACAAAACTTTCCTCAATATATTCTCCCATTTGGAACAGTCTTCTGTCTCCTTTCTCCCTATCCATATCTCACCCATCCTTTGAGACACACCTGGTTCACTTCCTGCCTACTCCACAGAGCCTTCCTTATTGCATCAGACCAGAATGAAGTCTTCTCTGAGCTACAGAGCACACATAGTCCCTGCTAACATTTCAGCCTTCATTCAGACATTGTACTTAATTGTGGTATGATTGCATGTCATGTCTCCCTGTGACATTTGCCATCACTTTACAAGGTTAACATTTGTGAAACTATTTATTTCCTCCAAGGTGTTTGCTCCTACAGTAGGGAAGTAATCAAAACTGACATTTATATATCACGTATAAGCCTGCAAAAGCCATTATATCTAAATCTTATTTGCGAGTTATGTAGCATAGCCATCATCACGTCAACTTTTACAGATTAAGAAACTGAGGCTCAAAAAGGTTATATGAGTTGGCCAAGGACATAAGTGGTAAGTGAGGGAGGTGAGATTTGAACCCAGTTGACAGTAAGGCAGCATTTTATCCACTAGGGAAGCTGTCATTAGATGGATGGTGGTGCCTCTAATATGTCCTTATGTTTTGAATCACTAAGCTTTCCAAGGAGTGGTTAACTAGGTCTTGCTTTTTCCTATATGGATTATTCTCTATGAAAAAAGCTGTGAGTCCTCAGCACCCTTCTTTAGTCATTAGGTTTCACTTAGGAGCCGTGCTGAAGGGAGGACCTAGGTCCTTTTATCTAATAATAGCTAGTGTTTATGTAGCTGTTTAAGATTTGCAAAGAGCACCTCAATAGTTATCTCATTTAATCCTCACAATGACCTGGTGAGGTAAGTGCTATAAATACTCCCATTTTACAGATAAGAAAACTGAAGTCTATAGAAGCTCAGTGCCTTACCCCAGCTCATCCACGTAGTAAATGTCTGAAGTTCCCACAGAGGTCAGAAGAAGTAATATAAGGACACCCTCAAGGTCTCTCTGAAGAACTTAAGAATCCATTGTCAGACATGGGAGACACTGTGATAGGACCACCCTGCATAGCGTGCCTGTTTCAAAGAAGGCTCCTTGCTCTATGAAGAAAGCAAAATTATAATAGCTCAAAGGAAATGTGAGATGCATAAATTTAGAGACACATCTGCTCCAAATGTTCACGTGGACTATTTGTGCCTGACCTGTGGTAGAACCTTCCGAGCTTGTATTGGTCTGATCAGCCACAGTTAGACACGCTGTACCTTGACCCGAACATAATGATGTAAGTTTGGCCCTCTTCAAGCATGGAGGACAACAGCCAATCAAATGTCTGAAGTAAGATTTGAACTTAGATCTTCTCCAAGTTCAGTGCTTTTTCCTATATGTCATGACCATACATACATACATACATACATATATATATATATATATGAAAATGACCTTATGTCATCTAGCTGTTCTTTCTTCATCGGTGATTGAGTTGGTTGATCAGGCCAATGAATTATTTACTAAATAATAGACACTTCACATTGTGCTTTCTTTTTCTTTTTTATAGTGTTTTATTTTTTCTAATTATATGTAAAGACAATTTTTAGCATTCATTTTTACAAGATCTTGAGTTCCAAATTTTTCTCCCTCTCTCCCTCCCCTCTCTTCTTCCTAAAATGGTAAGCAATTTGATATAGGTTATATATGTGCAATCATGTAAAAACATATTTCTATATTAGTCACAGTTGTGAAAGAAGAAATAGACCAAAAGGAAAAAGAACATGAAAAAAATAAAGTGAAAATAATATGCTTTGATCTGCATTTAGAGTGCATCAGTTCTTTATCTGGATGTGGATGGCATTTTCCATCATGAGTCCTTCATAATTGTCTTGGATTGCTGTATTGCTGAGAAGAGCTAAGTCATTCATAGTTGATCATCACACAGTGTTGCTGTTACTGTGTACAATGTTTTCCTTTTTCTGCTCATTTCATTTTATATCAGTTATTACAAATCTTTTCAGGTTTTTCTGAAATCGGCCTACTCATCATTTCTTATAGCACAATACTATTCCATTACATTCATACACCACAGCTTGTTCAGTCATTCCCCAAATGATGGGCATACCCTCAATTTCTAATTTTTTTTTCACCACAAAATAAACTACTATAAATATTTTTGTACATGACCTCTTTGGAATACAGACCTAGTAGTGGTATTGCTGGATCAAAGGGTATGCACAGTTTTATGGCCCTTTCGGCATAGTTCCAAATTGCTCTCTAGAATGGTTGGATCAGTTCACAACTCTACCAACAATGCATTAGTGGTATTGCTAGATCAAAGGGTATTATGCTTACTTTTTCAAAACAAATATCATCCCTGTCTGACTAACCTTCAGCTTTTGAGCCAGCAAATCCCTGAATCTTGCTTTGTCCTACTTACAGACTATATTTCAGCCTTGAAGATGCTTCTATGGATTTAAGCTCTCTTGTCTACTTCACTTTCAGTTTGTCCTTTAGTGGCCTTTAAAGTTCTTCAGCTCTAAATCTATGATCCTATGACCTCATTCCAGATGAGGCAGCATCGACTTCTCCAACCCATCAAAGACATCTTGAGTTCTCATCCCATCCACCAATATTTTAGGCTCAGCACTGTCCTCCCCTTTGTCATCAGTTTAGTGTAGTAGTGAAAGCACTGACTTTTAAGTCAAAGAACCTGAGTTTGAATTAGTGTTCCATCAGTTACCAGCTGGGTAACACTGGGTAGTCAGGCAGTCTAATCAGTCCAGCCAGGGGTGGGGAACTTGTGGCCTCGAGGCCACGTGAGGCCCTCAAGGTCCTTGGGTGAAGCCTTTCGACTGAGTCCAAGTTTTACAGAACAAATCCTTTTATTAAGGGGATTTGTTCTGTGAAGTTTAGATTCAGTCAAAGGGCTGCACTTGAGGACCTAGGGCCCACATGCAGCCTCGAGGCCACAGGTTCTTCACCCCAAGTCCAGTCAATAAATATTAACTAAGTGCCTACTATATGCCAGGCACTGTGCTAAGTGCTGGAGAAAGGAAGAAAAGAAAAAAACAGCCCCTGCTTTCAAGAAGCTCAGTTAAATGGGTGAGAAAAGATGCAAAAAACAATGCATAAGCTATATACAGGATAAATTGGAAATAATGAACAAAGATATTAGAATTAAGGGGGATTGGGAAAGGCTTCCTGTAGAAAGTGGATTTTAGCTAAGACCTGAAGAATCAGGGAAACCAGGAGGAGATGAAGAGGGAGAGCATTCCAGGCATGGGGGAAGAGTCAGGGAAAATGCCTGGGGTCAGAGGATGGAGTTTCTTTTTCCAGAGCAAGATGACCAGTATCACTGGATCAAAGCACTTTGAAATTTACCAAGTGCTTCACATACATTGCTTCCTTTGACCCTCTCAGCATGCCTATGAAGATATCATCATGCCCATTTCACAGGTGAGAAAACCAAGCCTGAGAGAGGTTAAGTGGCCAGGGCCACAGATCTATTACCCCAGAGACAGCATTGTCCACATCTGTCTGCCTCCAAATCCAACCCCATTTGCAAAATAAAGTAAATGTAATTTGTGTGTGTATATATATATATATATATATATATATATATATGTATGGAGAGAGAAGAAGAAGAAGAAGAAGAAGAAAAAGGAGAGAAAGAGAGAGAGAGAGAGAGAGAGAGAGAGAGAGAGAGAGAGAAAATGCATGTTGGGTTGCAGGGAGAGTGTTAAGGTGTAAGAAGCTTTGGTGCCTTGAGCTTTAGATGCCTTATCTTCTGAAACATAGACAATACTTTTTATGCTGTCTACTTACTTATGGGGGTAATTTTGAGAAAAGCACTTTCTAAAGTTGAAACACTATATAAATGTGAAATGTAATCATTATCTACAGAAGAAAAAAGGTTGGAAGATGTTGGAATAAAAGCAGGGACTTGTTTGAGCTTTCCCTCAAACCCTGTAAAAAATGACTCTAAACAAATTCTGGAGCAACAGAACCCACAAAATGACAGAGTGAAACAAATTTTCAGCCCAAGACAACCTGGAAGGTTGAAAGGAGGGGTCTGTTGCACCAGTGTGAGAGAGGAGCATAGGCCAGCGCAAAATGTGCCAGCATAGATCAGGCCCCAGCAAACCCAGAGCAGGCCTCAGAGGACTGAATTACTGGCAGCTGTGGCAGTTTCTAGACTTCTAAACCCACAAATGCCAAAGACAACTTAAAAGATCAGTAGGAAAGGTCTGTCGGACCTGGGTGAGAGAGGAGCATGGTCTGGTCTCCAACCCTGGGGCAGCAGTAGCAGTAGTTGCTTCTGGAGCTCTCAGGCCACAGACAGTGTGGGGAATCAAGTGGCTGATCAGAGAGGGATTGCAGGCAACTCTTTGCTGGCATTGAGGCCGGATTCTCTTGCTTTGCCCATTGAGTGGGGAGGGAGGAAGGGAGAGAATTTGGAACTCAAAGTTTTAAAAATGAATGTTAAAAAATTGTTTTTATATGCAACTGGGAAATAAGATATACAGGCAATGGAATATAGAAATCTAAATTGCCCTACAGGAAAATAGAAGGGAAGGGGATAAAAGAAGAGGGGTGGGGGTGATAGAATGGAGGGCAGATTGGGGGAAGAGGTAAACTGGCTTGGAGTGGGGGGAGAGGAGAGATGGGGAGAAAATTTAGAACTCAAAATCTTGTGGAAGTGAATGTTGAAAACTAAAAATAAATTAATTAATAAAAAGGAAAAAAGAAGAAATGAGGTTGCTTTCTAGTTCATTATTCACATCACTGTAGAAATACTATTAATTTTATCAAGACAGCTGTTTTGTTATCTTATTCAATTTATTAAATCTTTATTTTTGTTAAAAATTTTATATAATAGAAGTTTGTGATGTTTCATGCAATTTTTTTTAATGTTCCTCTTTATATATTAAAATGTTTGTGTTTATTGACAATTGTTAAGTTCATGCTAAAATTTTTTTTAAGAAAGCAATAAACTAGACTTGGAAGTGGCCCCCCTTGATATTACTTCCAAAATTGACCCTAAATCTCTCTTTGAGTATCCCTCTTTATTAATCCCACATATACCTACTACTGTGCCTGTCATCTCTCATTTTTTTTATCTTAGGGACATGTGCATAGTGAAGTACAAAACCCAAAGCCCTCCTAAAATCAAGGTGGATTGTATGTATTGCTTCTTCTAATCTTCCATGCCTGTCGCTTCATCACAAAAGGAAATTAGATTCATCTGCTAAGCTTTGTTTTTTTTCCCTCAAAGCCATGTAGATGATTACCCAGTATCCTGTGGTCTTCTAGGTGTTTGCAAATTGATTTTTTGATAATTTGTTCCAGTGTTTTTCCAGGTTTCCAGTGTTTTTCCAGCTTTCCCAGATGCGTAAGATGGGTAAATTACTTTTTATATTTTTGCTTTTTCCCTTGCCTGTGTTAACTCACAATCCTAATACTGTATTTGCATAGGGGATTTTTAGAAACTGAATATCTTCATGGGAATATAGGCACATCTATGCCCAGACATATGCATGGACATATGTGTCTGTGCGCATAGCAATCTGTGTTTTCAGTGAGATGCACAGAATTCTATGTATCTGTATCACAGGGGCTCATAACTGCATGCCTATTGGAAACATCTGGATATTCTAGGTACTGTCAATAAACTGGGCTCACAGATTTCCAGAAAGTGTTTGTGTAGTGAAAAATAAAGCATGGATTCAGATGGGAGAACTATGCTGATCACAATCACTTGGTTTCTAAGTGTATCCCGAAAAGTTAGCATATCTTAAATTCTTCCTTCTTTGATTCATAGACTGTCTGAAATCAGGATGGGAGGAGAGGGAATATAGTCACCCTACAGAAGATGTTGCAGTGAGTTTTGTAGTCGACATCTCCTAGACCTAGTCACTTCAAGCATTTTAAATCAATATAGGAATTCTGGTTCTTCATTTGTACAACGAGGGCTTTAGACAGTTAGGGAATGTCAATTATTCTTAATACTCTTGGGAGAGAGTCCTTGTCTCCTGGGCCATCCTCCCCTGGGACTCTACTACCCGACTCTATGGACTTGCCCCCTTCTTCCACAGGAATGCTCTCCCTCCTCATCTCTACCTACCACCTTCCTTGGCTTCCTTTAAGTCCAGACTAAAATCCCAACCTCTACAGGAAGCCTTTCCCAACCTCTCTTAATTCTAATTCTTAATTGTCTTTCTCCCTCCCCTCTTCCTACCTTCCACCTCCTCCCCCTTCTCCCTTCCTACCTTTCTTATTACAGAAGAGGATCATGCATCCTGGGCCATCTCCAGTCATCCTGGTGAATATCTGGTCACCGGATCAAGATGGCTCTGGAGAAGAAAGTGAGGCTGGTGGTGACCTTGTACAGCCCTCCCTCACTCAAATCAAAGTCAACTGCAAGTCACATCATCATTTCCCTGATGCCATGGTCCTCTTCAAAAACGAAGGACAAACACAACCATTACAGAAGAGGACAATACCATCCTCCCATTCACTCAGGCTCGCAACCTAGGAGTCATCCTTAACTCTTCACTATCTCTCACTCCCCCATATTCCAACATGTTGCCAAGGTCTGTTCGATTTCGCCTTTGCAGTATCTTTCAAATACACCTCCTTCTGTCCTCTGACACGGCTACTACTCTACTGTAGGCCCTCATCAGCACACATAGGGACTACCGCAAAAGGCTGCTGGGGTGGGGGGATTAGGGAGGTGGTCTGTCTGCCTCGAGTCTCTCCCCATTCTAATCCATCTTCCACTCAAACACCAAAGTGATTTTCTTAAAGCACAGGTTCAGCCTTTCATTACCATTATTATTATTATTATTATCATTATTATTCAGTTGTGTCTGACTTTTCATGACCCCATTTAGGGTTTTCTTGGAAAAGGTACTGGAGTGGTTTGCCATTTCCTTCTCCAGCTCATTTTACAGATGAGGAAACTGAGGCAAACACGGTTAAGTGATTTGCCCAGGGTCACAGAGTTAGTAAATGTCTCAGGCCAGATTTGAATTCAAGAAGAGGAGTCTTCCCGATTCCAGGCCCAGTGTTCTACCCATTGTACCACCTAGCTGCCCATTCATTATCTCACCCCCTCTTACCCTCCCAGTCTTCTTATAGCTTACTCCTCTATACATATTCTTTGATCCAGCGACGCTAGCCCCCTGACTGTTCCATGATCAAGATACTCCATCTCTTGGCTCTGGACATTTTCTCTGGCTGCCCCCCATGCCAGGAATGCCCTTCCTCCTCATCTCCACCTACTGCCTTCCCTTGCTTTCTTTAAATCCCGACTAAAATCCTATCCCCTACAGGAAGCCTCTCCCAACCTCTCTTCATTCTAGTGCCTTCCCTCTCTGAAATCATTTCCTATTTGTTTGCAAATAGCTTGTTTGTACATATTTGTGTGCTTGTCTCCTCCATTAGATTGTAAGTTCTTTGAGGTCAGAGACTGGCTTTTGCCTTTCTTTGTATTCCTAGCCCTTAGCACAATGCCTGGCACAATGTAGGCACTTAATACATGGTTACTGACTGACTGACTGACTGACTGACTGACTGATGTAATGTTACTTCCCCTAGTAAGAAATAAGCTCATTAAGGGCAAGATCTGTTTCATTTTTTTGTTTTTGTACCCCTAGCACAGTGTGCCACTTAATAAATGCTAGTTTAGCTGTATTGAGTCAGGGATCTGGGTTCAAATCCTTGCTCTCCCACTGACTCACGTTGGCTGAGGCTCTTCCCCTCTTTGGTAAAATGAAGGAGGTTGAGTAGATGATTTCTCAGGTCCCTTTCAGCTCATGGTCCCATGACTATGCTTTTGATTCAAATTAGATATCATGCTCTCAGAAAGCACCCACTCCTCTTTGAATCCCTTAAGCATTTCCGGTGTTCAGAGCAAGTTTCTGTTAAGAGGATGAGCCCAGGAGCTTTGAATCAAAACACTAGTCTTAACACTACCTAGGAAATGTCCGTTTTCAATAACTAAATATATTCTGTGAAAAGAACATATGAGCGATCACCATGATAACTACATCTGACACCATTCGCATACATCTGACTCATACCACAGAAAGACAAAATTTTTAAAAAATGTGAGAAAATCCCAACAAACTGCTTTGCACTAGAAGCCAGAAAAGAGAATAATGAGGTGGGTGCACTAGATATTTCTTAATGAAATATTAGGATATTGATTTTACCATCAATTTTGTCCTTTTGAGTTTGGTAAGTGTCCAGCCTGTTCCCATTAATGCTTTTTAAAGCGGTTAAGAGAAAGCAAGAATTGGCCGATGCTAAAACGCAGCCAAAATCAGATCAATTGCAATAAACAATCTTGGACCTCAAGAATAGGTGATGAAATGTGTTTTCCTCCTCTTGGTACAGAGATCGGGAGCTGTGGTATAGAATACTGCGTATGCTCTAAGTCAGATTAACTTGACTAAATATGGGAGAATTACAGATTCAGAGGTGGAAGGGATGTCAGAGGTAACCTAGTTCAACTCCCTCCTTTTTATAGTTTGGAAAACTAAGACCAAGACTGGGAAAGGTTAAACAGTTTATCCAATGTCACACGGATAGTAGGGAAAGATCCAGGATTTGAAGCCAGGTCCAACAATTCCACATCCAACACTCTTTACAAGGGAAGGTTCAATGGTGGTAGCTGGGGATGGTATATTGGGGGATGACTATGGTACATTTAAAAATATGAATAAAAAAGAAAAAAAGTGGTTTTGATGCATTAAATAGTGACTTGAAGCTGATATAACTTATGCAAGTCAACTTTTCAGTGCTCTAGATGGTTCTTTAAGACAATTGTTTCAGAGAAGGTAAAGAACTGCATTACTACAGTAGGAGTTTCCTCATGTGAGAGTTTTCTACATCAATAAAATCATGGGTCCAATCACTATCCCTATAAAAAGACATCAGTAAAACTAGAAGAAGAAAAGATAGATATGACTTTAAATGTGTTCCAGAAAAGGATAATAGTCATTTGGCTTTGCTCTAAAAATCCTGAAGATTTTTAAAATATAAAGATTTCTTGGAGAAGTATGCCTCCCAAGTGAGCAAATCTCAGAAAATTTTGAAATCAACTTAACACTACAACTTGGAAAGCCATTTTCTGTCACTTTTCACAGCCTTGACAGTGCTATAGGAATGAGCTGACAAGCCGTCCAGGATCTCAGCCTTCATGGAAAAGGACAGCTTTGCATCTCAGGATTTTCCTTAAGGATTTTCCCTATAGGCAAATGTCTCAAGATGCAAGCCAGATAACTGAGTATGGATAGCATATCATGAGTACCCACAAGGTAATATGTAGAAAGCCATTTTGACACCTCTATACTGGACAATCTGATGCTTTCCCTTTCCAGTTGGGAATGTTGTGAAAGTCTGAATTTGTCCTTTAAGTTGAAACTCTTAAATATATATTTTAGAAGAAAAGAATAAATTGGAGCAACTTCCCACCACCTTTCTTCCATATCTTGCACTCCTCCCTGCAAAATCTATTTTTTAAAAACATCTCAAGCATCTCATCCTTAAGAAAATTGGATCACTGGTCTTTGGATAACAAAACATTTATTTATTAAATGCCTCTTTATGAAAGGAACAGTGCTAACTTCTATGGGAGATACAAAGAGCTATAAGATATAGTACTATCTTCCCAAAGCTTATAACCTAGGAGGGGAGATGGGGTATGAATTGTAAAATAGTTAATACAGTAAGATAATAATAGATAATACTGTAGGACAGAGTAGAATATGCAAGTGACTGATGGAAAAAGACTTAAGGATTCAAGGAAGACTTCTGGATTGAGTTGAGCCTTGAAGGAAGGAGCACAACAATATGAGTTTCTGGGTCAAATTGGAACACTAACGCAATTTGGTGGAGTTGTGAACTGATCCAACCATTCCAGAGAGCAATTTGGAACTATGCCCAAAGGGCTATAAAATTGGGCATATCCTTTGATTCAGCAATACCACTACTAGGTCTGTATCCCAAAGAGATCATCAAAAATGGAAAAGAACCCACAAGTACAATAATATTTATAGCAGCTCTTTTTGTGGTGGCAAAGAATTGGAAACTGAAGGGATGTCTATTAACTGGGGAATGACTGAACAAGTTGTGGTATATGAATGTAATGGAATACTATTGTGCTATAAGAAATGATGAGCAGGCAGATTTCAGAAAAACCTGGAAAGACTTACATGAACTGATGCTGAGGGAAGTGAGCAGAACCAAGAGAACATTAATGGTACACAGTAACAGCAACTTTGTGCAATGATCAACTTTGATAGACTTAGCTCTTCTCAGTAATATAATGATCCAAGACAATTCCAAAAAACTCATGATGGAAAATGCTATCCTCATCCAGAGAAAGAACTATGGAGTGTGAATGTAGATTGAAGCATACTATTTTCTCACTTTTTTTTTCTCGGGGTTTTTCCCTTTTGTTCTGATTCTTCTTTCACAATGTGACTAATGTGGAAATATGTTTAATATGATTTACATGTATAGCCCATATCAGATTGCTTGCTGTCTTGGGGAAGGAGGAGAGAACAGAGCAAGGGAGAAAAAAATTTGGAACTCGAAACCTTATAAAAGTGAATGTTGAAAACTAAAAATAAATATAAGGGGAAAAAAGAATATATTCAGGGTCCATCATAGGTGCCCCTCTCCAGGGAAATGGCTTCTGGTAGTTTAACAACTCTGAAGTGTCCAGTTTTCTTTTCCTTTTGAAAGGAAGCTAGCTTTTGCTTTCAGTCCTTTCCTCTGTCAGCATAATTATAAATAAATGTAATAGGCAATCAGCTGGAGTATCTATCTTCTTGGCTGTCAAAAGAAACAAATTACAACACTTCCTTGGGCTTCCATTTCCCAAATTTCTCCTTGATTGAATGTAAGTTCCTTGAAGGCAGGGACTGTTTCATTTTTGTCTTTGTATCTTCAGAACTTAGCACAGTGCCTGGCATATAGTAGGTACTTAATAAAAGTTTGCTGATTGAGTGATTGATCTTCAAGACAGAAGAACTCTTGTGTCTTATTTAGGATATAGTATTTTTTTTAGGTTCTTCCCACCCTGCCCCCCAACATAGTATCTTATTTTTTTCCAATTATATGTAAAGATAGTTTTCAACATTGATTTTTATAAAATTTTGAGTTCCAAATTTTTCTCCCTCCCTCCTAGCAGAGCCAAGATGGCAGCTGGAAAGCAGGGGCTTGCTTAAGCACTCCCCCAAATCCCTCCTAACACCTGTAAAAAATGGCTCTGAACAAATTCTAGAGCTGCAGAACACACGAAATAGCAGAGGGAAGCAGGTCTCCAGCCCAGGACAGCCTGGATGGTCACTGGGAAGGGTCTATCGCATGGTGCTGGGAGCAGAGCTCAGCCCAGTGTGGGTGACAGACCAAACCAGGAGTCGACTGAAACAGGCCTTAGGGCCATGAATCATTGAGCTGTGGCAGTTACCAGACTTCTCAACCCACAAACACCAAAGACCATGGAACAGGCTAGTGGGTAAACTGCTAGACTGGGTTAGAGAGCAGTCCGGCCACCAGCCCTGGGGTTGGCGGAGGTGGTGAGGTGGTGGATCTCCAGTGTCAGCTGCTTCCAGAGTCCTTGGCTCACACAGTGGGAGGAATCAAGCGGTAGACCAGAGCAGGAGTGCAGGGCTTGCATTGCCCTGCTTGGATCTGGGCTGCAATTCTGGCTGGTGGTTCTTGGGGGAGGAGGAGCGCTGCTATGGCAGAGCTCACGGTAACAGTGGAGTAGAAGTGGCTCTGAAAACAGCAGTGCAGCCCCTAAAGCTTGGGACAAAGCACTCTCTACTCTACAAGCAGTTATACCCTGACAAAAAGCTCAAAGGACAAGTGGTTGTCTGGGTACATGGCCAGGCAGTGAAAAAGGATGCAGACTCAGACTCAGACTCTAAAATCTTTTTTTGGTGACAAAGAAGATCAAAACACAACCAGAAGCAGTCAACAAAGTCAAAGAGCTTACTTCAGAAGCCTCCAAGAAAAATATGAATTGGTCTCAGGCCATGGAAGAGCTCAAAAAGGATTTGGAAAAGCAAATAAGAGAAGTAGAGGAAAAATTGGGAAGAGAAATGAGAGTGATGCAAGAAAACCATGAAAAAAAGTCAACAACTTGCTAAAGGAGACTCAAAAAAAAATACTGAAGAAAATAACACCTTAAAAAATAGACTAACTCAAATGGCAAAAGAGCTCCAAAAAGCCAATGAGGAGAAGAATGCCTTAAAAGGCAGAATTAGCCAAATGGAAAAGGAGGCCCAAAAGACCACTGAAGAAAATACCACCTTAAAAATTAGATTGGAGCAAGTGGAAGCTAGTGACTTGATGAGAAATCAAGATATTATAGAACAGAACCAAAGGAAGGAAAAAAAGGAAGACTACGTGAAATATCTCATTGGAAAAACCACTGATCTGGAGAATAGATCCAAAAGAGATAATTTAAAAATTATTGGACTATCTGAAAGTCATGATCAAAAAAAAGGATCTAGACATCATCTTTCAAGAAATTATCAAGGTGATATTCTAGAGCCCTGATATTCTAGAGCCAGAGGGTAAAACAGAAATTGAAAGAATCCACCAAATGCCTCTTGAAAAAGATCCCCAAAAGAAAACTCCTAGGAATATTGTTGCCAAATTCCAAAGCTCCCAGATCAAGGAGAAAATACTGCAAGCAGCCAGAAAGAAACAATTTGAATATTGTGGAAACATAATCAGGATAACACAAGATCTAGCAGCTTCTACATTAAGGGATCAAAGGGCTTGGAATATGATATTCCAGAGGTCAATGGAGCTGGGATTAAAACCAAGAATCACCTACCCAGCAAAACTGGGTATCATGCTCCAAGGCAAAATAGGGATTTTCAATAAAATAGAGGACTTTTAAGCTTTCTCAGTGAAAAGACCAGAGTTGAATAGAAAATTTGACTTTCAAACACAAGAATCAAGAGAAGCAAGAAAAAGTAAACAAGAAAGAGAAACCATAAGGAACTTACTAAAGTTGAACTGTTTTGTTTACATTCCTGCATGGAAGATGATGTGTGTAATTCATGAGACCTTTCTCAGTATTTGGATAGTTGAAGGGAATATACATATATATAGACAGAGGGCACAGGGTGAGTTGAATATGAAGGGGTGATATCTAAAAAATAAATAAAATTAAGGGATGAGAGAGGAATATATTGAGAGAGGGAGAAAGGGAGAGATAGAATGGGGTAAATTATGTCGCATAAAAAGGGCAACAAAAAGCAGTTCTGTTGGAAGGGAGGAGGGGGCAGGTTGAGGAGGAATGAGTGAATCTTGCTCTCATTGGAATTGACCTGAGGAGGGAATAACATACACACTCAATCAGGTATCTTACCCCACAGGAAAGTAGGGGGAAGGGGATAAAAAAGGAGGGATGATAGAAGGGAGGGAAGATAGGGGGAGAAGGTAATCAAAAGCAAACACTTTTTTAAAAGGACAGGGTCAAGGGAGAAAATTGAATAAAGTGAGGACAGAATAGAAAGGAGGGAAATATAGTTAGTCTTTCACAATGTGAGTATTGTGGACATGTTTTACATAATGATACACACGTGGCCTATGTTGAATTGATTGCCTTCTTAGGGAGAGTGGATGGGAACAGAAGAGGGGAGAGAATTTAGAACTCAAAGTTTTAAAAGCAGATGCTCAGAAAAAAAGTTGTTTTTGCATGCAACTGAGAAATAAGATATATAGGGAATGGGGCATAGAAATCTAGCCTGTCCTACAAGAAAGTAAGGAGAAAGGGGATGGGAGGGAGTGGGGTGACAGAAGAGAGAGCTGACTGGGGAATGGGGCAATCAGAATATATGCCATCTTGGAGTGGGAGGAGGGTAGAAATGGGGAGAAAATTTGTAACTCAAAATCTTGTGGAAATCAATGTTGAAAACTAAACTATTATATAATAAAATAATTGTTAAAATTTAAAAAAAAATTTTTTAAACACAGCAAGCAATCTGATATAGGTTATGCATATACAATCATGTTAAACATATTTCTACATTGGTCATGTTGTGAAAGAAGAATTAGAACAAAAGGGGAAAATCACAGGAAAGAAAAAAAAAGTGAAAATAGTCTGCTTTGATCTGCACTCAGATTCCATAGTTCTTTCTCTGGATGTGGTTAGCATTTTTCATCAGAGAGAGTATTTTTAAGTGTTTACTGCTGTGCGAGGTACTAAGTACTAGTGATAGAAAAACAAGCAAAATAGACAGTCCCTTCCCCCAAGGAACTCACCTTCTAAACTTGACCCAGTGATATAGTAGCAAGAGGGGGGGAAGAAAAAAAAAGAAATTTACATGATAATTGTACTGTATATTTAAAAGAAATAGCAAGTTGTACATAATCGATTAGCAGTTTCACACATGTGCAATCATATTTTTTATTATACTATGTTATGGAAATGTTTGTTTTATCCCATAAATTAAAATAAAATGAATTTTTAAAAAAGGAGGGACATGAACTTGGAGTCAGGAGACTTTGATTCAAGTCCCAGCTACACCACTTTGTGTGCCCCTGAGAATGCCACAACCTCTCTGAGCCTCAGTTTCTCTGTTTGCAAAATAAGATTAAGCTCATAGGGTTGTTGTAGGAAAAGCACTTTGGAAATCTCATGGTTAAGGTCAAATTGAGCCATTATGGTGTATAGCCAACTCTCTGGGCACAATAATAAAGATGGGCATCTTGGTACAAGTCACCCACCTCAAAAAAAATGAAATAAACTCTCAGAGTTATCCCTGCAGAGAGTCTTCCTAGAGGCTTCTTCCCTATATCTTCTCCCTCCTGTGGGGTCACTCATAGTATTTTCTTCTTTGCTGCATGGTTTGACTCTTTTGTCACTGTCAACTGCATTTGGCTGAGTTATTTATAGCCTAAAGAAGATGAATCTCAGTGATAAACTCAAACTGGGTCAAAATCCTTCCAGACTCTGTCTCCTTGTGGTTCAGTCTTTGCCACAGAAAATGTTTTTGATCTGTTTGCTCTGAGTTACTACAATGGGACAAAATACCTTTTTCACCCCCATATTATCCCCCCCCCCCTTTCTGACTCACCTCCATGCTTTTTTCTCAAAAAATGGAATTGCTGATGTTTCCTCCTCAAACATTGATCTCCATATATCCCTTGGAGTGAGATGGGGGAGGATTTTCTCCATAAATTTCTACCCCATTGGTTCCAGGTCTTTATCTTTTTACCTCTTACATTTTCTCTTTAAAAATGAATTTAATAATGACCAATAAATGCAAACATTTCAACACACAAAGAAGAACAAAAAAAGAGGTTTGTATAATAATCTGTGAATCTCTACTATGTGCGGGCTGAGGTAGTTTTTGTGGTGTCTTCTGAATTGTATTTTGTTTTCTTCATCCTGGTTTTTTTCCACCTGTACATGGCAAAAACAATTCTAATCTTACTTCCATGTGACAGGCTATTGGATGTCACGGTAGGTAGACGTTCTGTCTTCCACACTTTGCAGAGGCTATCTATCCCCATACCTAAAATGCACTCATTCATCACTTCTAAGTTTTAGAATTATTTTTGTTGTTGTTCAGTTGTTTCAGTTGTGTCCCACTCTTTGTGACCTCATTTGGGGTTTTCTTGGCAAAGATATTGGAGTGGTTTACCATTTTTTTCTCCACAGGGTTAAGTGACTTGCCCAGGGTCATACAGCTTAGTGTCTGAGGCCAGATTTGAACTCAGGAAGATGAGTCTTCCTGACTCCAGGTCCAGCGCTCTGTGCACTATGGCGCCCCCTATCTGCCTTTAGACTCATTAGTATCCTTCAAAGCTCAGTTCTAGCATTACTCTCTATCTGAGGTCTTTCCTGAACTTCCTAGTTGCTAATAGCCCCCACTTACCTTGAACTTACTTTGTATATATTTTGTATATATTCATGTTGTTTTCCTCAGATAGAATGTAAGCTCCTTAAGACAATTTCATTTTTGTCTTTGTGGTCCTAGCACCTTGCACAGTGCCTAGCACATAGTACATGTTTATTGATTGGCTGATTGGTTTACATGATTCTTAGCTCTAGCTTCAGAACTATGAAGCATGAAGTCTGTAGCTTTTAAAGCAAACAATAAGAGAAAATTTAAAGAATAAATATATGACAGAGCCCAAAGTACAGTACGGTCTTACGTAGATGCATATGAATGTATATATGTGTATCATTACAGATATCCATATATATGTATAAGTGTATGTATGTATGTTTATACATACATGTTTGTGTGTATATATCAATATATGTGGAGATATATACATAATATGTCTATATATGTATACGTGTGTATCTGCGCTTAGTTGTAATCTTCCTGGGAGAGGGGAGGGAAGAAGTGGGGGAGAAGAACAAAGTAAAAAGTACATAGCAGAGAATAAAATAAAACCTACAAGGAAATAAAGAAAAGATGGACAGCTCTGAACACAATGTGTAGTATTTATTATATAGGCTTTCTTGAAATGGAAATTTATTGCTCTATATTTTGAATCCTCTCTTATGTTCTGCTGTGCACATGGTAATTTTTTTACTTTTCTTATTTTGTATTTAAGTTTTAATATTTAAGTTTTCTTATTTTGTATTTGTTTAAAATTTTAAAATTTACCAAAAGAAAAAGAATAAATAAATGTATGAGAAAACACAGGGAAAAGGAAGAAAATCTAGTTTTAAAAAATGGCTCCATTGCCTTCATGTGCAGTTTTTATTTTGAAATGATAGAAATGGCGAATAGTGAATTTTTGCTACCTCCTTACTTCACATTAAGGGCTGTTTTGAACACCCCAAGAGGTTATATAAGAAAAGTACTTTGCAAATTATAAAGCACTATATAAAGCCTATGTGATACATATAAATGCACTACATAATAAGGGAAGCTTGGTGGTGCAGTGGATAAAGTGCCAGGCCTAGAGTCAGGAAGACTCATCTTCCCTGAGTTCAAATCTGGCTTCAGATGCTTACTAGCTATTATGTGACCCTGGGCAAGTCACTTAACCCTGTTTGCTTCAGTTTCCTCATCTGTAAAATGAGCTGGAGAAGGAAATGGCCAACCACTCTGGTATCTTTGCCCAGAAAACCCCAAATGAGGTCATGAAGAGTCAGACACAACTAAAGGAACTCCACAACAATATATAAATGCCAACTAGTGACAGCAATATAGTATAATACACAGTGACTAAGGTTTCTTCCAGTTCTAAAATTCTCTGAGTCTTCTGTAACTAGGAATAGGGCATGAAAATACGCTAGCAGATTTCTTCCTCTCCAGCTAAAACTGTTGTTGTTTGTTGTTAAACCTTAGAGGCAGTAGGGTATTGTGAAAAAGTGCTGGGCTTGCTTAAAGTCAGGAAGATCTGGGTGTGAGTGCCGTCTGACATTTACTGGCATAAGTGTGATGTAAGGAAGCTCCCCTAACAATTTAAGCCATATAAGATAGAATGGGCTGTATCAAGAAACCTTGGTTTCCTCCTTCCTTCCTTCAGACCCGAATGACCACTGGTGGGGTATGTTGTAAAGGGATTTCTTGTTCATGGAACAAGATGGACTGGGTGGTCACTGACAGCCCTTCTAATCCTGGGGTTTTGTGACCTACCTTTGAATCGTGAGAAGCATTATTTTAAGATGTCCAATCAATCAACAAGTATTTACTCAATGGCAGGCACTACTATCCATCTTATGAGGTGGAGGTAAGGTGGACAGATGGTGAAAAAAGGACAGAGACAAGAGACGGAGTATCCCGTGTGAGGAACAGGAAGAAGGCTGGTTTGGCTGGATCACAGAGGGTCCACTGAGGCTCAAATGCTAGGTTGGGACCAACTTGGATAGGGCTCTAAAAGCTTCAGTTTATATTTGATCCTAGAAGCAGTAGGAAGCCATTAGAGTTGATTGAGTATAAGTGTCACACGGTTAGACCCACATTTAAGGAATATTTAGCTGCGCTGTGAAGAAGGGAGTAGAGTCAGGAGAGACACAAGGCAGGGGGACCGATTAGGATATCACTGTAATAATCTAGGAGTGAGGTGACAACGCCCTAAACTAAGGTGGCATCTGTGTACGTAGAGAGAGGGCATCCAATGTGAGAAGTAAAAATGGCAAGATTGGGCAACTGATCAGATATTTGGGAAGAGGAAGAAAGAGTAGTCTAGGATGATGCCAAGGTTACCAACCTAAGAGACTGGACGGAGGAGTGAAACACTTACAGAAATACAGAATCTACAGAAGTTTGGAAGAGGGAGAAAGAGAACGAGTTCCGTTTTGGAGACATGTTGTCTTTAGGATGTCTTTGGGATACGTAGTCTGAAATGCCCAACAGGCCCTTAGTGATGAGGGATGGAGCTCAGAGGCGAGGCTGGGATTAAATAGAGATATCTGGAAGTCATCTTCATAGAGACAACAATTGAACTCAAGGGAGCTGGTCAGGTTACAAATATTAAGTTTTCATGATCTAGGACAAAACTCACAAAAATATCTCCAGACTCGGTCTCAGAAGATCAAGCTATGTAAAGCCCCCTCGGCCGTGTTTGGCTGGCCAGCCTTAGCCATGCACTACATTGGTGTTTTAAGCACAAATATAGTAACGACAATAATAACCCATTTCTATGGCACTTTTACCAGGAGCCTTCCCCAAGGCAGACTGTAACCCTGGTATAGCTAAGGAGGACATGTCTATTTTCACTGGTTTTTTTTTTTTTTTTTTTTTTTTTTTTTAGCATTTATGACATCCTTCGAAATGCTTTACTGGCGTTTTATTCACAATTCTTCACAGTAAGCCCAAATTCTCCCCACTTCCTGGCCCACTCCTCGTGATATTTCCTCTACTTGGACGGCCAATACTACTTCCCCCCCAGCAGAATCTGGGACCCCTTCCCTGGGTTACCCGGCTCCAGTAAGTGAGCTTTTCTTTTATCTTGCCCAGGTCCCAGGCCTCTGAGTCATGGACATCAGCATAACTTCCTCACTCCTTAATGTGCTTGTCTTCCCCCATTAGAACGCAAGCTTCCAGGGGGCAAGGACTCCCTTGCTGGCTTGTAATTTTATCCCCAGGGCTAAGCGCAGCGTCTGGTTCGTTTTTGTTGTTGATCAGTCGTTCAGTGTGTCCGACTCTTCATGACCCTGGGGACCCTTCTATCCATGAGGTTTCCTAGGCAAGGATACTGGAATGGTGCGTCATCTCCTTCTCCAGTGGATTAAAGCAAATAGGTTAAGTGACTTGCCCAGGGTCACATTGCTAGTGAGTGTCTGCAGCCATATTTGAACTCAGGTCTTTCTGACTCCAGGCCCACCGTTTTATCCATTGAGCCACTAGTTGCCTGGTTCATGGTAAGAATTCAATAAATGCTGTCTCTGTCCCTCTCTGATCATCTCTTTTTCTGTGTCTCTTTGTCCCTCTCTGTTTCTGTATTTGTGTCTATCTGTCCCTCTCTGTCTGTCTCTCTCTCTGTGTCTCTATCTTTCTATTTCTGTCTCTTTGTCCCTCTCTCTCTGTATCTCTCTCTCCATTTCTATTTGTGTGTGTGTGTGTGTGTGTGTGTGTCTCCCTCTCTGCGTGTCTCTGTCCCCTCTCTCCAGCAACAGCAAGCTAGCCACACTAGCCTCTTTCCCATGCAAACATCTTCAAAACAGTTTCACAGACTACTGAGAAACACCACCCTCATTCCTTGGAGGGATGTTTCATTATCTTCCCCTTAGGGCTTGGGAAATCTGGCAGTAGTGTGTACATGTTTGTGAGTCCCTAGGCCCCAGTACCTGGTTCCTCCACGGCTCACAGGCTGAGTACTAGGAGCCAACAACCCCCTCCCACAAATGCCCTGTGAGACAAGGGAAGCCCAGACCCAGAGCTGCCCTGGAAGCTGCTGCCACCACCTGTTTGTAGCCCTCTCTTCTGCAGCTCAGTTCAAAGCAGACTTTGTGTTACTGCAAAGAAGGCTTGGTGCTCTGTAACCTTAGCTTAGGAAACTGGAGGCCCACACCGAGGGCCAGCATTCATTATGGATGGACAGGCCTGGTGCTTTTCAAACAAACCCCCAGCCTACATTGCATTTCACTGGAGGCCATTTCAGTTCCTGTTTGACTGTAGCTTAGAAAACTGCCTTGCTCCCTTCACTAGAGAGAGGCCCTGAATGTATGAGAAAGGGAGTCCTGATTTCCTCACTAGGCCACAAGCTACAAGCAAGTTTTTCCTCTGAGGGGACACTTCGGAGCCCATCTTAGTGCTGAAGTCCCTGTTTTCCTTTCCCTTTCCCTACCCACTCGTCCTAGGGTCTCACAGCCCTCACCCTCCCTCAGACCAAAATGGTAACAGCTCTCCAGGGAGCTCATTGTGCGATCAGGCGGAAGCATGGGGAGCTGCAGGTTCCTGCTGGCTACGTGCAAATTGGTTCTGCCTAGTTCGAAGCTACACACTGATTAAGTACCGGCAGCCAACCTACAGGACCCAGCATGACTCAAAGTCAAGAACATGGTCCTTGCCCTCAAGGAGGAGGTGGTTAAAGGGGATAAGAGAGAAAAGGAGAGACAGAGAAGAAAGATAGACAGAGACAAAGGGAGAGATAGAGAGACAGAGGAACAGAGAGAGACAAAGAGATAGAGACTCAGAGAGACAGAGACAGAGAGAAGGAGGAAGAGAGGAGAGAAACAGACACAAGAGAGAGAGACAGGGACAGAGACAGAGAGATAGAGAGAGAAGGAGGAGGAGGAGAGGAGAATCAGAGAGAGAGAAAGAGACACAGAGGGAGACAGACACAGAGACAGAGAGAGAAGGGGAGAGACAGAAAGTGACAGAGACAGACAGACAGAGACAGAGAGAGAAGAGGAGAGAGGAAGGAGAGAGACAGAGTCAAAGAGAGGAAGAGATAGAAACACAAGAGAGACACGAAGAAGAGATAGAGATACAAGAGAGAGAAAGACAGAGGGACAGAGAAAGAAAGAGATAGAGACAGAGATAAGGACAGAGACACAGAGACAGAGCTAGATAGAGATACCAAGACAGAGAGAATCATACTGAAAGGAAAAGACAAAAAGAGATGAGGGAGAGAGGAAAATGATCAGGATCCAGAAATGAAACTAAGGCTATGTTGTTTATTCATTCAACAGGTATTTATTGAACCCTAACTATGCTCAAAGTTTGGTGCTAGGCATGGTGCCTGCTCTCTACGGTTTCTGTTCTCAGGAGAAATATGCATGTACATAAATTATTTTGATACAAGGGATAATGCAAAAGTGAAGTAAAAGGTGCAAAGTGCTATGGTGGTTCAGAGGAGGGAGAATAATTATTTTTAACCATTGGGAATCAAAGTAGACTTCATGGGGCATATGGCACCTGAGTTGGTTCTTAAAGGTTGGGTAAAAAGTGAATAAATGAAGCTGCTTGGGTGAGGGAGGACATGCCTGGGTGATGTAGCAAAAAGGCCACTGGACTTGTAACCGAGACCGGGATTCTGTCACTAATTCACCATTTATGGTCACGGTGAAGTGACTTAAACTCTCGGTCTCAGTTGCATTATCTGCTTAAGGAGCACTAGATGCTCTAAACGCTGATTCTCTGAACTTCATGAACCTCACTGTCTTCATCTGTAAAATGGGAATAATTCCCGTGGTACCTACCCGATAGGGTTGCTATGAAGCTCAGATGGGACAATGTATGTAAACTATCATTATCATTATTACTAACATCAGACAATTCACTCTGGAGAGAGACTCTATGCATGTAAAACATGTAGCAAAGCACTGAGCTTAATCCTTACAGAACACTGGAAAATCTGTACCGGCGAGAAACCTTCTAGATCTCCTACTGAATGTGGGGAAACTCGTAAGCAAAGCTTAACCCTCCAGGGATGAGGAGATCTGGACTTGGAATCAGAGAACCCTTTATAGCCTGTGTGCCTTCTACCAACTGATCTGTAACACAGTTTTAGAAAGTTGCCCAGAGATTGAGACTTAAATGACTTATCTGGAGTCACAGCACTAAGATGCATCAGCCCCAGCCTTCTTGGCTCTAAGCGTGGCCCTTTTTCTACTATGCTACACTACCTCTCTCCTTTTTCTTTCTTTCTTTTTCCTTTCTTCCCTACTTCCTTCTTTTCTCTTTCCTCCTTCCTTCCTTTTTTCTTCCTTCCTTCCCTCCCTTTCCTTTCCTTCCTTTTTTCTTCCTCCCTCCCTTTTTTTCTTTTCCTTTCTTCCTTCACCTTCCCTTCCTTTCCGTCCTTCCTTCCTTTCTTTTTCCTTTCTTCCCTCTCTCCCTTTCATTTTCCTCCTTCCTTCCTCTCTTTCTCCTTTCTTCCCTCTCTCCCTTTCTTTTCTCTTTCCTCCTTCCTTTTTTCTTCCTTCCCTTTCTTTCTTTCCTTCCCCCCTCTTTTTCTTCCTTCCTTTTTTCTTCCTCCCTCCCTTTTTCTTTTCCTTTCTTCCATTTCTCCTTCCCTCCCTTCCTTCCTCCTTCCTTCCTTCCTTCCTTCCTTCCTTCCTTCCTTCCTTCCTTCCTTTCTTCCTTCCTTCCTTCTCGTGATTTCATTAGGATAGGGAATTCCTGAAAAGGGCTTCCTCTTCAGTATGGGTCAGTATCTTCTCTGCAACTGAAAGCTTTAAGTGACTTGCTCAGGGTCACACAGCCAGTATGTGTCAGAGATGGGACTTGAACCCAGGTCTTTCTGACTCTGAAGCCTGCTTTCTATCAACTCAAACAGACTGCCTCTCTAACCTCCCTCATTACAGGCTTTTATCCTTTTCAGAAATAACTGTATTCTCTCAGCCGCACTACAAAATGCTTTAAGGTCAGTTACCAGGGAAAAGGTATTGGTTTGTCACTATCCCCACTCCCCATTGGGGAAATCATTTCAGAATGCTCAGAAGTGACTTCTGCTTTCCTATTGCCTTAAAATTAAAAGACAACGTTCTGCACAGAAGACACCTTCACCCATGAAACCTGTGGTTCTCGAAGGGCAACTCGTACCTTTTTTTCCCCTTTTCCTATAATTTTCTTCGTCTCCAATTCCCTTGACATCATACCCTAGTCTTGCCTCCTTTCTCCCGTCCTTGACAGAGGGGTGGCCCTACTCCTTGCAAAGGCACACACTTCTACATGTGCCTTTGATACCATCCCCTCCCGTCTCCTCCAGAAGATCATATTCACAGGAATTCCATAGCACCTTATGATCATAAATCACTTTTCACATTTTACCATATGATTCTCACAACAATCTACATGTGTGCATTACACTATGTTTTTCATTGTTGTTTAGGACCAATGATTCCTTTGGTGTAAAGAACCCCCTCTCTCAGCACAGAACTAGACCTTCTCTGCCACTTAGTCTTGGAATGTCCTCTGGGTCACTGGAAAGTTCACCAGCTTGCCCAGATCCATTCACACAGCCAGTATATTGAAGAGGGGAAACTTGAACTCAGGTCTTCCTGACTGAGGCTGGCTTGCTATCCATTACACTGAACTAGTATTATAACTCAGTGCTTTTTTAGATGAATTCACCAAAGTTCAGAACCTAGGTCTTCTGACTCCAAGTTCAGAGGTCCTTCCACTGTACTGTGCTCTTAAAGCATAGAAAGCATTTCTCTTGGAGTGTACCATGAGCTATTAAATATATAAATATATTAAATACAAATAAATATAATACATATATAAATAAAATTATGATGAAAGGTCAATAACCACTCACAAACCTAAGAAAAGTCATTCCTTTTGTCTATTACTCACATAGGGCAGTTAGGTGGCACAGTGGATAGAGTATCAAACCTGTAGTTGCAAAGACCCTAGTTCAAATTCCATCTCAGGCACTAACTAGGACCCTAGGCAATTCACTTAACCTCTGTCTGCCTCAGCTTCCCCATTTGCAAAATGGAATAATAGCACATACATCTTAGGGTTGTTGTAAGGATCAAATGAGAAATTTTTAAAATGCTTTGCAAATCCTGAAGTCTATTAATTTTATTATTAATAGTTATTAATTTTATTATTCATATTAATAAATTATTATATAAAATTCTTCATAAAATCCTGTTATTATTAGAAAGACCTCAATCCAAAATTTTAAAACATCTAAGTTTTGCTAACAATACTAATGTGACTGCCTATCCTCTAGGGAGACCTATTTTTGTTTTGGTTTTTCAACTTTCCAAAGGCAATCATACCAACTCATGAAAGGGGCATTGACACTGTAGAAAACTCTTGTCGTGTTAAGTAACAGAATCACAGAATTATGGAATCATAGAAACTGAGGGCTGAAAGGTATTCTCAAAATGTCCTTCTGCCTCTGAACACACTTCACTTGAGTCATTTGGTCTTAAAAAGTCTTAAAAGTCTTTTTTTAAATGACCTCCAGGAAAGATGGTGCCACCACAACCCCCTTGGGAAACCAGCTTTAGCACTCAGCCACTCTACCCAGATCTTCCTATCTAACTCAAATCCTTCCTGCTGCAGATCAGTGTGGAAGCTTCCACTCCTTAACCAGCAGCTTGAACACCGTGTTCCTGGAGGGAGGAAACAACATGAATTTTTGAAGTTTGGCCAGCCTAGTAAGAGAGCCGCATTTCTTTAACACTGCACAAAAAAAGCCTTCTCCTTGTTGACACAAAGAACAGCTATTAATTCCCATGTGTCTAAGGCTGAATCTATGCTGGGCACCTATCCCATTTTATTCACTGTTTGATCTTTTTTTTTCCTTCCTCCTTAAGAAAAAGAAAACACATTGTACTTACAGGGCATCTATATTAGCCAAAGACATTCGGTGTGTGATTCAAGTTCAAGACAGCCAGTCATTCAAGGATTTGGACCTGGTTTCCATTTCAGCAAGCCAAACCTGGCTCTGAATCCATTCCTTATGTGGACATATAAAACAAGGGCCACAAGACCTGGTTGGCCCAACCAGAGCTATATCTAAAGTAGGCACAGAGTGATAGACATCATTCTTATCAAAGCATTCTGGGTAATACTGCCTACCACTGTTGCCCAGGCACGGTGAGTGGATTTGCTGGGCTTACTACAGGGTTCCTTTCTAAAGGGGCCTGCTTCCAGAAGCAACTGGAGTTGACAGTGTTCCTCAAGAGATTACTTGGATCATACATACTTAAAATAGCCCAGTAGGACTGCAACACCCCCAGGGAGCTTTTGGTAAACAAGGTAGCTTCTCCACTGAGGCTGCTTCTTAAAGCCAGAACTATAAAAAGAGGGAAGCAAAGGTTTATGGATCAGGTAAATTGTGTTGTAGGGATGTGTTGGCTTCAACCTAGCACCTCAATGTCAGGACTGTTTTGGGTTGGGGGGAAGGGGCTTAGAAAGCAACAAGTGCAACGCTTTGATAATTTCAATGTGGATTATGATGGGAGACCGTGGTACTAACACCTGTGATTTTTTACATTTCCAATCCCATGTATTTGTCTCCCCACCTTTTTTTCATACAACCGCATAAAAAGGGAAGATAGAGAGGGAGAGAAGGAGAGAGAGACAGATGTAGGGGGAGGGGGGAAGGGGGGGGAAAGAGGGAGGGAGAGAAGGAAGCTATTCTGTTATCACTCTGAGTCTTCTAAATCAGCAGGCTGAAGAAATATCCAACCCACATCCATCTGCATGTTCAATCCCAGTTGGCTCCACGTCCCAGAAAAAGGTATTGAACATTCAGCACAGTGCTGATATCCCATATGGGAATTTTCTTACATCCAGTCAGTCATCGATTAGTCAACAATCATTTTATTTAGTGCCAGGCACTGCGCCAAGTGATGGGGATACAAAGACAGGCAAAAATAGCCTCTGCCCTGAAGGAGCTCACATTCTAATGGAGGAGACAACATGTAAATAACTAGGTATATATAAGATCTGTATGGAGTGGGTGGAAGGTGATCTGAGAGTAAAAGTCAGCAGCCTCTGGGGGAACCAGCTTCTTTCCTCCACTTTCTTAGTTCAAGCCTTCATTTCTTCTAGCATTTTGTTGTTGTTTCAGTCGTGTCCAACTCTTCATGACCCCATTTGGGGTTTTCTTGGCAAAGATACTGGAGTGGTTTTCCATTTCCTTCTCCAGCTCATTTTACAGATGAGGAAACTGAGGCAAACTGGGTTGAGTGACTTGCTCAAGGTCACACAGATGGTAAATTATCTGAGGCCAGATTTGAACTCGGGTCTTTCTGGCTCTCATCCACTGCACCAACTAGCTGCTCTTGTGTCCTGAAAGCAGCCTAATTAGTCTTCCTGCTTCAAGGATATTTCTTTTCCAATCTCTGTCCTCCCAACTGTACTTCAAATAATCTTCCCAAAGCACTGCTATGACCACTCCCCTATTCAAAAACCTTTCATGGCTCCCTACTGCCTACTGAATAATATATAAACTTATGAGCTAGGCTTTCAGTGCCATCTATATTCTCTTTCCAGTCCGCAGATTCAGAATAATCTCAGGATATTCCTTTTCAAGTACATTCTATCCAGGCAAACGGCGATGTTCTCCATCCCTTCTTCTCAGCTTCCCCTCTCCCAACTCTATGGTTGTGCTCATGCTGTCCCTCCCATGACTGGCTGGAATGGCCCCTTTCTTTTCTCCTATGTTGAAGTCTCCCACCTTCTTCAATGTCCGACTCAGATGTCCTTCTCCATGATCCACCTCCGCCTCCAAGGGGAAAGTGGTCTCTTCCTCTTCAAACTTGTCCTTTGCCTGACATTGGTAAGTGCTCTCTGCACTTAGCCCACCCTCTTTTCTCATATTTGTACTTGTCCTTCCTTTCCCTGCTGTCCGCTGTTAGACTGTAGGTTCCTGGAGAGCAGGGTCCATATTCCACCTTGTCGCATAGTATCTGGTGCACATTAGGTGCTTAATAAATATCTGTGGAATTGAATTGAGGTGAATTGGGAAGGCTTCTTACTCTGAAATCGTGAGTGGTCTGTGTCTATCACTCAACATGAGTGGGCTGTGATCTGCAAGTTCTGGCTTCTTGAAAATGTGCCTACATACATAACTTATATCAAATTGCCTACTGTCTTAGGGAGGGAGATAATTTGGAACTCAAAATTTTTAAAAAATGAATGTTAAAAATTATCTTTACAGGTAATTGGAAAAAATAAAATACTATTTTTTTTAAAAAGCAAGGCACAACAGAAACTTCAAATGCTGTTATTTAAAAAAAAATGTAGTCATTTAATTTAAAAAAAATACCTTGAAGAAAAAAAAATGTACCTAGTCTGTCCAGAGAGTCTGGCTTTGGGTAGGTCATCAGGGTGGGAGTACACTGGGAACTAAAAGCGTTTTTGAATGACCTGTGAACTTGTGCTATTCACATGTCCCCTGGTCCCCATTTTCAAAGGCACTTGAGCCCATGTAGTTCTTCCCCTAACTCACTTTTTCTTTCCCTGGGAAACTCATATCCTACCTCAATTGTATTAGAAAGTCTAAGGATGGAGATCATATGTAAGCCAATGTTTTACAGCAGCTCTTTAAGGCTTAGTGTGGGCATATTGAAAAAAATTATAATGATTACCATTCATAGCAATGTTGGTATAGTTAGTGATAATAATAACGTACTATGGCAGTAACCTGCTGGCTACCTGGTCTCCCTGCCTCAATCTCCCCACTCCAGTCCATCCTCTCCTCAGCTGTCAAAATGATCTTCCCAAAGCACAGGTCTGACCACATCACCCTTCTACTCATTAACTTCCAATGGCTCCCTATTACTTCTAGGATCAAATATAAAATACTGTTTGGCTTTTAAAGTCCTTCCTAACTTAACCCTTCCTACATCTCCAGTCTTCTCATACTTCTCTTAGAGACATCTCCACCCCAAATGTTCATATGGACTATTTGTACCTGACCTGTGGTAGAGCATTCCAAGCTCATATTGGTCTGAGCAGCCACAGGTGGACTCCAACATAGCGATGTCATTTGGTCCTCTCTGAGAAAAAAAGGGCAACAACCAACCAACCAAACAACCAAACAACTTCTCTCACCTTCATGTACTCTATAATCCAATGACTCCAGTCACACAAGACATCTCCTGACTCCATGCATTTCCACTAACTGTCCCTTGGGAGTGAGACATGACAGTTGGACAGCCTAAGTGCTGGGATAAGTACCTAGGAAATACTGAAAGATTTGGAGGAAAGAATCTGATGCATTGAGTATACTGGCTTTCAAGGCTGTATGGGAGGGAATGGCAAGAATCAGAAAGATTCGTGCCTTGAATGCTCTTCTTTATCTCTACCTCCCGGCTTTTTCAAATCTCAGCGAAAATCCCAACATTTGCACATAGTCTTTATTGGGCCTCCTTAATGCTACTGCGTTCCCTCTAAAAACACCTTTCAGCTATCCTGGATACATCTTGTACGTATATAAGGGCTTGTATGTTGTGTTCTCCAATGTGAACTCCTTATGAGCAAAGATTTTTTTTTTCCTTTCCTTGCACAGTGTCTGGTATATATGAAACAATTAATAAATAATTGCTGACTGATGGATATCCATTTCAAGGTACAGTGGTACCATATGCAAGTAAAAACATTCATTAAAAATTTTTTTGAGGTCAGCTAGGTGGTGCAGTGAATAGAGCACCAGCCCTGGAATCCAGAGGACCTGAGTTCAAATTTGACCTCAGACACTTGACACTTACTAGCTGTGTGACCATGGGCAAGTAACCTAACCCCAATTGCCTTGCCTTCCCCTCTCAAAAAAAAAAAAACACAAAAAACTAAGACATACAGGCAACGGGGTATAGAAATCCATCTTACCCTACAACGGAAGGGAAGGAGATAAGAGAAGGGAGGGGTATGTGTGATAGAAGGGAGGGCAGATTGGGGGAAGGGATAATCAGAATGCATGCTGTCTTGGGGTGGGGGGGGGGAGAGATGGGAAGAAAATTTGGAACTCAAAACCTTGTGGAAGTGAATGCTGAAAACTAAGAATAAATAAATAGGAAAAAAATGTTTTGAAACCTCAACATGGCCCCAGCAGCTGACACTGCCCTTTAGGTACTGCCAGTCTTCCAGACCATCTTTTATTTACGCAGAAAAGTGGTTTGGCATGAGAGGGAATTGAACTTAGTAGCCTCAGGAGGTCTGAGTTCAAATCCTGATCTTGATACTTCCTAAAATATGGGATTCTGAGTAAGCTGTTTTAGTTTTCGAGTACTTTTAAAACTTCAAAGCACTCCACTATAATCTCATTAATATCATAATCATTATTTATAATAATAGATGCAGCACAATATACTGAAAAAAGCCCTTAGACTTGGAATTGGAGGACCCATGTTCAAATTCTACCTGGCACTGTATTTGTAACCTCAAAGAAGTCACCACCTCAGTGGACGTCAGATTCCTCATATGTAAAATGAGGTTGGATTTGATGGCCTCTCAGATCTTTTCCCATTCTAACTCTACGTTGCCATGATTATTATAACAACACTTCAGTCCTACTGTGGCGGAGCTAGGGTCCCATCTTCCACTGGCATAGATTCCAATCCATTCTTACCTTCCTCACTCTTTGTAATTCTTGACATGCCCGCCCATATATCTACCCAACACATCAATCTATTCAGCATATCAGAGGTCTTCCAAATTTTTCAGCATTTCCTGGGTACCAATTGCAGCACTTGGGCTAACCAACTATTAAGTCTCAACCTCACTGAATGACTGGCCTGCCTCCTTCTCTGATCGGATGTTTCCTGGACCATATCTTTCCCACCACTTCTTGCATGCCAGTCATCATTAGGAACATGCCACAGCCTACTAGAGATATAGTAGTGAGAACAACAAAAGCCCATCTCCTGAATGAAGCCTTCTGGAACTTAGTAGAGAAGCATTGATTAGGCTATTACAAAAACTAAATGAACCAGACAGCAAAAACTTGTTTATCACTAGCCCTATGTTTACATACTTTCCTATCTCAATGAGAGCTAAGATATGGCACTTTGGGGTTTGCAAACCTATTATAAATGGACAAATTTGAATGGGGGCAGGGGTAAGTCTGGATTTTGAGGTGAGTCAAGGCCAGCAATCCGAATAGCTGATGATAACTTCAGTGTAGATGAGATATACAGGATGAAGATCAGATAGATGGAAGAGATTGGACAGGATGTGTGCTGGTCCCAGGACATCCTTTGGAAATTATTTTTTTTGTAATATATCCCAAATATCAGTTTTTTCTCTTATCATTTGAAAAATGTAAAGAACAAAAAAAAATTCCGGTCAAGTTGTACTTGACCAGCGTAAGTTCAATGTAAGTTTCTACGAGGTCATAAACATTTGGTACATCAGGATTACAACTGACACTATACCCCTTCCATCATCTACCTCACCCCACCCTATCCATATACCTCTGCCAGTACAGAATTTCTGGATGTAAAAAGTAAGTTTCCTTCTGCCATTTGGGGAAAAGTCAGCAAATTCAATCATGTTATTGTATTGCAAGGTTATAATAGGAAATGAGCTCCACTAATCCCATCACCATCCCTAAGGAAAAAGCACAAAGTAACAAGGACAGAGACTTCATGGGGAACATGGAATGCAGGCGAAGAGGGCAGCCATTGTACTACAGGGCTAACTCTATTAACTACTACCTGTATGATAGGTGATTATTCACATCTTGAATTTGGCTTGTTTCTATTTACCAGTGATTAACTTTGCTCCCACAGCCCCCTCTCAGAGGTAAGTCACATCTCTCCTGTCACAAATTCCTTCTAGCCCCGGCCTTCCCTTGAGGTAATCTGCTTCACTCTCCAAGGGATGTCACAAGGGAACTGCCAGTATTTTTCCATCCAGCCTTTCTATGGGGTCTAAAACCTCCTTTTCCCCCAAAGGCCCTAAGTCACTCAGAACATGGGTTGAGGGGGCTGACTGCCACTGGTACATTTGGAATTGTTTCATCTTTTAAAATAAAATATATTGATATCTTTTATTTTTATTTTCACATCACAGACATTTCCAAAGACATTGCTCCCTTCTCCCCTTGTTTTATTAGTGGAGCTTGCCATCTCTCTAGAACTGGAGATATGGGGGTACTCCTGACTCCTGACTGATTGGGCTGTCGGCTTAGGGCCTGCTGAAGCTGCATCCACTAGTGAACAGGGCTGCTGAGTGGGGACTGCGCCCGCAGACCCTTCAATACACCTTGATTCACCCCATGGCTAAGCCTGAGCACTGTCCTTCAGCTCACAGTTCCTCTGCGGTTTTTGTCTGGTCCTCAATACACTGCAGCCTGAGGAAATGGTCTATTATGATACAATCTACCACATTTAACAAAGTGAAAAGCTTAATTCAAGCTCAAGTATTTTTCCTTTCTAGAAGACTCAAGGAAATGACAACCCACGCAGACCCTGCCTAGTCATACAGAGTTCTGCTTTAATTCAGGCTTTTCTCATTTTCCCCATGCCTCTTTTTGAAAAACAGCATTTCTTAGGGATTTCATAGTTTATACTCATTGCTTTTTAAAAGACCACCAGAGAATATCCTCTCCCTCCAAACAATACAAGGTATATTTCCTTGTCCCATTTCCCTGCAGCCACCAAAAATAGTGCAAGTGCTAAGTTCTCACCTAATTTGAGCCTTGGTATTTTTAGCTATGATCCAGAAATTAGTTTTTAAAACTTTCCCCAATCTGGAATTAAGAAGCAAGGAACTTGCAGCCCTATAAAGGACAGATGACTTGCAGTCAGTACTTTTCCCTTTCCTCCCATCATGATTTGATCTCAGGATATTCCTGATAAAATAATGCGACACCAATCGAAACACATTATGCTTTTAAAAATTTTATTCAAAGAACAGATTTATTTCCATTTTTCTCCACCAATACTTAACATCAACACACTCTTCTGTAAACAATGATGACTGATAATTATGTTAGTTAAGTGTCTTCCTCTCCATTTGTAAGGAGACATTAAATAACTAAGGAACTTGCTTCCCCAAGGCCACCTAAGATGCAGAGCAGAGCTCTCACAGTGAAACTGAGATGCAAAAGAGCCAGACACTCCTTTGAATTCAAAAAATATCAAAGATGGGTCATGCTGTATTTCTCTATTTCAAGGGGCAGGGCCAGGCAGTTGTCTCATGCTGGATATGGACAAATAGGCTGAGTAAAATTTTTAAAGGATTCTCAGTGGGCTGTTGCCACTACACTGCCTTCTAAAGGCAAAACGCTTGTCCTTTAATAGAGCTAAGTAAAAAGAAGGCACTACAGAGAAAAAATGTAACACAAACGTCCCTTAGCTTTTTAGCAAAAGTGAATTACTGATCTGGAGATAAGGGGTGGGAAAGAAGAAAGAAGAATGCCTTTGGTTGCCTCTTTAAAAAATTATTTATTAAAATCAGTCCCTTACGTTACCTCTTACTCCCTTACTGAGTGAATAAAAAGATCTATAAAAAAAAATGAAGCCCTCAATATATAGCTGCAAAGTCCAGGAAAACAAATTCCCACATTGGCCATGTCAGAAAAGCTCTATTTGTTTCTGAATTGGGAGTTTATCACTTCTCTGTCAAGTGAACATCAGGTTTCACCTTCATTCTTTTGGACTTTATCACTGCACTGATGACTTCTAAAGTCTTTCAAAGTTGTTTTTCTCTATCATGTTGCTATCAACATTAAATTATTCTCCTAGTTCTGCTTACTTTGCCTTGCATCAATTCAGAGGTCTTTCTAGTTTCTCAAATTATCCATTTTATCATTTCTTATGGCATATTAATGTTATGTTACATTCATATATTACTATTTATCTATCTAATAGAATGTGTTCTCCAATAGGATACCTCCTTAGTTTCCAATTTTTGGTTACCATGAAAAGAGCTGCTATATATACTTTTTACTCTATTTTTCTTGGGTTTTTATTTTGGTCTTTTACAACATGACTAATATGGAAATGTTTTGCATGACTACACACATAATTTATATCAAACTGCTTGCCTTCTCAACGGAGGAAGAGAATTTGGAACTCAATTTTAGAAATGAATGCTGAAAAATTGTTTACATATATACATATATATAAATAATTGGGGAGAAAATACTAAATTAAATTAAAAAGAAAAGAGCTGCCATAAATAATTTTGTATGTATAGATCTTTTCCTTCTCTCTTTGATTTCTTTGGAGCATAGGCCTGGAAGTAGTTGACGTAACCGAGTTAAAGTATGCACAATTCAGTGACTCTTTGGGAATAGTTACAAATTGTTTCCCAAAATCGCAAGACCAACTCCTGGTTCCATTAACAGCACATTAATGTACCTATTTTCCCACAACCCCTCCAACATATGTCAATTTCTTTTTTTTAATCATCTTTGATAGGTGTGAGGTGGAACTTCAAGAGCATTAATTTGCATTCATCTGATTATTAGTGATTTAGAGCATCTTCCATATGACTGTTGATAACTTGGACTTCTTCCTTTGAAAAATACCTATTGACATCTTTTGATCATTTATGTACTGGCGAATGGCTCCTAAGTTTTATAAATCTGAACCAGTTCCTTACATATCTTGGATACAAGACTTGCTTCCATTATAATTTTTACTACTTTAGATTTGTTTGTATAAAACCTAAAATTTTATGTAATCAAAACTTTTCATTTTATCTTACTCGAGTCTATTACTTGTTTAGTCAGGAACTCTTCCCCATCTAGATCTAAAATGTAATTTCCCCTCTGCTCCTCTCATTTGTTTATTAAGGTGAATTTTTATGTCTAGTTCATATATACATGTAGAGCTTATCTTGGTGTATGGTGTGAGGTGTTTTGGCCAGGCTGCCATCTAGCTTCCCAGTAGTTTTTTTTTTTTTTGCCAATTAATTAAATATTCTCTCAGGAAAAAGAGTTTATTTAAAAAAAAAAAAAACTATGTTACTGTTACATCATATTATTGTGTTTGTTTGCTCTTGTATGCTTATACCTAATACGTTCCACTAATAGAGCTCTTTTTTTAAAAAAACCATTACCAAATTATTACTCCTTTTTAGTATAATTTGAGATTTGTTACTGATAGAGCCTCTTCTTTCTCACTTTTGATTTTCATCATTACCTTTGAGATTCTTGACCTTTTGATCCTTCATATTAACTTCATTATCCTTTTGAGAATCTAGGACAACACTGAATAAGTAAACTGATTTAGATAATATTGTCATTTTTATTATATTGGCTCGACCTACCCATGAGCAATTAATGCTTCTCCAATCATTTAGGTCTGAATTTCTGCAGTTATGCTCAATAATGCATCTTAGTAGATACACTCCCAAATATTTTATAGCTTCTGCAACTATTCTGAATGGAATTTCTCTTTCTATATTTTGATGGTTATATATAGGAATCTGATGATTTCTTATATCCTGACAGGAATCTGATGACATTATATCCTGTAATTTTGCTAAATTATTTTAAGTTGACCCTCTAGTCAAGGTTTGATAACCACCTTAAAAAAGAAGTAATTCTGGGTTTTTTTATTCCTTCATCTCCCTTTTTGTTATCATAGCTAGCATTTTTAGCACTATATTAATAAGAGTGGCAATGATAGCCATCTTAGTCTTACCTCTGATTCTACTGGAAAGGTCTTTAACTTTTTTCCATTATATGTAATATTTGTTCTTAGGTTCAAACAAACATTATTTCATACATTAAAGAAAATTATAAAAAAAATGGATCTAGTTTAATTTATCAATTCAATGATATCTTTGCTTTCAATTTAATTAAGGATTTTTGATTTGTCTGTTTGAGTTTCTTTAATTCCATGTCTAATTCATTGATTTGTTTTTTCTTTTATTGATAAGATTGTTTAGAAAGGGAAAATTTGCCTTCAATTGTTTTAACTATCTCATTAAAAATTTTTATTTGATGAAATTTTCTATTGTTTCTATAATTTGTTCTCTGACCTATCAGCTCTTTAGAAGTTTATTGTCTCCAATTTCTTCTTAATTTATGATATAATGGCCCTTTATTTAATATAATTTTATTGCATTACAACAAGTAAAAGAGTGTTTAGTATTTCTGCTTTTCTACATTTTTTTGGTGGTCTTTACGCTTCAATACATGGTCAATTTTTTGAAAGTTGCCATATACATGTGAAGGGCATTCCTTTCTATTCTCATTCAATAACAGCCAGTGACCAATCTTCTCTAATTTTTCTAAAGTTCTATTCATGTTCTTAACTTTTTTACCTTCTGGTTAGATGTCTACATCTGAAAGAGGTGCATTAAGATTCTCCACTATTATCATTTTACTATATTTCTACAGCATAGTGTATATGCATATGATAGAAGGCATACATATATATTAAGTATGGATGTTGAATCACAATCTATGTTGCCTTTAAGCATAATGCAATTTCCCTGCTTATTTCTTTTTACTATATTTACTGTAGCTTTATCTGAAATCATTCTTTTTTTGAGTGTAGTTGAAGCATAATCGATTTTGCTCGTGCTTCTCATTTTAATTCTACATTAATCTTTGTGTTTCAAGTGTGTTTCTTGTAAACACATTGTTAGATTTTTCTTTCTAATGTGCTATCCTCTTACATTTTATGGGCAAGTTCATCCCATTCACATTTATAGTTATGACTGTTAATTACTTTATTTCCCTACATTCAGCTCTCTTGTACTTCTTCCTTTTGTAACCAGTTGGAATTACAATTCCTAGAAGACCATGCTACCAGGTCTCAGAATCCTTCCCTGTTCACAGGTAAATTCAATCTGAATATTCAGTTAAAAACTAGAGAATCAAACACAATATTCCAGATGAAGTATGACAAAGAAAGATTACGGTAGGTATATCCTAGGGCTGCCCTAATTCCAGAAAGGTATGCCCCTCTTAATGCAAAGGCTGAATTAGCTTTTTTGATTGGCACTTCACACTACTGACTCTTATCAGCTAATAGTACAATAAAAACCTCAAGTTTTTTTTTTTCCAGAACTGCTATCTAATCATTCCTCCCCCATTCTGTATTTCTGAAGTTGATTTTTAATTTTTTTTTTTTTTTTACAAAATGTTACATTCATCCCTATTGAATTCCATCTTATTTGTTCAATTCACCCCAATTCTCTGGACTAACTCTGTCATCTAGTGTATTAGCTATCCTTCACAGCTTTGTGGGATCTGCAAATTTGATGAGCACACCATCTATGCCTTTATCCAAGTCATTGATTTTTATAAGATCACAGGATCAAAGATTTAGTTTGGGAAGGCAACTTGGACTTATTCTAGTTCAATCCCTTTATTTTAGAGATGAGGAACTACAGCCCAGAACCCGCCCTCTGGCTCCAAATCTAGTACAATGCTCTTTCTAAGTGCTGCTTCCCTATCATTCTCTACCCCTTCTCGTATTCAGAGCCGAACTCCTAGAAAAGGTTATTTATAGTCGCTACCTTCATTTGGGAGGCAGTTAGATGGTGGTCTGGAGGAACACTGGATCTGGAGTCAGGAAGGCTTCAGTTCAAACCCAGCCTCAGACACTCACTAGCTGTAAAACCCTGAGTAAGTCACTTTGTCTGCCTCAGCTTCCTCAACTGTAAAATGGGGCATAATAACAGCACCTACCCCTCAAGGTTGTTAGAAAGATCAAATAAAATATTTATAAAATGCTTTGTAAAAAAACTCAAAATGCCATATAAATGTCAGCTAATATTATTCTTATTAAAGTGTTTCAAACTACAAAGTGCTGCGTAAATATTAGATATTATTACTGTTAAGCACTTTTCAAACCTTAAAGTAATAGCTAATAATAAAAATGATAGCTAACATTTATATAATACCTACTATGTGCCAGGCACTGTGCTAAGCACATTACAATTATCATCTCATTTGACCCTCACAACCCTGGGAGGTAGGGGCTATTATTATCACCCTCATTTTACAGATGTGGAAACTGAAGCAAAAGGTCCTATGACTTGCCCAGGGTCACACAGCTACTATGTTTCTGAGGCCAGATTTGAAGCACCTGGACTTTGTGAAACAGTTACCAGTTAACTGGTTAAATAGTCTGGTAGAATAAAACCATTGCATAAGACAACACGAAACCAGACACAGCAAAGGAACTGATGAACCTCAACACAAGCAACTTAAAAATGGAACACTAAGTGGAGCTGGCAGGACAAAGCCCTTAACAACTCTGGCTACAAGTTCAGGACTCTGACTTCTCACTGTAAAGGGTCTGTTCTTTCAAGAAAGAACTTTAAATCCTCTTTGCTGTTGTTGTGTAGTTGTGACTGACTCTTCATGATCTCATTTGGGAGTTTCTTGGCAGATTGGTCTGCTATTTCCTTCTCCAGCTCATTTTACAGATGAGGAAACTGAGGCAAACAGGGTTAAGTGACTTGCCCAGGGTCACACAGCTACTAAGTGTCTGAAGCAAGATTTGAACTCAGGAAGATAAGTCTTCCTGACTCCTGGTCCGGCACTCTACCCACTGTGTCGCACAGATGCCCTTAAATCCTTTTACTGGAGAACAAACCCTAGAGGTCAGGACTGGGAAAAAGAGTGGGAATATAAGAAAATCAAAGAGGAGACATGGAACTGAAGGTCCCTGACTCCAGAAAATAAGCAATGCTGATATCAAACGTTCCAAGTGCTAGATATGAGTGATGCTCATGTTGGGATGTCAGGTAATGGGCGGTGGAAATACCTACACAACCCATCAGAGGAACCCAAGAGAAGATACTTGTTTCTTTCCATGCACAGAAAGGTTGAGACTTAGCAAGAGGTAGAGGTTCAGGAAGAGATATCTACTGGTGCCTTTCTGAGAAGATTCAGAAAATGTCTCTGACATCAATACAAAGTGTATTTATAGGATGCAGTGCACTCCGGGGTGCAGCATATGGCAGGCATGATAAAGAACAAAACAGGATCTCTTTCTTGATCCTGAAATTCCAGCCTGTTAAGCCTCCTTCAGAGAGGCCCAGCACCACAACAATGGAAAATGCAGCATATTTAAATGCTGTATTTATTCACATTTTTTTGCATTTCCCTCTCTCAATCTTAAAGAACAAAAAGATCTTTTTTTTAAAAGCAAATTTCCCCATCCACACTTTTATTGCCAGTAATATTTAACACATTAATGAACTGTCCTGGTCAGGTCACATCTGGGATATGGCATTTAATTCTGGATGTCATATTTTAGAAAGGATGCAGGATCACAGACGTAAAGCTTAAACAGACCTGAGGCCATCTAGTCAAATATCTTCATTTTACAGATAAGGAAACTGAGGCATGATTGCATTTGGGAGAGTGGGCAACACTTTGAACAACCCCATACTGTTTCATCAAAGCCCATCTTTTTAGTAACAGCATTCTCCCTATGATGTTAACGGGTCTCAAGTGATGGAACACCACCATCTCAGAGGAATCAAAATTATAGGTGGTTCAAAGAGCATCGAAGATCTCCATCATGCCAGGGGCAGTACATTACAGTGATCCACACTGAGCAAGAAGTACTATAAAAGACAGTCCTCAGGCTACAGCTTCAATCCAACAGCATTTAACTAAATACCTACTATGTGCCAGACAGTATTCATGTACTGAATGAGAAATACAGTGACAAAAATTAAGCTTTCCCTGCCCTCAGGGAACTTATGTTCTATCACAGGAGACAATGTGTCCATAAGCCAATAAATACAAAATAAATACAAGGGGGAGCAGTCCAGGCAGTGGGTTAGGGAAGCCACAAGCAGCTGAGAGGGATCAGGAAAGGCTTCATGTAGAAAGCGTTGACTGAATAGAGTTTTGAAGAGTAAGAAGGATTTTAAGATGGGGCAGTGAAGTAAGAGTACATTCCAGCCATAAGGATTGGCCAGATTCAAGGCACAGACAGAGGTGCAGGGTGGCATTTGATGAGAAGCAAGGACAGTCTAGAAGAATGAGGATTAGCATTTATATAGTGCCTATTATGTCGCAGGCACAGTGCTAATTTATTTGCAAATATTTCATTTGATACAACCCTTCAAGGTAGGTGCTGTTATTATCCCCATCTTACAGATAAGGAAACTGAGGCAAACAAAGTTAAGCGACTTAGGGTCACAGAGCTAGTGTCTGAGGCTGGCTTTGAACTCGGGTCTTTCTGAAGCCAGGCCTAGGTTATATCTACTGTACCACCTTAGTTGCTCCTGCAAAGGTAGGTGGGGTCCAGGTTGTGAAAGGTTATAAAAGGTTAAACAGAAGGGCTGTAATGGCAAGCAGGGTGGGACTTTTTGCTGTTTTTTCTTCTGAAGTGCTTCTCAGCACTAAGGTAATCAAGTGCCTTTGAGCCTTGCCTTTGTTTCAATCAAGTCTTTGATTGAATCAAGAGTCTTTGATGACCTGCTTGAGTCACAAGAAAACCTAAGTCACATGAGTTTGAGTCACATGGTTGTGATGCCCTCTGTGAGCTGACCCTGAAGAAGTGTATATATACTCTGAGGTTAGCATTTTGCTTAGGGGACTCACTCATTGGAAGAGTGTTCCTGTGACTTGGCCAGACGAGATTCTGGGTAGCCGTTAAGGAGCCCCATCCCAGCTTTGAAGACCCAGATATTGGTGCTTCTCTCTCTCTCTCTGATAACTATGTATGTATTACTATGGTCAGACAGAAGCATGTCTGTTGATTTGTGTTATTTTTTGTTTGTAATTTGTTTATATTTGCTCTGAAGTTCAAGGTGCTGACTTTCCCCCCTGAACTAAGTGAATAGTATATATACGTTTAATTAAAGTAAGATTATTAACCCCTTAAAGTTGCTTTCCTTAGAAAAGCAGATCAAAGAATCTGTGTTAGCAGGCCTCCTGTGCACTGGTGTTACTGGCCTTACACCTCCACAGCAACTGCTAGCAGCATTGTTGTTTCAAAGGCTTATATATGCCTCAAACAAGCCACTCCTCTTAGCTCAGGGCATTTACACTGGCAGTCTCCCATTCCTGGAATGCACTCCTTCCACATCTCTGCCTAAGGAAGCCAAACTCTCACCTACTTTTACCAGACCTCCTTTCACCCCTTAAATTCTAGTGCCTTTCCCTCTGTTGACCATTTCCTATTTGTCCTGGATATAACTTGTTTGTACACAATTGTTCACATGTTGACTTCTCCATTAGACTGTGAGCTTCGAGGGCAGGGCCTGTTTTTTGCCTTCCCTTGTTTTCCCAGTGCTTAGCATGCACTAGACACTTAATAAATGCTTACTGACTGACTGATAAGAGGGAGCCACTGTAGTATCTTGAATAGAGGAATGACAGTCAGGAAAATCAAATCACATAGAAAGTGGAGAGATGAGAAAGAGGGTTGGTGGTAAGGCAGATGACAAGAGGAAGTCAATGGATGTCCATTGATAAGCATTTATTAAGTGTCTACTACATGCCAGGCACTGGGCTAAATGCTGGGGATACAAAAAGAGACAAAGGACAGTTCTTGCCCTCAAGGGGCTTACAACATAGGGATAGGAAGTATGGTCTGGTCTTGGACGGTGGGTTAGGTAAGTCTATACTCACTCACCACTCAGAACAGCTGAGCCCTCAGGGGAGTTCCAAAATTGGGTCTAATAACTATTTTGGGCATGGCATCTGGAGGTCTGGCCTGAAGGGTGCTGTCCTAGGTGAGGAGAGCGGGGGAAGCAATAGGGCAGAAGGAAAGATGGCGTAACAGATGGATGCAACACTTCACCAGTTTTCCATCCCACACAACAGAAGTACATGCCCTCTTCGCCTCCAACTCTTAGGAATCTCTAGTTTCCTTCAAAGCTCAGCTTAAATGCCATATCCTATATGGGGCCTTTTTAAAACCCCCTCAAGCTGTTACTGCCTTCCCCGTAAATTACCTTGTAATTATTCTGTACATACTTATATGCTGTCTCCCTCTAGAGAATATCAGCTCATTTGTACGGAATGTTTCACTTTTGTCCTTGTATACCCAGGACCTAACACATAGTAGGTGCTTAAAAAAAAAAAAAGTAGAGCTTGCTTCCTCATTACGTATGCGTGCCACCCTTTAGTGGGGCCACAGGGATAGGCCCTGCTTAGGGTTTGGCAACACCTCACACTCTCGACACCATTATCACTACTGTTGAACAAAGTTCACCAAAAGAGCCACCCAAATATTTCACCTCAGTGTTATCTACCAGTAACTAATAAGATCCAAGATTCCTTCCATCTGCTGGTGCAAAAAGTGGTCACAACGCCTCAATCCAGAAACATAATGGTTTGTTTTGAGGATCAAATGACGTAATGAGTGTAAAGTGCTTAGCACTGTGTCCGGTATATAGTGAGCACTATATAAATGTTAGATATTATTACTATTAATGGTGTGGGAGCATACTGTACAGAAAGCAATCACGGTGAATGAGAAGGTAAGAACAGGGATCCATGAGCATCTTAAATAACATAAGTTTATACTATGCTGGCGATCGGGTGTGCCTCAGGTTACTTTCATACAGAATGAGGTAAATGTGAATATACTCTACCTAAATACTTTCCAGTGTTGATCAATATTTGCTTGTATCTAATTTCAATCTTAGGCTGAAATTTTCCTCTGGTGTCAGGCAATGCAGTAAATTTCATCTTTGAGAAAACCTCTAATGCAAAACTACTGGAGTCAAGTATGGGGAGTCCTTTGGAGTGTGAATGAATGGATCAGTCAACAAGCACTGATTAAGAAGGGATGTACCAGACATTGTGTGAGGTGTTCGGGACACTAGGGCAAAATAAAAGCCCTTGACCTCAAGGTGCTCACATCCTAGTGGATGAGGCAAAATATATGTGTATGAACACACATGTAGAAAACACATACGGAGCAGATACAAAACAACCCTTGCGGAAAAGGTGCATGTAGAAGGTGGTTTTTGTCTTTAAAGAAACCAGGGATTCCAAGACGGAAGAAGAGAACATTTCAAGCTTAGGGGACAGCCAGTGCAAAGAGAAGACGGTGGTGTGTTGATCCCAAGGTAGAGGGAGAGTGAAATAGAAGGTAGGAAGGAGCCAGGTCAAAGCTCTCTGAGGGGCTTTCAAAGCCAAAGAGAGTTTTTATATTTGATCCTAGAGGTGACAGGGTCAGAGGATCTAGCAGCAGTTACGGCAACAGTCCGGGTATGAGATAGTGAGGGCACGTACCAGATTGGGGGAAGAGATGCTAAGAAGGTAAAATTGAGAGATGTTACGAAGGTAGAATCGACAGGGCTTGGCAACAGATTGGATATGGGAGATAAGACACCTACATTGTGAGGCTGGATGACAGAGAGGATGGTGATAGCCTCAACAATAAAAGAGAAGCTAGGGAGAGTGGAGGGCTTGGGAAGAAAGGGAATGAGTTCTGTTTTGGACATGTTGAGTTTAAAATGACTAGGGGATATCCAATTAGAAATGTCCAGTAGACCCCTGGTGATGACTGGAGGTCAGGACAGAGGGTAAGTCTAAATAAATAGACCAAAGAATCATCAGCATAGAGACAGTAACTACATCGATGGGAGCTAATGAGATCACCAGGCAAAATAATATAGGAGAAGCAGAGATGACCTGGATGAAGATACAGATAAGGAGTGGTTAGACAGAGAGAACAGTGTCACAAAAGCCTAGAAAAAGAAGAGTATCAAGGAAAAGCGGATGATTGATAGTATCAAAGGTTGTAAGTGAGGCCAAGAAAGATTAGGAAAAAAGACCAGGAGAAAACAGGTTGATTTTCTGAAACCCAGTCCTTCCTAATCTTACGCTAAAGTGCAAAGCCATATATAACAAGTAAATGTGATACAAAATGAAAAGGACACACAAACAAAAATCCCTGTTATTTTTCTTAAGAGGCAAGAGACCTCAATGGCTTTATTCAGAAAAGATTTATTTTTTAAAAATAAGGATAAAATTATTATCTTTATGATGAACTATGTGAAACTTTGGACCTACCTTACATTATTTCGCCAACACTGCTTTTTCTATTAAATGAGTTGAACCTCATTGAATATTAGATTTTACATGCTTTTTCACTAGAAAAAAACAATGGTCCAAACTTGAACTATATAGCAAAGGACACTTCAGTTGAATCTACAGTATAAGTTGAGAGCATGTCTACAGAAACATTTCCAAAGTGCAACATCTGGTTGAGTACAGCTAGATTTGAACACAGGTGCTTGGGACTAAGGTAAATTTGAAGACCCTTTTACAGTCCTAATTTAACCTCATTATTTCTTTTCTTTCCCCCCTCATCAAAAGCCAAATAACTTTGTTCCTTCATTGTGCGAACAATTTATAAAAGCTACAATTTTCCTGCCTCCCCATCCCTGCCTCTTAGTCTCTGCTTAACTGACTTACACATTTTAAACTCCAATCCCACAATTGACTTGTGGGATGCCCCTGACCTTCCCCAGGCATGAAAAGTAAAAGTAGAAAAAACAATTCTGCCAGCAAACCTTGTGCATGATGCCAACAGCGCAAGCACAGACCCAAGAGTCTGTTAGCATCTCCGATGAAATGCTCTCCAGAGTACGAGATCGTATCTTACATGAGATTCATCAGCTAGAGTAAAAGTCCTCCCTTCTGTCTGGATGTCCTTGCAGGGCAGGCCTCCAAGATGCCACTAGACTTCTGGACAGGCATGTTCACGATTCTGAAACTTCAGACACCTGGCCATTCTCAGTTTTTCCTAGTGGCTCTGCCTTGGAGTTAAGTCCAAAAAAGTCATTTTGGATGATGTATCGAACACACTGCAAAATCACATTTCTTTCATGCCTTATGTCCTGTGCTAAAAGCTGAAAATGAAAGAAAAGAGTAGCCAGTGAATTAAAGATAAATGAATAATGGTCTCCTATAGGAAGTATCCCCAAGTCTGTATACAAGAGAATGAGTTATGTATTTATGGAGGGCTACACATACATGGGCTACATGTAGGGTTCTTGGAAAACATTACAGATTGATTTACATTGGGATTTATTTATTCATTCAAACCTGAAATAAATGCTATTTTGACTGTTACTATTAAAATGAGTTTCTTTAACAGAAAGGGAAGCAGTGTATCATGGATGTCAAGCCATCTGAATGGCCTCTGGGTATCTGTCCCAAAGGAAGGATGTAGTGATCTGTCACTTTTAGCCACAGCATAGAACGTAAGATGATCAGACAGCCACCTTCTTGGCATGAATGCCTAATCTGAGGAGATGAGAATCTGGGTTTTGTGGAGAGCCCTCACTCTGTACCCCATGGCTCCACGCCAATGGAGAGGACCTGTGAATAACATGTAAATGGGTCCCACCAGCTCCTAGCAGGAGATTCTGGGGGAGGACATAGTACAGTCTCAAAGTCTCTTGGGAACATAACAGTCAATAGAGATTGAGTTCACTTGAGACTCACATGGCACAGAACTCATCCCTCTGAATCCATCAAGATTAAAAAAAAAAAAACAACTCTGACTAGGCTGGAGTGGAACCCGTCCCTCTCCTACCAAATTATCCCAGGCAGGCCGTGAGGGCTCCCCCAGCTTCTGGGAGCTCTGAGCACAGACCTGGGTCTGCAAACTTGGAAGAAGGGGGCTAGAAAAATGAGATAATGAGGGGGAGGAGGAAAAGGGAAAAAAAAATCAAGAAATCAGTCCTTTCTGAAGAGGGCAATTAAAAATCAAAATACAGAAATAGAATGAAGATGGGTGTTAACCTCTTAGACTTCTAGAAAACTAGACAGTGCCAGGAAACTGGCACTATCACTGCTATTAACCTAGGATTGTCACTGGGGAGGTGGAGAGTCCCTGGGGTTCAAGGAGCACTACGTGCCTCCAGCAGGCAGAGGAGGGGCAATGGCTCGATCAAATCTCATTTCTGATGCTAAGTAAAAGCAGGGAGACATGTAATGATCCCTTTAACTTTGACACCCCAGTGTTTAAAATCATAAAGCAGCCTAATTGACAGGGCATTTTGTTCTACTTTCATATAAGCCAAATTACATCTAAATATACATTAACTGCACATGGTGGTCAGGGACATTTTAGCATTGGTAAGAGATTACTTGACAAAGGAAACACAGATTTTTCATAAACCTCAAATCAAGGAAGTTAAGGAAGAAAACAGCACCTATTATGTGCCAAGATCTGGGCTAACTGCTTTTATAAATATTATCTCAACTGATCCTCAAAACAACCCTGGGAGGTAGATGCTTTATTATTTATTATTATCCCCATTTTGCAGATAAGGAAATGGAGGCAGAGGGTAATCGATCTGCCCAAAGTCACACAGCTACTAAGTGTCTGAGGTCACATTAGAACTCAGGTCTTCTTGACTCCAGGTGCACTGTACCACCAGCTGCCCCGAAGGACAGCTTTTCAGCTTTATGGCAGAGATCTGCAAATGCCTCCCACCCTCCCCAAGCTGAGGAGACTTTGTTCTTCCTAATCAATAGGGAGAAAGTTGCTGAATCGAAGGAGGCACTCCTTTTCTCCAGTTTCTGAAGAATGTAATTTTAAGAAGTCTTTGATGCCAAGCAAGAGACTGTTCACCAACCGCAGATGTGGCCAGAACAGGGCACCCAGAAAGAGGAAGGGCAGAAAGGACCCAGGGCTGGGAGAGGGGAGGGGGATGCATCTGAAAATGGCCCTCAAAGAAAACATTATAATGGCCAAGGGGAGTTTTAGTGGTTTTCTTTCTGTAACATAGCTGTGGCTTTGTGGTGGTGGTTACCAGAATGTGGTAATGCTCACTCTTCTATCTCACCTCTGTTTAAGAATATGTGTCTTCTTTTTAACTGCATCACTGCCTCAGTGAAATCTCAGATATTAAAAATCAATCTCAATTTATATCTCCCTCCCACCCAACTCTCATGTTGCCGTCAGGTTTAGTTTAACTCCGCTTATTTATCAACTGTTAAAAAAAAAAAAAAGGCAAGCCTTCATCCTTATGGCAGACCATGAAGAGAAATCACTTACCATCTCTAGGAGTTGTGGACGTCTTTTCTGTGGTTCCGGTATTGGCTTCTTTCTGTACAGGTTTCTCCTATACCTACAATTTTTTTTCATCCAATTTTTCCTTAAGTTCTTAGGCTTAGTCACAGGAGAGTTTCTTTCTTGTTTCTTGATATTCTGACTTTGATTCTGAGGGACCTCACTGAGGATGACCTGGTTTTCTGCTGGAGATTCTGCTTCTGTCTTGATGGGAGCTTCTAAAGCAAACAGAGCAAAACAAAACTGCAAAATCTTCAATGACATAAAATAAAGACTAGGTTCTAGGATCAATGTAATGAGAATTTCTTATTAATTTCAAAAAACAATTGCTGTGCATGAATTTACAAGGCTCTGACACTGTTTTCTAGTTAAAATCCATGATGGATGAATGGATGAAAGAAAAAGAAGGAAGGAAACAAGTATTTATCAAGCATCTACTATAGCCAGGCCCTGTGCTAAGCACTTTATAACTATTGCCTCATTTAATCCTCACAACAACCCATTTTACAGTTAAGTGACTTGCCCAGGGTCACTCAGCTAGTAAGTCTCTGAGGCCATATTTAAACTCAGGTCTTCCTGGCTCCAGGCCTGGCACTCTATCAACTGTGTCATCTGTGACACAAAAAATCACCCTTAGAAACCTAATCCTAAGCCCCTTGGCCCATAGCAGCTGGTCTTTATCTGTGACATTCTGCCACGTTCTTTCCAATCTCTCTGGTTATTATGCTTCTCCCTCATAGAGGGACATGCAGGCCCCATCCCAGATCTGACATCATTTTCTCTCTCCCAAAGTCGCAGATCATGGGCCTCTTGCCAAACATTGTGCACTGGCTGGTCTCTCTGTTCCATACAGAGCCCCAACCAAACAAGTGGGCAGCGCTACAACCAGAACTGGCCTAGGAAACAAAGCTGAATGGAAGCCGGAGAAGCAGAGACTTGGGCGTAATCTGCCACGAGGCACTCAACAGCCATGCCCACAAGGCAGGTCCCTAGAAAGGGGTGAGGCTGGTGCCCAATGTACCATCGACACCCTACTCTTCTGCCTTCCCACACACACCATCCTCAATATAGTTATGCTTTCATTCAAACTAGACAACAGTCCTGCAATGGCTAGCTGAGGTGAAGAGGAGATCTGTTGACTTGGTCTCTTTCTCAATCTACTTCATCCTCCGCCCACCAGCCGAAGTCATACTTCTACAGCAAAGGTCTAACCTCATCACTCCCTGCTCAAGACGTTTCGATGGTTCCCTGCTGCCTCTTAGATAATATATAAACTCTTCTTTTTGACAATTAAAACCCTTCATGATTTGGCTTCAACCAAGGCTAACTCCATCCCACCCCCGCCATGAACTCCTTTGCTCTGGCCAAGCTCTTCTCAATACACAGCCACCTCCTGTTGTCTTTGCATAGACCATGCCCCATGCTGAAGAAGATGATGATGATGATGATGATGATGACGACGATGATGATGGCATTTATGTGGCGCTTTAAAATCGGCAAAGCGCTTCACAAATATGATCTCATTTCAGCCTCCCAACAACCAAGAGGGAGGTGCTATTATTATCATCCCCATTTTACAGATGAGGAAACTGAGGCAGAGAGGTTAAATGACTTGCCCAGGGTCACACAGCTCACCAGTGTCTGTGGCCAGAGGCATACTCCACAATTCCCAATTCCCAGCCCATTGTTCCACCTGCTATGCCACCTAGCAGCCCGATGACTGCAGCTCTCCCTCTTCCCCTCTGCTTCCTGAAATCCCTATGTCCACTGAAGACTCAACTCAGCTATCACCTCCCATGTGAGGCCTTTCTTTACAGTAAGGAGCAGACAGGGCACAGCATATGGCATCGGGAAAACCTGGGCTCAAATTCCAACGCAGACATTTACCATCCGTGTGACCCTGGACAAGTCTTCTAAATTGACCCTTCCAGCTCTAGGGTTGTTTGATCCTGACAATAACTCCCAGTTATTAGAGCGGCCCCACCCACATTATGCTGATTTACTTGGGATAGACTCATCCAAGTACATACTTACTCCCTCAGTAGAATGGAAGCTTCTGGAGGGGCAAGGGATGTTCCACTTCTGTCTATGAATCCCACTGGCTTACGCACAGTCAATACTAACGACTATTTGTTATTTGAACTACAAGTCACATCAGGGATTTTTTTCCTTCATCCCACTGCTCTGATTTTCTTCCTTGACAGGGAGACATACTACACTAACCAGTCTGCACTACAGTTCCTGAAGTTCATGCTGAAGAATTCCATTTTGTGGGATGGGCTTAGAATCTACAGACCCGGACTCAAGCCCCACTTCTGCTCCCTATGCCCCTGTGACCATGGAAAAGAAATGTAATCTTTCTGATCCTCGGTTTCCCTATTTGTTTTTTTTTCAATGCAATTTTTTAAAATGCAATTTCTTTATTTAACATATTTGGTTTTCAGCATTGAATTTCACAACAGTTTGAATTACAAATTTTCTCCCCATTTCTACCCTCCCCCCCACTCCAAGATGGCTTATATTCTGGTTGCCCTGTTCCCCAGTCAGCCCTCCCCTCTATCACCCCCCTCCCCTCTCATCCCCTTTTCCCTTCCTTTCTTGTAGGGCAAGATAAATTTCTACGCCCCATTGCCTGTGTATCTTATTTTTTAGTTGCATACAAAAACTTTTTTTGTTTTTGAACATCTGATTTTAAAACTTTGAGTTCCAAATTCTCTTCCCTCTTCCCTTCCCACCCACCCTCCCTAAGAAGTTGAGGAATTCAACCTAGGCCACACATGTATTATTATGTATAACCCTTCCACAATACTCATGTTGTGAAAGGCTAACTACATTTTGCTCCTTCCCAACCCATCCCCCTTTATTGAATTTTCTCCCTTGACCCTGTCCCCTTTCCAAAGTGTTTGTTTTGATTACCTCCGCCCCCATCTGCCCTCCCCTCCATCATCCCCCCCCTTTTTTTTTATCTTCCTCCCTCTTCTTTCCTGTGGGGTAAGATACCCAACTGAGTATGTATGGTATTCCCCCTCAGGCCAAATCTGATGAGAGCAAGGTTCACTCATTCCCCCCTCACCTGCCCTCTCCCCTCCTCCCATAGAACTGCTTCCTCTTGCCACCTTTATGCGAGATAATCCACCCCATTCTATCTCTCCCTATCTTCCTCTCTCAGTATGTTACTCTCTCATCCCTTAATTTCATTTTATTTCTTTTAGATATCTTCCCTTCATCTTCAACTCACCCTGTGTCTGCTCTCTCTCTTTTACATATATATATATCTATAAAAACACACATATATATATACACATACATACACATACATACATATACACATAGATACATACATACATACACATTCACTTATATATATATACATAAACATATATATATACATATATATATATATGCATATTCCCTTCAACTACCCTAATACTGAGGTCTCATGAATCATACTCATCATCTTTCCATGTAGGAATGTAAACAAAACAGTTCAACTTTAGTAAGTCACTTGCAATTTCCGTTTCTTGATTACCTTTTCATGCTTCTCTTGATTCTTGTGTTTGAAAGTCAAATTTTCTATTCAGTTCTGGTCTTTTCACTGAGAAAGCTTGAAAGTCCTCTATTTTATTGAAACTCCATATTTTGCCTTGGAACATGATACTCAGTTTTGCTGGGTAGATGATTCTGGGTTTTAATCCTAGCTCCATTGACCTCCGGAATATCGCATTCCAAGCCCTTCGATCTCTTAATGTAGAAGCTGCCAGATCTTGGATTATTCTGATTGGGTTTCCACAGTACTCAAATTGTTTCTTTCTGGCTGCTTGCAGTGTTTTCTCCTTGATCTGGGAGCTCTGGAATTTGGCAACAATATTCCTAGGAGATTTCTTTTTTGGATCTATTTGAGGAGGCGATCGATGGATTCTTTCAATTTCTATTTTGCCCTGTGGCTCTAGAATATCAGGGCAGTTCTCCTTGATAATTTCTTGAAAGATGGCATCTAGGCTCTTTTTTTGATCATGGCTTTCAGGTAGTCCAATAATTTTTAAATTATCTCTCCTGGATCTATTTTCCAGGTCAGTGGTTTTTCCAAGGAGATATTTCATATTGTCTTCCATTTTTTCATTCCTCTGGTTCTGTTTTATAATATCCTGATTTCTCATAAAGTCACTAGCTTCCACTTGCTCCAATCTAATTTTTAAAGTAGTATTTTCTTCAGTGGTCTTTTGGACCTCCTTTTCCATTTGGCTAATTCTGCTTTTCAAGGCATTCTTCCCCTCATTGGCTTTTTGGAGCTCTTTTGCCATTTGAGTTAGTCTGTTTTTTAAGGTGTTGTTTTCTTCAGTGTATTTTTCAGTATTTTTTTGGGTCTCCTTTAGCAAGTCATTGACTTGTTTTTCATGGTTTTCTCGCATCCTTCTCATTTCTCTTCCCAATTTTTCCTCTACTTCTCTAACTTGCTTTTCCAAATCCTTTTTGAGTTCTTCTATGGCCTGGGGCCAGTTCATGTTTTTCTTGGAGGCTTTTGTTGTAGGCTCTATGACTTTGTTGTCTTCTTTAGGCTGTATGTTTTGGTCTTCTTTGTCACCAAAGAAAGAATCCAAAGTCTGAGACTGAATCTGGGCGCGTTTTCGCTGCCTGGCCATATTCCCAACCAACTAACTTGACCCTTGAGTTTTTCAGTGGGGTATGACTGCTTGTAGACTAACGAGTTCTATGTTCCACGTTTGGGGGGGAGGTGCCAGCTCTGTCAGAGCCGCACTCCTCCTTCCCCAAGGACCCCCAGTCCAGACTGGACTTAGATCTTCAGCAGGCTGTTGCACTCCTGCTCTGATCCGCCACTTAATTCCTCCCACCAGGTGGGCCTGGAGCCGGAAGTAACAACAGCTGTAGCTGCCCCACCTCCGCTGCCCCCGGGGCTGGAAGCCGAACCGCGAACTCCTTCCACTCCCGCAGCTTTTCCCACTAACCTTCTCCGCAGTCTTTGGTGTTTGTGGGTCGAGGGGTCTGGTAACTGCTGCAGCTCACATATTCAGGGCGCTAGGGCCCCCTCCGCCCGGCTTCTGGTCTGGATCATCCACGCCGCTCAGGCTGGGCTTTGCTCCACTCCGTTCCCAGCTCCAAGCTCCGTGTGGAATAGACCTCACCCAGAGACCATCCAGGCTGTCCTGGGCTGGAGCCCTGCTTCCCTCTGCTGTTCTGTGGGTTCTGCCGTTCTAGAATTGGTTCAGAGCCATTTTTATAGGTTTTTGGAGGGACTCGGGTACGGAGCTCACTCTAGTCCGTGCTTACCAGCTGCCATCTTGGCTCCGCCCCCGGTTTCCCTATTTGTAAAAAGAGACAATTCTGCAAAGCCCTTTCAGAGTTGCTGTGTGGACCAAATAAGATGTTAATCCAGCAAGCCAAGAAACAGAGGCCATCCATCAGGAGAAGGTGGTCAACAGGGTCACAAACTACAGAGGTCACAGGAGGATACAAGTCTGGAAAAAGGACCCTGGGTTAGGTAGTTAGGATGACCTTAGAGAAAACAGTCTTGGAAGGCAGAAATCAGATTGAAGGAAAGCACTAGCAGTGAATGAAAGTAGCCACTCATAAGGTGTAGACAGCCTTTTCCAAGAAGCTTAGCTCTGAAATGAAGGAGCAGTAAGATGAGAAGGGTAACAAATGAGATAAGAACTGTAAAGTGTTTTGCATAATGCCTGGCTATAGCTGGTGCCATATAAATGTTAGCTATTAGTAACATATATGGACAAGCATCATGGAGGACCCTGCTGAAGTCATGAATCAAGAAATTACAGATGATGAAAATGATTTTGATTGTATGAACTTCTCCAGCAATGCTCAGTCACCCTAGCATAAAAGCAGAGAACTTCAATGGTTGGGGTTGCCCAGAGATAGGGATTTGCAGGCATCCAACAACCAAGGAATTCTACGGTACTAACTAGTGAAACATCAAAGTGGCTAACCATAGGGTCAAGACTGGCCATGGAAGCAGAGAGCTTGGGACAACAAGGTCTGGTCAGGGGACCGGAGGTTAAAAAAAAGAGGTCTAGTGCGGAGGTTCCCAAACTTATTTGGCCTACCGCTCCCTTATCAAAAAAAAAAAAAAAAAATTATTCAGTGCTCCACTGGAAATCCATTTTCTTTAACCTTTTAATAGTTCTTTTTTTTTTTTAATTTGCATCATTTAAAAAAATATATAATTTTTTTTCCAAAATGACACATCTTAAATTTAATTATTGTAAATTTGTGGGGTTTTTCCTGCATTGAAATTTTGACGCAATACTGCATCATGTAACTATACAGTATCATACTGTAAACAAGTCATCTCATGTACATATGCCCGCCTATACATGCTGGACTTCCCTACAATGGGTGACACACTCACTGCCAACATTTGCTTCTTAAGACCTGTTTGCCGACCAGACTCCTGAGTAGTTACAACTTGTATTTTATGTATCAGGAAAATAATGTAATACCTATGACTTTAACTCTGTTACATAAGAGATGAAACATGTATGAACAGTTTTTCAAAATTTCCTTATCTTCTCTTCTTTCCATATGCTTCCACCACCCCCTTATTTTTATTCAAAGCCCCACAATTGTACTACCACCCTCCTGGATTGTTCTAGCACCCCCCCACCCAGGGGGCAATATCGCCCACTTTGGGAACCTATGATAGTGTAAATGAGAAACTAGAAGAGATGGATGGATAGGAGATTGTCAAAGAATAGTTTCATATACTAATCCTGGGGGAAGATGAGGTCTCCAGTGGAGTCACACCAAGATGCGGCTGAAGCAGAGTATGAGAACTCACCAGTGTTGGGGAGGCAGAGAAATCATGCAGTCAGATTAGAGGAAAGATGGAGATGGAAGACCATGGAAGGCCATTTAGGAAGACCATGAGGTCTTTTTTTTTGGGGGGGGGGGGGGCGCGGTGCCAGGGCAATTGGGGTTAAGTTACTTGCCCAAGGTCACACAGCTAGTACAGGTGTCAAGTGTCTGAGGGCACATTTGAACTCAGTTCCTTCTGACTCCAGGGCTGGTGCTCTACTCACTGCGCCACCTAGCTGCCCCAATCATGAGGTCTTTAAACATCTTTCTTCTACTTATCCTTTCACCAATATGCAATCTTTCCCTATTTGCTCATTCCCTTTTCCTATAAACATGCCCATATCTCTCCTATTCTGAAAAAATCCCTACTTGATTCTTCCATCTGTGCTATCATCCTATTTTTCTTCTGCCCTTTGCTGCTAAACTCCTTAAAAAGGCCATGTGCCCTAGGAGCCTCCTTTTTTTCTTCTCTCACTCTCTTCTTAAGCCCTTACAGTCTGGCTTCTGACCTTATCATTCCAACAAAACCGCTGTCTCCAAAGTTATTAATGATCTTTGCTGCCAAATCCAATGGCCTTTGCTCAGTCTTTATTCTCCTGGACCTCTCTGTGGCATCTGACACTGCTGATCACTCTCTCCTTCCTAATATTCTCTTCTCTCTACATTTTTAGGACACCACTCTCTCCTGATTTTCCTATGTATATGACTGCTCCTTCTCAGTCCCCTCTGCTGCATCCTCTTCCATTTCACACACTCTAACTGTAGGTGTCCCTCAAGTCCTATCCTGGGGCCTCTTTTCTCTCTCTATCCCACTCCACTTGGTGATCTCATCAGCTCCTATGAATTTAATTAGCATCTTTATGCTGATGATCCTCAAATCTACCTTTCCGGCCCCAATCTCTCTGCTGACCTACAGTCTGGCATCTCCAATTACCTTTCAGACATCTCAAACTGGATATCCAGTAGACATTTCCTGTCCAAAACAGAATTCCTTATCTTTGCCCATAAACTGCTCCCCTCCCTTACCATATAGGGCAACACCGTCCCCCCAGTCCCTCAGGCTCACAATCTAGAAATCATCCTCGGTTCCTCACTATCTCTTACCACCCCCTCCTTTCCCAATGTCCAAGTTGTTGCCAAAGCCTGTCAATTTCACCTTTGTAAAATTTCTCAAATACCCTTTCTCTCTCTAATATTGCCACCCCTCCAGTGCAGGCCCTAATCACCTCAGGCAATAGCCTGCTGGGGACAGGGGTAGGGGGTGGTCTATCTGTCTCAAGTCTCTCCCCACTCTAGTCCATTCAGTCCCCAAAGGGATTTTCCTAAAGCTCGGGTGTGATCATGTCACCTCCTCCCCCACTCAAAAAACTCCAGTGGCTCCCTATTGCCTCCAGGAACAAACATAAAATGCTATCTGGTGTTCAAAGCCCTTCATAAATCTAACCGCTTCCTAGCTTTCTAGTCTTTTGACACCTTGCTACTGAACATATACTCTTCGATCTAGTGATACTGGCATCCTGGCACAAGGAAGACACTCTATCTCTCTGCTCCTGGCATCTCTCTGGCTGTCCCCCAGGCCTGGAACCCTCTCCCTCCTGCACTGACTACTGATCTTCCTGGCTTCTTATAAATCCTAATGAAAATTCATCTTCTATAGGAAGCCTTCCCCAACCCCTCTTAATTCCAGCACCCTCCCTCTGCCAATTATTTCCTATTTATCCTGTATATAGCTTGCTTTGTATATATTTGTTTACTTATCATCTCCTCTATTAGACTTAAGTGCTTTGAGGGCAGGAACTGTCTTTTGCCTCTTTATGTATCCCAACCCCTTGGCACAATGCCCAGCACATAGTAGGTTCTTAATAAATGTTTACTGATTAATTGGTTATATCAATGTAATTTCTGCAATATTTCCGGTCTCTTTTCCATAAAACTGTGCAGAAAACATACATAGAACACAGACAGTCCCACAGCGGACTCAGTTTTCCTTTTCTGTATGGAAAGGAGCTAGCATTGACCTTGGTGGCCCAAAGAGAAGGTGATCCTCTCCTCCACTTCCACCTCTGCAGTGGACTCAGCTAGCAGGGTACCTGGGCAACAGCTGAGAACCAGTTTTTTTCTGATAGATCTTGTTGTGTTTAGTAAATGTGGCTACCTGGTGCTATATCTGCCACATGACATGGGTCTTCCTGATTCCCACAGGCCTCATAGGCGTTCCACTCAGGGATGGAGGCAGTACAAGGATGGTTTTCTGGTACAAGCATAGCAATCTCGGCCTTACAACCTCTGAAGCTGTTACTTTGTGCTTCACTATGCCAGGAAGGGAAAGAAGATGAGAAAAACACACAAACTATAGAAGGTGAGCGCCAAAGTGGTTTGTAACAATTACAAATAGAGCATTGGGGAAGAAGAATTTCAGCCACCACAGAACTGGGTCGCTCAGTGCTTCCCATTCCTCCCTCACACTTCAAACGTTGGTCCCATTATTCTAAACCAGGTACACAGAGGAAGATCAAAGCTTGCTGCTGCAGAGAATTAAAGTGTGTAACACTATTAGCACCTCTAGCACCTTCTTGATTTCTGCACATCTCCTATTTAGGGCCATCTTCCTATCCGCCCTGTACCCTTCCACTCCAATTTCAATGTTCTATAAGGTTCCTTCCAACCTTCTCAAAATCCTTTTGTTTATGCTTTTTAATAGTAATGGCCTCAAAATGACAACTCTGAATACAAAGATACTAAAAAGACTGTGAACAAGATAGAAGAAAGCACCCTATTAATAACACCACCTGTTTTTACAGGGTTCAGTAAACCTGGGGACAGCTTTCTTCACTATCACCTGTCACAAACAGAACTGATAAGAAAGAAATCCAAGATACTATGTTTAAAGAAGCATTTCACTTTCACATTAGGTATACTGGATACAAGAGGAACAAAGTCTTTGTTCTTTGTGAAGGGAACAAGGAAGCCATGATATCATCTAAGGAATCTTCTGTTAGATTAAAAACAGGATGGTCAAATTTCAAACAACTGGCAGAAAATAACACAATTTTGCATGTTTATAATACACTGAATATCATTTTTCCCCTTTTCTTTAACCAGATCTATGCTTTCACCCATATACAGAACTCCCTCTGCCAATGCAGATGGGCACCTTCTCTGCAACTTGGACGGTGGCTGAGACCCTAAGAAATGAAGTGAAATGTGCAAGCTAACATGGCCAGTAGGTGTCCGGGGTGGGACGTGAACCTGGGTCTTCCTGATTTCAAGGCCAGCTCTCTCCCCACCTGGCCACTTCTCTAAATGTCTTCATTCACAATGGAAGATTCTCTCCAAATCATCTCCATGTCTCAAAATACCTCAGCAAAAGAGGCTCTAGCCCAGTCAACTCCAAGGTCATTAGCTCCCTAGAGGAGGGATTTTGCCAAAGAGCATACTCAACAGTGTCTCAAAGCTTTCATCAAACTCTCCAACTTCACTCGGACCCTCTCTTCATGCTACAAACCTGTACTTTCAGACTCTAAATTCTCATCCTCATCACAGCCCCCCTCACCCCCACACATACACACCTTTTTAAATTAAATTATCTTGCCGTAAGAGAAAAAAACCACAAGCTCTCCCAATGGCCTGGTCGTAACCTGGCCTCTGCTGTTGCAGAGATCTCCACATGTGCTGAAATGAACCTTAATTATTCACACCACATTCTAACAACTTACATCTGCATGAACTACAAAGCTGCTATGCTGGGCCAGGCCAATGGTCCACCTGGGGGAAGTGAAGAAGCACTTACGCTTACTATGTGCCAGGCAAGGTCCTAACTGCTTTACCAACATTGACTCATCTGATATTCACAACCATCCTAGGAGGCAGGCGCTATGATTGTTCTCATTTCACAGATGAGGAAACTGAGGCAAACGTCACACAGCTAGTGCCTCACACACGTAGGATTTGAACTCAGACCCAGTGCTCTATGCATCATGCCACCGCTAAGCGTGGCACCATGGGAGAAGGGGTGGTTATTATCACGATGAAGAAGTTGAGAAAGACAAGGAGGAGGAAGAGGATGAGGAGAGGGAGAAGAGTCAAAGAAAAAGATGATGCTGACAATAACATTATAAAGACAGGGTGTTCCAAAAGTCTTAATGTAGTTACAGGGTTAATTTATTAAAAACTACCCTAAGACTTTTAGGACGTCCTGAAGTCATCTTGTACAGAAGTAGCACTTAACGGTTTCTGAAAGACTTTCACATGCGTTATTTCAGGCTGCTCTTCATGATCTCATCCCCAAAGGTGAAGAATTTACGCTTCACTTCCCTGACTTTTCTAGAATGACTCACTTCTAAATAAAAGATCACTCCCATTTCTGAGGGCATATGCTTTGCTGAAAATGAATGAAGGAGAGCCAAGTTTGCTTTAGTGGTTTCCACCACTCAAGCCTGCCAACCTTTGTAGGCCAGCACCCAACACGAAGAATTTCTCTCCACCCATGAGAGGTGCTGTGCATTTTAATGGGCCCTTCAGGCTGGTTCCTGCGTACCTTTCCAAGGAGGGGTGGAAAGGGAGTACAGAAAATAAACGATTCTTTGCTACACAGTTTAGCATTCCCTTTATCCTTTTCAGTCCCTGGCTATCATTTTTATCTCCTCTATTCTCTTCTCTTTTTCTGCCTGGTCTTTATCTAACATATACATTAGGCATCTAATGTGTTTATATCTGCATAGAGAGATATAAATATAAGCTCAGGCTCAGCTCCTTGAATTAATCTCACTTTCTTCCTCCCAGTCTGTTCCCAGAATCCCTCAGGCCTCCAGCTTTCTCTCTCTCCCATGTTTAACTTTATCTCCCATGCCAAATTATAATGGAACTTGAAAGTCAAAATAAAGGATATGCAGCCTGGATGTGCAGTACCATATGAAAGGGATTTAATAAGCAAATTTCATACTAGAGACTATAATGCAGGCAAAAAAACTGATGCAGTTAAGTGCAACTACTCACCCTCTGGCTCACTCTCTGACCCTGACATGTTCCCATAGTTAGTCATCAGTAAGCCCAGGGCTGATGTGACTTCCTTGGGGATGACGACGTTTTCTGGCTTCTCCTCCTTATCGGACTCTGGAAGAGAAAGAACATGATTTGAGCATCTTGTCTAGATTCCCATCAAACTGCTGGAACCCAGTCTCTCTGCCTTAGCCAACCTCAATGAATACTGTGTTGGGTGCACCATCAAAAATGATTTTTAATCTAACACAGCAGTCAATGGAAGACAATCCTATTCTTGGTCTCTCTAAAAGGACAAACTTCCAAAGAAGTAGCAAATCTCTCTTTACCAAATGGAAGAAACAGAAAGGCAAATGGATACCACACATGGCTCAGGTATACCTCATACACTGAGGATGTTAGTTCTGCCTTCTCCAAACAGACTTAATTATAGGTTTTGCTATTAATTACAGGTCATATAAACGATACAAGAAATATGTTTAATCTCATTAGTACAGGTCTTCCTCCAAGCCCCCAAACAAAAACAAAACAAAAACACAATTTCAATCAAGTATGCAGAAGTATTTCCATTTTAAAATTAAAAGCTTTGTTTAGAAGAAATCATAATATTTAAACAATGCTACAGAGTAGAATCTTAGCCAAGGAATTATGATGAAATGAATACATTCGGACCTTTCCATATACAGAACTTCTAAAGACTCTAAGCAAAAAGGCAAAACTATTTCGGGGGGGAAAGAACCAAATATAGGAGTTCAGTTAATATTAAAGCCTACGTCAAAAGATGAAGCACCTGCATTGGGTCAAGCAGCAGGCCTCTGTGTTGGCCTGGGTCAAGAATGCCTGAGTTATTTGGCCACCTTGAAAACATACTATTACATTTGTTCTGGACAACCAGCAAAAAAATGAAGGCTGACAAAAGGTTTAAGCATAATCACTCACTTCTCTAAGATGGTGCCAACCCCAATCCACAAGAAATGCGACACACACTTCAAGAGGGAGCAGCTAATGGGAAAACCCCAATATATCAAGGAATAGAAGGATTCCATAACACGCATGCTAATCACTGCACTCTCCTGGATGGAAAAGTATGGAACCCTTTGTCATGTACAACTGTTTCCTCCAGTATTTATGCTAAATACAATTTGCTCTCTTAATTCAATGAAGGGCAGTGAAAAGAAGAATCTGCAGTTTGGAACATTAAGGAGATTCCATAGCTATGACATTTATCTAGCCGATTCCAGGGAAAATAATCACAAGCAGAGATGAGATCTCAGATAGGAGAGAAAGGCCAAGCTGCAGAACCATCATTCCAATACAAGACAGTACTGGGGGAGAGGGTCTTCATATTGACAGCATTTTAACTTCTCCATCCTCTCGTCTACTTCATTTACACTCTCAGGAGGTCCACCAAAAGTAACACCAAAAGTGTTTCTTACAAATAGCATCTCATCTGATCTCAACTGAGAACAAATCACCAAATACATGTTTTTAAACTCAGTTTCTATTTCTGAATACTGGTAGCAAAAATTTCCCATCCTTTCTGCTAGATTTAAAAATTGTTTCTATTTTCCTATTTACAACTGAATTCTGGGAGATAACAGCTACCTTAGAAGTTGCTTCCAGAAGGTAACTCAGAAATACATCTAGTTAGTCAGTCATCCAACAGCTATGCATTGATGACCTACTGTATATATGCAGGGTGCTGCAGCAGTGCAAAAAATAAGACACCATCTTTGCCTCATGGGAGGTTAGAGTCTACTAGAGATATGCCATCTAAATAAATAATATCGTAGAAGTGCCAAGTGCTACGTTATGTGAGAAAGAGAGGGAGGAGGGAGGGAAGAGGAAGGGAGAAACAGAAATAGACAGGGGGATAGGGAAGGGGAGGGGAGAGGAGGGGAGATTACTCTGGCTTTGAGGATGGGGAGTAGAAGGAAGACAGCAATTGGGAAAGCTTCATGAAGTAGAAGGGACTTCCTGTCGAGATGGTTGGTGATGTAAAAGGTGACAAGTCAAGCCTAGCTTCCTGAAGAAATTTCCCAGCAAAGACAGCAAAGGTCCTCAGAAGACAAAATGATCAGTAAAAACAACAGAAAACATTGATAAGCTCCTCCTCCAGGCCACGGCTGCGCAAGAAGACAGCCAGAAGCCAGACCCATCTTGGTTATGTGACAGCTGCATCGAGAGACTGAGGTGAGGCAGAGATTCTTGGGGGCCTCTAGAGAGCCAGAATCCAGCACATTCTCTGATGTTCCAATGGTGTCTGTGAGGGTCCAAGGGCTGCATGCAAACTGGGCTACCAGGAAATAGAGGCAGAAGCCAGGGATCGAGGCTCTGGCTGGCTCACCGACCTAAGACAATGAGCCATCCCATCCGAGAATGCAAGCAAGGCACAAAACCTCAACGTGGCAAAAAGTCTCAATCCAGGAACTAAGGCTGGAGACATGAGCAAACAGGAAAAACAAAACAGTGATGACAACAACAAACCTCTTCATACAATGAAGAAATGCCAAAGCTAGAGAGAAGCCCAAGAGGTAAACCCAAGAGAAGGGACAACTTCATGACTAGGAAACATGACCCAATCTGTTTATTTTTCTGATGTGACAACTGGGGCCAAGAGAGGCTAGCTAAGTTGCTTTGTTCAGTCACACAGCTAATAACTACCTGAGACTCGATTCAAACCTAGATAAGTCAGTCAGTTGACAAGCAAATTTAGTAAGTTTAACCAGGTGCTAAGCACTGGGGACACAAAAAAGAAGAAAACGGTCCTTGCCTCCAAGGACGTCACAATCAAATGGGGGCAACAGCATGGAAGCAACCTTGTCCAGAGAAGATCTAGACAATGGAAATGGAAGGTAATCTCAGACGGAAGATGGTGGAGGGCAGTGGGAAGGCCTCTGGTGGGATTTAAGCTGAGTCTTGAAGGAGTCTAGGGAGCCAAGGATTTAAGAGCTGAAGAGGCAGAGTATTCTAGGCACTGCGAAGTCAGCGCAGTAAGTCACATGTTCTATTAGAGAACATCAAATGACTAACATGAAGCAAAGGTCCATGGTCTGTGGATGCTCAATTCAACACCACTAACCAGCTGCTTTTCTTCTGCCTCAGACGGGAAACCAATAATCTTCCTGAAAGTGATCTAATGGGGCTATGACTAGCGGAAAAGAGAAGGAAGGAAGGAATACAGGCAGGCAGGCAGGAAGGAAGGAGGGAAGGGAGGCAGGAAGCGAGAGAGGAAGGAAAGGAAGGAAGAAAAGAGGGAAGGAAAGAGAAAGAGAGACAGACAGAAAGAAAGATGGAACCTAAACTGAATAATTGTAAGCCATTCAATCTCACCAGCTGGCAGAAATACCATATGTAGGAATATAAAAATACAACAAAAGGAGATAAAAAGATGGCAAATTACACTCCCCAAATGACAAGTTTGGGAAATCCATATTACAAGAATTTAACACAATTTGATATTCCAAAAGGCTTTCCAGTTGAAATAGCATTTTCCCAATCTCAGATAGTTGCTGTGTGATATATGACATGCCTCGTATCAACAGTACTTAGGTGGGTGGATACAACAACAACAACCCAATGTGGTTTAGTTCTTACTTCAAAGGATACACAATTCCATCACGTGAACATTATCTCCACCAGTGCAGATTGCAAGCCCTTCTTGTCTCAGTGGTTAAGACCGAAAACAAATGTGACTGACTGCCAGCCTCCTGGTGATGACCCTCTCTGAACTTAACTGGGCTGGTTCTCAGAACACAGACACAGTGTACTGCTGGGCTTGTACCCAAAGCCTATAAAGTTGGGCAGAGTTGCCAGAGTTTACGCTTCTCTGGAGCAGCCTTTGAGATCTCAGGAATCATTTCTACATCAAAATGAAGCAGGATTTTTGTGGAATATGGTCTAGTCTAGGTCTTGGCTCAACAAATTTGCTTTGGATCTAAGAGTTGGGTCAAAAGTTTAGGGAACGGATGGATTTTTCACCTTTCAAGGAAAAACAAAAGGGGGAGAGAAAAGGGCAAGAGAACATGCTGGTTCCCAACCTCAGATCAATCCTCATCTTTGGGTCACCAAGGGTCTAGAACAAAGGTGCCAAACTTGAGGACAGCAAAAATCCAGAGAGGCTGGACATGATGAAAATATAATTGAGAAATGTTTAACAAAATAAATAAAAATACAGTGCAACATAGATAATGCCAACTTAAGACTTTCTAAGTCAACATGTTGCCTTTCTATTTGAATTTTGACACCACTGGTCTAAAAAGCACCTCTCAGGCTTCTACAGAAAGACTCAAAATGAGACATGACTACACCCAGAGTGCATTCACCACACTGCACATAAGCTGGGTGAAGGCTGGACTTGCCTGCAAATCCTGCTATGCCCCATCCACCCCTCTGGCCCTCCATGCATCTAGGGAGTAAAGTCCACACTCAGTTCAGAGGAGCTTGCAGAAGTTTCCCCAGGCTGTCCAAGTTGAGGCCATCTGTTCACAGCTTTCTTCATCTCCTTTCAAATCGCTGTGATACTAAAATGTGAATGTGCATGAGTGGGAATAAAGAAGTACACTTCAGAGTGAGATCTGGCCAAAGACATCACATACCATAATGAAGAATGCTAAGCAAGCCATTAGCAAAGAGATTCTGTCAGGCTCTGATCCCAGGGCAGTAAATTCTTTAGAGTAACCGTACGCTGGTCCAAGCTGTGAGGATCAACGTGCTTCTTAAAGTCTGAGTAAAATTCTGTCAGGCCAATTAGAAAAGTGACCGACACGAGCAACATTCTTGTAGCGTCAAGAGACTTTCATCCTAAGTAACTCAACTCTACTGTCGTCTGACGGCACTGGACAGAGTGAGCCTGACGCTGCTGCCATCAATGGTTAATTGGAACACTAAACAATATAATCAAATGGCATTATATTACCATCTCTCTTGCCCCCGGACCAAGGGGTGGAAAGAATTGGCACGATGAAAGATCAAGAACAGAAAGCCTCTCGGGGAGTATGAAATTTTGGCAAGGCAAGGTTCCCCTTTTCCTCGGCCCACACACTCCAGTGAAGGGTTTATGTCCCTCTCCCACTCCTCTATAGATCTATATTGCAGAAACTCAAATAATACGGGTCAGGTCATAGAACCACAGAGCTGGAAAGAATCTTAAAAGCCACCCAGTTCAATCCCGACTGATGCACAAATTCATTCTACAACAGGCCCTACAAATGACTGTGCAGCCTCAGCTTACTGACCTATGGTCAAACCTCCAGTTACAGAGAACTCCCTCATTCACAAGGAAGCTCAATTCCTTTATGCCAACAGTTTCACTTGTTAGGAAGCTCTTCCTGAAGCTGAGTCTGAAATGTGCCCTCTCCGTAACTTCCACCCCCTGGACCCTAACTTTGCCCTCTGGAGCTAAGCAGAACCACTTGAATCCTGCAGCCCTTCAAATATGTGGGCGGACTCCCGGATCTGTCAGCAATCTCCCAGAATCTGCCAAGGTGCCCTGACTGGTGTTTAGCTCCCCTTTCAGAAAATGATTTTCTAGGGTTTAGAAGGGCCAGGCCCCTAGAGATCAGCATCCAGCCCAAAGCCTTCACTTTATAGGCGAGTAAACAAAGACAGCTAGTATGTTTCCTTTAAATCTTCTCTCCAGCTGAAAAATCCCTAACTTTGTCAAATGATCCTTACTAGGAACGGTTTTGCTTTTCCTCACTAACCAAATGGCCACCCTTTGCTTGTCAACATCTTTCACGTGGCACCTGAAAATGAGCGCGTGTGTCCACCTAGGGCAAGGTACAGTGGGATGATCACCATTTCTATGCCAGACATTATGCTTTCATCGATTAGCTGTTAACCTGTCCAGTCTTATCTCATCATACGCCTTCTCTTCACAGTCTGCCCTCCCACCAAACTGGACAGCTCTCGGTTCACCAAATGGGTAGTAAGAAAAACAGCTGCCCCATTTATACGGCACTCCAAGGCTTGCAAAGCACTTTTACACCCATTGTCTTCTTTGGTCCCTGTAAGGCAGGTTCTATTACAACTATCTCCATTTTATAGAAGAGAAAGCTGAGGCATGTAATTAAGTAATATGCCCAGGGCCACACGGCTACCCAGAGTCTTTCTGCATTTCAGGCCAACACTGTGCCCCCTTCACAGATCAAAGGCCCCCCTTAGAAGCCCAGCCTCCTCACTGTGGTTCAGAGGGGTTCAGGCCTCCATCGCTGTGCAGCTGGTACTCATCAGAGGCTCCAGTCCAAGAGCTCACACCACCCTCCCACAGGCTCCCAAGGCCTACAGCGGCCATCATCCATCTCTCCATCTCTCTGTGCCAGGATGTTGTCTCAGACTCCTCATCAGGTGAACAGGGGCAATGGAGCTGGGCAGGGGCTTGGAGAACCACCAGAGAACACCAACTCAAACCAAAAAGGATGCTTCTACGGATGATGGGAAGGGCAGAAATCCCAACAGGAAAACAAAGCCTTATTTTAAGGTTTTCACATCAGAGCATAGATGACAGGATCACAGATTCAGAGCTGTGAAGGACCTTGGGTCACCTCGTCCAACGCCTTCATCTTACGGATGAGGAAACAGAGGTCCAGAGTAAGGGACTGGCCCACAATGCAGCACAGTGGGGATTTGAACCCAGCTCCACTAACTCCAAATTCTGAGGCCTTCTCCATTATACCATGTGATCTAGTTTCACACGTTAACTAAATATGAATGACTAGTTTTGCTACGTGGCAAAGAGGACAGAGCGCGGAAATAGCTGGGAGCTGGAAAGACCTGAGTTCAAATCTTGCCTCAGACACTTTAGAGCTGTATCATGCAAAGCAACTCACTTCCTCCGAGCCTCAGTTTCCTCATCTGTAAAATGGAGATACCAGCACCTACTGCCCAGGGCTGTTGTGAAAATCAAATGAGGTAAAACAGGTAAAGCATTGGGCAGAGCCCAATGTAAGTGTTAGCTGTTGTTACTATCATTACTTCCATCCACTGGACACTCCCAGATTGGTCAGTGTTCTCCTAGAGTCCTCCCAGGTGTCCCTGACTGACACTCACCTACCCTTTTAGAGAATGACCTTACAGGCTTTGGAGCTGGCAGGGGCACCAGATGATCTGGTCCAAGCCTCTCATTGGACGGCTAAGTAAACCCAGGGCTAGAGGTGACCAGACCTATGCAAGGTCACTTGGGCAGTAAGCAGCGGACCTGAAGCTCCAATCCTGTCTACCTTCTACTACGTGAGGACAAAATACAATCTCTACAGCTGGGCTTCTCAAACTGGGGTCACCGAACCTTTTTTGTAAACTAGTTTAATAACTGCATGCCTAGACGGATATATCCTGAGAATGGCGCCGGAGGCTCCACAGATGGCCAACGGAGGCCAGGACATAGTGAAGGGTCAACACGGCCGGCTCTACCCCAGTGTTTCAGACAACTGGACTAGGCTACTGAGTGAGCCTAGCATCCATGGTCCTTTGACTATTCATTTGACAACCCTTAAACTCAGAGGCAATTTTCAATTAAAAACAAAAACTAGCATGGTTCAGTCTATCAGCAAAACAAGCTACGCAGAAAAAGCCAGCACGTGAACACATCCCAAATCCTCTCTATACTTGACTTGAATGGTACAGCAACAGTGACCCGGAGTCAGAGACAGTTTTAGGCAGGACAGTCTAAAACAGATGACACAGCCGAAAGGGCATTAAACCAGGAGTCAGCAGAAGAGGGTCAGACCGGCTGTCTGAAATGACACCAGTCACTTTTCCTCTCAGGATTCACTTTCCTCATCTGCAAAATGGAGGGTTGGATGAATAATCTCTAAGATCTCTTTAGCTCCAGAATTACATCATTTATTTACTTTTACATCTTAAACATCAACTGATACCTATCTTCTGCTCAGAAGATTTAGGAAAGAAGGATGCATGGTGACGTCTCATAGCAACATATTCCTACCAAGAGCTGCGTCATTCTGTCTGGTATTCTGCATGTTCAAATCCTGGCCAGGTTCACTGAACAGCTGTGTAACTGTGGGCAGCTGACTTACCCTCTCTGTTCCTCAGGCCCCTCATAGGTAAAATGAACAGGTCAGACTACATGACCTCTACTTCCAGGCCTAGACTTGCTATACATTATGTCAAAACAAGACTGCCAGTGGCTAATCAGAGAGGAAAGGAGGGAGCCAAGAACCAGAACCTAAGGGGTGCCTACCAACTGGAAAGTGTGAACCACCTATAGCATGTTAATGGAATGGAATAATATTATTCTGAAAGGACTGACGAAAGCGATCATTTCAGAGATTCCTGGTAAACATGGTCTGATGAGGGTCTTTATACAATGACCAAGGACCAAAATTGAGGTCTACCATACCTCCAGACAGAGAGGTAGGTGATGGACTCAGGGTGCAGCAAGAGCCCTAAACGTCTGGACGATGGGAGTGGAAGAGTGGGGAGAACACTGACATCCCCTATTTCCCCTAGGACCTCACCAGCCTCGCTGTCAGCCAGTACACCCAGAGGATCCACGTCCTTCTGGTAGATCTCCATCTGGGCCACACGAGGCTCTTCTGCTGGAGAACTGCCTGGCGGAGGGCCAGCAGGAGGCACTCCTTTGGCTGCGTCTTCACCCGCCTCTGGTGCTTTCCGGCCGCCATGCCACTTCTGCCACTTCCTGTGCTTCCCATGCTGCTGCTTCCCAGCTGCTTTGTTTGGAGGCTGTTTCCACTTCCTCTGCATCTTTCTGTAGGTAAGAAATACAAAACTTCTTAATAGCAAGGATTTGGTTTTTAACTCTAAAATACATTTCTCAAGTGGAAATGTAATCACGAGGATCAGACCCATGCGGCATCTGATGCACTCTCTCCGCAGGAATGTAACCCCCGCCCTCCCCCTTGAAGGCAGGGGCCTTGTCTTACCCAAACTTTCTCTCTTCAACACAGTACTCTGCACAGAATTTGATGTATTAAAGGGACATTGATCTTCTCAAGAAAATAAGGAGATTTGGAAACAAAATATTATTCAGAATTTTAAAAAAATATATGAAAAGGCAGAAGAAACGAAGAGGTCCCTACCAACCTCACAATGCTGAGTTATTTTAAAGTACAGGTAAGACAGATGTTAACAAACAGATCAGTGAAATTCAGGGCTCTAAACATTAAGTATTTACTGAATGTGGCACATGCATGGCCAGGAGCTAGCAAGTTTAGATAGGACACAATAGTCCCTGTCCTGACTTAAGAGCCTAGTGAAAACAACAGCTCTTGCTACGGACTCCCCTTAGGAGCAAAACCTATCTAATTTACTGAAACGAGCAAACAAAACCAACCAACCAAGATTTTGTAAACAATATAAAGTCACAAAGTGTTACAAACCAAATTTTGTTGTTTGATTTTTTTTTAACAAGATCCATCACATGCATTTTCTACAATGAATAAATGACAAATGATTGCCATAAGGTCTTCGGATAGCTACCCAATTTTGTAACTGTATCCAATGAGGAAGCTCTCGGTATTAAGACTAACTAGTATCTGATGCCATGATATGAACCTCACAAAAAGTCACAAAAAGATCCTACATTGTTTCTTTGTCTCCAGACTGTCACAATCCTGGAGTAAGTGAAAGGGAAAGCAGTGCCAGAGAAATACAAACACATGCTCTCTTTGCCGGGAGGAGGGACCTGTAAACAAGCAGGGCAGGAGACAGGCCCTATTCCCAGCTGGATTCATCAGCCTCACATGCTAAGAACAAGGCCTGAGGTTTGCCCATCATCGAGGCCTGGGGGCTTCCTGAGGATTATAATCTTCCCCACCTGCCCCTGAAACTAGCACCTGAATGCTGGGTATCCGAAGCTTACCCTGTGCCCCGTGCTCAGTTACATCTGCTCCTGGCACAACATCAGGCCCGGAAACCAGCTCATGTCCCTGCACCAGGATGAGCCACTGCAGCTATAGCAACTGAGTAAGGATCTACTCAGGAGGCACGTCACCCACGAATGGCCTTACTGAGGGCATCATGCCCTGCTGCACCACAATGAGAGCCCTGGAGATGGTCTTCTACAGTCACTGACCTGCATGCATCTTGAGGGTCTTTATACCAATCTTTGGTTCCTCTGGGATGAAAACAACTAAATGGTTGGTGTGGGGATCACTGTAGGGTACCAACCCCACAGATTCATCTGCTGAGGCTTGTCTGGGCTCATCCCAGGTCCAGAGTCTGATTTAATTCACCCTGAGGTCACCAAGGACCCCAGATTGAGACACGAGTGCAGGGTGGTCTCAATCTTATACAGCATCTGTTGAACATGGCATCACCAGGCCTAGGCCAAAGCTGTAATGACCTTCTTCCCAACCCCACTAAATTTCAAGACCTTCAGAGAGGACGCAGAACGAGCAAGGTGCATCTCAAGGTACAATCAGGTACAACCTCCAACGTCATTCCACACCCACTGGATCTAACTTGGGGGGATAAGAACACCATATGAAGTTACCACATGTGATGTATGGGTCTCTGTGAGCCACACAGCTAAGTCTAGGCCTACCTAGATCACATCAACTCAGAAACTCACACCTCCTCAGTACCACCTGCCCTAGGACCCCTCTTTCCCTCTGACTGGATATGTGACCATCAGAGAGCTCTGCCCAGACCTCCATTTAAGGAGAGTACCCATGGCAGAGAACTCATCATTTCCCACCTGCTGCTCCAACACCGGGCAGTCCACTCTCCTCAGCCCTGTCTGCTTCTTTTCTATGTGTTTTATGTATTATCTTCCCCCAACAGATTGTGAGCTCCTTGAGGGCAGGAACTGTCATTTGCCTTTCTTTATATCCCCCTTCCTTAGCATAGTGCTTGGCATTCAGTGGGCACTTAACAAAGGCTTACTGGACTGACTCACTGACTGACTTACTTACAGGACTGACAATCCACATCGCCCTCCTATTCTTGCTCTTAGCAAACTGTCCACTGATCTATAAGATGCTAAATGAGAATTAAAGTGTTAGCTAATAAAAGTCTAACTGCTTGAATTTGCATCTTTAATGTCCATGGACTTATCAAGGTTGACCTTCTAAAACGAAGTATATAAAAGAGGAAATGAGGACCACAGAATCATAGATTTAGCACAGGAATGGAATTCAGAGGTGAACCAGTCTAATCTCTTCATTTTACAGGGGGAAAAACCAGAAGCCACAGTCTGAGTGTGAACTGGTCATAAGCAGTAGATTCAAACTCGGACCCTCTGACCACAAACTCCGTGCTTTTTCAAGTCTATGGGACATTTTCTCAAAGACTACCTGCCTTGTCAGCCAGCCAATCACGCCTCATAACAATGCTTCTGGAGAACAGCCCAGGGTACTCCCGATAGCAGCTCTGGAAGAGATTCCACCAATTATCCCACACTGAGGCAGCTTCTTGGGGGCAAGGAAGGAGCTGACAATCATTAGGTTACCTTTTCCCCAACCCACTGTGAGGGAGTAAATAATTTATATCTCCAAAGACCACTACACTTCAAAAGGACTGACTTCCTGTAACCAGTACCTTTAAGATACTTATGAAGGTACTAGAGATTCAAAGAAAAGAAGGTACACTTTTAAGGGTGACCATAAAAGAGTGAAGCTGACATTCATAGGTGACTTATAGAATTAATCTCATTACATAACTGATAGTAAAGGAAACTGAGAGCAGGTTATAGAAAACAAAGGGGGGGGCGCAGCTAGGTGGCGCTGTGAGTAGAGCACTGGCCCTGGAGTCAGGAGAACCCGAGTTCAAATCCGCCCTCAGACACCTAACACATTTACTAGCTGTGTGACCTTTGGCAAGTCACTTAAACCCAGTGGCCTTGCCTGTCCCAAAGAGGATAGAGGCAGGGGTAAATCCCAAGAAGTCTTATAGAAAAAGAGTCCAAGTTCATTGCTGGTTTCTTTCTAAACTCAGTCTTCAATGTATGTATGATTCATACTCTTAATTTCTTAAAATCTAAATCTTCTTTAAATAAATCGAGCAATTCACTATTAGAGCTACAAAAGCACAAGATGAATTTTATCCTACCCCATTCATCAATAAATTAATTCCTAAATAAATAAAATAAATAGCGAAATTCTCCAACTACAGAATCTTCATTTTTTTTGTCCCTAACCCACTAAGCAAAACCCCAAATCAGCTGTCCATGATGCTGCCAAGGGTTAAAAATGTGATCCCACAAGCCTGAAATTGTCCCATTGAGCACTGATACTAAAAACCCGTGACCACACAGACGAGCACATCTATCATCACTACAGCTTGCTTTTAAAATCATACTTTGAAATTCAATATTTTGAACTGAATCTGAGGAATTTTTCAAATAACTTGCCCTACTTAAAACAGGAGAAAAAGGTCAGATTTGAAGTCAGAAGACTTGGGCTCATTCCTACCTCCAGTCCTCACTGCCTGAGCAATGCTGCTGCTGCTGCCACTCCCACCCAAGAGTAACCAGCCCTCCCACAGCACTTTAAAGCCTGTGGAGTGTTTCAGAAACAGCACCTCGTTAGATTCTCACAACAACCCCGGGAGGTAGCTACTATTATTATGCCCACTGTAAAGAAGAGGAATCTGAAGCAGGAAGAGGATAAGCTAGTTCAGTGCCTGGGGCTGCATTAGAACTCAGACCTTCCCGACTCCAAGTCCAGCGCTCCATCCAATGCACCCCAGCTGCCTATCACTTAAGCAAGACCTTCCCGTAAGACAAAGGAGCTGAACTAGATCTCCTGCCTCCCCACAAAAGCCACTTCCAATTTTAGGTCTAGGATATTTAAACGATGCACAGAAACAGTCAGCCTGGCACAGTGGCGAGGGTTGAACTTGGAGGCAAGAAGCCACGAGTTCAAATCCTCGACGCTTCAGTTATCTCACGATGGGGAAGTCACCTGCCCTCTCTGGGCTTCAGTATCTTCATCTGTAAAATGGGACTCACCTATATGGTACAGCCCCCACGTCACAGGGTCGCTCGCTGTGATACTCAAATGAGATGACATAAAGCACTTTGCACATCGTAAAGTGCCTGGTCCAATGATTACACATCATTTTATGACAGGCATCATGGCAGTGAATAGACAGTAGGCTTTGGATTCTGGAAGAGCTGAGTTCAAGTTCAGTGCCTATGTGACCACTGACTACCAGAACCTGAACGGCTCTCAAGGACTCTAAATTACAAATGAGTCGCTGATCTGCATTAGTGTAGGGAATTTCCACACCAGATGCTCCCCATGCTAATGAAAGCACAGTTCCAGACAAAATTTAAAAATCATTTAAAATCCTACAACCTGGGGGGCGGAGCCAAGATGGCGGCTGGAAATCAGGGACTAGCGTGAGCTCCCCGCTGAGTCCCTCCAAAAACCTATAAAAAATGGCTCTGAACCAATTCTAGAACTGTAGAACCCACAAAACAGCAGAGGGAAGCAGGGCTCCAGCCCAGGACAGCCTGGATAGTCTCTGGGTGAGGTCTGTCCCACACAGAGCTGGGAGCGGAGCAGAGCCCAGTGTAAGCAGCTCAGACCAACCAGACCAGGAGCCGGGCGGAGTGGGCCCTAGTGCCCTGAATCAGTGAGCTGTGGCAGTTACCAGACTTCTCAACCCGCAAACACCAAAGACAGTGGAGAAGGTTAGTGGGAAAAGCTGCTGGAGTGGAAGGAGTTCCTGGTTCGGCCACCGCCCCCGGGGCAGCGGAGGTGGGGCAGCTACAGCTGCTGTTGCTTCTGGCCCCAGGCCTACCTGGTGGGAGGAATTAAGTGGTGGATCAGAGCAGGAGTGCACAGCCTGCTGAAGATCTAAGCCCAGTCCAGGTTGGGGGTTCTTGGGGAAGGAGGAGTGCTGGTGTGGCAGAGCCGGCACATCCCCCCCAAAGTGGAACATAGAACTCTTTAGTCTACAAGCAGTCATACCCCGCTGAAAAACTCAAGGGTCAAATTAGTTGGTTGGGAATATGGCCAGGCAGCGAAAACACAGCCAGATTCAGTCTCAGACTTTGGATGTTCTAGAGCCACAGGGCAAAATAGAAATTGAAAGAATCCACAGATCGCCTCCTCAAATAGATTCCAAAAAGAAATCTCCTAGGAATATTGTCGCCAAATTCCAGAGCTCCCAGATCAAGGAGAAAATACTGCAAGCAGCCAGAAAGAAACAATTTGAGTATTGTGGAAACACAATCAGAATAACCCAAGATCTGGCAGCTTCCACATTAAGAGATCAAAGGGCTTGGAATACGATATTCTGGAGGTCAATGGAGCTAGGATTAAAACCTAGAATCACCTACCCAGTAAAACTGAGTATCATGCTCCAAGGCAAAATATAGACTTTCAATAAAATAGAGGACTTTCAAGATTTCTCAGTGAAAAGACCAGAGCTGAATAGAAAATTTGACTTTCAAACACAAGAATCAAGAGAAGCATGAAAAGGGAAACAAGAAAGAGAAATCATAAGGGACTTACTAAAGTTGAACTGTTTTGTTTACATTCCTACATAGAAAGATGATGTGTATGATTCATGAGACCTCAATATCATAGTAGCTGAAAGGAATATGCATACATATATATATATATATATGTATATATATGAGACCTCAATATCATAGTAGCTGAAAGGAATATGCATACATATATATATAAAAAATCCTACAACCTAAGTCTCTATTTCATAATCCTTGTGTTTTCTGCAAATAACCAAATAAGATGGACTGGGTCCACTGAATAAGCAGAGATTACTTGCATTTACCTGAATTGGTTATGCCAGTGGAAAAACTCTTTTTTTTTTTTAAAGTCAATTAAGGATAAGGTACCAGAAGTTTCAGGAAAGAAGTGATAACAAACTGAATGGCAAAGGTAGGTGTACAATACCAGTTATCTGAGAAACCAGGACACTTGCCTGAACAGTTCCCCCACCCCATAAACACTAACTTTTTTAAATTAAGGAAGCTCCGGGAACCCTTCTGGCATCCAAATCAATCAGATATTCTTGCCAAGAACAAAGATGTCACCATTTTTGAGCCAGTAAGGAAAATCCCAAGAGCAAGAACTAGAGAGCTCTTGGCACCAGGGAACGTTACGCTTATTGTTTATAAATACATTCTGTTAAAATAAGCAACAAGAAAATACAAGGAAGTCAAAGGGCTTGAACAACTGCTCATGAGAAGGAAACTTACCCAAACTGTGTTGTTGTCAATACTTCTCCCCTCTGCTCCTTTTCTTCTTGTAACAATTTCTTCTTTTCAATATTGGCCCGGGTTGGAAAGTTTCTGCGAAAGAATTCAAATTATTTCTTAAAGATTTCTCTCACTGTGGATATTCTTCACAGTTGAGCCACCAAGAAATTTCTGCATTTAATTATTTAAATCAGTGGAGGACAGCTGACTAAGTCACAGGCTTTTCATTTCTTCTGAAGGGATACCGTTCAGCGGCTTTTCAGTCTTGTCCCACTCTTTATGACCCCATTTGGGGTTTTCTGGGCAAAGATTCTGAAGCAGTTTGCCATTTCCTTCTCAGCTCACTTTACAAATGAGGAAAGTGAGGCAGAGTTAAGTGACTTGTCCAGGGTCATACATCTAGTAAGTGCCTAAGGCTGGATTTGAACTCAGGAGGATGAGTCTTCCTGACTCCAGGCCAGGGCACTCTGTCCACTGGGCCACCTAGCTGCCCCTGAGATATTCTGAGAGTAGGGTAAAAAAATAAGAAGTGTGTGTTTTCCACATAACACTCTCACAGGCTCCTCAAACAAGGAGAAACTAAAAGCTGTGGATTTGTGAGCTAAGCTTGTTTTACCTGCAGTGATGTTGGGGAAAGTATTTATAAAGTCAATTCAGAGATACCTTAAGGTACAATACTATTAAAAAAAATCTTGCCTGAATAACTAACCTCCCACGATAAAGGGCAGACCTGGTGGACTAACAGGAGAGACAGTCAGATTGATCTTGACTTTGGCGAAGATTCCAATGCTACCATAGAAGTCAAGCTGGACAAATACGACCAGGAGTGCATAACCATGGATGGAGTGGAGGCAGAATTTGGTTATACGATAAGCTATCAACAAAGAAGTATGCATCGGAAGGCAGACCTAACAAACAGTGTCCTAAAGATGTGGTTCTGGGTCTGGTTTAATATTTGCATTAGAATAATGAAATGGAAAAGTATATTTTTTATTTAATACGGTGTATTTTTATTATCATATTACTTTATAGAAAAATTGAGGCCTTTTGATGTCAGCTCGCTCTTCTTCCATTCTCTTCATCTCAACCCCTGATATCATCTCTGATGAAAAGGCGGCCACTCTGAATATGCACTCAATCCTATCCTCTCCTATTTTCTCCAGCAGACTGCACCCTGAATTAACCCCCTTTTCTCATGAATCTTCAGCTTCTCCTTCTCTATGGCTCCTTCCTGAAAACATGCCCAGTCTCTCGCATCCTTAGAAAACTTCCACTAAACCAACCATCTTCTCAAGCTGTTGTCCTAGCTCACTCTTTCCTTTCTCAGCTAAATTCCCAGAAAAGGCTGTCTACACTCGCTGCCTTCACTTCCTCTCCTCAACCCTCTGCAAGCTGATCCCCAACCACATCACTCTCTCTCCAAAGTTCCCAACAATCTCTTTGCCATATCTGACAGTCTTTCCTCAAGCCCTTTTTCTCAGCCTTCTTTACCTGTCTGCTGTAACAGACACTGGGGACCACCCTTTCCTCCTGCAAATGCTCTTCACTCTGGATTTGACACTGCTCTCCTTCTTCTCCACCTGCCTAACTCTCCCTTTACTGGATCATCATCCACAGCACACTCCCTAACTATGGATGATCCCTGAGGTCTCCTCCTAAACCTCTTCCCTTCTTTCTCTATAAACTCTCTTGGTAACCTTAACAGCTCCCATGGTTATAATTATGACCTCAGAGACTCACAGAAGAGAGACAGACAGGGATAAGTGATATAGCAACAGATGATGGGCAGACAGAGGTGGATTTTGACACATGATAAAGATGGATGATAGGCAGACAGATAAATGGACAAGCAAAGTGTAGGTAGATGATATAGATGACAGGTAGACAGAGACAGACAGACAGCTCAAGCACCTCCTTCTGTGGTCCCCCTCCCAAACTATCTTACATTTAACTACTTTGTGTATATTTATGTGTGCTCGTGTCAATTTATGATTATCTATGTGCTTGCTGTCACCCCTTTTAGAAGATAAGCTCCTTGAGCGCGGGGATTTTCTCACTATTCAGCCTTCTGACTATAGCATTTAGCACACTGTAGGTGCTTACTAAATGCCTGTCTGCTTACTTGATTCTCTAAATTTGCAGATGACAAGAATCTAGGTGTTATGGAGTGGCTCTGAGTTGGGGATGGAGGATTAGAAAGTGGTACAGAGGTTCACAACTGTGACTAATATAGAAATCAGTTTTACATGATAGTATGTTTAAAACCTACATCAAATTGCCTACCATTTTCATAGAGGGAAGGGGAAGAGGGGAAGGAGGGAAGAAGAATTTGGAACTCAAAATCTTGTAAAGATGAATGCTAAAAATTGTCTTGACATGTAATTGGGGGAAAAAATGCTGTATTTTTTAAAAAGTGGTACAGTGGGAATAGCACTGATCATTGGAAAATGGTCAGAAACAACAACCATAAATAGAGTTCCATAAGGAAAATTTAGGGACACTTATTTAGGTTAAAAAACAAATTATACAGAAAGGGGACAGGGTCAAGGGAGAAAATTCAATAAAGCGGGATGGGTTGGGAAGGAGCAAAATGTAGTTAGCCTTTCACAACATGAGTATTGTGGAAGGGTTATACATAATAATACATGTGTGGCCTAGGTTGAATTGCTCAACTTCTTAGGGAGGGTGGGTGGGAAGGGAAGAGGGAAGGGAATTTGGAACTCACAGTTTTAAAATCAGATGTTCAAAAACAAAAAAACTTTTTGTATGCAACTAAAAAATAAGATACACAGGCAATGGGGCGTAGAAATTTATCTTGCCCTACAAGAAAGGAAGGGAAAAGGGGATGAGAGGGGAGGGGGGTGATAGAGGGGAGGGCTGACTGGGGAACAGGGCAACCAGAATATACGCCATCTTGGAGTGGGGGGGGGAGGGCAGAAATGGGGAGAAAATTTGTAATTCAAACTGTTGTGAAAATCAATGCTGAAAACCAAATATGTTAAATAAATAAATTGCATTTAAAAAAAAAAAAGAGGAAATAAAAGAGAGCAAATACTTTGCCTCAAAAAAAAAAAAAACAAATTATACATATGCAAGAGGGGGGGGTTACAGATCAAGAGCCCAAAGGGACCTCAGAGACCACGTAATCTCTTTCCTTCATTTTCCAAAGGAGGAAAACTGCAGAAGCTAAGTGGCAGTGACTTGTCCAAGGTAACAAGGGTATAAAGATCAAAGGCAGGGTATGAACCTAGATCATCTGTCTTTAGAGCCCATGCTATTATTCCACACTGCCACCCAGTGAGCTGGCTGGTCATAAACAAGAATGAAAGAAAGTGATCCTGGGGTCATGAGATAAATACTGAGTAAGAGGCCCATGAATCAACAATACAACCAGAAGCTAAATTTTAAGAACAAGCACGACTTAAGCAATCCTCAACTTACACTATCATCTTATGGTGTTTCAAGCTGGTTTTTAAGTCAGTTTGTTGGGAACCCAGAACACACTTTCTTACAGAAGCAATGTCATACATAAGATCAAGTTCTCATTCCGGGGGAAGGAAGGAAGCAATGGAGGAAGGGAGGCAGGAAGGGAGGGAGGAAGGAAATCAATTTATCACATAATAACTGAAGTACAATCCTTACTAACATTACTATGGATCCCAGCTATCCCATGTAACAATATTTATATGGGAGAACATACTCGTAGTTCCAAGTTAGGGCTACCAGACAATCTCAATTTCTCTTGTCCTGGCTGAAGGCACCAACGCCCAGGGTTTGGAGGGCAGTGAGAGGCCAAGGTCTCCATGAGCTCGTGGGGTAAGAAGCTTAATGGTACAATGGCTTGCTGTCTGCATCAGCCCCAGGTGACAGCTGTTGGTCTCAGCTAGTTTGCCTTGCCACAGCCACCACCTGTTGCTTCTGATCAGGACTGCCCTCCTTTCCTGGCTCCCTGCCCAAAAGAAAGAGTCTTACTGCTTCTTCTTCAGTACTAATCCCTCAAGCAAGCACACAGAGCTTTTGAAGTTTCTAAGACTTTTTACTGTTAGTAACAATGGGAAAACCCAAGCAGAAGGGGGATGTCTCTGATGCTCACCCTCCCACCCTGACTTTCTTCCACTTAGACCCTGTAGGGAATGATGGTCTCACAGGAGTTAATCTTGGGTTGCTGAATTACAAAGAACTAAAATATGCTGATCGATCTATCCAACAAAGGCAAACCAGGCTTCAGAACCAAAGTCCAATATGCTTAAGGCAGGGCCTTGGGGTACCTGATAACAGGAGCTCAATCACCTACAGCAGTGTGAGCTAGAAGTTTACCCAGAAGCAGTGAGGGGCAGTGCCTGGTTCTGTGCTCCTGAACTAGAAAGGAATGTGAAAAACTCCAAGAAGACCCAGAGCAGACCTATAAAGAAAGGCCAAAGGAATTAGAATTACCCAGCTTGTGAAAGGAAAGGCTGCAAGGTGAAAACAAAGAGGCTTTTTTTTAGAGAGGATGGTTACCAGAAGTTCTCCATCTGAAGACAAAGTATGCAGAAGAGCCTGATGAGGTGAGATGATAGCTTCCCCCTGGCCCCACTCTGTCTAGGCACACAAATCCAGGGCTGCTCACCTCACTGCCCATCCAGAAATGTACTCAGACTCTCATGTCCATTCCTAAAAGTCACTTAGCCACACACAGGTAACCACTTTGACTGTCTAACTGTGAGCATCCAGGATCTGTAGGCTGCAATCTGCACCCTTTACAGGAAGATCACAGAATTAATGATTCAGAACTGGAATGAGTGATTTGGTCAAGACAATCTAGATCAACCCCCTCATTTCACAGGAGGAAACAAATGCCCAGAAGTTTAGTGATTTGTCTAAGGCCACTTGGATTTGCTGAGATCTGAACCCAGGGTTGCTGATTCTAAATGCAGTGGCCTTTCAGCACCTTACCCCACTGAATGTACTCTGGGATACTGGCCTCCTGGCTGTCCCTCCATTTTCTCCAACTGTCGTCCATGCCTGGAATGGTCTCCCTCCTCCTCTTGGCCTCACAGCTCCCTGGCTTCCCTCAAGTCCCTGCTACAGGAAGATCTTTCCCATCCCCTTTTATTCTGGTGCCTGCCCTCTGCTGTGTGTCCAGGGGATGCTGTGCATATCTTGTCTGTACATAGCTGCTGACAGACTGCCTCTCCCTAGACTGTGAGCTCCCTGAGAGCAGGAACTGCCTTTTGCTGTTCCTTATATTCCCTATGCCCGGCATACAGTAGGCATGTTGACTGACTGATACTGCCTCTCTCCAAGACAGAGCAAATGCTCCTATTACACTATATCAGCACACATAAATATTAGCTGTTGGCAAATGCTTTTGGAGGGTAATGACAACAGACAAAAATTAGAACGAGAAGACAATGAGTGAACAGAACTTCCATAATAGCACTAGAAAACACTCAGCAAGGTGGAGGTGGGAGGGGTGGCAGGGAATTCTCCTTTTCTGGTGGTATTTAAGACCCTTCTCCTAACAGAGTTTCAGTATAATCCTGCTGAAGGTCAAGAGGGCAAGATGACCTCACCAAGTCCCCTCCATAGCCCTAAGAGTCTATAATTAGAGGAATCTGGGAAATTAGTTCAGATTTCCTTCCAAGTTTCTTCTTCTTCTTACTTGCACAGTAGAACTAGAAATTTCTAGTTAAACTAGAAATAAACTGGGAAAGCAAGGGTACTAGAAAGCAAAGCCACCTCAAGAAGAGAATTCGATTTAGTCACAAATCCTACATCTCTAAAACACGCTAGGCTCTAACAAACAATCTGGAACCCACCCCACGAACATAAAATACCTAAGGCTTGTTCCCTCCACCCTCCAGGAAGCTGGAGCTGTGAGAAGAAGGAAAAGCCACCCACCCTCTTAAACAGTGGGGCTCTTTGATACAGGATACAGTTTAAGTTCCTGAAGTACACTTGGAATAACAAACCCAGAGAATACCAAGGAAAGGAAAATAATTTATTCCTTGTTCCTACAATTATTTCAGATCAAAATCTGCAAAGAATTTCTTCCCTTAGGTAGAATGGCCCTAATTAAGCACCCCAAATCTGATGGTGCCAATGGCTGTTTTCAGGCATTGGTTTTTAAGTCCCTACTGTGTGCCAGGCACTACACTAGGCACTTGGGATACAAACAAAGGCAAAAGCCTTATACTGCCAGGTTACTGAGTTATCATTACACTTCGCTTAAAACTAGGTTCTGAAAATTCTATTTAACAAGTCCAGATTGGAAGAAAGGCGAAGAATTCATATTTCATAGTTAGAGTGGGAAAAGATCTGGAGGTCCCAGCAGACTGCAAGCTCACTATGCATCAGGAGGATGACCTGGAAGCCTAAAAGGCTAATGCTGTCCTAGGCTGCAGAGTGCTTAGCACAAAGACTGTCTATTCCCCTGCTGCCACTGGTCAGTTCTGAGAGGCACATCTTAAAAAAGGCAGAGCCAAGGTTGGGCCTGTCCAGAGGGCCACCCGGATGATGATAGGTCTAAGATGATGATCTGAAGAAACAAGGAGTATCTGGCCTGGGGAAATGAAGAGAAGACTTGGGGGATGTGCTGGCTGTCTTCAATTCCTTCAAGTTTCACTGCAGAGAAGAGATATTAGATTTGCTCTGCCTAGCCCCAGAGGGGAGAACTAAGCTGGACAGGATGCAGAAAAGCAGATTTATGCCTGACAGAAGGAGGCAGTTATAGAGGCGAGCAAAGTCAGGTAGTGGAAGGCACTGGGACCTCCCACTCTCTGAAGGTATGCAAACATAGGAAGGGTGACCAGCTATTATTGAAGTCACTCTTGTTCAGAAGTTGACTGGCTACAAGAGGGCTTCTGAGGGCCCCTTCAACTCGGATGGTATGACTTCTGCAAGTCTGCCTGTTCTGTTCAGGACTAAAGTGAATCAAGCCTCTATCTTGGTGTATAAATGTTTTCAAAATGCTATCCTAGACTTGAGAATATTAGGACAAGATGCTCAAGCTGGGGACTCCCTGTAGTAGTCTATGGAAGCTGGACCAGGAGCCAGGGGCCCTCACTTCAAATCTGCCTGATACCCACGCAACCCTGGGCACATCTCTCAGCCTTGCTAGGCCTGTTTTCTTCATTGTAAAAAGAAGGGGTTGAATCAGATGACCTTCAAAGTTCCTTCCTTCCATAGATCTATGATCCTACGTAATTAAGGGTGACCCCGTCCTCTCGTGAGACTCCACATTTGTCAAAGGCTTCCTAAGGAAGCTGCTCATTCGCCCCAAGCATTCTCCTTCTGTCCTTGCCTCACTGGCATTCCGAATTTTCAAGGCATGGCATCCAACAAAATTCTCTCACAGCCAAAGTTAACTACTAAAATCAGCCATGTAACTACACCACCTAGTGGACTCCCAATGAGCCTGGAGCTCTGTTTTTCTCCTTTTAATCTCACACTTAAACACAAAACTCTACCATCTCTTTTGCTTATACCAAAGCATGGAAAAGTCACACTACATGCAGAGAGAGACTGAGATGGAGATATTTAAAAAGCCAAGCCTTACTAAGCAATCAAGTCAAGATAAAATGCTACTAAAGGTGAAAAAACACCCTAAAAATTCATTCTAAAATTAGTCTTTAACTAAGCACATTAGGCCTCCTTTGTTTACCCTTCTTCAACAATAAGGAAGTAATTTACAAAATGAATCTTTGAAAAAAAATCCCCATACCCTAAATTCTAAAAATTTTCTGAATAATTCTAAATAATTTTTAACATGACCAGTTGGATGCAATATGCCTTCCAAGCGTAAGCAAGAACATGGAAGCTTTTGGAAGAACTGTAACTGTGATGGGAAAGGGAGATACTTCATCTTCGGACATGAAGAGATGACAAATTTGAGCACCAGGTCTGACCTCAGAGGAATCCAGGTTCATATTCTGGCCCTGTGACTTAATATACAGGATGATATTTGGCAAGTCATATTAATCTCTGTGGGCTCAGTTTCCTCATCTGTAAGACAAGCAGACTGGAAAAGAGCATTTCTTCTGTTTCCCCCGCTTAATAGTATTTTATTTTTTCCAATTACACGTAAAGATAGTTTTCAACATTCACTTTTACAAGACTTTGAGTTCCAGATTTTTTCTCTGCCCTTCCCTCCTCAAGACAATAAGCAATCTAATATAGGTTATACATGAACAAGCACATTTCCACATTAGTCATGTTATGAAAGAAGAATCAGAACAAAAGGGAAAAGCCACGAGAAAAAAAAAGAAGAGAAAACTTCCATCTGCATTCAGACCCGATAGTTCTTTCTCTGAACACGGGTAGCATTTTCCAACATGACTCTTTTGGAGTTGTCATAGATCACTGCACTGCTGAGAAAAGCCAAGTCTATCAAAGTTGGCCACTGCACAACATTGCTGCTGCTGTATACAATGGTCTCCTGGTTCTGCTCACTTCACTCAGCATCAGTTCAAGTAAATCTTTCCAGGTTTTTCTGAAATCTGCCTGCTCCTCATTTCCTATAGCACAACAGCACTCTATTACATTCATATACCACAACTTGTACGGCCATTCCCCAACTGATGGGTATCCCTTAAGGAAAAGAGCATTTCTAAGGCCCCTTTCAAGCTCTAAAATTGTTGTTTCATGATGTAGTGAAATAGAGAAAAGTCTACAAAACACTTCACAAGATCCTCCAATGTGAACCCTGACACTTGGTGACTTCAATATGAAGTCCAGGTACAATGAAAAAAAATAATGATAGAAGATTGTAAAATCATTTCATTTTAGAGCAGGGCTGTCCAAAGCGCAGCCCACTGGTCAAATGTGGGCCAGCCCAGTGCTATTTATGGGGCCCGCCTACAAGCATAGGAATTTACATAAATGCTTTAGTAAATGAAGCCTAGCTACTGCAGAGCTCTCACTAAAATGGCAAATCAAAATATATTGTCCAGTGTTTCAATAAAAACCTCAGCTTAGACAGCCATTTTTAAATAATTAAGATGAATTGAAATTAGGACACTAAAAATATGGTTTTACAAAATAACTAAGACAAAGATTTGGAGCAGGGAAATTATAAATGTATTTCTGAGAAAAATCAAGCCATTTGAAGCTATACTCCAAAAAATTTCTCTCCGTCAAACACGTACGAGAAACTATTTAAGAGCATCTGGGAATGCCTATAGCTCAGTACTACAGAAATGACAGATGATGGAAATATTACAAAGATCTCCAAAGGGTATCAGAGGTTTTTCTTTTTTTTTCTTCTTGGAGGAGGGAAGGCAGGGCAATTCGAGGTTAAGTGACTTGCCCAAGGTCACACAACTATTAAGTGTGTCAAGTGTCTAAGCCCAGATTTGAACTCAGGTCCTCCTGACCCCAGGACTGGTGCTCTACTCACTTCACCACCTAGTTGCCCCAAAGTAGTAAGCTCCAGAGGCTGGATTTGAACTCAGGTCAACCTTACTTTAAACCTGGAGTCCTATCTATTGCACCATCTAGCTGCCTCTGTCAGAGGTTTTTCAAGACCTCAGGGGGAGGACATTCTATAACTTACCTTGGTAACTAGAAATTCTGATCGAAGACAAGTTTAAAATGTTTTCTCCTAAGAGACTTTAGTGTTTTATACGAATCCTTACAGAACCCACATTTAATTAGCACCTACTAGGTGCAGAACACAAGCTGAGGTCTGGCTTGGGAGGGTTTAAGGGGGGAAGAAAAAAAGAAAAAAGGAAAGACATTTTTATTCTTGTCCTCGAGGAACTAACACAATTTAACATAACTGATAAGAATACAAATCCTTACAGAACCCACATTTAACTAGCACCTACTAGGTGCAGAACACAAGCTGAGGTCTGGCTTGGGAGGGTTTAAGGAGGGAAGAAAAAAGGAAAGACATTTTTATTCTTGTCCTCGAGGAACACAATTTAACTTAACTGATAAGAAATGACTGAAACCAAAGTAATTTATCAACAAGTGTAAATAATATTTGAGCCTATACTGTCATCCTTTCCCAAAACACCCATTTCCAGTTTCCAGCACTGGCCTTCAAGCCTCATAGCCTTGCAACCTTGGGGTCACTTTTTAATTAAATTGAACCAAATCCAACATAGAAGCAACTTGCTAGTAAATCTGCCAGAACACTGGACGCTGGTCTTCACTCTGAGTCACAACGCTGCTTTGTGGCCAAATCTCCTCATACCCTGAGTGAGTCCACCATCACAAGGTCCAAGCCAGGCTCCTGCCTCTAGCTTCTCATCACCCAATCTAACAGTGGGAGCTAACATTTAGATCGCACTTTAAACTTTGCTTCTACATATACCATCTCATGTGGTCCTTAAAATGACCCTGTGAGAAAGGCATGTTTACCATCATACTCATTTTACACACGAGGAAATTGAGGCTGAAGACGTCTGATAGCTTGCCCAGGGTCACAAATCGACCAAGTACTGGAGGCAGGATTTGATCCTGGGTCTTGTGGACTCCCAAGTCTAGCATTCTACTCACTATCCCACCTCGCTTAGTAATTGTGAGCTTAAGCCGAAGCCAGTGTAATAGGAGGTCTTAGTTTGCTTATCTATAAAATGAAGGGCTGGACTATGCCATCTTTAAAACTCTCTTCGAGCTCTAAATCCTCCTTTGCTCAAGGCTCACACTATCTCCTTGCTCAAAAGTCGACAGGGGTTCCCAACTACCACCCACTTAACATCCAAAAAGCTCTCCTCCAACTTTCTACCCCACATCCTCCAATTTACCACCCCCCCCCCCCCGCCCCCGCCAAGGCCAAGCAAACTCACTTACCGTGAGTGAACAAAGAATTTCACTCCTCAAAACATGCATCACTATCACTTAAAAGGGGAACTTGATTTCCATAGTACTTGCTGCACAAAACCACTAGGGGGCAAAGTCTGCATTAACATGGAAGCAGCTACTTCAATCATGAACAATGCTTTAGAACACAGCCTCATCTGACTTTTCTCTGGGAGTGTCTCCTGTAATGAGGATTTGTGTTTAAAAAAATAAGTGGCAAAAGTGCACTCAGTTATTGGTACTGAGTCACATATAAAAAGGAGAGACTGAATAATCTTATTCTTAGCTAAGAGTCTCCAACAAATTATAACTTGACTCAGTTGTAAACAAATTCAAACAGACCTATAATGAACATATTTTCTAAACCTAGACTAAGGGTCTTGAGTGCCTACTATCCAATAAGACTCTAGGTACTAGGTAATGCAGGGGATAAAAAGACATGTACGATTGGTTGGAAGTGGCCTCCATTAGTTGACAATCTAACTGAGGAGATAATAAAGACACACAAGTGAAGAAATAAACCATCCTCAAGTATCACATGAGTGTTACCAACAGTAAGTATGATATTCCTGCTCCCGTGTTCCTGTAGAATACCCACTCACTCTTAAAGGCCATCTCAAACTCCATCTCTTTCCGGAAACCTTCCCAAATGTCTTCCTCCACCTATCACCCCCTCAATGGTGCCCTTCTTCTCCTTTCAGGCTCTAATATGCTGTTTTGTGATTCTTCAATCATGCAATATTGTAAGTTCCTGACAGGCAAGGATTTTATCTTATCTAATTTACATATTTCTCTAGGGCCCCTTGGGCATACAAGAGGCACTCAATAAATGGTTGCTGTGTTTAACTGAACTGAGGCTATTTAAAACAGACTGCACAAATAAGATGTGAAGAAAATGTTACAACTTTGTCATTATTGTATAATGATTCAATTTCTGAATCTGAAGTAATAACTCAATAAAATCAAGAACATAACTTGGAGCAAGGGTATCTCGGCCAGAGCAAAAGCAAAAATAAGATATTGTTTTATGTTATCCCTGTTATACTACTGTACGGTTCTGTTGACACCAGTTACCCTAGACTTCCATTGGCCTATGTGGTAGATGCTAAAGATCTTGGAGCCGAATGTGTTGTTAATATATTGTTAATGCAATTCGAAGATCTTTCCCATCCATCGATAGGCCTATGTGACCTGCTTGAGTCACATGGAAGCCTAAGTCACATGAAGCCTGTGGTGGGAGAGCTTGCTGAATGGGTGGAACAGAACTAAGAGGAAGTTGGTCAGAGCTGGGAGAGAGAATTAAAAGAGAGAATCAGAGAAACCACATTTTGCCAAAAGATAACACAAACAATGAATTAATATCAAAACTTCTTAACAGTAAGTTTTTCTGATAAAGGCCCCATTTAAGTCAAATTTATAAAAATAAGAGTCATAACCAATTGATAAATGGTCAAAAGATATGAAAGGCAGTTTTCAGAAGAAGAAATCAAAGTTATCTATAATCATATGAAAAAATGCTATTGACTAAAGAAATGCAAAGTGAAACAACTCTGAGGTATGACCTCCGAGGGACTGGCAAAGGCTTCTTATAAGAGATGGGATTTTAACTGGAACTTAAGGAAAGGCAGCAGACAAAATGAGGAGGGAGATCATTCTACTCGTGGGGGACAGCCAGAGAAAATGCCCAGAGCCAAGCAGAAGAGTCTGGTGTGTGGAACAGCCAGGCAATCAATGTTACTGGATTGAAGAATATGTTTTGGGGAGAAAGGTATAAAGAGGGTTGTAAAAAGTCGATGGGGGCCCCAGGTATGAAGGGCTTTGAATGTCAAACACAGCATTAGATTAGCTAACATGATAGAGAAGGAAAATGATAAATGCTGGAGAGGATGGGGAAAAATAGGTACACTCGTGCACTGTTGGTGGAGTTGTGAACTGGTCTTGAGAACATTCTTGAGAACAATCTGGAACTATACCCAAAGGGCTATTAAACTGTGCATGCCACATGTGGCCTCAAGACCAAAGGTTTCCCACCCCTGATTAACAACATATCACGCAATAAGTTTAAAAAGGATACTTGACTTAAATATAAAAAGATTACATTATTTTAAAAATAAGAGGAAAACAATGGAGATATCTTTCACAGGGGAAGAATTCTTCAACAAGAAATAGAGGAAAACATACAAGGTAAAACAAAATGTTGATCACATGAAATTTTTAAGTTTTTGTACAAATGGCAGCTAGGATAAGGAAAAAAGTAAAACTAGTGATTGGGAAAAATACCTCTCTCTCTTTTTTTCCTCTTTCTCCCCCGCCCCCTCACCCTCCATAGATATGCATATGCATATGCATAGCTAAGATATACAGAAAATTAACCCAAATGTATTAGACCAAAAGCCATCCCCCAGTGGATAAGTGGTCAAAGGATAGGAACAAACACGTCGACAAAAAAAATAATTTAACTCTACACTATTAACAATTTTAAAAACTGCCACAAATCTCTACAATCAAATAAACCACAATCAGAACAACTCTAGGATTTCACCTCAAACCCAGAAAATTGGCAAAGATGACAAAAGATGAAAACTGTCCAATGTGGAGGAACTGTGGGAGGCCAGGCCCACTAATATAGTGTTGGTGGAACTGTGAATTGATCTCACAATTCTGGAACACAATTTGGAATTGATTTTAAAAAGTGACTAAGATATCCAAAATCTTTTGGCCCTGATATCCTACGGATAGGCATACACCTCAAGGAGGTCAAAGAAAGAAAGGTCTCATATCACTCAATCAACAATCATTCTTAAGCACGTGTCAGGGGCCAAGCATTATGCTATGCACTGGAGGTACAAAGACGGAAGGAAAAGTCCCTGTCCTCCAGAATCCTATATTCTGTAGGAGAAACAACAGGCACATGCACAGGTACATGCGAGATAACCTTGTGAGTGGGGGAGGAGCTGGGGAACCAGGAAAAGTCTCAATTAGAGGGGCATTATGAAGGAAACCAAGGATTCTAAGAGGGCTGTCTTTCCAGACATGGGAGACAGCCCCTGCAAAGACATGGAGGCAAGAGATGAAGTGTCTTCTGTGAGGAATAGCAAGAAAGCCAGGTTTTCTGGACTGCAGACTGGAAAGATAAGTTTTGAAGAGCTTTAAATGCCAAGATTTTCTATTTGGTAACAGAGAATCACTGAATCTTGTTACACTGGAAGGAGCAGGGAACATTGTCAGAGTGTGTCATGGAGGTAAACAAGATCAATCAGTCAGTAATTAGATGCCTACTATGTGCCAGGTACAGTGCTAAGTTCTGGAGACATAAAAAGAGGCAAAAGACAGCTCCTGCCCTCAGGGAGCTTACACTCTAATGGTGGAGGCAACATACAAACACATACATACAGACAAGCTATATACAGGATAAATAGGGAAAAAATCAAGAGAAGGTACTAGAATTAAGAGGGATTAGGAAAGGCTTTCTATAGAAGATGGGATTTTCATTGGGACTTAAAAGAAGCCACGGAAGGCAGTAAACATCAGGAGGGAGATCATTCCATGCATGAGGGACAGCCAGAGAAAATGCCCAGAGCCCAGAGATGGAGGGTCTTGTTAGCAGAACAGCCAGGAGGCCAGTGTGACTGGACAGAAGAGCATGTTTTGGGGAGGAAAGTATAAGAAGACTGGAAAGGCAAAGGGGAACTCGGTTATGAAGTGCTTTAAATGCCAAAGACAGCATTTTATATTAGATCCTGGAGGTGATAGGGAGCCACTGGAGAGTGAGTAAATATTCTATTTGGTAAGATGGTTTTAGTAGCTGAATGGAGGATGGACTGGAGTAGGGAGAGACTAGAGGCTACAAATCCCCCAGCAGGTTACTGCAGTAGTCCTGCTGTGAAATGATGTGGGGGGAGGGAGCCTGCACCAGCACAAAGGTGAAATCAAATCAGATTAAAAAATCCAATAGTGGAGAGGGTACTGAGTTTCAAGCGAGGAAGACTTAGCATGAATCCCCCATACGCAGGCTTGCCACAACAGTCTCCCTAATGCCCTGAGCTTTTATATACTGTCATGAATGACTATTATGATGCTGATACTGATGGTGCTTCAAGGATTTTCACCAGACTAACCAAAATAAGACCACCTCACTTTCTCATGCTTTCTAGCCTACTCTCATTAATTTGTGATGACTTTATCCACTTCCCCCTGCATTCGCTCCATGGTCCGGCTGGCCAGCATCTCCCACATCTTTCCTGAGAGCAGCCCTTAAAATCCCACCCCTTCAGCTAAATAAACTGTGACACCTACCTAATGGACTACGACTGCACCGTAAGGACCAATGACAATGAAAAACTCAGAGAAACATGGGAATAAGCACTTATGCAAAGAAAACCAGGAAAACAATATATACAATGACTACAGCAGTTATAAGGACTCAAACCAAAACTGAAGGCTGTGGTGTTATAATGTCTGAAGTTGACCCTGAAAAGAGGAAAGAAAATGCAGCTCTCTCCATTCACTGCAGAGATGGAAGCATATGGGTACAGGATCCTGTGTCTACTATCAGCAGGTCAATAACATGGTGGCTGACTTCGTTGCCGTTTTTTTCTCTTTCTTTTAAAAGCCTTACACAAGAGATGAACATTGTAAACTCTCTTCACCATCAAACATCACAAAAATATAATGGACTTATCTAAATGGACAGGAGAAACCTGGGTGTCAATGTAGACAACAACTCTCAATCAGCAGTGTGCAGTTGCTCACTGTAGCAAAAGTCAAAATCAATAAAAGACAGTACAATTCCTAGAGCTTCAACCTGACCTATTCCAACGATATGATGGCAGAGAATAGAAAACAGATAAAGGAAAAGAGATCAATACAGACTACCAACATTTCCTACAGACTTTAAACATAAAGTAATCACTACACACAACAAGGAGTCAAGAGAGCTCCAAAATGAACTTAGCCAACAAACACCTCATCTCTTTGCCAAACAGAGACACAGAAGCCAAGGATGATACTGGTTTAGAATATAAAGAAAGTATGGGGAAAAAATTTAAGGCATTAGACACTAAGAAAATCCTATTAAGACATTACATGTATAGACTCAAAGACTCAAAACTAAAAAAGGCATCTGACATCATCTAGTCTAACTCTCTCATTTTCTAGACAAAAGGTTAAATTATCTGCCTGAGGTTACACCACTGACTACAGGGTCAAGACCGATCCCAGGTTTCTAACTCCTAGTCTAATAGTCTATCCAATCCACAAAAGTAATGTATTTCATTATCTCATAAATACACAAGAAGCACCCTGCTATAAGAGATATATTTAATGATCTTAAAGTAGAAGAAAGACATCCTGTTATAATAGGAAAAGTGATGAGCTTGAAATCAGATTTTAATCTGAGCACATGCTCTGATCTGAGGTATCACTTTGGGGAACGTACTGAAACCTTTGGTTTTTTCACCTACAAAATGGAGGTGAGAATATTTACATTACCTACCTGGCAAGTTGTTGTGATGAAATATCACTGTAAACCTAAAAATGCTATATAAATATAGGAGAAGTACTAATATTACTACCAGTAATAGAAATAATATAATTATTTTCTATTCTAATATATTTCTATTACTAATTTCTATTCTAATATATTTCTATTTTAATATATATTATACACATTCTAATATATTATTTCTATTACTAGTAATAGAAATAATATGATTATTTCATTTATTTGTGATTATCCACTTCCCCCTGTATATGCTCCGTTGGCCAGTAATAAAATAGTAATAGAAATAATAGAAATGGAAATAATAGGTAGTAATAGAAATAATAAAATATAAAGTACATTAAATCATTCCCCCTCCCAAATCTAGGAAATTTACATAATAGTTGTAATAAAAGCTATGGATCCAGTCTCCCAATCTTAGCCACTCTAATCTTCTGACTGATATTTTATTCAGTTAATTACTTGTCCTTCTTCTCTAGGATCAAACTTCCTGGGTGCTAAAAATGGTGTATTAGGAGCAATAAGTCCAGGGAACTCATCAATTTGAAGCACCTGGCCTTAACAGCAACATACTTAACCATTTCTGAGTTCTTACTCACTTTCTCCTCTCTTCCCTCCACTTTTCAATCTCCTCTGGAGTATCTAATTTTATCCGCTTGGCACCAGGAGCATGCATCTAAGAGGGAAAAGAATATTTCCAGTGTCAAAATGAGTCTAACTTTAATTACTGGGAATTTGATTAGAGCACATGGGAGCAATGGGGACTTCACATAGAAAACCAAGTTCAGCACCCGCCATGGCAATAAAGCTACCAAATGAGCAGCTTTTCGTCATTTTCACATGGTGATTTCCCCTAATGAGTTGTTTTGAGTCATGATTAATCCAGTACTGCCCTTCAGGGCAGAGAGACCTTGATAGTAATGAGGTTCCACCAGATCACTTTAACGATGTCATATAAATCTGTTATATCACTGACGAACATTAAGCATCCTATGCATCTTCTTAATTTGACAATGAGAGTAGCTGAAGGGATAACAAGACTTAAAAATTAAGTATAACTAAGATCCATCCTATGCCATAATTACTGTAGAACTGGCAAACAACCAAAGAACAGAGGTTGCCAAATCTGAGCATAAACCTAAAAGTGATAACTTACATTTTTCCAGTGAATCTGAACAATCTTCTCATGAGCGCTAAAACTGCAACCATCAACCGAGCACTGAAGTAATTCAAAAAAAAAAACAAAACATTATTCACTACTTTTCATACAAAATGTATCCTGCCACAACACAGATAATGCCTGAATCCAACATGTTCTTATAGTCAATTAAGCTTTTTGAGGTAAAGCTTTGTTACCTCTCAATTTTTAATCAAGGACAGAAGAAATACCACTACAGAGCAGAGAGATATGCAGAAAGGGATTCATATATTGAAAATGGAGATCGAATGTAGTAACAGGTTCCCCTCACTTCTTGAGTGCCAGGATCATCTCAAAAGGAAAGTTAAAAAAAAAACAAACCATTCTCAATGAGGTCTAACCACTCTTAAGAGTCAAAAGGCAAGGCTTAAAGCACTCCTGTCTAAAATAACTAAGATTTTTCTTTGCCTTCTCATACATGGTGATATGGTTAGTTTGAGGATTCATCTACTAAAGTACCTTGGGTGCAGGGGTCACACATAAGATTACATGATAACCTCATGGTTACACTGTAGGTGGGATACAGGCTCATAGCAAATCACCCAATGGGTGCCTGTAATAGTAATGTAAACGGGAAGATCTTTCCCATTCATTAATAGGCCCATGTGACCACATGAAGCCTATGGTGGTAGGAGCTTGCTGAATGAGTGGAGCAAGAAGAATAGAGCAGAGCTGAGATGAAGTTGGTCAGAGCTATCAGAGCTGGGGAGGAGAAAGCAGGCAGAGGAACTAGTGAGTGAGTGAGGGAGGAATTTCACTTGAGGGTGTTCATTTGTGGGAAGGGCCTAACAGGGGGAAGGCTTGGGGATGGCAATGCCCCCTGCATTGCTAATGTGCATAGACTTCTTTGTTGGGATGATGGATTTGGCTTTCTGGTCTTTAAATAAATATTTTGGTTCTGTCTTCCATGTGGAGAGTCTGTTCTATTTTGTGATTCAGAACTACGCTGCCACATTCATAGCCACGATGCTGTGAATATCGCATTGGCACTACAGTGCCCTCTGTAATACCACTAACAATTTTTTTTATGGTTTAAGCAAAGTCAAGGCCCGCCTTGGCATGGGGAAAGAATGTACCAAAGAGCATGACAGAGCCTGATGACTGCGAAAGGGAACGGGAAGGGTCACCCCACTCCAAGGCGTTTTGGGCATGGAGTAGAATAGAACAGCTAGCTAATGACAACAATAGATGGCATTCGTGGAATGCTTTCAGTTTTACAAAGCGTTTTACATGCTATCTCATTTGACCTTCACAAAAACCCTGGAACAGCATGTGTATACGAACAGCTGGATTCTTTTTAAAAAGACAAAACAACAACAATAAAAAGGCCACACCTAAGTTTCTCACCTATTGACTACCACCCGCCTGGTCCCTAAAGAAATGAGACTCCCCAAAACAGGGTATGGCCCCAGAGCAGGCTATCAATCTGTCAAACCTTGTGACGGCTCAATATCAGACTACCCTGCAGACTACGCTGCATTTATCCAAGTTACCAATCTTATGGAAATGAAATTTGGAATTGCTAAGAGATACAAAAGGAGAGAGAACTATTTTGAAAATTAGGGATCAATCAGAAAAGAAAACTTACTGTTCTATGCTGGGAGATGTGCTCATCATATTTTTCTTGATTTTTAAAGCCACGATCACAAGTATCACAGTAATGGGTATAAACTGGTTCTTTATTTTTCTGTCAGCAAAAAACAATGCAATCATTTTTACATATTTATCACTCCTTAAAGAGAAAACCTCTAATAAGCAGCCACCAAAATAATTTTAATATCAGAACATGAATGACAACTAGAAAATAAAGAACTAGAAAAATTATTTTAAGAGCTATTAACATTAGAAAATGTTCGTTTTTTCCTACCATAGTACTCTCCTGCCCAAAACTAACTTGTATTTATTTTGTCTATATTGTCTATATATTTGTATACACACGTTGTGTCTCTTGTTAAGGTGTAAGCCCCCTGAGGACAGGAACTATCTCATGTTTTCTTTGTATCCCTGGAACCTGGCACAGTGCCTTATATATAGTAGATGCTCAATAAGTAATAAATTCTAAACATGGTTAGAATTCTGAAGAAGATACACTAGAATTCTGAGGGAAATATGCTATGGAAAAAGATAAACCTTAAAACCTATAAATTCATTAAAATAAAGAAATTTTATTCATTTAAATAAAATGATTATTTTTAAACAGTCATGAAAAATACACATTGGACCCTTGTAAGAGGTCTAAAAAAAATTACTTTCAGTTTAATGGAAGTCAGTTAGATGGTAATGCAGAAGTCTATCAGCACCCAGCCCACTATGAGTGCTATAATCACATTAAAATGTCTCCTGCCCTTCTGTTCCTTAGTTCTGATTTATAATCTATGGTTCTTGGAGGAGACAAGTATTACAGGCAGATGTCTCTGTTCATTTAGATAAATAGGGACACAAAGGAAAAAGACAGAATGCTATCAGCAAAATGAAACAGTAATGCAGGTTAAATTAAATTTTGTGTATATAGCACAAGGTTGCATTATTAATGTATCTCAGACAATTTAATACTAAAAAGAAAAACTGAGGTGAGAAAATGAATGTTTCCTCCTTTCTTTGCAAGAATTCCACTGTGCAACAACCTAGAGGGAAAGAGAGACAAAAATGGAGCAAGTACAGATTTGGACTAAACCCAGGATTTCATTAATAAAGGGAATGCCATTGAAGAAGCTTCCTTCTAACAATGAAGGTAAGCAAATATTCTGCCTGGTGAGTGCCCAAGATCATAATGTATCAAAGAAGGGACTTCACTCCTGATCTTCCAGATTCAAATGTCACCTTCCCATCCACTAACCCAAAACAAAATGAATCTCTGAATGCAGGTTAATTGCTTTCAAATTTTACCATTCTATAATTAAATTAAAAAGAGATTACATAACTAAAACCTTAAAAAAAGATTTTCAATAGCTCAAAGGTAGAATTGTTACAAATACATTTAGTATTTATAATAAATTCAAAACTTATACAGCATTTGTATAACATTTTAATGTAATTTTATTTTATATGGAAATTTTCAAATTAATATTATGAAAGTTGTACACAGGAACCAGTACACAACTAATTCCTAATTTGAAAGCTTCTGTTTAATGTTAGCCCAAGAATATGGTCTATAGATTAGATAGAATGGACTCTTTCCATTACATTTACTATAGGAGCTTGTAAAAAAAAAAATTTTTAATAAACCCCCTCCCGCAACTTCCCCTCCCCACCCCCCACCCCGCCCTGACACACATACACCCCAACATGGTCTGATCAACATTTACTTAGTGTCTAGAGAAGAAACACCACCACAGTAGGAAGAAACTCATTCTACATGAGAGAAACAAAAACAAAAACCTTACACAGGCAACAAAGAGCCTATCTCTAAAGACTTCTTTTTAATACCTTTTGTTTCTGTTTTCCATTTTGGTGATTTTTGAAATTTCGATTTGATCTATCACGGTTTTTCTTGGGGAAATGATAGTTTCTGCCTATAAAACAAAATGAGAACCACAGTTACTTATAATTATTTTTAAATTACACATCACAGGGTATTTGTCAAGAAGCAGATATAGTAGAGAAACTACACATAGCAGAAATACACAACTATTCCTCCTTTAGGAGAATATAAGTTAGGTGAGATGGCATTTCCACGAAAAAAAGCAGATTCAAACCACTGGTTGACCTGTGCTTAACATGCAGATTTTTGACCCATCCACTCCTCATCCTCTGAGATTCTTGTTCATGTCCTTCTAGAAATCCTCTGAAGATCTACCTGACACACCTTCCTCTGAGTCTTTGTCTTCCAGAGATACCAGAGCAGCCCACGGTCAGCTGTCCAGCTGTTAAACATCACTCCTCTACATTATGCTTCATCTGCTTTTCCAATCACACACTTCTTTGATGATCTTTTCATGACAATTCTTGTACACAAGACACCATCAGTAACATGGTACAACCAACTCTACCATACAACTGAGCAAAGCCCTTTTAAGTCACCAGCAATTTTGATTCTTCTGAGTAACAAGAGTGACATATATAAATGATGTTATTTCATGGTTTGCCATCCTATAACATAACAAAAGACTATTAGTGGTTTCTAAGGCAATGAATTGCTTGAGTTCAATGAAAACAGTGTAATTTATCAAATGTGTCCCAATCTGCTCATCTTTCTCCTGTTTAATGCTAGGATCAGCCCCTTATGCGTCTGCAGTGCCCATCCAAGATTGATGTGTTTAATTTCCATAATACTAGCTAATAGGTATCCTTCACGCATACTTAGCTATCGTTTCATAAAGTCAGAATTGCTCAATCTAATAAATGATGAGCATTAGGAAAAATATCTCCAGGTTTTAATGCCTAACTACCACACAGGGTGATTGTGAAGAAAAGGCTCTGCAAACTTTAAAGGACTGGGAGTTATTTTTATCATTACTAAGTATTAGATTTCAACCTGATTTGTCTTCAAATGGAAGCAGCTGACAGTAGATAGAATACTAAGCCTAGAATCAGGAAGAGCTGAGTTCAAGTCCAGCTTCAGACACTTATTGGCTATGTAACCCAGGGCAAGTAACTTAACTTCTAGTTAAGTTGACTTAACTTTCATTTCAAGTCACTGAAATGAAAAGGACCATATGAGAATGTAGTCAGTGACTAAAGTGAGACACTGCATTCTTGGTGGATTTCCATTATCAGTGCTGTAATTTTAGCTTGTATAAGAGGATTCCATGATTTTTCAAAATAGATAATCCTACATATAAATTGCCTTCTGCCGTGATGACATCACCCTGCATCCTCTTTATTCTAAGAAATTTTGTTAAATCAGAACAGTTCTGTGCAATATCTAAGCCTACTTTACTGTTATTCTTGCTATCGCATTAACTGCCTAACTCTTCCAACTCTAATGTACCATTTAAAATCTGATCCCATAAATTTTATGCCCAGTAAGAGCTGTTGAATGAAAGGTCTATATTAAGCACTCAAGATTTAATAAGAAGAATGGAATGGTGGATATTATTTGAATTTACATCTTCTGTTATCTATTATCAGGCCTGCACAACCTGCGGCCCTCGGGCCACTTACAGCATGTCAAAAGATTTCGGGTAGCCCTCGAAAAATGTAGAGGAAAAAACCTTTTTATGTAAAAATAAACCCTTTGTGAAGCAGCACAGTGCACACCGGATTGGGAGTCCAAGAACTTGGATTCAAATCCCATTTACTAAACTTACTAGTTCTATCACCTGTGACAAGATATACTTTCCTCATGTCTAAAATGAGAGGGTTGCATTAGTTAGAGAGAACTAGGTAGGGCAGTGGATAGAGCTTGGAACCAAGAAGACTAGAGATCAAATCTGGCTGCAGACACCAGTTGCGTGACCCAAGGTGAGTCACTTAATTTTGCCTCAGTTTCCACAACTGTAAAATGGAGATAATAACAGCATCTACCTTCCAGGGCTCAAAGAGAATAAAATGTGTAAAGTGTTTGGCCCTGCGTAGACGCCATAAAAATGCTTATTTCGTCCCCTCCCCCAGATGGCCTCTGAAATCCCTTCTGGTCCTAACGCGTAAACTGATCGAACAAATCCCCTCCCCGATCCCACCACCAATTAATCCAAAAATTGGGAGAGGTGAGTAGAGCAGCAGTGAGAAGTTTCCAAGTTAATAAAACACGCAGGAGACTGGGGGTAGGGTGAGGATGGAGGGCGGAAGCCGACTGAATTCTCGGGGTTGGGGAGGGGGGCAGAATAGGGAATGCACGTAAGAAATAACATTCCTGGGAAGGTAAAAGCAGCCGGCTTACCTGGCTGTTGGTACCAGTGTCCCTGCTGAGGGTCGAAGCCGTCGTAGCCTGGAGCCGGCGCCCAGGACCAGTCCCGCGCCGGCTGGAAGTCCCAGGAGTTCTCGGATGAGGCGGGGAGGTGAGGAGGAGGCAGGTGAGGCGGCGGAATGGACGGTGGGGGCGGCGGAGGAGGAAGCACCCAGGATTTCCAGTCCGCAGACTGATCAGACTCAAACTCCGGAAGCGTTAGCACGGGGGGCGGCCCGGGCGGAGAGTACCAACCGAACGGGTCCATGATACCAGGAGATAATTCTCACCGGGAAACTCAGACAGGCACCTCGCAGGCAGCCCGCAGCACGTGGGCTAACCTCGGAGGCGGTGACATTATATGTCACTTCCGCTCCACCAGTAAACACACTTCGGGACCGATGGCTTGTCGTGACGTCACTTCCAGGCGCCGGAAAAACTCTCTCCGGAGTTTTTCCCAAATTGGAACACCGAGAGGGACGTGCGCGTGCGTGTTGTGTGGGCTGTGTGTGTGTACCACTACCCGAGCAGGGAAGCCGGGCTGCCCTCGGGCCGCGATGGCTAGGGACCTGATCGGCCCTGCGCTGCCCCCGGGCTTCAACGCCCGAGGGACTGCGGAGGAAGAGCCGGACCTGAGTCCCGGTAAGCTAGGAGGGCCATCCCTCCTTAGTCGAGGCCAGCCCCGGCGTCTCTGGGGGTGGCGAGGCCCGCTGTGTGCCGGGCTCCTGGCGGGGGCCTGGGAAGACCCTGGGAAAATGACCCTGGCCCTGCCCTCGTGGGGCTTCTCTCCTACCCAGGGGAGGCAGAAGCACGAGAAACAAGGGCAAGGTCGGGAAATTCAGAGTAGTTTTGTGGAGAGGTTCAGGAAGGTCCTGTTATGCCGAGCTGGGCTTTGAGGGATGCTGCTGGAGGGGGGAGCTTGGGGGAAAGGGCGAGGAGGGAGAACATTCCAGGCATCATCATCATCCTCATAGCATTTGTATAAAGGTTTGCAGATACGATCTCCTTCGATCCTCGCAGCCATGCTAGCTAGAGCAATAGGACAAGAAAAAGAAACTAAAGGAATAGGAATAGACAGAAAGGAAACAAAACTATCATTCTTTGCAGACGATATAATGCTATACTTAGAGAATCAACTAAAAAAAGTAGTTGAAACAGTCATTTATCTGATTCTCACACAGCAGCTTTGGAAGGTGGGTGCTGTTATGATCCTTATTTTACAGGTAGGGAAACTGAGGCAGGCAGGTTAAGTGACTTACCCAGGATCACACACACACACACACACACACATCCGATTTGAAGTCGGTCTCCCCGACTCTGGTTTCTGCACTCTATCTAGCTACCTGCATAACGGACCCCTTGTTAAAGACAAGAAGGCAGAGGCCTGCAGGGACCAGCAAGGAAGCCAATTTAGTTGGAAAAGAGCATGTGTCATCCTGGAAAGGAAGACTAAGAGTTAGGTGGTGAAGTTATTTGTCAATCAAAAAGCCTTTGAGGCAGCAGGTAGATGGCACAGTGAATAGTTCTGGGCATGGAATTGGGAAGTTCTGACTTCAAATTCTACTTGCGGTCATACACTGGGCAAATCACTTAACCTCTGTCAGCCTTGATTTCATCTGTGAAATGGGGATAATAATAAATAACAAAGATATTTCCACATTCCATTCAGATATATTACAAAGCAAGGAGTAGGCCTACATACATGGAAAATATACTTCATCACATGATACTATTTTTCCTGGGAGGTGAGGGTTGGGATTGGGAAATCCATATAAAAGAATAAGTGAAGGAAAGGAAAAAAAAGTAAAGAAGTCTTAATTTTTTTTTAAAGACAAAAATGTGACGAATTTGAACTTCTAAAATTAAATTATCAGTTCATTTTGTGTCTGTCCTGCAGAGACTGTTTTTAGGAAATTGGCTTATTTATATCTTGAACAGATTGCTTAACTCTCTGAACCAATTAATAACGAAAATGCATGCTGAAAAGAGAAAAAAAAAATTGCTACAGAGAAGAAAAAAAAAGAGAAGTATGATATGCTTTTAGTAAAGAAAATTCAATGGCTCCCCATTACCTCCAGGATAAAATATGTACAGCCCATAAGAATATGAACTCCTTGATGGCGGGGACGAGGGACCTTGTTTTTGCTCTTTTTTGCATCTCCAGCCCTTAGCACAGTGCCTCACACATAGTATTTATTAATAACAACTAAGAATAGCTAGCACTTATACAGCTTTTTAAGGTTTTCAAATTGCTTTGCAAACATCTCATTTTATCCTCTTAGATGAGGTCTTTCCACTTATCCCCCAACTGTTAGTGCCTTCCCTCAGAAATTACATTGCATATTTTTATGTATTATTTTGTATATATTTATACATGTATACATTTTCCCTCTTATAGAATATGAGCTCCCTGAGGACAGGGACTGTTACATTTTTATCTTTTTACTCCTTGCACTAGCACAATGCCTGGCACATAGCATAAAATAAATGCTTATTAATTGACTAGGTATAAAGGATTATTAGTCAAATTCATTCACATAACAGACACTTAATAAATTGTGTTAATACCTCGGTTTGATAGCACTAAGCATTATGGGGAATACAAAAAAAGAGTTTAGAAAGCCTCCCTACTCCCAGCAATTTTAGGATCTTTTTATAGAGTGATCACCGCATTTTGGACATCTGCCCTAATAGTGGTAGCACCATAGCTCTGGTTTAGATGCTGTCCAGTCCTTCCACCCCTCACATATCTCTTTGGCAATCACTCTTGCTTTGGCTGCATTTCTCTTCTGATCTCTACCCTATGGTTCACTAGTTCACCTCTGCAGGGTCTTCTGCCAGAAACCAAACCTAGATTGTGTCCACCATCCATCTCCTTCACTCCTACTCAGCTACTCCGATACTACTATTCACAGTCCTGCTAAAGAGAGCTGTGGGAAGTCCACTACGGATTTGTTATCTATTTCAACTGGGACCTCACTGTGCCATGGAATCTATTTACTCTTGTCTAATTGACTCTGTCCCACTCCTCACAACAGTAACTTCAATCCTCTTACTGCAAACACCTCAGCCTCCCCTTCGTGTACTCTGTGGTATAATCATACCAACCTTCTTGCTCTTCCTTATACAGCACACTGTCTGTGCTGACTGTACCCCATACCTGAAATACACAGCCTTCGGACTTCCAGGTCTTAGAATTTTCCTTCAAATCAGCTCAAGTGCTGTGGAGCTTTTCCTGATTCTCTCTTCCAGCTGCTACTGCGTCCCTCTCACCCCCTCATCACATTATCTTGTCCTTATTTTGTGCTTACGTGTATACCTCTTCCCCCACAGAATGTAAGCTTCTGCAGGGCAGTGACTTTTATTTTTGCTTTGCCTCTTCAGAACTTAGCAGATGCCTAGCACAAAGAAGTCATTTAATGAGTGCTGGTTGTTTGATCAGGTGTAAAAGGTTGTTAGTCTTTGCTGTTCCTTCCTAAGTGTGGAAACTTTGAGACAAATGATTGATTGCAATGAAGCTGCTATTTCTGGAAGTCTTGGCCTTGACTTTTCTTTATCATTTTTACTTCCCGAAAACCTAGCAAAGTGTTTTGTACTCAATACGCGCCTAGTAAATGTTACTGGAAGAGTGATAAATTAATGAGTTTTAGAGCTGTGAAAAGGGAAACTTTCTGTAAAAAAATATAAATAAACTAAAGCTAGCAAGCATAGTTTACTCAAATCAACCGGTCCCGTTATTGACTGTCTCATAGCATGGTGCTGTCCTATTCTATGATTCTTATTTCCTTTGATGCATATCATGTGCTGATTTCATACTTCAGTATCACTCTAATTTTTTTTGTAGTACCATATGCTATTTCTTGAGTATTATGCTCATCTTTTGAAAGTAGTTCACAGTAGCACAAATTTAAAATAGTTTTACAGTCACTATCACTATACAACTGCTGCAAATGAAATTATTCTCCACCCTGTACCACTTCCTAAAAATAACTTTTTTCATATTTAATACAGTCATTCATTTTGCAACATCCATTGCATGGCTGTACAGCAGAACTAGTTATATTAAAATCCTTCCCAAACCCAAGTGAGAGGCAGAAAGCTGGCCTCCAGACCACGGAAACCTTCATTCCCTCCTCACCGTTGCCACATCCTGGCTGTGTGCCTCTTGGCGCATCACTTAACTCCTCAGTACTCTAGGCAACTCTGTGACTATGAATTTCAGAGAAAGCGGTAACCTGCTTGGCTAAAGGAAGTTCTTTGGGCACTGCCTCTGCCAGTGAAATGACAAGTCAAGGCACAATCCGAGTACCTGTACTGTACCAACCAGTTTAGAATTAGCCTGTTTCGTTGAGATCCTAGGAGATAGCAAAGCCAGAATACTGCTGACAAGTGGTGCCTAGAGACATTGTTATCGTTCAGTCATTCAGTCATGACTCTTCTCGACCCCATGGACCACACCTGCCCTTGGGGTTTTCACGGCAAAGATATTGATTGGAATATTTTGTCATTTCCTTTTCCACTGAATCCAGTGATCCTTTTGTCTGGCAATCAGAGGTTAAGTGACTTTCCTGAGGTCACATACCTAGGAACTGTCTCAGGCTGAATTTGAATTCTGGTCTTCCTGACTCCAGGCCCAATGCTCTATCCACTGAGCCATCAGCTGCCTCACCGAGAGGCATAGTGTGTTTCAGTATTGTGTTATAAGTGAGAAGGGGAAAGGAAAGTAAGAAAAAAAGGCAAAAAAGACCTTTCTGCTTAAAACTTTAAAATCAAGAACAAAGAGAGAAAGGAGGGACCATTCCTGAGAGTGAGAGAAGAACATGCCAAAGTAGCATTCTGATTGAAACAGAATCCCCATTCTGGGGATAATCTCCATTCATCCTGGCTGGTGGTGCCATTCTTTGTTTACAAGGTAAACGAAAAATCAGAGGTGCATTAAGAACATGAACTCTATAAACTAGGGGAAAAATTTATCCCAATTTTATAGACTCAGAAAACCTAGGCAACAAAAAATCAAGTATCTTTCCAAATAATTCAGTCTAAAATAATTTGATTCTTAGTCTTCCACTATATAGCAGTTATTTCTAGGCATTTTCCAAAGTATGGTATTGATCAAACGTTTATTAAATGCCTACTATGTGCAAAGAACGTGCTAAGTGCTGGGAATATAAAGGTGAAAGACAACCCAGTAAATTCCTAGAGGAATTTGCAATCTACTGAATTCTAGGATAGATTCTAAAACAACTTGTTCTGTTTAATGACAAAAGAACCTTAAGGGAAATTCCATCAAATTACTGAAGTTACTAAAGCAGATAAGCTTTCAAGTTCATTGTGTTAAGTATTTAGTGAGAAATAGGACTTAAGTAGATTGCAATATATTGTCAGTGATGGATTTGTGAACACGCAAAAATGAGGAAAGATACAGATGAAAAGAAAGACTGATCAGTCAGAGAAAAGGAAAACAGATGGATAATCTGAATATTGCATTGAAAGCTGCAAAATATTCACAGACTTAAAAGAAGGTCTCCCATACTTTGGAAAGATCATTGATTACTTCTGGGATTTGTGATTTTTGTCAGTGTATTTCCTTCACTGATGCTGATTATAACCCCTGTATTACTTTGTAGAAGAACTGATTTGACCACAAATTCATTCCTTTTTAGCCAACCTGGTGATAAGCGTCCTGGAATCAGCTGGGGTTGTCCTTGAACAGCCTCATCTCACAGCCCTTAATTCAAGGTTTTCCCTAGTTGAGCCTGTCAGAGTTTACACTCCTCTGGCATAGTTTTGGAACATCAGGTCATCTATATACACTATAAACATCAGAGGAAGGTGTTAGTGAAGGGTCCTTCTGTAAGGGACCTCGTCGAAGGGTTTAAGGAAGACAAAAACGGGAACCATGCAGAATGAGAGGGGGTTGGATCTGCCCTTGTGGAGGGTATGCCCACATGGAGGAAATCACATATTCATCACAGTATAACTACTCCTGGGTGCTAAGAATACAAAAGGATGTCGTTCCTTTTCTGAGGATACATGCTGAATGTGTATATATGATAGTAAACAATACCAGATAGTATCTGTGAGTGCCAAAGTGAATGGTAGACAGTAAGCAGTGTGGGAATGCATGGGAGAGCTTGTAGTGGTTAGGAAAACTTTCCTGAAGGTTACAGCATCCCTAGCAAATCTTCTTTAGTCGCAGGACCAGCACTGCCCCCTGACTACAAGAGCAGTAGTTCAGACTCATCATCCAGTGATGAAGACAGTGACTCTCCTTTGCCACACCAAGGGGGAAAGGAAGATTCTGAAGAGGAGTATGACACGGGTCCAACCCCAAGGTCAGTCATTTTGGTCATAAGTCATTGTTTAAACCTTCCCCATAGGATTGTCTGTAGTACAACAGTTGAATGTATAGAGACATCTGGGAAAAGGACCTTTCATCTGAATTTATGTATGCCAAAAGGTAGAAACTATTTCATCTGACATCTAATGATAACATTAATTGAATCTATTAAAGGGAAATTAATTTAAGCATAATGTGGAGCTATTGTGTTTCAACCAGTTGTCTTTTATTTATGGACTTGTCTTAGAGATATTTTGCAGACATCTATCCTAACCAGATCCAAAAAATATCTGTCTAGAAGTTTGTAATATATATTTATTTGGTTGAACCTAGGATTTTTCCTTCTAAGACAGAACATCTCTTTAAATCCAGCCTTTCCAAATATACATACCCTGTTTTGTACACATTGCTCTATTTTGCTTCTCCTTTGGAGAAGGATTTATATCTATTTCCCTATACCACTTTTCTATTACCAGCTTGCTAACTTTAGTCTCTTCCTGAAGCCACCCTAAAACTAAGCTGTTGTTTTCATTCATTCACCCAAAGGCATGACTAGTCAGTCATTCCTTAGACCATTCGAACACCTGAAACTGTGCTGTCTGTGAGATCTTGATCTCTGCCCTGCCCCCTTCCTAACTTCCTGTCTTTTTCCTAGCTCTCACAACTTGACTTCTTCTGAACCAGTTCTTCACTCCTATCTCAGTGTGCACTCCCTTGCTGTCACATGTTGTCAGTGATGATCTCTGTCTTGGCTTTATTTCCCACCTTTGTGAGCTTGAAAGAAACATTAGCCATTTCCATGAGAGTCTGCCCTTTGTTCTTGTCTCCCTTCCTGCTTGTCCTGTTACTGCACTTTACCTCCCCAACCCAGGGTGGCCCTCACTGTCTGCTTCTTTGCCTCTATTCCAAAGCACTTCTGCAAGGACTCAGCAAAGTTTGCTGACTTAGTCCATAATAAATTCATGGTGTCTGATGTCCCTCACTTTCCCTGGCCCCTGCACAGCACTCATTTTATTAATTTCTGACTGGCTACATATCATGTTCTCCACAGGAGCTGTTCCAAACCTCCTTCTCTGTATTCAGGTCTCCAGTTCACCTTCATTTCCCTTCCCCTCCCCCCCGCCATCACTATTCCCTGTCTCTCAGAAAATGATCTTACTTCATACCAAGAAAATGGACACTGACAGTTGTGAATACCTTCATCTTCTGTCCAACATGGCTCACAACTTCTCATCCATGCTCTCTTTGCTCCAGTATCCATTCTGAAGTTGCCCCTTTCCTTGTTCATCCCTCCACTTTTGCCCTTGATCTCATCTCTCCTGCCTCCTCTTAGACTCTGATCAATCCCCTTCTCTTTTCTTCTGTCAGCCATGTCTTTCCTGCTGCCTGCAAGTATATGAAAGCCCCGCCACCCCAAAAAAGGCATTCCTGTCATCCCCTCAAACTTCTGGAAAAAGTAGCCTGTACTTACTTCCTCTGTTTCCTCACTGCCCATTCAGTTCCTCCACTCTTACTGCTAATCTCACAGCTGTTGAAACTGATCCTGCCAGTATCCCTAGTGACCCAATTGCCAAATCTAATGGGCTATTCTTAGTCCTTGTCCTCTGTGACCACATTGACCACCACTCTTCAGCTTGATAATTTCCTCTCTCCTTGGGTTCCCTGACACTGCTCTCTCCTGGTTCTTTTACTACCCGTCTGACTATCTCTTCTTTCTTTTGGTGGTTCATCATCATGTACCTAAATAGAGTTAATCACCACCCTCCCATCCCCCCTCCAAGCTCTGGCCTTGGTCCTCTTTTTTTTCTGTAAATTCAATTCAGCAGACATTTAGTAAGTGCCTAATTTTGTGCCCAGAACTATGGTAGCTACTGGGGTACAAAGACAAAAATAAAACAGTTGCTTCTCTTAAGGAGCTTACATTCTACTGATGGGGGAAACAACACGTACGCAGGTGAGTAAATACAAAATGTATTCAAAATAAAAACAAAGCAGTTTGGGGAGTGAGGATTGTGGAGTTATACTCTCACCCTCGACAGTCTCTTTCACCCCCATCACTTCAGTTATGGAGGAAATGCCTTACAGGTCTCTATATCTAGTCTTCGTTTCTCCCTTCACAGTTCTCTAGCTGTTGGCTGAACTTCTCAACTGTAATGCTCCATTGGAATCACAGACTGAACATTATCATCTGAAATCATCTGATCTTGTTTACTAATGCTGGTTTCCCTGTTTCTCTTGTTAGCACTAACATCTTCCTAGGCTGGAAACCTTGATGTTAGTTTTGACTTTAGTCGTGGTTAATTCTGCCTCCGTGACATGTCATGTAAACTCCTTCTTCTTTGTTTGCTTTGCCACTACCTTAGGTCTATCCCTTATCACCGCTCCTCTGGACTCTTTAATACCTCAGCAACTAGTATGCCTCCCTCCATTCTTTCCTTTCACTAACTTATTCTTGCAAACATAGCTTGCAAAATAATCTTTCTAGTAAATGGGTCTGGCCATATTACTCTCTTGCTGAAAAACATTCAGAGGCTCCCTGTTGCTTCTGCTTCTGGGATAAACTACAAATTCCTTAACCTTGCATTTAATGCTTTCCACAGTCTGGTTCAGCATTATTTCAGACTAGGCTCCCTGCCACATTCTGTATTCCAGCCCAGGTTGGCTGCTGTCTGGTCCCTATGGTCTGCTACCTCAGTACGTTCTTGCACCCTGTGACTGCAGTGCCCTTTTGATTAATCCCTGCCTGTTGAGATCCTTCTCTTCAAGGTCCAGCTCAGGTACAAGCTCCTCCAGAAAGCTTTCTCTAATCCTCTTACATGAAAATAACCTCTCATCAAATTTCCCTAAGACTCTTAGCATAAATCTCTTTGTACCCCTGTCACATTCTACTGACACCATACTCATCTATACTCATGTGTGTACATGTCATGCCTCCCTTACTATGATTTACATTTAAGCGCAGAAACTATGAGTTTTTCCATCTTTGTATCCTTAGTTTCCCCCCAATGCCTTTTGTAGAACAGCCACACAATAAATGTTTGTTGTGTTATAGCTGCATACATTGAACTGCTTTGCACAGGAAATTGAGAACAAGCAAAAGCCGCGCTGAACCTGGAGTTAGTAAACCTGAGTCTAGTTCTGACTTTGTCACACATGGCTATGTGACATTAAGGCACTCCGTCAACCATCTGGGGCTTTAGTTTCCCAGCTCCTCTCCAGCTTCTCCCTGAAAGATACGGGAGAATAGAGGAACTCCTAAAATTGTTGCTTTTTTATTGAACTGGCTGAGCAGAATATACTCAGCATATTGAACTCTGGAGAATGGAGATACTTTTTCCTTCCTCCTGGTGCTCAGGTGAGGATCTTATCTTTGTACTGAAAAACTTAGGCCATTCAAAGAGTCTTCTCATTTTATTAGTTTCAAAACCTCTTGATATCATCCCTCATTCTTGCCTCCTTTTCCCCAGTCTCTAAGAGTGACATAATTCTTCTCCTGGGCAAGGCCAGCTCCTCTATATGTGTGATAGATCAAAGCCCCATCCATCTTCTGCAGTAGATTTCAAACTGTCCTCATTTCCTAGTTCCTTCCCTACTGCCTTCAAACATACCCAACCCTCCTGCATCCATAGAAAACCCATGTTAAACCATACTTGTTCCTCAAACTGTTGACCTAAATCTCTCCTTCCTTTCTCAGCTAAATTCCCAGGAAAAAGATGTCAGTACTTGCTGCCTTTTGCAATCTAACTTTTGCCTGCATGACTCAACTGAAAATGCTTTCTTCAGAATTATCAACAGTCTTTTAATCAGCAAATCTGATGGCAGTATCTCAGCCTTTCTACTTCCTATCTGTTGTATTTGACACTGTCGATCCCTGCCCCTTTCCTTTTGGGTACTCTCTGGGCTTTTCTGACACTGCTCTTTCCTGGTTCTCCTCTTAGATGTCTGACCACTATTTCTACATTTTCTTTGCTGGCTTATCATCCGTATCACACCCTGTAACCATAGGTATTCCCCAAAACTGTCCTAAGTCCTCTTCTCCTCTTCCTGTCCACTCTCTCTTTTGGAAACCTCATCAGCTTTCATGTGTTTCATTATCATTTCTATGCAGATGAACATGAATATGTATGTGTGTGTATATATATGGCTATCTGTAGATAGATATCTATAGACATTCGTATATCTGTTCTTATATATCTCCAGCCTCAGTCTCTACATTAAGCATCGATTTTGCATTACCATTTGTCTATTGGACACTTATATCCTTAGACTCAAAATGTCCAGCTTTATCTTTTCCCCAAACTATCCCTTCTTCCACACATTCTTATTTTGTTCAAAGTATCACTATCCTTCCAGTCACCCAGGTTGCTGATCTCAGCATTATCTTTGATTTCTCCCTCTCTGTCCTTCCACATAGATAACCAGGAGCCAAGTCATATCTTTTCTATGTGAACAATCATCGAACCTCTTCTCTCAGTTCACACAGTTATCACCTTAGTTTCAGTACCCCATCACCTGTTATTTATATTATTTCATTCATTCAGTAAACATTTATTATGCACCTACTATGTGCCAGGCACTATTCTAAGCACTAGGGATACAAAAAGAGACTGATATTGCAGTAGCCTCTTATTTGGTTTTCCTGCCTCAAGTCTCTTACCAGTCCAGTCTATCATTCATGCTGCTTCCAAAGTAATTTTCCTTAAGCACAGATATGATGCCTCTGAGATAAACTATAACTCTCTCTTTGGTTTTTAAAGTCCTTTACAACTTCAGTCTCACTGCCCCCAAATATCAACAGGTTAATGTAAAAATTGGTATCTGTAGCAAGTTACTTGGTAGTGAGGCTTTCTTATGCCTCTGAGAAAATATAAGACCATCCAGTCCCACAACTCTTCCTCACATGGTTCTTAAGAGTAGAATTGCTAACTTTTTGGCTTAAGTATGCCCCATTCATAACTTAGAACATCTTTATAAAAGACACTTGAGATGTAGTTGAGTTGCTGCTATTATGAAGAAGAATGAGATGTTTAGGTGAGCAAAAAAATCTAGAAAAAGGTTACAATAAAAATTTATGTTCTGTGTATAATTATTTCATTCTTTCTTTGATGATTTCCATTTTTTTCAGCCTGGTGTTTTCTTTTGGTCAGTTGAGTATATGACTTCCCATAAAATATGAGAGTTTTTCTGACAGATTTTCCTGAAATAATTTTGTGCTTGTGATTGTCATGTGTAAACGAAGTGAAATTGCTTCCTTTTCAGAAAACAGAGAAGAAGTCAAAATGAAAATGAAGATGATGATGATGATGATGATGATGACGATGGCTTTTTTGGGCCAGCTCTTCCTCCTGGATTTAAAAAACAGGATGATTCTCCACAGAGGTAACTAACATAAAATAATAATACAAGTTGATCTTGTCTAAGTGAGATTCTTATAATTAACTTATTTTATGTGCTAGTTCTCAGAGCTAAAGAACCAGCAAACTTGGGTTAAAGTCCCACTTTTGACACGTACTGGCTGTGTAACTACGAAAGTTGCTTAATCCCTCAATGCTATAGGATACTCTGTAAGACTGAAAGTTGCAGAGAAAGCATTGGCTTTCATTAGTAAGGGAGGTTGCTGCTCATAAGTTCTCTATACCAGTGGAATCACAACTTTTATCCCTATCCTCTTAATTTCCTAAAGACTTTTTTTCCTAATATACCATATTTCCCCATGTATAAGATGCACCCCTTTTCGAAAAATTTGGGGTCTAAAAACTGGGTGTGTCTTATACAGTGGTTGTAGTTTTTTTTTACTTGCATTTCCTGCTTTTTTGCGCTTGTTTTTGTGCTCATTGTTGTAGATTTTTTTACTTGCATTTCCCACGTTTTTGCTCTTGTTGTCTTGTGCTCATTGTTTTGCATTTGTTACCGGTATATTAGGTTACATTTTGCCACATTCTGCCCAGAATGTGTCAGAAAAGATTTTCATACAGTGCTGAATTCAAGTTAAAAGTGATCCAGTTTGCAAAAGTGAATGGAAATTGTGCTGCTGAACGTAAGTTTGGTCCTCTGCCAACCGAGAAAACAGTCTGAGACTGGCTACAGGAAGAAGAAACCCTACTGAAAACGCCACAGCAGAAGAAGGCCATGAGAGGCAAGTCAGCAAAATGGCCTGATTTAGAGAGGGAATTGAGGATATGGATTGAAGAGCAAAGGGCAATTGGAATTCCTGTGTCCACAAAGATGGTTCAGCCTGAGGCAAGAAGAATTGCTGATGAAAAAGATGTTACTGATTTCAAAGGAGGACATAATTGGTGCTTCAGGTTCATGAAACGGAATAGACTCATGTGTACACACACCAGACTTGCCCAAAACATGCCTGAAAGCTATGAACTTGAGTTCAATAACTTTATGTAATACATTTTTTTCCAAATTTCAGGCCCCAAAATTAAGGTGCATCTCATACATGGGGAAATACGGTAATATCTCCCTTTTGTCTTAAATTCTGTGAGACAGCCATCTACAGTAGGTGCCTTTACTTCCTTTCCTCTCACTCTTTCTAAACCCTTTGCAGTCTGGCTTCCAACATTGGCACAAAACTGCTCTCCCCAAAGTCACCAGTGATTTCCTAACAGCCAAATCTAATGGCCATTTCCTAGTCCTCATCCTTCTTGACCCCACTGCAGCCTTTGACACTATAGCTCATCCTCTTTTCCCGTACGCTCTCTTCTCTCTAGGTTTTCGTGACATGGCTCTCTCTTCGTTCTTTTCTTTTGACTGACCACCCCTCAATCTCCTTGGCTGTATTTTCATCCAGGTTATGACCAGTAATTTTGGGAGTCACCCAATGGTCTGTCCTGGGCCCTCTTCTATTCTCCCTATATACTATCTTGGTGGATGATCTTATCATCTCATGCTATCAGTTGTCATCTCTACACAGATGACTTTCAGATCTCTTAATCCAACCTCTCTATTCTAGTCAGGCATCACCAATAGCCTATTGGATATCTCTCATGTAATCTCCCTTAGGCTTCTCAAACTCAACATTTGAAAAACAGAACTCATTGTCTTTTCCCCTCCGCACCTTCCTGTCTTCTGAACTTCCCTATTACTGCCAGTGGCAGTACCATGCTCCCAGTTGCCCAAGCTCAGAACCTACATGGCATCCTTGACTCCTTGTGTATACTCACCCCACATTTCTAATCTTCTGAAAAGTCATGTTGTTTGTACCTTCACAACATATATCTCATATGTTCCTTTTTCTTTACTCACACAGCCACCATCATAGTCTAGGCCCTTATTGCCTTATGCCTGGATTATTGCAGTAGTCTTCTGGGTGGTCTCTCTGCCTCAGATTTCTTCCCACTCCCATCCATTCTTCATTGAGCTACCAAAGTGATTTTCCTAACACATGTGTCTGACCATATCCCTTCCTCCCCCATCCCTCCACTTAGTAAATTCCAGTGGCTCTCTATCATCTCTAGGATCAGGGTAAGCCAACATAGTAAGTGCCTACGATGTGCCAAGCACTGTGCTGAGCACTGGGGATACAAATAAAGGCATAAGACAGTCTCTCCCCTCAGGGAACCCACGGTCTAATAGAGGAAACAACAAATAAAAAGAGACTGAAAAGTACAGGTGGGGATGGGGGGCAGGGGGAAGGTTACCTGGCATGGCCATGTGATGAAGTCGTGAAGTCAGGGGAGGAAATGGTTCAAAGATATGTGAATTTCCTAGTAGATTTCATCTTTCAGAATCTCTGGAGATGATGAAGTCCAGGAAAGTAATTGGGTGGGAAATGATGAAGATAATCCTTGGGTACTATCCGTAAAAGGTAGAGGATCTGGGGAGGAGCTCTCCGATGTCCATCTACCACCCTCTCCTGTTAGAGGGAGGGAAGGGCCCCAGGGCAGGAGGTGCAAATATAAAATGTTTTGTCATAAAAGCCCTTTGTCCCATTCTTATCTTTACAGTCTTCTTAACACTTTACTCTCTTCCACATGCTTTATAATCCAGGAAGACTAAAATTCTGTCTTTTGTTTTGTGCCTCTTCATTGGCTGCCGCTTAAGCCTGACGTTCTCTACCATGCTGGTCCCCTTCTCCCATTGATGAGTTGGAGTGGGCGAGAGGGGTAGGCAGAGGAGTCATGCCTCTAGCTGTGCTTTGAGTCTCCCTGGGCTCCACCTCAGTGCCCCCATACAATGCCCCTCTCCCCATCCCTCCAACTTTTCAGCTTTTCAATGTGCTGTTTTTCCCCTGTTAAAATGTCAACTCCTTAAGGGCAGAGACTTCTTTCTTTTTGCCTGTATATATCCCCAGTGCTTAGCACAGTGCCTGATACATAGTAATCACTTAATAAATGCTTGTTGCCTGCCTGCCTGTTCTTTCCCTCATCTTCCCCTCCTGATTCCCTGGCATCCTTCAAGACAGTACCTTAAAGGTTTATGGCACCATATACTTTCCATTCTAGCATGTTAACTTATTTGATTCTTAAAATACTCTGAATATTTTAGATAGATTCTAAAATAAATAATAAAACAAATTTAGATATCAGAACAGATACATAACTCAGTTTTTGAGTTTGGGAATCTGAGGCTTGGCTTGGTGAAGTATTTGGTCATTCATTTCATGTCAGTAGCCAAGAAGTGGCAAATCTGGGAGTAGACTTCTAGACTTCAGATCCCTTGCCCAAGGCTCTTTCTACTATACTGTCCCACCTCTTTGAAGACATTGAGATGTTAGAAAATAGTGCCTGGCATAGATGGGTCAGCAGTAGCTCGAGATTTGGAGGAAAGTATGAAGAATCATGAAAAGCCAGAAAGACGGAGTGAAGTTTTCTTTCTGTCTTCCTGTAGTTTCCTCCTTGAAGGGCAAGGGCACAGGTGGGGAACCTGAGGCCTTGAGGCTACTTCTAGGTCCTTGGGTGCAGCCTTTTGACTGAGTCCAAGTTTTACAGAACAAATCCTTTTATTCAGGGGATTTGTTCTATGAAGTTTGGATTCAGTCAAAGGGCCACACTTGAGGACCTAGAGGGCCACAGGTTCCCCACCCCTGGTCAAGAGGCTTAAAGTAGAACCAAGAACTTAAGTTGGTGTCTGTGCTGGGCTCCAGGTTTCTCAGAGATCACAGTTGTGATTTCCAGCCAACCCAGATACTGAGATGTTGAGAAAGTTAATTTAGCTGACATTCTGAAGACTACTCATTATTGCTGTATCTGTTCATGTATTGCTGTCTTCTTTTAGACCTGCTGGTTAGAAATTAAGTCTGTGATCCTTGCCAGAGCCACATCTGTCCATAAGTATCTCTGCTTATAACCTTAATGACGCTTAAGATAGATTTCATTATTAGTGTCACACAAAGACCACTTCCCCTTCAACCTCTAAGCCTGTAAGAGCTGAGGAATAGCCATGCCCCCAGATCACTGGCCCTGCTTCTAACCACCACAAGGAGAGAAACCCTTATGGAGAAGAAGCCTGCGTCCCGCCTACCAATAGTGCCCATTGACAGCTTAGTGCCACTAGTAGGGTGGTAAGCCCAAGACATCTAGAAACTGAAGTATCACCACCCTCAGGCCACAAACCTGGGTCCTGCAGTTATAGTCCAGGGAAGCAGCCTTGTGCCCATGGGAATTCACAGCTTCCTCTGCCAATGTAGCATTCCCCACATCCTCAGCAGCCACAGTTATTAAAGACCTGGAAAACAAAATTCTCACCCCCAGAGTCCTGGGCGTTGTCAAATGGTTCAGCGTCAGGAACCATGTTGTTTTATTAACTGAAGTGACATTAAAAATGATGCATTATCATCTGTTTTGCCTCTATATACCCAAGGACTGTGGAACCTTTCCATCTGCCTCGCAGTTGAGCTCTCCTATATTTGTGATCTCCCCTTAGAAGAAAGTTAAGTTTTTGAGAGCAGGGCCTGTCTTGCATTTTTATTTATGTCCCTAGCACTTAGCATAGTTACTTGCACAAAGTAAGCCCTTAACATAAATGCTTTTTTATTTATTCATTCATTGGGAAGTGACTACCAAAAGTGAGGATTTAGATCATTCCTAGGCATGTAGTAGAAAAAACATCCCAAAATTCAGTCTGTAATACTCTCCAGTAAACTAATGGCTCAGTAACCTCTGTGTAGGAATTCCTGGCAGGTTGCAATCCATCTACACTTTTACACTTTGCAATTCTGGTCTGTATTTCACCCCAAATCCTCTATAAAGGATCTGTCCAACTCGCTTTCTTTAAATTTTTAAGTTATCCTGGGTACGCGTGCATTACTTGGGTCATACATCACTTATCCATGGTCATGTCATGAGAATAAGCAGAACTAAGGGTAATTCAGTGTAAACTTTTTTCCAATTTTTTTAATATTTAAAATACAGTTTTATTTTGCAGCTCTTAGAATAACATCAACACCTTCAAAAGTCAAGGATCACTGAAAGATCTAATTGTTGACTAACAGAGAACTAAGTGAAATGGTTTTTTTCCTGATTTATGGTAGAAAAACACTTAGAAGAGAGTTCCTTTTCAAAATAACATTTCAGTAATTTGAACTTTTTTCAATGTAACTGATCTTTTATTAGCCTAGTTTTTTATGCTGTTATGTCGAATGTATGAATAGCTGTAAACTTGACTTTTCTTTTTAGGCCAATTATAGGTCCTGCATTACCACCTGGTTTTAAGAACCGAGCACAGAAAACTGGGGAAAACAGAGATGATTTAGGAGTACCAGCGCCATCATCTTTCAACTCTGAGGTTTGGAAAATTTGAATTTTAAAAATTAAGAAGAATAGAATACTCTGTGCCTCTTTTATCAAACTTTCACATTGTACCTTCATTCCTAGTCATTTCTGTGCACATCTTATCTTTCCTGCTAAACTTTTAATCACCATGAAGTCAGGGACCATTCTGAGCCATTTTTGTATCCCCCAGGTGTTAATTTTATTCTTGGTCTTTAAATAAATAAAGAAATTTAGTCAAGAAGGTTATGCTCAACAATTTCCCATTTCCACTAAGGACAGAACAAACTCAACTAGATCTATTATATATTTAGCGGGAAGGATTTAGGCTAAAGAAAAGATAGAATTTCTGACATGGTTATTAAATACCAGAATGGGTTACAAAGGAAGTTGTAAAATCTCCCTCCATGACTATCTTTAAATATAGGCTGGAGACCTATATCAAATAAAAGCAAAAAGAAAAACTTTAAGGTATCTTCTCTGCCCTTAAAGATCTTATAATTGGGCTGGAGAGATGAAAAGATATGAAAAGTTAAATAACAATAAAAGACAAATAGTAATTTAAGAAAATAGAAGAGTTACAAGAGATAGCGTTCTCCTTGGAATCATTGGGATAAAATAGATCAGAGGTATCACACTTGTGGCCACAAAATTCTTAGTGCTGCCTGAAGCAGATTAAAATGTAATTGAGAAATGTTTAACAAAATAAAAAAATATATAACACAGCAGATAATATTTGTGGTTTTCTAAGTTAATATGTACCCCCAGGGATCCATGTCTATTTGTGTTTGATATCAGTGAACTAGATCATTCTGGAAAATAACAGGATACTCATTTTCATAGATACCTAAAATTTTCCGTAGATAACTAAGTTCTGAATGGCCAGGCACAGGTAACAGTTGCCTACAGCGTCAGGGTGAGTAACCCAAATCACAAAGAGAAGATGGCCCTCATCCCTCTTGTCCCTCTCATCCAAAGGTAGAAAGTCAGTTCTTAGGTAGGAGACAATTCTCTAGCTTCTGGTCCAATACTTAGTCATTCCCCTGAAGTTCTGTGACTTAAAGCAGAGATACTGGTAAATGACATAGCCCTAGATGCATGGCAGCAGAGAAATTAGACAAGGAAGAGAAAGGAAGGGGAGGTGGGGAAGGGAGAGGGACAAGAGTGGAGAGCAATGGGAGAGCCCATTTATTAAGTGCTTTATCTTGAGGGTTGAGTATACAAATGCAAGCAAGATAGAAGAGAGTCCTTTCCCTCTCCGGGTGGACCACGCATAGAGTTGGGAGAGGGCATGCAGCAGCAGCAGCAGCAGCAGTAGCAGCAACATAGTATAGAAATAGCTGGGAAGCAGTATGAGGCCTGCTCCTGGGCAAGATACAGTGAAGATTCACCCATCAGAGTCTATTGTGCCCAGGGACAGAGTCGAAGGTTCTAGTGGGGAAGAAGATGAGGATACTGGCCAGAGCACAAGCATCATGGTGTGGAAATGGCCCCAAAGTGCTAAAACAAGTCCTTGCTGCTGTCACTATGACTATTAGCCAAAAATGATACCCAGATAGGGGACATGCTTTGCCAGGCTGATGTAAAGGAGTTCAGCCATGCTGGAGTGATGTCCCTATTTCTTCTAGTCCTCATGTCTTTTATTCCACTTGATGAAATTTTCAAGGAGCTATAGGAGCTCTTATAGTATCTGTTAACTCATGCAGTGCAATGTCCTTGACCAGTTCTTGGCTTAATGGCCAACCTGCACCTGAGAGTTGCTGAACTCTGGCAGCACTAAGCACACAATTGCCCAATTTAATTCTTGACTTCCTAATGTGCATAGTATTTAAATTCAGTATGTCCTTAGCACTTCTATCTGTGGGCCCTTTAAAAATAAGATGAGATAGTGTGACTATTCCAACATATGTAGCATAGAAAAGAGTTACTATGCATTTAAAAGTTTTTCGATAAATATTTACAAAAATTATAAATTGCCTAGATTAACAGAGAGGAAATAAAATACTTAAATAACCCCATCTTAGGAAAAGAAATTGAACAAGCCATCAGTGAGCTCCCTAAGAAAAAGTCCACATGGCCAGATGGATTCACAAGCGAATTCTACTAGACATTCAAAGAACAATTAATCTCAAAAGTATTTGAGGCAAATAAGGAGTCTTACTAAATTCCTTTTATGACACAGATATGGTGCTGATACCTGAACCAGGAAGAACAAAAACAGAAAAAGAAAATTGCAGACCAATTTCCATAATGAATATTGTTGCAAAAATTTTAAATAAAATGCTTGCAAGGAGATTATAGCAATGTATTATACACTATGATCAGGTGTAATTTTTACCTGGAATGCAGGGCTGGTTCAATATTAATAGAACTGTCAGTATAATTGGCCATATCAGTAACAAAATCAAGAGAAATATGATTATTTCAAAATAATACAACATCGTTTCCTATCAAAAATAGTAGGGAGCATAGGAATAAATGGAGCTTCAGCAAGCATCTGTAATGAGGATAAGCTAGAAGCCTTCCCAATAAAATTGAGGGGAGGGGGGCCAAGGATACCAATTAACACCACTCTTATTCAATCTTGTACTAGAAATGCTAGCTTATAGCAATAAGAAAAGAAGAAGAAATTGAAGAAATTAGCATAGGCAATGAAGAAACAAAACTATCACTCTTTGCAGATATGATGGTATATTTAGAGAATCCTAAATAATCAACTAAAAAACTAGTTGAAATAATTAGCAACTTCAGCAAAATTGCGGGTTACAAAATAAACCCACATAAATTATCAGCATTTCTACATATTACCAACAAAGTCCAGCAGCAAGAAATAAAAAGAAAAATTCTGTTTAAAATAACTGTAGACAATATAAAATACTGAGGGGGTCTACCTGTCAAGACAAACACAGGAACTATATGAACATTACAAAACACTTTTCACTCCAAGTCAGATTTAAGCAGTTGGAAAAATAGTAGTTGCTCATGGGGAGGCCAAGGCAATATAATAAAAATGATAATCCTACCTAAATTAATCTGTCTATTCAGTGCCACACCAGTCAAACTACAAAAATTTTCTTATAGAGCTAGAAAATATATCAGAATTTGTCTGGAAGAACAAAAGGTCAAGAATATCAAGGGAATCAATGAAAAAAATGTGAAAGAAGGTAGTCTAGCCATACCAGGTTTCAAATTGTATTCTAAAGTGATAACTATCCTAACAATCCGTTACTATCTAAGAGATTAGTGGAATAGATTAGGTACATGATACATAGTAGTAAATGACCACAGTAATCTAGTATTTGATAAACCCAAGGATCCAAGTTTTTGGGATGAAAACTCATTATTTTACAAAAACTGTTGGGAAAACTGGAAAACAGTGTGGCAGAAACTAGGTATAAGCCAACATTTCACATCATATACCAAGATAAGATCAAAATGGGCACATGATTTAAACATAAAGGATGCTGCCTTAATAAGCAAACTAGGAAAGCATGAAATGGTTTATCTGTCAGATCTATGGATAAAGGAAGGATTTAGGACAAAACATGATAAAGAGAGCATTACGAAATGTAAAATGGATAACTTTGATTATATAAAATTTAAAAGTTGTTGCACAAACAAAACCAATGCAACCAAAATTAGAAAGCAGAAAACTAGGGGGAAAATTTTTACAGCAGATAGGTCTGATAAAGGCCTCATTTCTCAAATACATAGAGAACTGAGTCAGATTTATAAGAATACAAGTCATTTCCCAGTTGACAAATGGTCAAAGGATATGAACAAGCAGTTCTCAGACAAAGAAATCAAAGATATCTGTAGTCATGAAAAAATGCTCTAAGTCACTACTGATTGGAGAAAGGCAAATCAAAACAACTCTGATGTATCACCTTATACCCATCAGATTGGCTAATGTAACAATAAAAAGGAAAATGATAAATGTTGGAGGGGATGTGGGAAAATTGGGACACTAATGCCCTTGTTGGTGGAGTTGTGAACTGATCCAACCATTTTAGAGAGCAATTTGGAACTATGCCCAAAGAGCTATGCAACTCGGCATGCCCTTTCCCAAAGAGATTCTCCCCCCCCCCCCCGAAAAAAAGGAAAATAACCTAATTGTACAAAAATATTTACAGCAGCTCCTTTTGTGGTGGCAAAGAATTGGAAATTGAGGAGATGCCCATCAACTGGGGAATGGCTGAATGTGTTGAGGTATATGATTGTGATGGAATATTATTGTGCTATAAGAAATGATGAGCAAAATGATTTCAAAAAAACATGGAAAGACATAGATGAACCAATACAAAGTGAAGTGAATGGAACCAGAAGAACATTACATGCAGTAATTGTTCTCAGCAATACAGTGATCTAAGACAATCCCAAAGGACTTATGAGGAAAAATGCTATCCACCTCCAGAGAAAGAACTGATATTGTCTGAATACAGACTGAAGCATTCTCTTTCTTCCATCCTTTCTTTTTCTTTCTTTTTTGTTAGAGTCTTCTTGAACAAAATGACTAATATGGAAATGTTTTACAAGATATTAAATGTATAACTTATATCAGATTGCTTACCATCTCAGGGAGGGAGCAGGGGAGGGAAGGAAGGAAAGAATTTGGAACTCAGTTTTTTTTAAATGTTAAAAATTGTTTTTACATGTAATTGGAGAAAAAAAATATTTTTTTTAAAAACTTTTTCTTATCAAACGGAGCTAATACACCTTTCCAGAATTAGGGGTTTTTTTTTCTGATTTGTTTGATTTTTCTGTCCTCTTTTCTTGCTTCTCTTCTTTTATTTGCACTATATTTCATGGTTTGCAAATGTTTCTGCTACCTGCTGCTGCTATTTTTGGGGGGAGAAAGAGGTGAAAGGGAAGCAGTGTCAATTGTTTGCATGATTTACAACCAAATACAAACTCTTACTCCTGATATAATATATCACTGATTTTACCAGCGTTGTGAAACAAGCAAGAAAGACTACTGCTGACGCTAGGATTCAGAAAAAACTATGAGCCTGCGATAATTATCACGGGCTTTCTTTGGTGGGTGATTTTTGACAATATGTTCATTTTTCCAACTCCTGTGTTCTGTTTTGTCAGGGTTTCTATGAAAAATGATGCTGTGACATCTTAAGTACTTGGTTGAAGTATAGTTAATTAGTAAATAATGACTAGTTATCTTCTTATTGAAAAATTCTTGGTTCATTCATTCAACAAATATTTATTAAGCATCAGCTACATTCATGATTGTGAGCACCATGAAAGTCAGGTTGTCAATATGTTGTAGAAAAGAAAATTACTCCACCTATTATTCATCAAGGACTGTAGAGCAAATTGAAAGAAAATGATTCCTATTGGGAAACAATTTTGCTGCAGGAATTTTAAAGTAATTTTACTTCCAATAGAGTCAGTAAACATTCATCTGTATTATGTATGGTTCATTGTAATCCATGCTGTAAGAAAGACATAAAATAATTAGAAGACATGTTACAGGCCACATGATATCCTATTTTCTTTTCTTTTCCTTCTCTAAATGTGGTGGCAGTTTTTTTTTTCTATAGATGGATGGATAATCCTGCTTTAAGATTGAATTTTGAATAGTTAGCATTCACTTTGTTTTATCATAGCTTTGGGAAAAGTGCCCCATAAAATTGAGGGCAGGGGGGTCAATTTATTGCTTTTGTGACCTTAAGCAAATTTCGCTAATTATGGTTCTTCTGAAATGCTTATTTGTTTAATTTATCAATACACAGACTTTCCTTGTTGTATTTGGGTCCCCCATCTTCACATGTTCAGCCAAACAAATCAATATTTGGACAAAGTACATAAGGCACTGGGCCTAACATAATTGGAAAGAAGTCAGTTTTTTCTGTGGCCCTTTTCTTTAATTTTGGGGAAGAAATTAGTGTTTATATATTCTAAATCTAGTAATATGGAGAACATAAGGAAAGTGAATAGCATTAATAGACCTTGGAAAGGGACAGTATAGATTTTCTGTGCTTAGGGGAATTTTTGTCAACAAGAACATTTTAATTAAACATCTTCATGGCCGCATATCACTAAAATATATTCATAGGCCTAGAACTTACTGGATATTATTTTATCTGCCTTTGTCATTGTGGGGCAAGAGATACAGCTGTTTTTCAGAATTAGCAGTTAATTGAATTGTTAATTGATTAGTTAAAAAAGATTTGAGGTGGTGGCCATTGTCCACCAAAGATGTTTTTAAAGCTTTTCTGTACCATCCCTCTTCAGCAGATGGCAGGAAAGGAGAAAAATCACCTCATTGCTCCATAGTGCCTGCTCTTTTGTCTCTGAATGACAAGTGTCTTCTTTGTTTATTAGTGTGTGTATGTCTCCCATGAGCCAAAGGAGAGCACCTTGACAATATTCCTGTGCCTTTTGGAACCGACCAGCAGGTTAGGAGACTCCACTTTAATCTGGGTCAGGCTGCATGTGGGAGTATTGTGGGCCACATGTTTGACACCTCCCAGCTTACCTTTTCATTTTAAAGATATGGAAAGGGAAATCTTTATGGTTAAGTAACTTGCCCAAGGTCATCCATCTGGTGTCACCTTAGTGGCAGAATGTGGATTAAAATTGAGGTCTTCTGACTCCCAACATCTACATAGGTGATTGTAATTTCTTATTAGAATTTATCACCCCGTCTAACTCCTCACCGCAGTTCTCTTCAGCTCCCCAAAGCGTTCTCCCTCTTTTTCCAAGGCCCCTTATGCCAGGGATCTTCAAGATCCATGTCGATGTTCTCTTAAGCATTCTAACCTCCCAATTCCTCCTCAGTGTCCTCATCTGTCATGACCTAGTCTCACATCACCCACATGGATTCCACTTCAGGAATCAAAAATTCCAAAATCTCTAATCCTGACAGAATGTTAGTCTATCCTGCCAACCCCTCATTGTATACTTTATTTCTCCTCCCTTTTGCAAAGAAACTTGTATAAAAAAAAGTCTCCACCATTTGCTTTCCTCTCACTCACTTTTTAGCTCTTAGCCTTCTGGCTTCTGACCTCATCATTGCTCTCACCAGATCAGATTGGCCTTCTCTCAACCCTCTACTTTCTTCATTTCTCTCCAGCTTTTGGCATTTTTATTTTATTTTACTTATTTTATTTTGAACTTAAGAAATAAAATAAGCATTTCCGTAGTAGAATAGGAAAAAAAGGTGATTGTACGTAAAACTACAAATCTATTAAGTACAACTTGCTATTTTTTAAAAATTATGAAGTTATAGTATAACTTTCTTTTTTTCCTTCCCTCCTCCCCTCCCCGAGATGGCTACCATTAGAATGTGTGTGTGCGTGCGTGCATGTGTGTGTGTGTGTGTGTATGTGTAAAACCATTCTATATATACTTCTATCTGTCAATTCTTTCTCTAGATGCAAATAGCATCTTCCTTCATATGTCCTTTGTAGTTAACTTGGGTATTTATAATAGGCAAAATGACTTAGCCCCTCACAGTTGTTCTTAAGACATTAAGACAATATTGTTGTCACTGTATACAGCATTCTCATGGTTCTGCTCATTTCACTCTTCATTGTTTCACGTGAGGCTGTCCATGTCTTTCTAAGGTCATCACACTCATCATTTCTCACAATGCAATAGTATTCCATCACAGTCACATACCACAACTTGTTCAGCTATTCCCCCGTTGACGGGAATCCCCATGGTTTCTGGTTCTTTGCCACAGCAAAGAGGGCTGCTATAAATATTTTAGAATGTATGGGTTCTTTTCCTTTTTCCCTCATCTTCTTGGGAGATAGACCTAGTAGTGGTATTGCTGGGTCAAACTTAGGCAGTTTTGTAACTTAATGGGCATAATTCTGGATTGCTCTCCGAAATGATTGGATCAGTTCCACCAACAGTGAATTTGTTCCCTAATTTTTCCACATCCCCTCCAACATTTGTTCCTTTCTGCTTCGACCGTTTTAGCCAGTCTGGTAGGTCATGATACCTCAAAGTTGTTTTAATTTGCGTTTCCCTAATCAGTAATCATTTAGAGCACTTTTTTATATGACTATAAATTGTTTTGATTTCTTCCTTGGAAAACTGCCTATTCATATCCTTTGACCATTTATCAGTTAGGGAATACTTATATTCTTATAGATTTGACAAAGTTCTTTATACATTTGAGATATGAGACCTTTATCTGAGAATCTGTTTATAAATTTTTTTTTCCAATTTTCTGCTTTCCTTGTGATCTTGGGTGCATTTTATTTGTACAAACCTTTTTAATTTAATGTAATCAAAATTACCCATTTTACACCTCACACTGCTCTCTTGTTTATTTATAAATTGTTTGCCTAGCCAGAAGTGTGATAGGTAATATATTCCACGTTCTCCAAATTTTCTTGTAGTATCTCTCTTTAAATCTAGGTCATGTATCCATTTACATCTTATCTTGGTATATGTTATAAGATATTGGTTGATGCCCAATTTCTGCCAGACTACTTTCCAATTTTCACTAAATAATGAATTCTTATCTCAGAAACTTAATTCTTTATGCTTGATTGGTTTATTAGGGGAGGAAGAGAAAGAATAAAGAAGACATGGCCTAAAAGATCATGTCAAAAAAGAAACCTAAAATAGTCTAGTAAATGACTCTGTGGAGCTGTTATTTAATATTTATTTGGAGTTATGAATTGGAGAATGTCTTTTCCATGCAAGCCTATGTAGGTATTTATATATAAGCAAAAGGAAGCAAACAATTTTAAATGGAAGATAGACATGTCTACAAAATTATCATGGTACTTGGTACAATGTGATACATTATAGAACGTCATACAATTTGATACATTGTATCTATCATATCTATTTCTTTTAAGATAATATGGGCATAGTAGAGGAGAGGGAGGCATCAATGAAGACTGAGGACTAGAGGTAGGGAAAATTATTGTCCTACTAACAAAAATAGAAAAGTACAGTTTGGAAACTACCTTCAGAGGAGGAAATTAGAAGTTGAGTTTTAGCTTCATTAAACTTAAAGTAACATCAGGACTTCAGAGACATTTGGATATGTAGGTCTGGAAATGAAGTGGGAATTCAGGGCCGTAAATATATAGATTTGGTAGTCATACACCAAGAAAGAAGAGTAGGATGGATTAAATCCCCAAGAAAGAGAATATTGAGAAAAATGGAAGTCCAAGGACCAAAACTTGGAGACTGGCCAAGTTTAAGGGAAGAGAGAAGGAAAAGCTACTGAAAGAGACAAGATGTAGTCATAAAACTAGGAGAAGAACTATAGGAATAGGACTGTAAATCTTCATAGCTGGAAGGGCTCTTAGAGATAACTAATCCAACCCCCTCATTTTAGAAATGAGGAAACAGGCTCAGAGACATAACCTAACTTGCCCGCCATTTCATGGCCTGTTGGTGGCCTTCAGAATTAGAACCTGTGTCTTCTAACTAGAGTCCAAGGCTCTGTCCACTCTATTAGGGTAGCATCGTGGAAGCCAAGGAAGGGAAGAGTCAACATTATCAGTTACCATAAAGATATCCAGGAGAATGGGGACTGAGGAGAGGCTGTTGGTCATGGTGGACAATCAGGAGTGCAGTTTTCAGTAACTTGAGAAGGCCAAAACCAAATTAAGGGCAGGGTGGATGGGGAGAAGATAGGAAGTGCAATTATAGGCTACTTATGCAAGAATGAATTTCTTGGGAGATGGTAGAGCTAGTAGGAGCTAAGGAACCACCTCCACCAAAATCCTAATTACCAATTCGCCAAGTGAAAAATCTCTAAGGAGATTGAGTGACTGCTACTTTAAATACTATTTGCTATCTTGGGGCAGGTAGAACAAGAAGGAAACAGTATCATTAAGTTCTATACACAGAACTGAAAACAGCAGCATCTAGCTTGGTGGCAACTTGTTCAGTTCCATTATTATACGGATGATTAGCCTAAGGCCCAGAGAGTTTAAGTCACTGACCTTAAATCACACAGCAAGTTATTTATCACAGAGCTGGAATACTTAACTGGGATTCTTTATTCCAAGTCCAGTGCTCTTTCTGCAACCCCACATTTGTATAAGTGACACTGAGCAAAGTATCGTACCTATGAGGGTTCTTTCCAGAACTCATTCAATAAGGAGAAATTGGGTTCAATTATGAAAATACACTATAAATACATTATTGAAAATATACAGATAGACTCTACTAGGGCATGTACTACACCCTTTTGAAGTTTTGGAAAAGTTCATTAACTCTGATAACTACATTTCTTTGTCATTAACTATACTGAATTGTGCTCCTATTGACCCATAAAAATGAATGCTGCTTCCCAGAGTCCCTAATGTGTACCTCCTTTAGTCTACACTTGATGGCCTGGGCAGTGGAGAATATGGCTAAAGACCTTTTACATGCTAATAAGGATAACTATTATTATTTCTTACATAACACTTTGCATGCATTATCTCATTTTAAAAGGCAGGTATGATCTCATCTTATGGCACTTGGCACTTAGCACTTAGTTATACGATTAACAATACTTTTTAATGATGCTTATGATGCTCCGAAGTTTGTATAAGTAAAATTATAATTTAGAAACTTCTAATTCCCTTGTTTAATATAATAATTATGTTTTGTTTTTAAAGGGAACAGAGAGCAGTGAAGATGATGAGGCCATCATTGGACCAATGCCTACAAAAGGGCCAGTTGATTATAGTGTGACTAAAGAATTTGAACGGAGAGCTCAAAAAATGAAAGAAAAACTCACTAAAGGAGATGATGTAAGTGTTTTAAATATCTCTTTGGTGCATAAGTAATACTTGGTTGTAAATTTAGCAAGTCCAGTTACACTTCACTGGTTGAATATTGACCAACAGCAACCTTGTCAAAAGCATCTGTCGAAAAGTATAGTAACTGATGTAAAATGTTATGTATATTCTTATATCTTTTACTATTTATTTTAATTAAATATCTCGTGAAGGATGGGTCCAGACCAGTTACAAGGGAATCATGGATGACTGAGCTCCCTCCAGAACTGAAAGGTTTTGGTCTTGGCCCAAGAACTTTCAAGAGAAGAGCGGATGACAAATCTGGCGATCGATCGGTTTGGACAGATACTCCAGCTGACAAAGAAAGAAAAGCTAAAGTAAGCATGATTTCACTTACTCTGGGCATACAGATTTTCTTTGTAATAAGACATAAGACCAATTTTACTCAAGAGGTTTGAGTGAGAGAAAAGGGTCGGATATTGTATCAATTTGTACTAATGGCTAGTAATCTACAGGGATCCTCCTAAGATATGGGTCTGACCAGGTCACTCCCCAGCTCAAAAGTTTACACTGTCTCCCTGCTGCTTCCATTCCTCTGTGCAGTACTCAAGGCTCTCCATGGTCTTGCTGTAATTACCTTTTCAGCTTTGTTTCACCTTATTCTGTTTCAGCCAGACTCTCCAGTGTTCTCCAAATGTGACTTACCATCTGCCTGCCATGCCTAGAACGTCTTCCTTTCTTCCTTCCTTTCTCCCTCCCTTCCTCCCTTCCCTCCCTTAGGGACTGTTTCCCTGAAGCTGTAACAGCAACCACACTGGCGTACTCAGGATGGCTGCAGGTTCTTTTATCTGCTTTACTAGGAAAGACAGCTGTTTCAGGGGTCAGCCATCTTCTTTAATTACATAAAATACAGAGAAACAGAGATGATACAGAGCAGAGAAATAAAGACCAACAGACAGGGCTCTACTGCCTGAACCAAAGCAATACTGCTCTACATACATACATACATACATACATACATACACACACACACATACATACATATATATACACACACACACATATATATATATACATATATTCAGTGGTGAATGTAAAGTATATATATAGAGAGAGAGAGAGAGAGCATTTACCTCTGAGCACTCGAGGAGTTCTGAACATACAGCCACTCAGAGTCTCGACCACAGTCTTGATCACAGCATCTTCCTCATAAGTGAGCCCCCAAAGCAAAAGCTCACCTCTCACAATATGTACTCTTTCAGCTAATAGGCTCAGAGCCAGAAAGCATCACAACCCTCCTGACTCAGTGCCTAATTAGAAATTAGCAAAAGGTGTGTAAGCCTTCTTACAAGCAAGGAAGCTTCCCTTAATGGGCTCCACATGAGGCCTATTGATGGATGGGGAAGATCTTATTCCCTATTAACCTTACAGAAGCCTCCCCCAGCTCTGAGTGTTCCCTCACCTTTGTTTTCCTGGAGCACTTTGGGGGAAATCCCCTCTGTCCTATCATAGTTTTTCTTGTGTTTTTATGCACACAGGTCTGGACCTGTGATTTCATAGTAATATAAGCTTCTGGAGGATAAGGAATATTTAGATTTTTTTTTCACCCTCAGTGTGTAGTACATCATAGGCCCATAATAAATGTTTCTTGAATTGAATGACAAAAATAGTGAAGTCAGAAGGAGGAATATTAGTTATTGGGGAAAGAAAATATGCTTAGTCTTTTAGGGTTTTGAACTGAAATACTTGTGGAATAGCTGGGTAGAGAGAGGCTTTACTGCAGCTGGAAGTGGGAGGGTCGAGTGCTTTGAGAAAGTCCAGAAGAAAAATACTGAGGCGTGACCCCATGGCATAGATACCATGGAACCTAATTCAGCTGTTAAGGGAGAGGGTATAGAAAGAAAGAAGAGGAGATGCTTAGATGAGCACCTGGGAATGCCCACTTTAAGGAAAGGAGACAGAAAAAGCAGGAGGCAGGACAGTAAAGAGCAGTGTCTTCACACCCCTACCTGAGGAATTAAATACTTAAGAGCTGCCTGCTGCTGCCATCTGGCCCCAGTCACATATGAGCAGAAAGCTAGCTTCCTGGTGGTCTGGATCAATCATTGAACAAAGCTAACAATTCAGTGACATTCAGTCAGGTGACTGTCATTCAACACAGGACAGTATAGACAATGTTATTTGGGGTTTTCTAAGTCAGTATGGGGTTCTGCCCCTCAGGGTTAAGTTTCTGTTTGAGTTTGAAGCCACTGGAGCATTGAGAGTTTAGGTAACACCTAGTATGTTTCAGAGGCAGGACTTTAACCCACATCTTCCTGGATGCAAGGCCAGCTCTCTATCCCCTGCCCCCTCTCTAAAAGTACTCAACAATCTGTGTATAATGGGGGTGGGGGTGTTTCCCCTACTCTTCAGTACTTCCAGAGACTCTTTGCTCTATCAGTGTGGATACCCCTGCCAACACTGCCAGTGACAACTCATCCATCCATGTCTTTTCATCCTGTACAGCTCCTGTCTGTGTTCTCTCATAGATCTGCCACAAGTGGCCCATCAGCTGCACTCAGGGTCCCACTCCTAAGTCTATTGACATTACCTTGGGACTATGTTCCTTTCAGACTTTCCATCATCTCTCTCAGACCTGCTACAGGACCAGTCCCCATCTCTTTCATTTCTTCTGTACTGCTTCTTCTGAACAGTTCTCTGGTAATAGACCATGGTGTGCTTGTACGCACCATGCACTTGTCCATGGCATTTTGGGTGACTCATAATGTTTATTCTTCAGAGATTGTGTTATCTCATTATTCATTACTCCATTATTTATACTGGAAGAATATTGGTATTAAAAATATGAGCCTTTGTTTCAGGAAGAAGCTCATTAAAGTACTGTCATTCCAGTACTTTGTGTAGTATAATTTAATTGCGTAATACAATGACAGGTCATTAAAAGCACTACACAATTACCCAAATACAATCCAGCCCTTTCTCCTTCTAGTCAGTACTCAGCTCTCTACTCACTGTGTCTGTCCAAGCTGTATATTGATGGGGCAACCCTGTGGCCATCCTTTGAGTTCCATATCATAGTCTAGACCAGGGGTGGGGAACCTGCAGCCTCAAGGCCACATGTGACCCTCTAAGTCCTCAAGTGTGGTCCTTTGACTGAATCTAAACTTCACAGAACAAATCCCCTTAATAAAAGGATTTGTTCTGTAAAAGTTGGAGTCAATCAAAAGGTTGTACCCAAGGACCTAGAAGACCACACCAGGGTCTAAATAGTGTGCATTTTTTTACCCACCTGGCTTTTCCAGTGTAGAAGGTTAGACTGAACTCTTGAGTGACTATGGATCTCATTTAGGAGGTTCTGCAATGTACTGGCACTTAATGCAACAAACATACAGTCTGCAAACAGGAGCTCCCAGGGGACTTGATCACCTAGGGGAATCCCTCTTCAGTTTGGACTCTATGATGGACTCTCTCCATGAGTCAGGCAAACATCTTTGGCAAGCATACATATCCCTGTTTCATATTCGCAGTCAGAGGGACGTTCAGCAGAGCCATCTTTCTAGGAATCTTATATAATCTTAGCATATACATGAGAGAATCCTTACTGGGAGGAGAGACTTTTGGTGGGGGCATTTTGTTCTGCCAGATCAAGGACTCTTAGTCAGCAGACCGTAAGCACAGTACATAAGCCCCTTTCAGTGGATCAGTGTGACCATACATGTGTGGTCAGCTGTAAAAGTCAGCCTGATTCCCTTTCATCCAGCCTCTCCTTGGTGTGTGTGTAGATTATTCTCATCAAGATTTTAGAGAAATGAAAAGCAAGCACACGAACATAAGTGGTGATATTTTATCAGTTGCCTTTTCTTGGTTCTAAAAACTTAGGTGATTTTTTTTCCCCTCAATATTTGGATCCTCTTATCTTTAATATAAAACATTCGACACTTCCAGCACAGACCTCCTCTCTGTATTCTTGTTCTGGCCCAGCTGCTCTTCATAGCTTTGTTCTCCTCCATTCCATTTCCACCTCTTCACCATCAGGGTTAGAATGGAGTCCAGATGCAGTGGTTCCATTGTCATTGATGGAGAAAATAGTTTGTTTAAAGAAACCTTGACACGTCTTTACCATTTTTTTCTTTTGCCTCCTTCAAGTTTCATTCTTAGATGTTCTCAAGATGATCTGGCTTAATTTTTTTTTTCTATAAACATATTTTGTGGGTACTTTCTGGTTCCAAGAGGGTGGAATGAAGAAGAAAACCTCTGAAGCCCTCCCAGATTCCCCTCCATACAGCTAGAAAACCACCTCAGAATTGATGTAGCAGCACACCAGGGAATGTCTGTCTCACTGAAGGGGGAGGAGAACAAGGTCCAAGAGCAGCAGCAGCTGCCTCCAGCCTCACATCTGGGGGCCTAGGCAATCCACCAGTGACACCCCACCCTCCTGCCAGTCAGCAGCTCCCTAGGCAGATGAACAGTCTGTGAAGCTCAGCAACTTGTGACCCCAGCCCCAAGGGCTGGCCAATTCGAGACCTTGCCCTTGGGGCCTACCGGAGAGACTCTGTTTCCATAGCAACCCAGCAGCAACCCACCCCTCAGATGGATCTGCAACAAAATTGTGTGTAGTCCTCCTCAAAGAGGACCATGACTTCAGGGAGATGATGACATGACTTGCAGTTGACTTTGATTTGAGTGAGGGAGGGCTGTGCAAGGTCACCATCCTCACCTCCTCCAGAGCCATCTGGGTCCAGTGACCAGATATTCATCAGGATGACTGGAGATGGCCCAGGATGCAGTGGGAGACCTTGGCCCTTTTAGGCTAAGGTCTTTTCAGGTGCTCACTTTGAGTGAGATAATGCCCGTTCAGTGAATAGGCCTCTTTAAGAAGTGAGTCAAGGGATGGCCCCTTTAATGGGAAAAAATAAATCAAACTGGGAGGGGAAGACCCAGGGTCCATGGCCAAAAAAGAAGCAGTTACTATTTCCATTCACTCTGAGCCAAGAGGGCCTAAAAAACCACCGATAAGTGGTGCTTGGGCAGGGACCTATTGTTGTCCAATCTATGAACTTCCAGAGTGAAATGGGTTTAAGGCTTGGTCTTTGAGAAAGAAATGTAGCTAGTAACCCCAAGTTAACAAGGCAGCTTTCAGCCATCAAAATGTACCACCTTTTGGGCAGAGCACCCTCAGGTAAGGGGAGAGGACAGGACAGATTACTCACAGGTTATGTTTGTCCTTTGTTCTCAAAGAGGACCATGACATCAGGGAAATGATGACATGACTTGCAGTTGACTTTGATGTGAGTGAGGGAGCGCTGTGCAAGGTCACCAGCCTCAGTTTTTCCTCCAGAGCCATCGGGGTGCAGTGGCCTGATACCAGGACGACTGGGGATTTCACAAAGAATTGGACACAACTGAAACGATTCACTAACAGATTCACAGTGAAGGGAGATATACTAATTTTCTTTAACCTGATAGGGAGAGGTGTATGATCAAAAAAGTTTGGAGAGCATCGAGATCCAGGTGAGGTCTGATACCCCTCTCTAGCAGAGAGGCCATGTTTCCATAGCAACCCAGCAGCAGGACCCTACCTCTTGAACAGGCCAGCAGCTAAACCCTACACCCAGGGGAGGCCAACAGGGAGACCCCACCCCCACCCCCAGTACAAGCCAGAAGGGAATCCTACCCTCTAGAGAAAGCAAGCAGCTAAGCCCTAAAGCCCAGTGAAAGCCAGCAGTAAGATCCAGAGTCCCAGCACAAAAAGCTTAGGACAGTGTGAGACATTAAGATACAATAAAACAAAATCAAAAAAAAGTAAAAAAAAAAATACAAGAAAACATGAAATTTCTCATTGGTAAAACAACTGACCTAGAAAATAGATCCAGGGGACATAATATAAGAATTATTGGACTACCTGAAAGCCATGATTAAAAAAAAAAAAAGCCTGGACATCATCAAGAATTTATCAAAGGAAACTGCCCTGTTATATTAGAATCAGGGGGCAAAGTAGAAATTAAAAGAATCCACCAATCACTACCTGAAAATGATCCCAAAATGAAAACTCCCAGGAATATTATAGTCAAATTCCAGAGCTCCCAGATCAAGGAAAAAGTTTTGCAAGCAGCCAAAAAGAAACAATTCAGATATCATGGAGCTACAGTCAGGATTACACAGGATTTGGTAGCTTCCATATTAAAGAACTAGAGTGCTTGAAATATGATATACCAGAAGGCAAAGCAGTTAGGATTACAACCCAGAATCACCTACCCAGCAAAATTGAATATAATCTTTCGAGGGGGAAAGGGACACTTAACAAAATAGAGGACATTCAAGCATTCCTAATTAAAAGACCAGAACTGAATAAAAAATTTGGCAGGGGGGACATTTTGTGCCATCATCCATATTAGAAAATTTGGGAAAATCAGGGCATCTTGAAAAGACAAAAAAGAATAACTTCACGCACTGCTTATGGCCATCCCCTGCAAACATTATCCAGAAACTCCTATAGAGATGGGACCTGGCAGCTAACTGCCTCTCAAGACCCAGAAATTGTGAAGGCCCACCAGACCTTTCCTTCTGGCTTGCACATGAAACCTCTCTGTGTCATCTCCCCCCTTGGAATGTAAGCTTGTGAAGAACTGGGACTCTCTTCTTCTTTTTGTATCCCCAGCACTTAGCATAGTGTTCTACACAGAATAAATACTTAGTAAATGCTTTTTTATTTATTCATTTAGTAACCACAGTGGATCATGAGGCAAAACATCCTAATTTAAGCACCAAATCCGAGATCAGAAAAAAAAAATCCATGTGATTCTAGGTTTCTCTAACTTGGCTTTACTTAGGATCATAAATTTGGAATAGAAGAGAGTATAGGAATAATTTAGAACAACCCCCTTGTCTTAATAGATAAGGAGCTGACGTGATCCTTATGGATAATGTGTATGACATTACCAGATTCTAAAAGGTAATTTCATGGTGCTGGTAAAATTACAAAGGCCTTGCAAACAAAACACTGAATTTAAAACCAAACTCTCATCTCTCTTACTTCACTAAAACCATTTGGTCCCATTATACTAATACAAAAAACTTTAGATCCTAGCTCTGCCCATCTGTTTTCTATCTAACGGTATCATTAGTGTGACTGATGGGAGGGAATTTCATGACCCAATCTTAATTCAGTATTTTGTTGTCATTTAACCTGAATATTACTGGTATTGATTTGTATTTATTTTTTTCTCTTATAATTTGGTAATGCTCCATCTTTTTTTCATTCACTAGGAAGCACAGGAAGCAAAGAAGCAAACCGGTAAGAGTGATGAGGAACGTATATTATCAGTAAGGGATAAGAGATTGGCTGAGCAGGTGTCTTCATACAATGTGAGTAATGAAGCAAAATGCTCATCTTCGTTATTTTAACTTCTCTCTTTTTCTCTGTCTTTTACCCACCCTCACTCTAATCCTCTCCCCCCTTCAAACACATACACATGCACACACATACACCTGTCTCTTTCCCTGCTTGTGTCTCTTGAAAAATAACCAGCTCTGTTGGTTTCCATGGTAATATCACCATAGCCTTTTTTTTAACTGCTGTTGAAAGCAATGTCAGACTTTTTTAAAAATACCCCTTTGTGTAGGATCTTTTTTATGTGTTCTCATATAATATTTTCAATTTGTATTTTATTTAAGTGACTCACGTCAGAATTTCCATCATTGGGGATAGACAACCCTTTTTCAGAAACTAAGAGCCTCCCAAAGTCATACAGATCTTCCTCATTGTTGAAGAGTTTAAAGGAGAAATAGATTTGGAGTGTTTTATGTAAAAGTCTAAACCCAGAGGAGTCTAAAGGAATCACAGTTAACAGATTAATTGAGAATGTCATCGTCTTTTCTCTTTTCTATTATAATCTCTGGTATTTCTAAGAAATGCTTTCCAACTTCAAGAAATTGATACAAATCATTGAGACTATTGAAACCCAAAACACTTTTTCATTTATTTTTGATGAAAATTCCCTTACTCCTTGTAGATACTCACTTCAGCGATTGTAAACAAAATCCTAAAACTATAACACCGTCAAACTTGCTTACAGCATATATAGCATTATTGATGAGCATCTTCCTGGATAACCTTCCTGCACTCCCGTTCAGACAGGCAGAGCAGCTGTAGCAGAAGGAGCAGCCCACTCTTTTCTTTGTGGTTACTGAGATACCAGAGGAAGAAAGGCAGGAGGCATTTTAATCATTGGTCAGTCGTTAATGGCCACAGCCTTATTTCATTATTCCCTCTCCAGTTAATAGCCCCTCATGAAAACTTTGGTTTCCATTACCAGAAATGAATCTTCCAGTAGTTGACTCTGGCTTATCCACAGCAACCCATTCCCACACCATCAGCCAGACGCTAGGCTGCAAGTCTTAGAGTGGGGCTGAGTAGAATTAGGGGTGACTGGTTGAGGATGTGCATTTCATATTGAATCTGTCTCTCTCTCTGACTTCACTTCAAAGCCAAATATGATTCATTATTTAGAACTAGCGTGCCTCCTTTTGCACGATTATTGAGAACTGATCTCTATTTAGCATCTTGGTTAGTCTTACCTCCTTATACCGAGCTCTCCTTTCCTGTATTGACACATAGAACTGTAGGGGGCTTTTCTCTGCAACATTAATGATTACTGAAGTAGGCCTGTTAGCTAAGAAACTGAAAGGAAGATGCTTTTATGTTGACTGTACAACATTTGAAAGTCTTTCCACCAGGTACAAGAGACAGTATTTCCACTTCTACATTAAGTCTTTCAAAACTGTAGCAAATGGTGACTCACCAGGGGAACAGAAACGTTCGTGTTCCTCCATTTTTAATCCATAGCTTATTAACTCATGAGGTTGTTATTCCTTTCTTAACTTGTAGAATTTAGAACACCGGCAGAGGCATTAGAGAACATTGCTTTATGCACAAATATATAACCTTAGAAGAATTATTCTTACATAGGAAAAGAAAAACTTTTAATTTTTTTCCTTTATTTTTCATACTGCTTTGAAAATTGGCTGCTATCACATAAATTCCAGACATTTTTCTTAATTGTATTCTCTTTTGAGTTGATGCTTCTCATTATATTTTTACTATCATTTTCCCCCCATAAATTCAGCATGTTTGGTCACATGTGTATCATAGCCTAGAAATGAAACTAAACTTTGTCACGTTACTCTGATAATAAAACAGTACAAAAGAAAAATCACTAAATTTAGGGTTATAAAATCTTTTGTGCTTTGCCACATCCAACCCTAATGACTGGGTGACGCACTTAACCTCATCTGTAAAATGAGCCGCTTAGGCTAGATGTCCTCCGAGGTCCTTTCCAGATCATACATGATTATATTTAATTCATTTTGTACATAGATACTTGATTGACCTATGATGAATATATTCTTTTATCTCTTCATATATTTGATTGTTACACTCAGCTCTGGCTTTTTGTTTTTCAAATTGGTGTCTCCTTAATTTCTCATAGTCTAAAACCTCTTAATTTGTAATTATCATTCTTATCCTTCTTTGAACATCTTCTTTTCCTGCTTTGTATTGTCAGAGTTTAAGGAACTGTCACTGAAGCACCATATGCTGACTCTGAACCACTATCTTTTATAGACCTGAAATAAAAATTGGACTTTTCCAGCCTGTTCTTTTCACCTTTTCCGTATTTTCCCCTTATGTGATAGCATAGTAATGACTATCTGCTATCAGTATTATTAAGGAATATATTCTATGTAAGTTTTAGCACCATTTGATTTATTCATGATATGAGGCTCTAATAAAGTAAGCTATTATAATTTTTTTCCTTTCTCGTATGCCCTTGTTAACGTCAGTTCCACACAATGGAGTATTAAAATGTTTGCAGTGACCCCTAGATCTTTTTTTCTCAGCGGTCCCTAGTTGTGTCTAATCTGCATTAACTTATGTCCTGTAGATTCCACCTGTCTTTGGGTTTTGAAAAGGCAGTGGGGAGTCAGACACCATTCTTTTTGATCTTGACTACTATTATCTAATAATTATACTTCATCAGGAGCTTTTGTCATTGTGATGTCCATGCTAAGATTTTCATTTCCTCTTCCTTTTCCATCCCGCCCCAGGATTCAAAAAGATCAGAATCTCTTATGGACATACATCACAAAAAATTAAAGAACAAGACAGCTGAAGATAAAAATAAGCCCCAAGAGAGAAGGCCATTTGACCGTGATCAGGATCTCAAAGTCAACCGGTTTGATGAAGCCCAGAAGAAAGCTCTGATTAAGAAATCTAGAGAACTAAACAGCCGGTTTTCTCATGGCAAAGGCAACATGTTTTTATGATGTGAGTATCCCACTCTTTACAGCAAGGTGTATTTTCATACTTCTGTACTTTGAAGTTATGGATTCACTTACTTGATATGTAAATATTCTTTTATTTGTATACAAAATGTATTTTATTTTAAAAGAAAGCCAATTATAATACTGCCTTTCTGTATAAATAAAATCTTTGGTTTTTGAGACTCAACCTTGAAGATAAAATGTAGTTTAATGAGAACATACTCTTGCATTGGGGTTAGCCGTCAAAAAGAGAACACTGCTATCAGAAATGTTAAAGAAAATTTAAATATAAACATAAGTGGCAAAGGTGACATGAAGCTATAGTTTGGAGCCCTGGGAAATATAGCTCATTAAAAGCTTAAAGAAAAGAGACTTGGCAGCAACCTTTTTTAGAAATAAGCATTTTCTTACATTTAATTTAACCAAAAAACACTATTAAAAGTAGTTTGTATTGCCAGGACTGTTCTAAACGGCCAAGATGCTTCTTTTTTATAATCATTTCCTAGCTTTACTTGACATGTATCAATAACTTAAGGACTAAGAAAATAATGAAATAAGTGGCGTTAATCTGTTAATTACCTTAAACTAAAAAGCCTATTAAAACAGCAGTTATTTTACCAAGTGGTTGGGAGGGAGAAGGTGGAACAATTAAAGCTATAGCTGGAGATGAATGTATTAAACTTTTTTTGCGTGCCTCTTGGGAAATGGGGTGGGGTAGGGAGGAATTGTAATTCCTTGTAGTAAAAGTCAGTGAAGGATTAGTCTCTTTGTTCTATCTTTATTCTTTTGTTAGTCTTTTTTTAGAGTCTCTTCTTTCATTTTCAAGTAAACCTACAAATCCTACCTTTTCTCTTGTAGCCTTTAAAATGTGAAATCACAAGAAAATAATGGTCCATATGTAGAATCTAATACAGCACCCAACCTCTCTGGCTTCTTTGTATGGGCTTTTCTATAAATAATTATTGTGAGCTTTTCATCTCATCATCATTTTATTATGCCGTAAAAGCTTAACAATCACCGGGTGTTGCTGTGAAATCTGTGAAAGTTTAAACTTCTGCTAAAGACCCTTGGGACCCACGCCCTGTATGGTTGCTGATCTCTTACCACAGATTGTGCCTCCCTGATTCACTCTTCCCTGGGATCAGTGAGTGAAGGAAACGTTCGCGCTCAGTCCTCTAACCTAAGACTTAGGAGCACTTCCCTCTAAATAGTTGCCTGTGCCAGTAATCACTTCTAAGGAAAATAAATGTTCTTGTTATTTTTTAAATAGAAATAAGGTCTTTAATGTTTACTTGGAGGTAAGGAGAACAACCATTTTTTTTGTCTTACAACAAAGTTGTCTTAATCTTTGGGTTTTGTTAGGGGGTAAGTTTTCATGTTTGTTCATGAACATTTAAAAGTTTTCAGCTAATTTATTTAGGCAGCTGTTTGAGAGCAGTCATGAATGCCATTTTATTTACAGATGGCTAAATCCCCTGAATAGAAGAAACATAAAAGGGGAAATTCATGCAACCTTTATTTTCAGCTGCCCAAATGAAGGTATTAAGATAACTTGTTAATGCTTTAAGCAATTCTCCTTACTATGTTAGACATAAAACTCTAATTTCAGATGCAAATTCCATTACTCATATCCTTTAACAAATTAATCACATTTGTTCCACTGCTTCTTTGTTCTGGTTTGGAAAAAGCATATGGGGCTAACATCACGAGTGGGAAAATTAATTTTTATTGAAAACTCAATTTCGGCTTTTCACTGTGGAATGAACCATTAGGTCACATCGTCGAACAAATGGCGCTCTCTCTGTAGTGTTGTCTTTCCTAATAGTCACAAATGTAAATAGTAGCTCACTAAAGATGAGTTCTCACTTTCTAAAACAGTGAACAAGCAGTTTCACTGAAATGTCACTAAACAAAATTTAACTTCAGTTTGGAAAAAAAAAAGTCGACTGGACAAAGATGCAGAGTGCAGCATCTTCTTCTCACCATCTTCTAAAACACAACAGCTTCCTTGGTCTTCATTTAGTTTTGTCTTTAAAAATACTTTACGAAAATAAGCCAGAAATATTTTTAATAGCATTTTTATATACAGCTGTCTTTTTCAGGAATTCTGAAGGTCTGCATGAAACTTTAAAGCTTTATTATTCTTTGAAGCCAAAACTTTATCTTTGGGTATTTTGTTACTTCTTTCATAGGCATGTTTTTTACTGGCAGAAGAACTGAGTTCAAAGTTAAGATTCCCAGCCCCGCTGTTAGCACACTGAGTCACTTAACTTTTCTTCCGCAAAACTTTGCTTGTTAACCATAAATATTTGTAATAAAATATTTTAGATTTTAAGGTGAGATTTCTGCACAAAGCTCTTTCTTACAGTTAGCATTCTTCTCTCCATGCTGGGGATCACACAGCGCCTACCCCAGGACCAAAGGGAGGATGTGCTTCCTACATTATGTATTGAAGTTCTCACTTACCATGACACTGCATCCAACAGGTTGTTTTGTGCCACCTACCAGGCTTGAGCTGTTTTCTCTGAGCTTTCAGAGATCTGTGATTTCTTCAGGGTTGGTACTCCTGTCACTGAGGCCACCAGCGATGCTTCTGGTCTTTGAGAGTTCCTGTGGTCAGCCTGATGTGGAGCCAACCTCTCTCAACTTAGCTAAACTGGTCCTCCGATAAAAGCTGCGCAGGCTGCTGCCAGAAGCCCAGAAAACAAATGGGTAGATGCAGAGAAGGAAAGGGTACTTCCTGTTGTGCAGCCCTGTAGAAGGCTTGTCGAAATCCAGACTCTGATACCATGTCAGAGATTTGGGCTTACCTGCACACTAAAAGTTAAGTTTAGGGACTTTCAACTGAAAAAGAGCCTTGATTAATGAGATGTTTAGGAAGTATTCTAATATTCTCTCCTGTTGACCTTAGCATCTAACATTGTCCCAGGGAACATCTGACATTGTCCATAATTCCAACCCTTTAAATTATGGGAAAAGCTGGTAGGTAAGTCATACTGATTCAGATATTCATATTTGTATCTAGATATATGTAAGTAAAGGGTTGTATATGTATAAATTTTTTTCTGGACTAGAAAGTATATGATGTATGAGTATAGATAATAATGCTGTTTTTGTTAGATAACCAAACCCTTGTGTGTTTTATGCTCATACATTTGAATTATCATTTTCTTCCAAATACCTGTCTCACTAACATTTTTGGTCATTGCCTGGCTTTGGTGATTGTCAAACAATAGCGTTTTGGGAATTGCTATGTAGATTTTGTTGAGATTAGTTGATAGAAGTTCATCTGTTATTAATACCGTAGGGCCTCAAAATTGATTAGTAGTTTCCATAGGAGCCATTTGACTGTAAAAATATTGCAGTATTAATACATCTTTTTTTTTTTAAAACAAAACTGCTAATTGTCATGAATGACATGTATTTAAAAGTATTAATACTTATTTAACAGTATTTAAGAACATAGGACCTTGGAAGATGAACTGTCATTACATAGAGAAACCAAAGACTGCTTTTCAAGCTGCTGTTATCTCTTCCCCTTTTGTCTCTTTGGAGCATTCATACAGTTTGCTACAAGAAATACTCTCCCTGTAGTCATTCCTAATAAGAATTATCATGGAGGAAAAGGATAGTCAGTCTTGCCCATAAACTGAAACAAATGGAGGTTTCTGCTCTAGCTCATCAGTTTATTTTGAACTTGCATATGATGCCATCATGAGATTTAAAACTCAAGTCATAAGAGATTATCTTTCCTTCTGCAGGAAAGATTAATTTTTTTTAACTCAAAAATCACTTCAAATTTATCCCTAGTGTGTAATACAAATAAGGAAAAATATGTATGTGCTCCTTGTTGTTATGAACTTTACAATTAAAGAACTGTTTTTGAAAAATGGTGTTCCCAAGATGTGATACTTAACCTGGAAATAAAGGTTTGTTTAACACTGCAAAGTGATTTTTTTAAAACTCGTCAGCATTTCTGATATAAGCAGTTCTCACAATGAGGTTCTTCAACGTCCAAATCAACTGTAGTCATTTGAGCTGTGGGGAGGAAACAGCTGCTTCTCTCCCCTAGCACACTGAGGGTGATGGCAGTTTTGGGGTTGTCTGTTATCTGTCAAGGTGAGTATTGAGTATTTGTTGAACATATAATCCAGGCAAGGAGAGAAGTGATGAAGATGCAGTTTGAAGGAGGAAGAGGATAGACATTAAATTGTATTGAAAATCTTGTTTTTCTACTACAAATTCAATAAACATTTATTAAGTATCTACCATATACTAGGTACTGGGGATCCAGGGGTGAAAAAAAAAAACCCTTGTCCCAAAGTGTGTTGGATTTGGAGTCAGAGGGCTAGGTTCAAGTAAAGACTGACACTTACAACCTCCGGAAAAACTACTTAACCTCTGCCTTGGTTTCTCTAACTGAAAATCAGGGGTTTGGATGAGATGACTTCAGAGGTCCCAGCTAAGTCTGTGATCCTCGGGAGTGGCTGAACAAATTAGGATATGCCATGGAATATTACTGTGCTGTAAGAAATGATGAAAAAAGATGAATTCAGAGAAGCCTGGGAACAATTGTATGAACTAATGCAGTGAAGTGAAGAACCAGGAACAATTTATACAATAACATTGTGAAAACAACCCTGAAAGACTTAAGAACTCTGTTCAACACAATAACTAACCACAATTCCATAGGACCACTCATGAAGCGTGATACCTCCTGCCAGAGAAGCTCCAGACTCAGTGCAGAATTAAGATAAATAGTCTCTGGACATGGCCAAGAGGGGGATTGTTTTTACTTGACTATGAACCTTTGTTACAAGGGGTTTTTTTGTTTTGTTTTCTTAGGCGGAGAGAAACAAGGGAGGTGAGAGGGAGAGAAAATAGATTTTGTTCATTAAAATTTTTTAAATAAAAAATTCAGTCTACAAATCTATAATGCCATTCTGCTGAGGGTGGGGCAGGCGTGGTGCGGATATAACATGTGCACAGGTAAACAAAGATAATGCAAGGAGAGGAAGAGCACAAATTCAACTACCTCATCAGCTGGCCTCAGACCAGACCCATCAGGTCATGCTTTACATCCCATTACTCCAGTCATCTTTGTGACTGCCTTGCTTCTCACCACCTGGAACAGCACCTCTCCCCTCCTATTTGGAAGGACTGGAATGAAGTTCTAATTCAACTAGCCCACTTATACCTAAGCAGCCTCAAGTCAGACCATGCTTCACATCCCAGCCGGCCACTCATCAGCCTCATCTCACCTTGTCCCTTCTGTACCCTGGGCACAGAAATTAAACCAATTCTACCATTGTTAGAAGGACTCTATGGATCAATACAGCATCCCTGTGACTCTTGAGACACTCCTTTCCCTGGCCCCATCCTCTCTATATGTTGGCTCTCCCTATTAAAATGTAAGCTCCTTAAGGGCAGAGACTCACTTCTACTTGTGTCCTCTGATACTTAGCACAATGTCTGACATAGTAAGCACTTAATAAATATTTGTTTCATTTATCAAGAAAAGCTTCCTGTAGGAGGTGGAGCCTGAGTACAGCTTTAAAAGAAAGCTAGGATTTCTTTATGGTTCAAAGTGTGTGGATAGTAGTGGGTAGGACCTCTCCCTTTAACCACAATCAGGTGACATCTGATTTGAGGAACTTAAGGGGGAAAGTAAAGAGGTGGTTGTGAGTGCACATGGGAGGCTGAGGTCGGTGGATTGCTTTAGCTTGGGAGTTCTGAGCTGTAGTATGGCTAAGCCAGTTGGGTGTCTGCATTAAATTTAGCATTAGAGTCAGAAAAACAGGTCAAAATTTTAATGCCAATCAACAGGTCAAGCTGTGAGTGGCTGCTACACTTCCACATTCCACTTCTGGTCTCAAAAACAAAACAAGAAAAGAAAACAATGAGTTTTCAAGTGAAAGAGGGGGAAAAAGTCATTTTCAATAGTCATTTCATAAATGTGGTTGTTTTTAGATACGGTCTCCTGGGGCATAAGAATCCTGAATGTAAGGGAGCAGCAACTGTCTGAAAAGATAAGAATAGTGAGTAATGTAAGAAAGCAAAAGAAAGGAATGGTTAAGACCTTAATACTTTAATTATTCTGAGAACTGAATGCATCTTTGTCACCATAGAGCTCTGAGGGATGTCAAACATCATCTGGACCAATGCTTTCCAAACTTTTTTGATCATACACCCCTTCCCATTAAGTTAAAGAAAATTAGTATGTCTCCCTTCACTGTGAATTTTTTATTACTGAATCATTTCAGTTGTGTCCAATTCTTTGTGAAATCTCTAGTCATCTTGATGAATATCTAGCCACTGGACCCTGATGGCTCTGGAGGAGAAAGTGAGGCCAGTGACTTTGCAAAGCCTTCCCTCACTCAAATCAAAGTCAGTTGTAAGTCATGTCATCATTTCCCTGATATCATGGTCCTCTCCTCTTCTCTCTCCTCTCTTCCCCTTCCCTCTCCCTTTACCTGAAGATGTTCTGCTAAAAGGAAGATAAATTTTGATGCCCAAAAGTTACCTAGTTAACTTGGGGTTTACTGACTGCATTTCTTTCTCAAACACCAAGCCCTAAGCCCAATTAATTCACTCTGGATTGGACAACAATAGGTCCCTGCCCAAGCACCACTTATAGGGGAATGATGAGCACTTTGGCAGCTGTGTGGGGGACAGCTATTACCAAAGTGTAGTAAAGTAAAGAAGTGATAACCTAACTGGACTTTGTGAGTGGGGAGAATGAAAGGAAGGGTGGGTGCGAGTAGTGAAAATTGTGGAAGGTTAGAACTGACAAGATTTGGCGACTCATTTGATAGGTGGAGCCAAGGTCATTGAGAAGGCAAGGATGGCCATTGTGAACCTGAGTGAGGGGAAGGATGGTGATGTTTTTGACGGTAATGGGGAAGTTTGGAAGAGGAATGAATGGGAGGAAGGGGTAGAGAATATAATGTACTAAAATGTGTGATGTAAATAGTACTCATCCAGGCTTGCTCATCTTGTATAGCTTATGCTGTATCACCCAAAATGAAAAGGAAGTCAGGCAGGGCCCTTACTCTGATTAAAGCTAAAGAGCACAGCCTTCCATCCAGTGGGGTACTTACCACAGCCATGAAGGGATCTGGGGGACAAGAAGTAGATGTACTGTGGGAGGGACTTTCCCAATGGCACTGCTGCAGTTGCTGTTAGATTATAACTGTCCTGAGGGGTTGATGCCCACGTGCAAGTTAAGAATTTACATGATCGTTAGAGGAATGGGGGAATGAGGCTATTTGGTTATGTTGGAGACAAGCCCCATTGTTGGGTATGATGGAGAAGGGAGGATGTGCCCCACCTTCTGGTTCATCACACACCCATTAGAGCCATGTCACGTTCCCCCAGTGGACCCTTAGCCACCACTCTGTAAACTACTGGTCTAGCTAAGACCGCATTTTACAGAAGAAATACGTTGTGGCAGAGCCAGACTTCTTCCAGCGTTCCTGATTCTGAGCCCAGTGATATTTTCATTCTCTATACTACCTCCACATACAAATAACTATGCATAAAACTTGTTGCTGTGTAGTGTAATGCCTTGACAGTGACAGTGGCCAATGGTGAAACTGAAGGGGTCATCCCTCTGAATCCTTAGATTCCAGACCTAAGAAAAAGGAAGGCGCCCCCTTGTGGACCACTAGATAACAACAATTTACCACAAACCCTGGGCAAGGTCAGATCCACCTTTACCGTTTGTCTATTTTACGTCAAATGCAATTTTTAAAAAGAAACCAACCTTTAGGTAAACAAACACAAACTTATTAATTCTAGCTTACTGTTGAATACTTTATCCACAATACCATAAGCATATTGGCTCCATGCTTAATTTATCAGACAGACTTTCTTGAGGATGATGGGCCAACTGTCTCGAAAATTGCCCCCAAGGGTTAGAAGGCAACCCGCACTTTTTGCATTTATCCAGGTAGGAGAGGGAACATCAGTAGATTGTCATTACCAGAAACTGCCTCCTGGCTCGTTGGAACTAACTCCCCCTGCCATTTTTATGGAAATAGTCCAACCATGATTAGACAGGGCTTACTAAGCATAAACACAGCTGTTGCGTAGGAACAATGAGGAGAGAGAGCGTGCGCACGTGTGTGTGTGTGTGTGTGTGTGTGTGTGTATGTTGCTTCTGGGACACTTAAGTGTGGCTTGTAACACTGCATAATTTAGCCCTGTAATTTCTGAAAGCTGTATCAGGCAGTCTTTAAAGACTCTTTATTTTACATCTTAGATCAATATAAATTTTTTAGGTTTTGTTTTTGGTTTTGTATCTTTTGCCTATTCTTAGTAAATTAATCAAATAGAACCCTCAAGAGGGCCAGGATCATAGGACCATATCATATCTAAACTTTCTAACTGGATCAGTGCCAGCACAATGTTCTTTACACACTTAATAAACTTTTGAAGAATTAAATTCGTAATCAGTCATTTCTTCACTCTAATTTGTCAGGTTCTACTAGGAGCATTGTTTGACAGCTAGAAGTTAGAGACCATCTTTTGATCCAATGCCCTGGACAGATGAGGAAACAGGACAAGAGAAATGAAAATATTTATTCAAAGTCGTAGAGGAAGTATAGCAAAGGTAGGATTCAAACTCAGATCACCTGACAATCCAGTGCTATTCCCTGTCTAGCACATTGTCATAGGAGCAACATATGGGGAATAGGGATGGGAAGAGAATAAAAAAGCCTAAGTAAAATTCTTTCTTTGTATTTGTGACAGCACTTGTAATGGATGCTTAATAAACGCTGCCAGCTAATTATGGCTGGAAGATAAATAGCCATACTTACCACTTAAGACCAGGTGTTTAAGTTTCCAATTTTCATTCAATCTGCCCTTCAACCTGACATTCTAAGCATTCTCTGTACTAGGGCTTTTTACTGCTTCATTGGATGCTTTACAAAAACTATAATTAAACTCAGTCTAAAGATGACATTGCCTCTTTTTAAAAAAAAAAATTTATCAACTTCCAGGAGCCCGAGAACATTGACATACTTAATGATCTTTGCAAGACAAAAAAAAAATTAGAAAAGTTACTTTTCTTCTTCCAGGCCAAGCTGACTAACCATTAGTGTTCCATAGGACTCTGTCCTGGGCCCCCATCTCTTCTCCCTCTATACTCCTTCACTTGGTGATCTCATCAGCTCCCATGGATTTAATTCTTTTCTATAATGTGACTCTCAAATCTACCTATCCTGTCCCAACCTCTCTGCTGATCTCCAGTCTTGTATTTCCAACTGCCTTTCAGACATCTCCAACTAGATGTCCAGTAGACACTTTAAACTTGATTATGTCCAAAATGGAACTTGTTATCTTTCCCCTAAACCAGAGGTGGAAAGCCTGCGGCCTCGAGGCCACATGTGGTGGCCTTTCCCCTGTTAGATTGTGTCTCAAGAACAAAGACTGTCTTTTGCCTTTCTTATAGTAGGCACTTAATAAATGCTTGTTTACTGACATGCATACCCTCGTATAGGGTGGCAAATTCAACACTCACACATCCACTTGCAGAAGAGTCTAAATCAGATCACGCAATCCAGTAGCTCATAATCACTGACACATGTTTATGGAGCCATTTACTAGATGCAAGCCACGATGCTGAGTGTTCAGTTTGGAGCCAGGATTCTTGATTTTTTTTTTTTTGCATCATGGACCCCTTTGACAATCTGATAAAGCCTACAGACCCCTTCTCTGAATAATGTTTTTAAATGTATATAAAATACATAGGATTACAAAAGAAATCAATTATGTTGCAATACAATTATCAAAATATTTTTAAAAATATTTCACAGACCCCAGGTTAAGAACCCCTAGTTTAGAGAAAATTATAAGATAAAGTTCCTTCCCTTAATGGGTCTATAATCTAGTTGTGGAGACAATGGATATACATAAAAATAAGTAACCTCATTGATTACTAAAAGTAGCTAGAAAGTTCAATTTGTTTTATTTTTCCTGCCTCCTCTTTTACATGTGTCAAGCCTAAAAAAAAATATTCTGGGCGCTACTGTTCACCACGCAGTTTCCCAATGGGTTTATAATCTTAACAGAGAAGCTGTCTTGTCTTAATCCTGCCCACCCAAACCTCATGTTGTTGAATATCATTGTTCATGCCTATCTTCCCACTCATCAAGCTAATTAAGATATACGAAAAACCTGATAATTTGAGCAGCCTAGAAGGAATGTTGCCCCGGTTATAGATTTTTTCAAAATACATACTTTTATGTAAAAGAACATATTTGGGGGAAGCTAGGTGGGGCAGTGGATGGAGCACTGGACCTAGAGTTAGGAAGACCTGAGTTCCAATCCAGCCTCAGACACTTAATAGTTATGTGACCCTGGGCAAGTCATTTAACTCTGTTTGCCTCAGTTTCCTCATCTGTAAAATGAGCTGGAGAAGGAAATGGCAAACCATTCCAGTATCTGCCAAAAGCAAAAACAAATGGGGTCACACAACTAGAGTTGCACACAACTAAAAAGACTCAATAACAACAAATACACACACACACATATATATGTAGTGTGTCCGTGTGTGTGTACACATAAACTCAAATAAAAGGAAGAAGAAAAGGACCTATGTGTATAAAACATTTAGTGCAGTTCTTTCTGTGATGAAAAAGAACTGGAAACTGAAGGTATAGCCATCAGTTGAGGAATGGTTGAACAAATTATGGTATACGAAATTGTCTTAGCTAAAATTCCACTGTAGGGTCCCTACAGGGCAAAAGCCATAATACATAGTAAGAAGTGAAAAGCCAGTATCTTAAACTCTGTGAACCAGGACATGGTAACCTATTAAAAAATCATAACCTAGCTGCTGAATCATAAATCAGATACTGAGTCATAACCTAGATACTGGGACCAGAACATGGTCGATACATGACCAGTATCCAACCTTGAGTGCCAACAGCACTGGGTAAATGCCTGGGTGTCTGGGAACAGGATACAATACCAAGTATAAACTATCAGCCAAAACATTAACTAAGCAGAAAGGCCAAAATATCCAATCTGCAGCGAAGCACCCTATGGTTCCTCCTCCCTTTGCCTGATTTCTATAATTAGCATAGGGATCGGGGGCAGGGGAAGAGTCTCCGCAAGGATCCACTGTATCATCTGGCAACTGCCCTAGATTGCCCCAGTTTGTAAGTAATTTTAATGATTTATTAAACTCCTATAATCAATCTGGAGCCCCTTGGCCTCTTCCTTCACTATCAAATTTGTCCCACTGTTTTGGGAGGTAAGTACAACATTCCCTAGGTGGGGGAATTCCAGACCTGACAACACCTTCTGCAAGAAGCCATTCCCAAACTACCTTGATAATCATTCAATATCAATTTAATAACCTCTGAACTAATCAACCAGAAGAAGAGCCTGGACCTAGCAGCTTCTTTGTTCTCTGAGAAGCCATGCAAGAAGCCATTCCCAAACTACCTTGATAATCATTCAATATCAATTTAATAACCTCTGAACTAATCAACCAGAAGAAGAGCCTGGACCTAGCAGCTTCTTTGTTCTCTGAGTTTACTCAGAGAATACCTCTTCCTATGTCAACAAGGCCAGATGAGGCTGACTTAAGAGCATTCTTTCGTTTGTCTGTGGCCATTAACCCAAGACACAATCTTGAATAATGTGACTTTTTTTTATCTTAGTATTTTATGGATATATACTGATATGGCATGTTAATAGTAAATTAAACACAGAGATCCTGGGTTGTAATTTCAATTGACACTTTTGTCAACTCTCTTATCTTACTGCATTTACCACCTATTCAATTAAGAAAATTCCTTTTCTCTTAGTATGTTTAATTACATATGGAAATCATAAATTTGTGTGACACAGCCAACCTGAATTGGGATGGTTCTAAAATGTATTTAAACCTCTCATTCTTTTGTTCAGACACTCAGAGCTTATGCTCTGATTCTTTGTATGTACAAGTTGGCTAGCTTTGCTAGCTTTAAGGGAATAAACAATATGAATTTACATATCACCTAGTTTGTTTGCCTCCTTTAACCAAACTTTCAGGTCCAAAACCTTAATCCTAGTGCCTTGCCTCTGAGATTACCTGCATATCTTGTATGTATCTTGTTTGTATTTTTTTTTTTTTTGCATTTTGTATCCCACATTAGACTCTCAGCACCTTGAGGGCAGTGACTTTTTTTTGCCTTTCTTTGTATCCCCAGTGTTTAGCATAGTGCCTGGCACATAGTAAGTGCTAAATAAATGCTTGTTGACTTGATTATTGTGCCATAAGAAATGATTTGATTATTTCCTGCTTACCTTCCTTGAAGAATTTGGGAGGGGAGAGAAGAGGCACTGGGATATGGTGGAAAGGAATAGCAATCTCGGACCCACCACTTACTAGCTGTGTGACCTTGGATAAACATTCCACATTTCTGGGCTCAGTTTCTTTATCTCTAAAATGGGGATATAATACTTTTACCGCCTACTTCATACAGTTGTAATTATTGAATAAGAACAAAGACCATAAGCAATAAAGTGCTACATCAGATGTTAGTGGTAGGGGAAGGAAGCAAGGAACAGCGAGAAGAACATTCCATTTATCATCAGAAGTGCTTGGGTTCGATGGGTGGCTGGCTCCATTACTTACTGTGTGACCTTGAACTCGGCCCTTAATTTCTCATGGCCTTATTTTCCACATTCGTAAAATGGGGAAGGAAGATACTTGCAATTTCTGACTGCACAGGTTTTTGTGAGGTAACTACTTGGTAAACTTTGAAATACTATATAAATGTGAATTGTTATAATGATAATATATTATTTATAATTATTGTATTGTGTCATAATTATTATTCTGTTGTATTATTATGGTAAATGTTTTATTATATCGTTATAATTGTTATATTGTCAATAGTTACTCTGTTATTATAATGATTGTATTATCATGGTGATGATATTAATTATTTCATTGTTAGAATAATTATTCTATTATATCATTATATTGATTATATTATAATGATGGTAATATTGTTAAAATGATTATTACATTGTTATAATAATTATTATATTGTTTATATTATAATGATGATTATATTATAGTTATAATTATCACAGTCATAATGCTTATATTATATATCATATATATGTAATATATAATATATATTATATATTGTATCATAATAGTGATTATATTGTTATAATAATTTTTATCTTGATAATAACTATTCTATTATAGTAATAATGATTATATTATAATGATTATTAGATTATATTATAAAAATTATTATATTGCTATAAAAATTCTATTCTATTATTATAATTATAATAAATTCCGAAAATATGCTTTAAAATCTTACAAAATAACAGTATAAGATTATTTTCACTGAAGGCCATCAGAGGCAAAATAATTGATGTAGTTTGTCATTTCTGCATTTGTTTTTGGGGGGTTTTGGTGGGGGCAGGGCAATTGGGGTTAAGTGACTTGCCCAGGGTCACACAGCTAGTAAATATGTCAGTGTCTGAGGCCGGATTTGAACTCAGGTCCTCCTGACTCCAGGGCTGGTGCTCTATTCACTGCACCACCTAGCTGCCCCAATTTCTGCATTTGTTAATAGAAAAAGAAGAATATGGTAGGTGAAACATCAACACAAGTTAATAATATATTCATACTTGCAGGAAGAATTATTTTGCAATAATAGTGTGAAATCCATTCTAGCCAAGTAAAATCCCTTTGGAACATAAGGACACCTGGATCCCCTCCATTTTGTCATTGCTGATTGGAGTATAGCCCACCCAGAATTCTTAATACTTAAGCCAAGCAGAAAATAAGCCAATGAATGACAGGAAGCACTCACCTGGCAACAATCTCTCAATAGCATCCTGACCCCTATTCCCTAAAGACCTCCGTTGGCTGGGAGAACAAGTTTAGATTCGTATGAATCTCTCCCCACCACACCGGCAACTCTGACAGAGGAAGTGGGGACCAGAGAATATGCCAAACCTCCATTCTCCACACAAATCTCTGGAGCAACCGTGGAAATTGAAAGGATGCTCTCTTGCCCCATTTCCTTTTCCGCCAAGTGAAAGGCATCTCTGTAGGAAGAAAGGGACAGGTTATGCAGCAGAGAGGATCAATATCACCATCATAAATACAATATCATCTCAGCTCTCCAAGAGATTTAAATGTTTATAGTCTAAATTTTGGCAACTCAGGAAAATATTTCCCAAATTATAACATTGTTCCTAGGGAACTAAGTGCCACACTTAGGCTATTATTCCCGCTAACCTCATGTTTTAGTGGAACCACTTCATAACATTAAGTAGGCTTTGCTGGCACATGGAGGTCTTAATACCTGGAACAATTTCAATAACCAGATTTAAAATGATAGGAAGGAGGTTTTTGTTTTCCAGATTTACTTTGTCCTAGTCAGATGAAATCTGGAGAATTGTGTTGAATTTGGAACATATTAGGAAGAAGACTAATCATCCTGAAAGTGTCCAGAAGAGAGGAATGAGCATCATAAAGGGGTCTGAATCCATGCTATATAAGGATCATTTGATGGAAATTTAACCTGGAGAATCTTGTCATTTTGACCTCCTCACTTTCTCTCATAGCTGTTTTCATCTCTCTACTTCTAGTCATTTGGGCAACTAGATGGCACAATGGAATACCAGGCCTGTAGTCAGAAAGACTCATCTTCCTGAGTTCAAATCTGGTTTCAGACACTTACTAGCTGTGTGACCCTGGACAAGGGTCACTTAACCCCATTTGCCTCAGTTTCTTCATCTGCAAAATAAACTGGAGAAGGAAATGGCAAACCACTCCAGTATCTTTGCTAAGAAAACCCCAAATGGGGTCACAAAGAGTCAGACATGACTGAAACGACTGAACAACAACAACATAGTCATTGACCTATTTCAGACCCTCATCATTTTTTACCAGAACTATTACAGTGGCCTCCTAATTGCTCTCTCTGCCTCAAGTCTCTCCCCTCTCAATCCATATTCCACAGAGCAAGTCAAGTGATTTTCCTGAAGCTCAAGTGTAAGCCATGTCACTGTCTTGCTCAGCAAACTCCAATGGTTCTCTATTGCCTCTTGGAGCAAATATAAACTCTGGCTTTCAAAGCTTTTTCCAATATGGTTCCAATCTACCTTTCCAGATTTATTATACAGTCCTCACCTCCCATTCTCTATGGTCCAGCCAAACTTGCCTTCTTACCAGTGACATGTAATTCCTCATTTCTATGCCTTTCCCAAGTTATCCCCCATGCCTGGAAAGCACTTAGGGGTAGAGGCAGGGGCATGGCTGGTAAATGGTTAACCACCAGCTCTGGGGGGTAGAGGGGGGAGGGTATAGCAGGGGGAAGGGACATACACAGGACACACTTCACATTTATTCTGCATTATTATTAACATTTTCTTAAGTCTAAACAATCATCAAAACAACAAACCAGTCTTTGGCTTGTAGCACTTGCAAATTCCTAAGGTATAACTCCTCGGGCTGAAAATTTAACAATTAGCTCTCCTGAGCATCACAGCCCTGAGCCCTCCTTCTTCACCTTTATTTCTCAGAACCCCTTCTTTCCCTCAAAATTCAGCTCAAGCACCACCTGAAGCCTTTCCTGATTCCTCCCCATGGCTAGTGCCTCACCTCCAAAATTATCTTGTGTTTATTTTGCATATATATTCCATGTGTATTTATATACATACATGTTGTCTCTCCCTATAGAATAGAACCTCCTTAAAGGTAGGTCTCATTTTTATCTTTGTATCACTAGCACCTAGCACAGTGCCTGGTATACAGTAGGTGCTAAATAAATGCTTGTTGATTGGTTGACTAAGAAGAAAAAGTAGGGTGGATATGGTAACTCTCTTTAAGTATTTGGAGAATTGTCACATAGAAGGATGCAACTTTCCTTGCCTGACCCCAGAGGGCAGACCTAGCTAGGAACAGTGGGTGGAAGTCACAAAGAAACATTTTTAGGCTTGAGATAGAGAAAAATTTCCTGATAGTTTGATCTGTCCAAAAGTGGGATGGGCTGCCTTTGGAGAAGCTGAGCTCCTCAGCCCAGAGAGTTTTACGCAAAGGCTAGATGGCCAGTCATCCAATATATTACAGGTATGTTATCTTTTTTACAGTAAATGTTTGGACTAGAAATCCTTGAGGTCCATTCCAATTCAGAAATTCTATGATCTTCACTGAAGAAATGAAGATACAATGATGATATAACAAATGTTCTGTGACCCCTCCCCCAAAACACCACTTCTATCCATTCTCACCACTGCCACCCAAAAACAAATCTTCTCAAGACTGTTCCACAATGGTGGAACAGATAAAGAAATCAGCTGGTCTAACTACTGGAAACCACTAAATAAGGAGTATTAATATCAATCAGATTTCATGTAGGTTGTATTCATAGGTGACCAATGAGCTTCATTAACATGTGTGGACATTTTATGATCTTTTTTCTTAATTGGAATACTGATGGTTGTTTCTATTTTGCTTATTAGAAAACTAAAGCTCATAAAAGTTAAATGCGTGAACAAACTCACATGGAATGTTAATGAAAATAGCATTAAAATTTATAATCTTTCTCATTACTTTTTACTTGTATAAATTAATCCCTCCCTTCCTCCTTCTCCTCCTCCTCCTCTTCCTTCTTCTTCTTCATCTGCTGCTGCTGCTGCTTCTTTCCAGCCTTAGTCTGCCTCCCAGATTTTAGCCATGTGTCACCAACTACCTTCTATAAATTTCAAATTGGATGTTCTGTAGACATCTTATACTCAGCATGTCGAAAATCAAACTCATTATCTCTCTAAATCCTTCCCTTTTCCTATTTCTCTCAAAGGCACCTATCCTCCTTCCCATCTCCAGCTTGGTAACCTTGACCTCATCCTCAACTCCTCACTCTTCCTCGCCCCATATATTCAGTCTATCGCCCAATCTTGCCTTTCCCACTCTATGTCATCTCTCTTATCCAGCATCTCCCACTTTAATTCAGGCCTAGATTGTTACAACAACCTTCTAACTAGTTTCCCTGCCACATCTACCCCTATCCCAGTCCATCCTATTCATTGCTTCGAAAGCAACTTTCTTTAAACATAGATCTCCCCATCTGGTTCCGTTACTCAGACAGCTTCAGGAACTTCCTATTGCTTCCTGAATACAATATAAACTCCTCTGATTTAAAAGCCTTCAAAACCTATTTTCCCACCCAAATTTAACATCACTCCCTTTCCTCCACTCTTCCGTCCAAATAAACTGGTCTTCTCTCTGGGCCTCTCACACAGAACCCCATTTCCTATCTCCTTGCTTTTTCACTGGTTCTCCCCATAAACCTGGAATGCAGACTTCCTTACCTGCGTTTCGTAGAGTCTATCTCTTCCTTTAAGATGCAGCTCAAGCCCCATCTTCTGCAGGAAGCCTTTCCTGATCCCCTCAGCTGCTAGTGATCTCCCTCCCAAATTACCATATCTTTCACAGCTTGATAGATATTTGCAAATAGTCACTTTATGCAGTATACATAAATATGTTTTTCATAGTAGCCAACATTTATATAGCAAATTAAGTTTTACAAAGCACTTTACAAATATCTCATTTTACAACCATAACCACCCTGGGAGGTAGGTGGTATTATCATCCCCATTTCACAGTTGAGGGAACTGAGGCCAATAGAGGTTGAGACTTGTTCAAAAAGCTAGTAAGTGTCTGAGGCTGGATTTCAACTCGAGTCTTCCTGACTCCAGGTCCAGCACTCTATCCACTGGGCCACCTCGTTGCCCAAATATATCTGTTGTCTTCTTCAGTAGAATGTAAGCTTGCAAATAAGGATTATTTACCCCTTATACTTTTATCACAGGGCCTAGCACCCAAACACTGCAGGTATTTAATAAATACTTGTCAATCAATCAATTGATTACTTGACTTGAACCCACATCTTCCTGGCTTCCTGGCCAGCTCTCTCTCCACTTTGCTGTGCCACCTCTTAGAATGTGCCTTAATTGACTAACTGATAATCTCTCACTTGGCTCATCCGAATCCTAATTCTTCTAGAAACACAAGTGGGGAAAAATGAGTTTAGAACATTTAGTGGCAAATTAGATATCTAAATAGAGATAATTGTGTAAGACAGTTTTCTCATTTCCATTTGAGGACTTGGGTATCAAAGAAATCTTTGAAAGAGGGAAGATCCACAGCAATTCAGGCTATTCCTTGAGTTCATTCTCAGAATTGGGCATGCAGAAAAGCAAATTCCTTGTGGGGAAACAGATGAAGAAAAGAGATTAATTTATCCAAGTAAGAAATTTTAAGAGCTGTAGTCCCGAAACCAGTAGATTTCATGCAACTGCAAGACTCATTCAGTGACCAGTGAACTTCATAAAGGCAAAGCTTCCTTCATATTGATGCTTACCACACTCTAGTGCCACAATGAGACCCAAACTTCCCTGAAAACAGATATTACATCTCATCTTTAAAAAAAATTCTCTACACTCAAAATGCAGTGCTAGGCACATATCATTTGCTCAAATACCCATTAGATGAATTTAATTTTTTAAAAAATTTCCAGTATAATTGAAACATGTACTTTCTGTGATTGATAGACAGGAATTACTCCCTTATTATGCCCACTTTTCCTGGTCTCTACACTTATGATTGCCTGCCTAGGTATTCCATTCCACTAATGTTAAGTACCCAATTTTAACATTGCACACTTCAAAGAATTGTTGGAAGTATAGAAAGAGTTCTTGCCCATGTGTACAAAAATATTTATAGCAGCTCTTTTTGTTGTGGCTAAGAATTGGAAATTGAGGGGGTGCTCATCAATTGGGGAATGGCTAAACAAGTTGTGGTATATGAACATAATGAAATACTATTGTGCTACAAGAAATGATGAGCAGGCAGACTTCAGAAAAACCTGTAAAGATTAACCTCAACTGATGTTGAGTGAAATGAGCAGAACCAAGAAAACATTGTACACAGTAACAGCCACATTGTGTGATGACTAACTTTCATAGACTTGGCTCTTCTCAGCAATGCAAGGATCTAAGACAGCTCCAAATGACTCACAACGGAAAATGCCATCCACGTCCGGAAAAAGAATTACGGAATCTGAATGCAGATCGGAGCAGACTATTGGCTCTCTTTTTTTTGTTGTTGTCTTTGTTCTTTCTTGTGGTTTCTCCCATTGGTTCTAATTCTTCTTTACAACATGACTAAAGTGAATATATATTTAACATGAATGCATTTGTAGAGCCTGTATCAGATTGCACACCATCTTGGGGAGGGGACAGGGGAAGGAGGGGGAGAAAATTTAAAACTCAAAAGCTTATGGAAGTGAATGTTGAAAACTAAAAATAAATTAATTTTTTAAAAAGTTAAAAAAAGAAAGTTCTTGCCTTTAAGAAGGGCATCGCTGAAGAGATAACAATAGAATATCTGTAAAGACCACTGCTGGGAGACAGTGTGGTGCATTATGACATTGAGGAAACGGAAAGGCTCAGGTAGTCCAAAGATCTGGGTTTGCATTCTGATTCTGTTACTACCTGCCTTGGGACTTTCAATGGGCTCACTCAACCTCTCTGGCCTCATTGTCCTCATCTATAAAATGATGGGGTTGGACTGGGTGACCCCTTCCAGCTCAGTGTCTATGATTCTGTGATTAATTTGTTCCTTTCCTTGGAGTGATGCACAACCTTAGAGCAAACAACTCAATGTGGGTATAGGGGACCTTTTCGATGATGGATGCATAGCCTCCATGTAACAGGGTTAGATCCGCTGAAATCATCTTTGAACAGAACCCCTTTTCCCTAGGGAACCCTCAGAAAAGCCTTCATCAGTTGAGTTCAACAAGCATTTATTAAGGACCTACTATGTGCCGGACACTAAGCTAGGAATTTGGGGTACAAAGAAGCCAACAATCCCTTGCCTCCTATTGAGAAGAATCAAGATGTAGGTGGATAAATATATAATATATTCAGGGGTGGTGAATCTGCAGCCTCGAGGACACAGGTGGCCTCGAGGACACAGGTTTACCACCCCTGCATAGGAGATCATTACAAAATAATGAGGCAGGGGGAGCATTAACAACTGGAATGATCAACTCTTCTCAGAGGTGGCACTTGAATTGACCCATAAGGAGAGTCTGGGATCACAAATGCCAAAGGTAAGGGAGAGCATTCCAGGCAGGGGGAACAACCTGGAAAGCTGTCTAAGGCACAGAGGCAAGAGACAGGCTAGCATGTCCTCAGAACAGCAAGTAAGCCAATTTGGCTGGAGTATAGTGTTCATGAAGGGAATTAATGATAGGTTGGAGCCAGATTTTTCTTTCTATTGATTTCTATTCCTAGTGAGGATTCCAGGGCTTGCTGCGCTGTTATATATCTACCTTCCAGAGTTCTATATTGTGAACAATAGGCCAATCAGCCTAAGTATCCATCTATCACAGATATCCCTTATGATTAGGGGTCTCCAAATCACATCCTGAGAGATATACTGAAGTAGGGTGTTTCTTCCCTTCTTCATACTGTGTGCCTTTTAGGACTTCTCACAGAAGAGTGTCAATCAAGCAAAACTAAGATCAAGACAGAGGTAGATGAAGAATGAGGCAGTTTCAACTCACACATCTTACCGAAATTTATAAATAACAATGCTCTTTCAAGCGATTTATTCAACCCATCCAAACACATCCAAGAAAATGAGAGGAGAAATGAAAAATGTGGAGTATTTCCATCTCCAACCAAGTAAGTACTTGCCTGACTTTGGCAATTAATCCTGAATCTGGGAGTGTGGCGTGCCTAATGACTGCAGGTACAAAGTTTTTATGACTAAGTTTAGGGTCCTAAGCTGCCCCCCCCCACACACACACACGCCCAACTCCTAAGACCTTATGTAGAAAGAATCTGAAAAAGTCCAAAAATTATCTTCATTTCCTTAACGCCATTAGGATTGCCAAAGCTCCCTTCACCAAGGTCAGGGAGAGAGTTCTATACAGTCAACACTGAGATTTACCCTCAGCTCTCCATCTAGTCAAACCAATTTTCCCATTACTTTTGGTTATGTTGAGTGGAGCATGTGGTCTGTAGGTATTACTTAACCTGAAGGACATTCTAGGAAAAAGTCTAAGAACCAATACCAAAAATTTGATTCTAAATGTACAGTTAATTAGAAATGTCTCAAAATTTCTTCGTATCATCATGCCAGCAACCTGGTTCATTATGTATTATATTTATATTTTACAAATATTCACTCAACAAATATATATTAAGTGCCTGCTTGCACAAAGGGCCGGAGAGGAAAGGAACAAGCCTTTATTAAGCACCTACTATGTTCCAGGCACTATACTAAGCATTTTACAAATATTATTTCATTTGAGCCTCACAAGCATCCCGGGAAACAGGTGCTGTTATCATCCCCATTTTACAGAGGAGGAGACCGAGACAGAATGTCACCTAGCACCTAAGGGTCTGAGGCCAGATTTTAACACAGATCTTCTTGTCTCCAGGCCCAGAGCTCTATCTACTACATCCCTCAGTTGTCATAATCCAAAGTTTAGAAAAGACAAGGACCCTGGTTTTGTAGAACTTACAACTTAGTAGGAAGATAAGACACAGATGTCGTTGTTCAGTTATGTCTGATTCTTTGTGACACTATTTGGGGTTTTCTTGGCAGAAATACTGAAGTGGCTTTTGAAATTTCCTTCTCCAGCTCATTGTAAAAAGGTGAGAAAACTGAGGCAAAAAAGGTTAAGTGACTTGACCAGGGTCACACAGCTAACAAATGTCTGAGACTACATTTGAACTCATGTCTTTCATCCCCAGCACTCTACCAACTGCGCCGCCTAATTGCCCAAGCCACAAATATACACAACTAAAATGCACAATACTTCACAGTAAGTTCATTCGTGCTTAGTTTGAGAAACTACTCAATTCAACAAATATTTCATTTATCCAGCTTGGTCAGGGAATAAAATGTTCTGGACAAGTAGGGTTTCCAAATTACTTTCAAAAGCTTCAGATAACTTCTTTACCCTGACATTGAAGAACCATGCATTGGTACTGACTGTTCCCCATGCCAAAGTAGAGTCCTTCCTCATCCCCACTTCATAGAATCCACCTCTTCCTTCAAGGCCCAGTCCACGTGTCCTGCTCTCCCCACCCCCCTCAAGTTCTTTCACCTTTCTTAGGTCATAGACCCCTTTTGGAAGCCCAGTGAAGCCCATGGACCTCTTCTCAGGGTAATGCTTTCTTGCTTACATTCATATTTGAAGGGAATGCTAAATTTGTTAGAGGCTGACAAAAATAAAGATGTAATTTTTTTTTCATCCATGTTAGCAGACCCCATGAAATCTATCCACAGACTCCTTGGGGATCCATGGAGGCCAGATTAAGAACGCCTGTTCTACATGAAGCCTTTCTTGATTCCCCCTTCCACTGGTGCCTTCCCTCCTGAACTACTTTATACTTAATTGCCTTGTATTTATTTGCGGTTTATTCTGCATATGTTAATTCTATGTGTTTATATATAGATGATAGAGATAGAGATGATCTATGGTTAAACTCCTTCAGAGTAGGGATAGCTTCATTCTTTGTATTTGTACCCCCAGTGCCTAGTACAGTGCCTACACCATGACTGGCACATAGTAATTACTTAATCAGTGTTTAATAGTCAATTGATTGAGTGATTAATCCTCCATAACCTGGCCTTATTTTACCATTTCCATACAAACCTAACATATCAGCCAAACTCAGCCTCAGATAGAGAGCTGGCCCTGGAGTCAGAAAGGCCTGATTTCAAATCCTGCTTCTGACACATACTGGCTATGTGACCTTGGGGAAATCAACTAACCTCTCAGTGCCCCATGCAACTCTCTGTCTAGAAAGTATAGAGAAGTTGCTAATGAAATGAGATGACATATGTAAAAAGTTTTGCAAATGTTGAAGCTTTATATAATGTTTATTATTATCAATAATAATAATGATTATGACTGATACTAGCTCTATTGGTAGTGGCAGTGTCCACATCAGGAGTTCCTCCCCCTTTCCCCCCACTAATGAAATCACAGGTCCATACCTCGCCACCAAGAAAATAAATCAGAATTTAACTGTTGCAATTACATCTCATTTTTTAATGTGTGCATCTCTTGTTTTCTCACTAGATTACAACCTCTGTGTGAGCAGGGGCCATCTGTTATTCTCCTTCCTGTTCCCCACAGTACTATGCACACAGTATGTACTCAATAACTGTGTTGAATAAAACTGTAGGTTTGCGGAAGTAGGTACAATTATGAAAGAATAACGAACCAATGGCAATAAGCAAGTGAGTACAGAAAAATAATGCCACACAATAATAAATATAACACTTATTTAATTATTGAACCAAAGGCTAAAGCAATCTTCTTTCAAAAGTGTTAATTTAAAATTTAATTTAAAAAAAAATCTTATTCACCATCATGAGAAACAGCCTTTGTGGTATCAGCAGCAGTGGATAGCATACTGGGCTGTGAGGCAGAAAGATCTGAGTTTAAACCCTACCTTAAACACTAGCTATGTGAACTTGGACAAGCCACTTAACTTTTTCCATCCTCAGTTTCCTCCCCTGTCCAGTGAGGGGTTGGATTCAGTGGACTCTATGGTGCTGTTTCTACATCCCTACCACAATGTCTTGTCTATTTGTCAGGTGCTCCTTTGTGGATGTCCATTGATACTTCTCAGCATCCTCAGTGAAGCCATTGCTAGATACCCTCCTGGTATGTTATTCCTTCTGCTCTTTGCTGGCTATGTTCTCCACTACTATCTCCTTTTCTGCTGCCTGGTTCCTTTTTCTGTCTGTTCCTTGATGTTTCTGTGCTGTGGGGCCTGAGAAACTTAATATGATGATAGCCATCCATAGCCAATCACTGAGGTCCTGTCTCCTTACTATTACACTGTCCAGTCACATTGGATCTTCTGCCATCTTTGTGTCTGACTCTGACCTACTATTTTCATCAGTTTTCATGTGTACAGACTTCTCTAATTAGTTCTGAGTTTCATGTGGTTGAGAGTGTTGTTGTTTGTCCTTCATTCTCAAAGAGGACCATGGCCTCAGGAAGGTGATGCAATGACTTGCAAGTGAATTAGATTTAAGTGAGGAAGGGAAGTGCAAAGTCACCAGCTTCACTGTCTCCTCTGCAGCCATCTGGGTCCAGTGGCAAGATATAGATCAGGATGGCTGGATATGGCCCTCAAGAGTGTTAGGCAGGCCTCTGGTATAGGATGATGAGTTTATAGATTTAGAGTTAGAAGGACCTTAGAGCCCACTGAATCCAGGTCATCCTCCCTCCAAATTACAGATGACTTAACTCCAGCTCCTAAGGCCTTTCCCCCTTACAGGGATGACAGCTTTTATATGCTGTTCTTCCTGAAGTAAACAATCCTCCCTCATGTACAATGAGAGCATTATTCGCTCTCCATGGTACTATATTTCCCCACTGACTCGCGTATCTCTTTCTCATTCAATCCTAGATGACAACTGCCATCAAGCATTATTACCTTTCCCCCTCCCTCCCAAGAGGCCACTAAAACTTTCATCTCAGACTCTTGAATTGTAGGCTTTAATGCAGGCAAGAAAACGAAACCTTTCAAAATTTCAAATATAAATCTGATCCATGTGAAAGTCTGCCACTGTTACCATGGAGACTAGACTATAACTGTCACCATGGAGATTCATTTAAACCAGCTGTGCCATCACCACCTATATAAGCAGGCGTGGGGTTCAGCTGTTAAAAGAACAAGCAACCGACTGACCAGTTCTCTTAAATCGAGGGGTGTTAAGGGCAGGACTTTGCAGACAGATTGAGAAATTTCTGGGTTTTGCCAGTTCTCCAAATGATTCCTATTTTGAGACTGAAAGATCTATGATTTCCACTGGTGCAGATTGGAAATTCTCTACACCTCATTCTGTGCCTCTCTTGTCCATATTTTTCATCCTAAAGTCTTCCTAGGGCATCTACCTAGCAGCGTGGGGACTGTCATCTTTTTGTTTCACAAGGATGTTATTGTACCACTCATGTTGCTCATCTTCCTATTCTCGACATGTAACTAGCCTTAATGCTTTCTTTTGGTCCCATATATGTAAAATGTGGCAGCCGAACTCGATGCACTGCAAAGTATAATTAATGTAGGTTCTATGCACTTTTAAAAATATTTTCATAACTGTATTTAAATATAATTGGTTTCCCTTGTAATCCTATGTATTTCATTCTGCGAAGGGGGGGCGTAGACTTCACAGATATGCAAAGGGGTCTAATACAAAAAAGGTTAAGAACACCTGAATCTAAGGACATTTTCAGCTGTAGAACTAATGATAATAATGACAGTATTGATATAACACCTCCAGCTTTGCACAGTCCTTTACAAATACTGTTGATCCTCCCAACCACGCTGGGAGGTAGGTGCCATTATTATCCCCATTGTGCTGATGAGGAAACTGAGGCAGACAAGGTTAAAATGACTTGCCAAGGGTCACACAGCTAGCAAATATGTGAAGTGAGATCAGAATTCAGGTCTTCATAACTCCAGGTCCAACATTCTTGCCACCTTGCCACCTAGCTGCTTCAGTCATGGCTTTCCATCCCTTTTCCTGGGTGCAAGTCATCAGGGGAAACATGCTGCAACTCACCTCCACTATCCTGTGGTTTTCCATGGCCTTTTTTAAAAAATATTTTTTATCTTTAATTTATGGAATAAAACAAGCATTTCCATAACAGTATAACAAAAAAGATGATTGCGCATGAAACTGCAAATCTACTATGTACAATTTGCCATTCCTTTTAAATATACAACAAAGTTAATGTGGAAATTTATTTTTTTCCATTTTTTTTCTTTCCTCCCTGTACGCCTGCCCTAGAGATGGCCACCATTAGACACAAATAGGTATATGTATATGTATGTATATGTATATATAGGTGTGTATATATACAGATATATATATATGTAAAATTATTCTATGTATATATGTATACTTCTACTTATCAGTTCTTTCTCTGAATGCAGATGGTATCTTTGTTCATATGTCCTTTATGGTTAATTAGGGTATTTATAATAGTCAAAAATAACTTATTCACTCAAAGTCATTCTTAAAGCAATATTGCTATTACTGTATACAATGTTTTCTTGGTTCTGTTTGTTTCACTCTTCATTATTTTGTGTAAATCTTCTCATTTTTTTTTAGTATCATTGAACCCATTATTTCTTATCATTCTTTTCATTGCCTTTTAAGTAATTTATAGTTTCAATTCTGTAGAGACCTCCTCCTTCTTGGCAATTTCCATGAGGTCCCAACAATCCTTCTCACCACACCACATGTCAAGCATAAAAGGCTTCTAAGAAGTAAGCCATGGAATTCCACCTACCAAACTGGTGTGTCTTATTATAAGAACTCAGCTCAGTATGGGTTGAACCATGAGGAACTGAGGTGTGAACTACCCAGCACCATTTGCAAAGAAACTTGGACTGGCCTGGTTGGCTGTGCTGGGAATATTGGCATCGCGTTTAGAATAATGAGGGTTGCACTAGCAGAGAAGATTGTAGTTATATTATTGTCGTATGAATAGGCTCAAAGGCCCCAATACCTGTGTTAAACCTATCGCCATTTATGTGCTTGTTGTTGTTGAGCTGTTTCAGTCACGTCCAGCTCTCCATGACCTCGTTGGGGTTTTCTTGACAGAGATACTGGAGTGGCTTGCCATTTCCTTCTCCAGTTCATTTGACAGATGGGGAAATGGAGGCAAACAGGGTGAAGTGACTTGCCCAGGATCACACAGCTAGTAAGTATCTGAGGCCAGATTCTAACTCAGGAAGATGAGTCTTCCTGACTCCAGGCTCGGCACTCTATCCACTGCTCCACCTAGCTGCCCTCATCTATGTATACTGAACATATTAAGCTTTGCTTTTACATTTAATTCACTATTTCCTAAGAACCAGTTTCTCCTAGCTACTATCCCAGCTCCTTCTGAGATAAGATAGGAATGTACCGCTTTCCCCTATTTCTTGCCTTGTCAGAGTTCCTTTTTCAGAGATACCCTTCAAAGCCATGTCAGAAAGAAGAGTTGACCAATCAATAAACAAATGCTTATATTAAGCACCTGCTACATGCTAAGTGCTGGAGATGCAAAGACACAAATAAAATAGTCTCCTCCTTCAAGGAATTTAAATTCTATAGGGGAAGATAGAATGCCCAGAGAAGAGTACATATAAGATAAGTATGTTCTATACATATCTCTGTGTGTGTGTGTGTGTGTGTGTGTGTGTGTGTATGTATGATAAATACAAGTTAATTTTGGGGGAGAATCACTGGCAGCTCGAGTAATCAGAAGAGCATGGTGTAGGAACTGACATTTGAACTGAGCTTAGAAAGAAGCTAGGGATTCAAAATGGCAAAGGCAAAAAAGGGAGAGCATTCCAGGCATGGAGGACTGCCTATGCAAAGGTGCAGAGATGGGAAATGGAGATATAATGTCTAGTGTAAGGAACATTAAGAGGCTTAGATTGGATGGCCCCGAGTGGATAAAAGAGAGTAATATACAATTAGGCTGGAAAGGTCTTTCATGAGAGAGTCCCAGCCAAGATGGCTGCCTGAACTAAGGCAGGCGCCAAGCTCCCCAACATCTTCTCCAGCAGGACCTACTGTTGTATCAGGGTTGAATTGAGAAGCTAAAGCTGGAGAGATGGGTCAATGAAAGAAGGCGCTGACCAGTACCAAGACTTATTACAATCTACAGATTATCCTACTCCCAAGGAGGGAGAATCACTATAATGGCTGAAAGCAGAGATTTAAAAGGGGAAATGGATTTTTAGGGTTAGGGTCACAGTTAGAGTTGGGTTAGGGTTACGGTTATACTTAGAAAATACACCTAGAAAAAATAAATAAGAGATTAAAAACAAATAAATGCTCTTGAGGAAAGAATTGAAAGTAGACTAAATGGCTTGGAAGAGAAAATAGAAAACATTACCCAAGTTTTGAACTCCCCTAAAACTAGAATAGACCAAACAGAAATTAACAACTCCATGACACAGCAAGAACTATTGGAACTAAATCAAAAGATTGCCAAATAAAAGAAAATGTAAAATATAATATTAAAAACACCTGGCCTGTAAATTAGGTTGAAGAGAGATAATTTAAGAATTGCAGAACTCGGAGGTGGAGCCAAGATGGTCACATGAAAACAGCGTCTTACTGGAGCTCTCTCACAAGGTCTGTCAGATTCCTATAAAAAAGTGAATTTGAGCAGATTTGAGAGAGTTAGAAATTGCAAGCGGTCTGCGTGGGGCAAATTTCTGAGCCGGGAGAGTCTGAAAGGCCGAAGGCACGAATCTGTAGGCTTGGAGAGGGCTCTACGTGGGAAGCTGCTCCAGACAGCACCAAAGTGGAAGCAGCCAGCCAGGAAACCCATGTGGGAGACAGGCTGGGAGAAAGCTGGGCACCTGAAAAACGGCGGAGATCCCCAGGCCTCCCAACACAGGATGACAATCTGTGGAAGGATGAGAGGCAGCACAGTGCCACTGGCCGTGAGACATCAACTCCTGAGGCTTGCAGCCCAAAGGTATGAAACACGGCTTCTTGAACTTCTGGGAGACATAATGGCCACATAAATGGCTCTAATCCCTCCCACCATCACCCAGAGAATTCCTTGGAAAAAAAAGAACGCTGGAACAGAGGAGATAGAAGTGGGGCTTCAGTGGCTGAGTAGTGGGAGTTCGTGAGTCCCAGAGGGGCAGAGCCAGCAGGGGTCAACACCAGGAGCCCAGATGTAATCTTGCTCCCCCAGGGGAAGTGCCAGACACCAGCTCAAACAACAAAGAGCTGAGACCATTGCTGAAGAGCAACAGTGCTGGAGAGCAACCCCAGGGAAAGAGACATCAGGGAGCCAGATCCCTCCTCCACACCTCAGGAAACTGAAGGCTATAATTCACAAAGCCAACAACTAGACTCACAATCCCCAGAATAAGAAAGCTGGGACAGAGAGCCCTGAGGCCCAAAAGCAGAAATTTATTGTAAAGCCAGGAAAAGGCTAACCAACGTGAAGAAGAACACAAAAAAACCGAGGACCTTTGATTCTTTTTATGGAGACAGGCATGATCAAAATACCAATTTGGAAGAGGATAGCAATGACACTATAGCCATATCTGATACCTCAAAAGGTAATGTGAACTGGTCTCCAGCCCAAAAAGCATTACTAGAAGAACTAAAGGAAGATTTTAAAACCAAATGAGGGAGGTAAAAGAAAAAATGGAAAAAAAAATCCACTGATGAAATAAAGTCCTTAAAAAATAATAATTGCAGAACTCCCTGAAAACCATGATTTAAAAAAAAAAGCCTGAACACCTTATTTCAAGGAATTATAAATGAAAACTGCCCAGACCTTATAGAACCAGATGGTCACATGAAGCTAGGACAAATCCAGCAAATATCTCCTGAAAGAGACCCAAAAGGAAAAGTCCCAGGCATGTCATAGCCAAGATCCAGGTCTCCATGTCAATGAAAAAATGCTGTAAGCATTCAGAAAGTACCAAGGAACCATAATCAAGAGCGCACAAATCCTACCAGTTCCTACTAAAATTGAGAGGACATCTAGGAGCACAATATTCCAAAAGATACAAACACATAAAAAGAGGGTCACTGAAATATTTTTTAATGTGCAGAAGAGGATAGAAGCATGTTCAGAGAGAGACACAAACAAGCCAGATGTTTAGAAACCAGTGTGCTGAATTAATTATGTACTTTAAAAAAACAAGCTGCACGCAATAGAAATCCATACTTTCCTAAGCAATCCTTTTTTCCTGTTTTTCATATTTGAAAATGTTTGTGTTTGTTAGTGTTTGTCAAGGTCAGAATCACACAAAAAATCATTGATGCACAAAAAAAAAAACAGAAAAAGAAAAAAAGATGTTATCACTACTCAAAAAGGCAACTGAGAGAAAAATCAACAACTTCTGACCAATATGCCTACTTTTCTATCTAAAATATTTATGACATTAATATATACACACATCAAGAGTATCACTGAATGGAACAGACAGGCTTTCACAAGTGATATTCCATATCGACCACATCTTTACCATCAAACAATTGATTGAAACATGAAGAGCGTACAAAATCCCACTGTGCTCATTGTTTGTTGACTATTAAAAAATAATTCAGTGGACCAAAACATATTGCTCCATTAACATACAAATAAAAGACTCCCCAGATGATGGGATCAGAAGAAAGAAACATGGAAGTGTTTTGATTCTTACTGCCTTATGTTAGAGTTGCCTGTATTCCATTCCATTCCCATTTCTGTCACACTACTGCTATCCTGCACCTTCTCTGAGGTCAAAAGACCTGGGTTTAAACCTTGCCTTTGATGCCTACCATCTATGTGACCTTGGGCAAGTTGCTTCCTGGACTTTAATTGCCTCATACTTAAGTAACAACACCTTGGGATTCCTTATTCCCATTCTCATTCACAATGGAAAATCAAGGTCCCACAGGGCAGCAACATCTCCATGTTGGGATTTGAGGGCCAGCTGGGTTCTTCCAATGCTACCAGCTTAAACTTCCATTTCGGTGTATTCTCACCATATCAATTGCCATAGAGAGTTTTTATCTCCCATACATAATTTATTTACCCTGTGGCTAGAATCCCAATATCAATTTGGTCATTTGTTTTCTCCTTGTTAGTAGTGATAACTAATTAACATCTTTTAGCTTGGCAATGGGTATTTAATAAAACAATATAGCAAGAAGTAAAAACACATCCCCTCAGATTAGATGCTTCTCTTCTACCATCTTGGTTTCTGGGCAGAAAGGAATCAAACTTAAAATGGTCACTATAAAACATTAGCCCCAAAAAGTTCATTTCCAAATGTGGCATAGCCAATGGATGGCATCACTCTCTTCCTTGTAAAGCATGGCACTTTACTTCCAGGTCAGTTTACTGCTGGGCTGGGTCAAGCTGGTTCCTTTACAGCCTTGACTGTTGGACATCTAATAGCTTTTCCAATGTTTTGAGATCTCACAAGGTCTGAGACAACAGGAAACAAAGGAAAGAAGAGAAAAACAAGAGGCATGCCTGCCCCAATAAACGGTCACGGCAGTCATAAGCCTACAGGCCACTATGGTAGAGAGAAAAAGCAACAGCCTCTGCCCCCAAGCAGTTCTCAAAGAGTTGTCATCTTTTGGCCAACGTGAAGGAAAGAGCAAATTTTTCCATTGGAACTTTTTTATATACTCTCAGTTCTGGCTTAATAGCTAACCAAAAAGCTCTTCTTCACCACTTAGTAAGTATACAGAACAAAGTCAAATAATGCCTGCTCATGCTTTCAAGCGGAGAGCCATGCACCGCCATTCCATGTCATCAGATGGTTCCAGAAATAGGCTCATCAAACTCCCCTATAGGTCTCTTGTGCCTGCTTCTAGGCCCCTCATTGTCCATTCCCACTTCCCATTTTGGCCTCTCAGGTCTCTTTTGCTCTAGATCTATGATCCTATGATTCCTTACCTGCCACTTCCACTTTCCCTCCTATTTTTCGATATTAAAAAGTTTTAAATTATTTATTTTAGAAATTAATAGCCAAGACATGTTATTTAAATAGTTCAACAAAAAGACAATAAATTATAGGTACAATAAGTAATCTTCTGTTACTTCCTAAGCCTCTAGGAGAAAGAAGTCTATGCAGTCAACTAAAGTAAATACTAAAGTAAACACGAGGCTAGCTAGATTTTCCTCTTTTATATTGTCCCAATCTCCCAGGCAACATGGCAGCCGAATTACAAAAGGACTAACATTAGTTACAATAGTGACATCAGTATTTATTCTCAACCCTTTCCCCTCTTGACTTTGATTAATCAGGAGTTAAATAAACTGCCAATGAACATCTTTCATGGATGCCACTAAAGTACAGGGGCTATTGGGTAATAAATATTTCAATACTCTAAGGCAGACATTCTTAACCTTTCTGTCTCATGGTCCCCTTTAGTAGGCTGGTGAAGCCTACAGACTCTTCAGAATAATGTTTTTAAACACATAAAATAAAATACACAGGATTATAAAGAAAACCAAACATAATGAAATGCAGGGCCATAGTTTCATAGTACATAAACTAGAGTATATACACACACATGCATATATTCATATATGTATATATGTGTGTGTATATATGTATACATACATGTATATATGCATATATGTACATATACATTATATATACATATATGTACACATAGACACACGTATACACATATACATATATAAAGATAAATAGTCATAGATGAATATAGATATGGCAGGGAGATTATGAGAAAGAAAGAATCAATTGTATCTTGCTGTAAAGTTTCTGTAACACTTCTGCCTCTAGGATGTATCAAGGAATGTGCTTGCGGGTGGGTTAAAAAAAGGATGCCAAGATGCCTCCCTAAGCTCCTTTATAGAATCATCATTTTCTGGGCATTCAGATTGGCAGTCAGCTGGTTGTTCTAGATGCCACCATATTGGGTAGAGCATATTCTGTTAGTTAAGACACATCAGATAAGCAATTAGCTCCTGGCATAACTGAAAATAATCCGAACATTCTTCATATACAACAAACAGTGACATACCACACCATATTATCTCACATCTTTCCCACACATACACACAAGCCATTTTAAAATAAAACTTTTAAAAAATGTTTTCCTAACATAATTACCACCACCACCACAACTTCCCCACTCCATGCCCACCCCTGCACTCCTTTTTTTTTCTTTTTCTGTTTTGAAATAGTTACCATGGCTGCCAAGCAGAAGTTTCTCAGGGGACTTCAAGGAAACCAATCCAAAGCATGTGGTTTCTTCTTGCCAGAGATGAAAAAGAATGAAATGAATGGCATCATCAGCCATTTTTCACAAATTTGTATAGAAGAAGCAGGCCAGGGTCTGCATTTATTCCCCTTTTCTACCCCTATTATCCTGTCTCCTTTGGGATGGTACTTCAGTGTGATCTTGCCAAGATACAGTAATAAACTATAGTAACTGAATAGGCTCATTCAGAAAGATAAGGGCATTTGTTTAAGGTATTAGTCTACTTTGGCCCTGCTGGGAGACACTAGAAAGACAGACAGGGAGACGAAGGGCTATAGCACCTGAATGGTCCTTCTTTCCTTGAACCAAACCAAAGATATCTGAAAGGAAATCCTAAATGTAAATGGAAGGAGGGGGAGACTTCAGCAAAAGCTGAAAGCCTACAGAGGCTAAAAAACAGAGATATCAAAAGGTAAAAAAGAAATCCTTCAGATCCAAAATAGACATTCCCTTTCTTAGAAAGAGGGAGAGGCTTGAATACTTTAATTTCAAATGAAGAGGTCAGCAAGACAATCAACCTGCCTCAGAATCAGACTGTGTTCATATAGCTGTCCCTAGAAATTCATCAATGTAATATTCCCAAATTAGGATTTGAGGTGAAACTTACTGATCCCTCTAAGGAAAAAAGAAGAGGCTTTAGGGTACAGACGAATTTGTGGGGAAAAAGAGAAGCAAGTCTTCCATCTCCAGCCTGAAGGTGACAACCCCAGAGCTAAGGCTCTAAGAGAGTCAAAGGGGAAAAGCTGTTGATCTTAAGCTAAGGCTTAATCAATGCATTAGATTTAAAAAGCTTCTATAGCACTCCAACTGGAGAGAAGGTACTAGCCCTCAGCCCAACCAGTGGCTGAAGATAGAAAAAGACTAGCTGTTCATTGGAAGAGCAAGCCCCGGAGAGTATAGATTTACCTGTCCAGCAGATACTGCACCCTGAGAGACCTAGTAGGCCAATGGCCCTGTCTGAAAGCCACTGCCTAGTGGCACCATCTAGCAGCAGAGGGGCTCGTCCAGCCCAGTACAGGAGTTGCAGAGCCTGGTGGAGAGCCTATATAGCCACCGATTGACCTACCTGGTCTAGTCCAGCTGCAGGTTGGCTTGTCCAACCAAAACATCATACCTTAAGGTGAATAAATCCAGTTGAGCAATCAGAGACAACATGGTGTACAAAGAAATAGCCCCACTAAAAAGTGGAGCAACTCATGGGGAGCTTTGTGAAGACCCTCAGGAGAGAACTCTTTGGTTCCAGAGATGTGACACATGTGAGTTTCCCTGGATATGTGTGTCCCCTACATGTGTGCATCACTTCTACTGTATTTTGGATTCCTAATGACTCTTTCTCCCACCTAGACTCTGGGTATATTTGTGTGAAAGCGTGCCCCAGGTATAAGGAAAATAATTTGTAACTTCTGTTCTTGCTATGTCTTTTGACTAATTGCCTTGTTGAAGATATGAGTCTACTGTCTGATTGTTTAAAGAAAGCACACCAGTGGGGACTCATGAATTTGTATTTAACAGGATAATCGCCACAACATTACTCATACAACCTGGGGAGTAGTAACAATCAACCCCATGGGGACCCAGTTGGCCACAGATGTGAGAGTTGCTAAGTGAGCTCCAAGGCAGGGTGTTACATAAGCATCATCCTTTCAATCACTCTGCATATCATCTTTTTGTCTCTCTTTGACAGATGTGTTGACAAATTCTGAGTACTATATGACTGACCAAATGAATAACTGAATGAAAAAGCATTTCTTAAGTATTTACTATGTATCAAGTGCCATATACATTTTCTATCATGTTTAGAGGTAAAAATAATGATCATGATTCTTATTATTACTATAGTCAAAATTTAAATATTGCAAAGCATTTTCGCAAGTATTATTTATTTGATCTTCAAAATAACTTAGGGTTATTATCCCCATTTTACAGGTGAGGAAATTGAGGCTGAGAGAGGTTAAGTGATTTATTCAGAATCACACATCTGGTAGGTGTCTGGAGCCAGATTTTAAGCCAGGTCTATCTGACTCCAGTTCCAGAGTCCTATCCACTGCACCCCCTAGGAGTAAGGAAATTAAATCAATTCCAGCAGCCTACTTTGGCTTTTATGGCTCAAGCAGTCAGCAGTGGTTTGTAATTCACTGATGTTGGAAAGGAAATCCATTGAAAGAAAAAAAATAACTGCATCCAAAGAGAAGGTAACAATATGTTAGTGTTAATAAGTCTTCATCTCTTTGTGGAGGAATCCCACAGAGAATATTCAGCTTCCTCTTGAGCATCTCAGACTGGGTGTTCTGTAGGTATCTCAAACTCAGCATGTCCAAAACTAAGCTCATTATCTTCCCCTACCCATAAACCCTCCTCACTTCTGAAATTTCCTCTTTCTGTTGAGGGAACTGCCATCCTCCCAGTTTCCCAGATTCACGACCTTGGTGTCATCCTCAATTTTTCACTTGAGCTCACCCCACCTGGCAAATCCTGTCATTTCTGCCTCCACAACTATCCTCAGAGATGTTCTCCACTCATATAGCAACCAGTCTAGTTCAGACTCCTACCACTTTTCCTGGACAACTCTCCTAGAACTGCTCTCTCTGCTTCAAATCTCCTTCCACTTCAAAATCTCCTCCACCTAGCTGCCTAGGGAGTTCTTCTAAAGCATCGGTCTGACCACGTCACCTCCTTGCTTAATGAGCACCAATGGCTCCTCATTACCTTTAGGTTCAAATATAAAGCCCTCTGTTTGGAATTTAAAGCTTTCCCACTTTTGTAGTACACTTTATTCCCCCGTCCATACACTCTATAACACTGACACCAGCCTTCTTGCAGTTCCTCAAACACAACACTCCATTTCTAATCTCTGTACCTTTTCATCTAGTGTCCGCACTAAACTGAAATACTCTGCCTGCTTACTTCCATTCTTCAGCCCTTATTATATTGTGCATTTATACAGTAATTTCCAGTAAGGCCAGCTAGGGTAGCTAGGTGGCACAGTGGATAGAGTGCTGGTCCTGGAGTCAGGAAGACTCATCTTCCTAAGTTCAAATCTGGCCTCAGATACTTACTAGCTGTGTGACTCTGGGCAAGTCACTTAAACCATGTTTGCCTCAGTTTCCTCATCTGTAAAATGAGCTGAAGAAGGAAATAGTAAACCACTCCAGTATCTTTGCCAAGAAACCCCAAATGGGGTCACGAAGAGTTGGACACAGCTGAAAAACAACTAAACGACAAGAAGTCCTTAGCTTGCACCCTCCAGCTTAGCTCCTTCCCAACAGACTCTGGTTACACAAAAGACCATCACAAATAGTAAGTGGTGAGTAAACCCATTATTCAAACAAACAGCAAGAAGAAGTATTGACACATACCAAAAATGTATATGCATAAATGAGCTCTTTAACTCAGAACAAAATGAAATCTTAGCTCAAACCAAGAAACAGGGGCTGCTCACCCAGGAAGTCCATTCTAGCAGTATCTAGGGAGACAAGCTAAAATTCAGGGACATGTCGAAGAGCTGGCTTTCCTGACATATCTTACAGTTCTCTCTCTTAAAAAATGTCTCTGGAGCCACATGTTTCTCTCTCCTAAATAATGTGTCTGGGACCTTACATTTTTCTCTCCAAAGACTCTCTGACACAATTCCATCCCTTACTCAGATACGAAGTGTGACTCTACATTCTCTCTACCAATCAGGAGTCACTTCTCTTTCTAGACATAGTAAGTAGCAAAAGGCTGCCCTTTCCTCCCCCTGCTTAGGTTGGAGCCAGGTTGCCTAGCACATATTCTAGCTAAGTAAAAAACCATCAAATGCTGCTTTGCAGACGTTGGTGCTGCTGCATTCAGGTTATCCCTCTAACATCTCTTTTGAGTGGCACTTTTCTGGATGAGAAGAATAGACAGTGATGATAATGCTAGAGGGCTTTTGTTTTAAATAATCATGCAGGACCATCGGTGCTTGCTAGTGCCTCTCCACTTGGGAATGGGAATATTGGAACAAGTGATAACTTGATTGCAGGTGAAAATTATATCTGATTTTTTTTATATCAAAAAGGAGTTTAAAAAGCCATATGGGTAATCTGCCAATGCTTCTAATTAGCAACCTATGGGCACTGGGCACGCTCATCTCATTTCTTCTGGCTTTAGTCCTCCATAAAAGCTAAGAAAGGAAAGAGACCACGATACAGGAGGTTCAGAATGGTGACTAAGCCAGAATAAAGCATATTAAAATAAAGAAGGGAAGAGATGCATTGCCAACATGAATCAGATTTACTTGCCCTGTTTTTTGTCACTGTTTTTTAAAGTATAATCCCTGCACTAGGTCCAGGATCTCTTTGTGTATACTTCTATTTCTTCTTATTCTCCTCATTATTCTCTCTCCCACCTGGGAAAAATTTCTCCTTATTTATCTGAAATGTATTCACCTAAAGTTTCAGCCAAACAATGTCTATTTGTATTTTTTTAAATGGTGAAAAGACTGTCATATTGAGTGAGCAACAAACTAAGCAAACTGACTTGTTTCCAGGTTCTCTGCTGCATTCATTGCCTTTGGATGGAGGGAAGGAAGGCTGATTAGCCAAGGTAAAATGCCGCTACCAAGATGGAATTTTGTGGGAAGCCAATTGTTGTCGTTCAAAGCACACTGCTCTTTCCTTTTTGTTTTCTTTCTGACGTGGTTCTGTGCAGAATGGAATCTTAGAACTGGTCATTCTGTGAGCTCCTGGAAGTGAGGCATTGCACTCAGGTTATAACTGCTTCTCTTCCTTCCTTAGCCTCCCTCCTAACCCTACAGGCCTAGGGCACAAAAATAAGTTTATAAGAACACAGTTTAGCATTGTAATGATAATCTGGCATCTATATGCTTGTACTCAGAATTTTTATTTTGTTGCAATAATATTTAAAATTAATAGATCAAGAACTTATTAAGTGCCTACTATATGCTAGGCACTAGAAATGCAAAGGCAAAAATTAAATGGTACCTTCCCTCAAGAAATTTACCATCTTTTAGGGGAAAGCAATCTAAGTGTAACAATGTAACGATTTAGGAGTAACAATGTAATTTTATAAGTGTAACAGAAATAATGGACTCTGGGCTATGAGGGACTAGGCGGTTAGGTGGTGCAGTGGATAGAGTACTGGGCCTAGAGTCAGGAAGACTCATCCTCATGAGTTCAAATCTGGCCTCAGACATTTACTAGGTGTGTGATCCTGGCAAGTCACTTAGCCCTGTTTACCTCAGTTTCCTTATCTGTAAAATGAACTAAAGAAGGAAATGGCAAACCACTCCAGTATCTTTGCCAAGGAAACCCCAAATGAGGTCACAAAGAGTTGGACACAACTGAAGAAAAGGAACATGAGGGACTAGGGCATTTACCATTTCCCTCCCTACTAAAGGGTTGCTCTCAGCTCTAGACCCTTATACATTGACCAGACTCAAGCCTAGGGGACCCTGGCCTCTAAAAAGAGGAGTTACGCTCTTTATTCTTGAATGCTATAACCTTTATACTACTTACCCAAGTGCCCCGGAGAGAATAATCACTTAAAGCTTAGCTTTGCTCATGTCTAGGATATCCCCATAAGAGGAAAATAGAAGATACTTGGTATAAATCAGGTACAAGACAAATATTTATTTTCTCCACACAAAAGAGACTCACAAACACTCATTGACAAAGACTTAAACAAGCAATAACTATTAATACTTTCTTGGGAAGTTGATACTCAGATACCAAAACATCAAGCGAGCAAGGGAAAGGGATATCCTGACTATGTGGGTTATCTGGGTCTACACAGATGGTGTAAATGCAGCTCACAGGGAGGCAAGGATAGATATCTCTGGAATCTTGTCCATTCCTCTCCAAGAATTACTGTGATTTCTGCCTTGAGGGGAAGAGAGGAAAAGGCCATGAGGCTTGCTCTTCTTGGAGAGGAGGATACTAGGCTAGAATTTTACCTATTTGGCGGTCTAAATAGCCCTTCTAGGGGAATGATTTGTAAGTTCAAAAGCCACCAACTTTCGTGGTTGACACCCTTAAAGGAGGGGGACAACCCATGCTCTCACCTGTAAGCCTGACTCTTTCACACAAACAACCAGGATATGAGCTCAGCATTCCATGGCACCTATCCCTCAATACACTTTCCCTTCTTTTTGCTGCTTCAGTAAATTAATGGGTACAACTGGTCCATTTGTCCATAGCCTCAATTTTACAATATTCTCTGGCATTCTGAAGAGGCTCTAGCATTGTCCTTTCAAGTGCCCCCCCCATCCTGTGCCTTATACTAAGGAGGCTCATTAAACATATGGCACAGTGTGGCAGGAGGGGGAGAGCATTGTTATTTCTTTTTATTCTAAATAAACACCTAATATTAGAAACATACTCACATTGTCTAGGAATAAACAATACTCATTGGGAAGCCAGAAATGTTTTAATTATAATTTACATTTATTCCCCCTGAATAAATGGGTACATCCCCTGAACAGAGTACAGGAGAAAGTACAAAGGACTCAGATGGACGCCAGTCCTTTTATAGACCCTCACCTTGAATCTCTCGCCAGCCTCTTCACTGGCCAGATACAACCCCCTGACTACCTACGTCATGCCCTCCTGAAATGGCTCATTTAGTCATGCATACAAGCCTCTGACCTTTCACCAGACAGAACTGAGGCCTGGTTTCTGTTAAAGCTGGGGTGGGGGAGGGGGAAAGGGACACCTTCAACTCTATGGAAACATCCCCCCATCTCTTACACCTAATAAAATGGCACATACTGAGTAGAACAGAAATAGAGACTTGTAAATGAAAATACAATCTCTATCCCATACATCTTGCTTTTCTTAAGTATGTAATAACATTAACTTAGAGCTTTCAACATTGTCATGCCTACCTGGCCTTTCTGTCCTTCCTTCTGTTCCTTTCTCTCCATAAAAAAAGATGCTTTAATAGCTCTCTTTGTTTACTTTTCTTTCTTTACTACGCTATCTCTTTGCCCTTCCATCTCCCTCCAGTGGAAAAAAGCAACAACAAAGACCATGCAAATAAAAGTAATAACCAACAACCAGCATTTATATAATTCTCTAAAATTTGCAAAGCACATTACATGTTACTTCATTTTCCTCACAACAGGAAGCCAGAGGCTAACAGAGATTAAGTGACTTGCCCTGGGTCACATAGGTAGTAAATGTCCGGGCAGAATTCCAATTCAGGTCATCCTGACTCCAAATCTAACACTCTATCTGACGCACCACCTAGCTTCCTTGTTTTCTTGACTCTATCTAGTATATGTTTAGCTATACTCAAGCAAAACAAATTCCCACTTTGGCTGTCTTAAATTCTTCATCTTGAGTTTTTCAATTTTCTATCAAGGGGTTGGGGGCTATATCATCCATCCTCCAGAAACATGGTTGGTCATTAATCATTAATCATAGTTCTCAAGTGTTTCAAAGTTGTTTTTCTTTACAATGTTGTTCTTAATTATAGAAATTGTCTTCTTATCTTGAACATTTTTTTAGAAAGTATTCACTTTTCACAATCCACTTGGTCTTCATTAGCAATTTGTGAAACAAGTTCTGTGGACATTATAAAGGTTTCTAATACATGTTCTTGCCCTCACGGAATTTTCAATATGGTTGAGGGATTGAAGAGTCTATTTGTATAAAATATATGTAGCTATAGATCTATACACACATACACACATATATATTAAACATATTTATAGTTTGTATATACACAGTTTATATGTGGGGACAACTAGGTGGTTCAGTGGATAGAATGCCAGGCATGGAGTCAGGAAGATTCACTTTGCTGAGTTCAAATGTGACTTTAGACACTTACTAGCTGTGTGACCCTGAGCAAGTCCCTTAACCCTGTTTGCCTCAGTTTCTTTATCTATAAAATGAGCTAGAGAAGGGAATGGCAAACTAATTCCATTATCTTTGCCAAGAAAAGCCTGAATGAAGTCACAAAGAATTTGACACGACTGAAACAACTGAACAACAGCAACAAATTTATGTGTGTATCCATGCGTGTATATGCACATGTTTGTGTATATATATATGTATGTGTATATATGTATGCATACATATGCAGAAAGCAATTTAAGAACCCAATTAATTTTAGAGAATAGAACTAACCTAAAAGGGAAAAGGAAGGAGAACTGGGTTCCAGTTAGAATAGTTAGGGAAACTTCAAGCCAGAGGTGGTAGTTGAAGATTAAGTGGTATGGGCTCGGAGGCTCATCTTTTCATTCTCCACAAAGGGTCCTCTCTCAGCAATAGACACATGTACACAGAACTAGTTCCTAGCTAGGATGATAGGGGGCACCATAGTGCACAGAATGCTAGACCTGGAGTCAGGAAGGCCAAGTTCAAATCCAGCCTCAGATACTCACTAGTTGTGTGATGCTGAGTAAATCACTTAATCTCTGCCTGTCTCAGTTCTTCAGCTATAAAATGCGTATAACAATAGCACCTACCTCCCAGGTTGTTGCGACAATCAGATAAGAAAATATTTGAAAAGCACTATACAAATACTTGCTATTATTATTAATTATTATTAATCCCACTCTAGTGGTCAAGTTACTCTAGGCCCAAACCCAATTCTTGTGTATGGATCCATAGTTGAGAAGGTCCCTTAGTGGAAGAGAGGATGAGTTTACCAGCCCCTCTGGGCCCAGCAGCAAATATTTATAGCTATATAAATTTGTATGAAATAAATATAAGTTAATTTCTTGGGTCAGGGTACTAGCAGCTGGGAAGATCAGGGTCAGGAAAGGCCTTGTGTAGAAGGTGGAACCTGATCTGAACTTGGATAGAAACTAAGAATATTGAGAGCCAGAGGGTAGAAGAGAATGCATTTTAGATATTGGGGATAGCCTGTGCATAGGTACAGAGTTAAGAGATGGAATATTGTACATAAAAATCTATGGGTCAATTTGGCTGATCCATAATACGCATGAAGGAGCAAGTACTGTATTATATTGATAGAGGAATAGGTTGGACTTAGATTGTGAAAGTTTTTTAATGAGTTTTTATTGATATTTTCTGTTTTTTTACATCATCATAGTTATCTTCAACATCCTTCCCCTTCCCCCTGCCAGAGAGTCATCCCATATAAAGACAAAAAAAAAAGGAAATAAACTCAGTTTTGTTGTTGAGTGGTTTCACTCCTGTCAAACTCTCCATGATCTAAATTGGGGTTTTCTTGGTAAAGATACTGGAGTGGTTTGCCATTTTCTTCTCCAAATCATTTTACAGATGAGGAAACTGAGGTAAATAGGGTTAAATGACTTGCCCAGAATTATACAACTAGTAAGTGTCTGAAGTCAGATTTGAACTCATGAAGATGAGTCTTCCTAATTCCAAACCCATCGCTTTATCTACTGTGCACTTAGCTGCCCCAAAAGTCCAAAAACGTATGCAACGTGTAACACCTATGGACCTCCCACCTCCACAAAGGGGTAGGTTGGGGGTAAACTCTCACCTTTCTTCATTCAAGTTCTGCTTGATCTTTAAAATCTTGTTATATTTACTTTTTTTTTTTGGAAGAGCTCAAGGAGCATTTTATTTTATTTCTAAATTAATTAGTTAATTTAGTTTTAGTTTTAGCTTACAACACTCAGTTCCTCAAGTTTTTGAGTTAGAAATTTTCTTCCCCTCCTTCTCCTCCCCCCTCCCCACACAAGACAGTATGTAATCCAATATAGGTTCTACATATACCTTCACTAAACATATTTTCACAGTGGTCAAGTTGCAAAGAAGAACTACAACAGATGTAATGAACTACAACAAAGAAGAAGTAACACAGAAAGAAAAAAAAAAGAGAGAGCAAATAGTTTGCTTCAAGCTACATTCAGACGCCATAATTTTTTCTCTGGATGTGGATTGCTTTTTTATCATGAGTCTTTTGGAGTTGTCTTAGATCCTTGCATTGCTGAGAAGATCCAAGTCTATCAAAGTTAGTCATCAGAGATACTGTGTGTCTGTAATCATGTATAATGTTCTCCTGGTTCTGCTCCCCTCACTCAGCATCAGATCATATAAGTCTTTCCAGGTTATTATGACCTCTGTCTGTTCCTCATTTCTTATAGCACAACAGTATTCCATTACATTCATATACCACAACTTGTTTAGCCATTACCCAATTGAAGTTTATCTCCTTGATTTCCAATTCTTTGCCACCACAAAAAGAGCTGCTATAAAAATTTTTGGACATATGGGTCCTTTTCCCACTTGTATGATTTCTTTGGGATACAGCCCTAGAACTGCTATTTCTGGGTTCAAGAGTATGCACATCTTTAGAGCCCTTTTTGCAAAAAGTTCCAAATTGCTCTCCAGAATGGTTGGATCAGTTCACAACTCTACCGCCAATGCATTAATTAGTGTTCCAATTTTCCCACATCTCCTGCAGCATTTATGATTTTCCTGTTTTGTTATGTTAGCACATCTGACAGGTGAGAAGTGGTACCTTGGAATTGTTTTGATTTGCATTTCTCTAATCAATAGTGATTGAGAGCATTTTTCCATATGATTACGGATATCTTTAATTTCTTCTGAAAACTGCCTGTTGATATCCTTTGACCATTTATCAATAGGGGGATGCTTTCTATTGTTTTCATTAAAATTTATTTATTTAATTTATTTAATATATTTAGTTTTTGGCATTGATTTTCACGAGAGTTTGAATTACAAATTTTCTCCCCATTTCTACCCTCCCCCCTACTCCAAGATGGCACATATTCTGGTTGCCCTGTTGCCTAGTCAGCCCTCCCTTCTGTCACCCCACTCCCCTCCCATCCCCGTTTCCCTTCCTTTCTTGTAGGGCAAGATA